>NC_089533.1:16961763-18161763 GCF_963924715.1 Thunnus thynnus
AAGCCAGTTTCCCATGGGACTCTTCCTTGGGAAACCTCTTGATAGTAGAGTGTTTGTATGTCTCATCAAAGTCATAGAGGAGTCCAGTCACCTGAAGTTCACTGGTGTACTTTGATGAGGTTTGTGTGTGAGTCTGTGTGTGTGTAAGAGCAGTCACAGACTAACCTTGGATTGATCAAAACAAACTATTTTCATATGCATCTGCACATCTTTGAATATGACGTGTGGGATTTTTAACTCATAGGTCTCCAAAGCTCAGTTTTCACTTTGAGATTTTTGTCTAATACTGAGAGTTCAGTGGCTGGAAATTGGACCATGCAGCTAACTGTGAGAGTTGATTTGCATGATGACATGAACTGTAGCCTGCTGAAACTCCAGAGCATTGTTAAACAAGCTGGTACAGATGACACATGATTCTGCAACCGCACGGCCTATGTGTTGCCTCAAATCAATTCAGAAACTGGTTTTAGTAGATAATTTAATGAAATTTGAATTTAAAAAAAGGACATTTGATGTTCCAAGAACAGCTGTCATGTCTTTTTTCCAGTGGAAAGAATTTTGTGGTGAAGTGTCAGCAAAAAACAGCTCCTGTCAACCATATTTTGGTTGATACAGGATATATGTGCCTAGAAAATAATTTTAATCTTTGTTCATTGACAGTGTCCCTACATAAATGTCTATTGATCCTTGCCTGACCAACATTAGATAAACCAAATTTCTGAGTTGCCTTTGTAAGGTTGTCTCCAGTGTTTTGGGCCTGAAATATTGAAAATGGCGAGTCTGTGTTAAACAACAGCGTAGGATTAAGTGTGTGTTTTGTGATGCATGTGGGAGAGTGAGAGTCTCAACTGATCATCATGCTGGGGTCAAATCACTGTAATACTTTAATGTAGGCTATCATGACATTAGTACCATTGGAAAAACGAGCGTTGTGTGTTTGTGTCCTCTTTCAAAAGCACAGTGTGTCTTTTACACTCATGTTTATGAGAGGTTCAGAGTACGCACGGTTGAGCTCAGGCAGAGCAGAGAGGCTGATGAGGCATTCACCGGTGTCAGTGCTTCTGCCAAACATCGTCAGAAAGCTGAGCTCTCATCATAGCCTTTTACCGTGCGAACTGCTGATACACCTCCAGTGTAATGGGGCATAGTGAGAGAAGAAGACAGCGAGAGACAGACAAGAGGGAGATCTGTCATGGTTGTTCACCTCTGTAACAAGCTGCTGACAGATAACACAAGCGCTGTCTTGACGCATGGTTGCAATTATCAGCGCGTGCACACACACACACACACACACACACACACACACACACACACACACACACACACACACACACACACACACACAGCAGCCAACAAACCCAACATGGGCTCAGATTTTTAAGGTCTGAACAAAAGGAACACACTGAGAACTGCAACCAGATTTACCAGAGATCCATAAAAAATACATTACAGCAAATAATACACATTATGTCCATTAGGAACAACTAAACAAACTATTATCTTAATATATTTTATTAATGACCATGTAATTTATATTCAATTCTTTGCTTTGGCAGTTTGTGCACATGTACATTAAACCAATAAAGCTCCTTTATTTGAACTGAACTTGTCCTGACACTGACCTGGACTACCTTCTAACTTCATTTGTGTGTGTGCATGTATATATTAGTGTGTGTACTTCTCATTTTATCTCTCCATGGAGCGATGAAGGGAGGTGACTGACTGTTACTGCCATCAGTGACCTGCTACAGGATGTTCCCACACACTCTCACCAGCCATCTAATGTTGCAGTGGAGCATCAGGACATCAGTTGCTTCTGATGCCAAGTCTGCAACATTTTGTATCTTACAGACTTTTACTTCATATCATACTGATGGTTTTCCATATTTTGGTCCATTGACTACATATTGTGTATTAGTTTATATTACTGTAAACTATTTTCCAAAGTTTAGACATGTTTTCTACCCCCCAGGCTGACACTGGCTTCCATTCAGTTCACTATGAAAACCACAGACTTAAAATCATCCCCAGCTCCTTCTTTCCACATGTCCAAGTGTCTTTGGGAAAGACACTGAACCCCAAATTGCTCCCGATGGTCAGGTCAGCAACCTTGCAAGGTACTTAGCGGCCATCAGTGTTTGAGAGTGTGTAAATGCAGCATTTTACCATTAAAGTAATCCATTATAGTGAACAATTCTTCGCTTTTGTAATTTCTCCCAGTCTCTGGAAGCTCCACCAGCAAAGACCCGAGAGTCTGGCTGCTGAACAACCCTCTCTTTAATCACAAAATATCTTGTGAATACATTGTGTTTTAACAGATCAGTTAGAAATTGGAGAATTCTTGAAAGCACCAGCAAAGAGACATTTTCAAAACAGGCCCTGCTGACATTTTGTCATGAACTAATAGCTGCCTGGAGGGTAAGAAATCAATCAAAAACTCAGGGAATGATGTCCACTACATGCACACAACCACTAATATGTTTTTGACCCTTCTAAATGTACTTTGTTTAACCTTTTTATCAGACCCAATTGGAGTCCTGTTAGGCTTGCTCTGGAGTCTGGTCTGGACCCTGATGAACAGCCAGTGAGGGCAAAGTTCATGGGAATGAAGGGTGAATACTGTGTGAGTAAACTTAAATGAAAAACTGCTAGAAAAATGATGATGATGGGAGGGGAAAGTTGACTGAACCCCCATGCTCTTTTTCAGCACACATTACACACATTCACATCAGAGAGATGACCTGACATTATATCCCTTCACTACCAATTTCGTCTACCATTTTGAAGATTTGAATGACCTTCAACTTTTATGCGACTGGCTCTTAAATGTACGTGGGGTTGTGTGCGACAGAAATATTATCTGAATTCCAAAGTTTCTGCATATTCGCTCTCTGCTACTGTCTTTATCTTACATCCACTGCACACGTGTCTGTCTCTGTCAGTGCTTTATAAGAAGAGACATACATATACACACACTCCTCCTTCCCTCCTCCCCCACGTCTCTCCTCCTGTCAGCCCCTGCGATCAGACTGATTCTTTTCTCCCCTGCGACCGGCCTCTTCTCTCTCTATAGTCTGACACACAGTAAAGATTGAGTCCAGGCCTCAGATCCTGTTATCCTTAGAAACAGGCACCCCATAGCAGACACAAGTGTGACTCCTGCTTTTTTAATTACACTGGGGACAGCTGTAAAAATCTGAGTGATAAAGAAATTTGGCAAACACACACACAAAAAAAGTGCACACAGCTTTAGTTTGTCTCAAACAAGCTGTCGCATTCAGGTGGTCTCCCTCTGTATCACATACTTATTTTGTGTATATATAAACGATCAGATAAATTAAATGAAAATAAATGTTCTGATGCAAAACCCTAAATGAAGAAATCTGTTGACTCATGGTGATGTTGTGAGCAGCCAGCAGCTGCTTTCCCTGGAAAAGGGGTAGGCAGCACCGTGTGTTGGTGTGCAGTGGAGTAAATGCTCAAGAGAAGCATCTCTACGTGTACATATAGGTTTATATGGAGTTAATGGATTGGATGGTTGTGTGGAAATGTGGGCACATGTGCAAAATCAGGTGAGTAGGCACACAGTGACATGCATATCTATAAAGATACGGACAAAACCACACACAGTGTGCATAAACACACACATACGTGTTACTCCAAAGTGGCAAGATGCAGGGTCACAAGACTCGAAGTCCTCAAAAGGAATTTTCTCACAACCAGTCAATCATGGTACTTTTTCTTTCCTTCAGACAGCTTTACTCTTACTAACTCATTTATCAGTGATCACCTCATTAGCGTGTGCACATTTTCCTCATCTCCTCATTCCTCTTTCCAGTCTGCCGTGTTGACCGGGTGTATATATGCATGAAAACACTCGCTCAATACTCACTCTCTATTTTGTGTTTGACAGTACCTCCAGCTTATCACCACTGCTGTGGAGGCTCTCCCTGATCACTTTAACGTTTCATTAAGCATGCACATAAAAACACTCCTCACTGCTAGAGACAAGCTAATGCAGTCTAATACAAAGTAAGACCTCGCTGACAGTGTCATCTAAAACTTAAATTGACTAGCTTTACAGCGGTTTACTGCAGGACTTTTGTATTGGATTACATTATATTGTCAGTTGTTCATCCTACACCTTCCTTACCTCGATGAGCCTGTCTTGTGGGCGGAGCCCGGCGTGGTCTGCAGGTGATCCTGGGTCCAGGGAGCGGATGTACTGTCCGGGCCGAGACCGATCACTGTGGAGGTTGAAGCCGTAGCCTATCTCAGACCGCACCAGGTGGCACAGACGTGGAAGAAGCACGGATGGGTCAACATGGAGCCGTGACTGGGATTGGGTCTGGGCTTCAGTCTGGGCGAGAGTCTCCTGGAAGACAGTGAAAGAAGTATGTTTTTCTCTTTTAATAAGTGCCATTGAGTTTAATTCGTCTGTTAGCATCTCAAATTGTAATACAGTAAATGATTAGTCAGGGTAAAAAGTCTATACGGTACATTTTTCCTATCAAGATCATTTTCTTATTATTTTGGGGTCTGGATCCTTCTCAGTAGGAGCTTGGTTAATAGAGAAGATACGCTAGAAAAATAGGCATTTAAATTGCTTAAAAGCCCATAAAAGAGGTTTTAAATGGTGCAGCATGTGTGGAGGGACAGGGCAAATCAAAATGACATGCTACCTTCTGCAGGGCATGTGACCATTTCAAGAGACAGGTGACTAAAAAACATAGCTGAGTCACTATGATCATTTATAACAACAACCTTTCAATCAAGCCTGCAGGGCGAATATTTTATACAGAACCTTGTGGGTGCATTATCACTCACTGATGATAATAATTCTTGTGTTGTATAAAGATGCAATTTTACAAAATCAGACTTGAAATATTCTACCATGAATGTGATAAAATAGTTTTGGAAAGATTACTTAAATCTTTTGTTGATTTATTTAGGGCTGTAGTCTCCTGGTCAACTGGTCGATTAGTTGGTAGATATGCTCTCGTCCAACTAAATTCTCATTGGTTGAATAATCTCCGTGTTACTTTCATAAGGAGAGAAGTGCTACATCAATAACTTTCCAGGATTAATCCATTATTTCCTGCGGCGGGAGGGACAGACCGTTGTTTTCACAGCTTTGAACTCGCCCAACCTAATAGAGACTGCTGGGTCTAACTGTACTCAACGTTTACTGAGTGTTAACTGAACGTATTGAATGTTTACTGAATCAGCATTTCTCGTGTAATAATATCAACGAACCCCCGCCAGGCCAAAAGATATTTTTTTAATGCCAAAAATAACGCTAAATATCGGTAGCTAGGAATAGGGCAGTGCTTAGTATGTTTGCGTAGCGAGTAGGAAAGAGTGGCAGGAAAGTGACGGTGGATGCGAGCGGAGTAGAGGAAAAGGTTAGCGATAATTTTTCAGTCTGGCAGTAAATGTGCAATACAGACTAAAGTGTAACAGTTAATAAATGCTAAAAAGTCAGGTCTGTTGTTTCCCCAAGTGCTGGAAAAGTGAATGGGGTTAGCTCATTAGCCCAAAGTTAGCAACAATAGGTTAGCGTAAAGGCAAAACGGAGAAATGTGAGTTCACTGTGCACTCTGTACATCATTACCCCCCCCCCCCCCAACCCACCCACGACTAATCGATTAGTTGAAGATTATGTTATTATGATTTCAGTCGATTTCAGTCGACCAAGATTTTCTTTGGTTGACTACAGCCCTAGATTTATTCCTTTCTCTATGTTGTTATTTTGTGCTGTCATTCGGTCCAAGAACACTGTAGGTGTCACATATTATAGAGTATGTTTCATTTTGGAACGTAACGTCCATTTGCAGCATATCACCAACAGCTCTAACAGCATGGGTGAAGACATTTATAGAAACTGTATAATTGTGCCTTGAGCGCTACAGTGTGATCACACTGATTTACCACCTACACACCGGGGAAAACAATGTGCAGTGAGAGGGATGATAGCTGCTGGCCAGCTCCGTAACCTCAGCTGATATTAGCAGTGAGGTAACAGACAGGTAAACTGGGTGTTGGGTGACCTACTGGGAGCCAGTGAATGCAAGTCCACATACCGTACACACACTGAGAGCATACACAGGACTGATCTGCAAAACATATTACACAACTGGAGAAGTCTATTGTTTCCACTGCATATGTGAAGCTGCCATAACAGTCCAGCTTGTGCCTGCTAAAAATATATATGGAGTATGTGGGCAGGGTGAGAGAGCGAGAGAGAGAGAGAGAGAAAGAAAGAGAGAAAGAAAGGTACTATAGAGGGAAGATGGTTGATGAGCTATTCTGACAGAAAGACAGAGGACTTTTTTAAACTTATCATTTATTTCCCTGAACTCTATCTCCCCTTCAACTTCCTGTGCGATTATGGCAACTTAGAAATTATGAATGAGCCTTGAACACCACAACAGTGCCTCCCATTTTATCCCTCGACTGTAAAAACATAACACAGATGGCAACGTATAATTTCATTTCAGGCACCAAATTCTTCAGGGTAGCAGTGATCTGGGCAGGTTGCCCTGAGAAGGAGGGAGAGAGAGAGAGAGAGGGAGAGAGAGAGAGAGAGAGAGAGAGAGAGAGGGAGAGAGAGAGAGAGGGGGAGAGAGAGAAGGGGGGAGAGGTAGGGGGGTCACCCGGCTAGACCTGGAGTAACAACAGAATAATTAAGACTTGTTCAACTTTCATGAATTTCTCAAGATCCTCTTTCCCCTGGCTGGGGAGGAAGTGCCTGGGTTGGGCAGCAGGGGTGGATCTTCCAAGGGAGAGAAAACATATGAATATAAAATCAAATGTATTAGCATCCTGGGATCTGGGCAAAGGAGAAAAATGGCAGAAAAGAGGGAGAGGAGGAAGGGAATAAGCAAGGACGGAGAGAGTGCGTGGGAGGGATAGAAAATTAGATGCAGCGAGAGGATTGAGAAAGAGTTCAAGAAAAAAAAAAACAGCACAGAGCAACTGAAGAGGATACAGAAACCTATCAGCAGACTGATAAACAGACAAACAGAGAGACACAAAATTAAGACTGCAGAACTTTTCAGTATGAGACGACAGGGAGGAAAAGAGTTCGTAGTGGAACTCCTCTAAGATAAATAGTGTGAGCAGCACAGCTGGGAGTTATTATGCGGGGGAGACGCAAGTGTCTGCCAATCTAACCTCCGACTGCCTCTCAATGCCTGTCCGCACCCCACTAATCACCCCATGGGGCCTGTGCCATCTCTTAAACTCTGTGTCGTTCATGGCTGACTTTTGATTTGGTTTGTTTGTGCTGTAGGTTTGATCTTGTACGAGCTTAGTGATGGAGGGTGACAACATGACTCTGTGTGTGTTTCTGCGCTGTGTCGAAGCACATTCATCATTGTTGGTGGGGGATTGATACAGATGTGTTATTTGTGTGTTGGTGGGTTAAACGGTAAACAATAGAGACTCAAGGTTTGAAAAAGTGACAGCCAAAGAGAGCTGAGGTTACTACACAACCTCTCCGAACTGAGACGCCACCAAATGAAATGCGGTCACCGTGTTTGTTTGAACTGTGGGTGCTGAGAACTTCATGGTTTTTGTGAAAAATATTTTGATGGGAGGGTGAAAAATGAGATGTAATGTTTTCCCTCTTTGTCAGCATACTAGCTTGTCATCAGGAAAGCTGTCGGTTATCAGCATTGGACATTTTTCATTTCGAAGCGGGAACGCTGCATGGGAGGAGAAGCAGTTGGAACTGCTGGGAAAACACAGAAACCATGTTTTGTTCCAGTCGCATGAATGTAACTGCAGCGCAGCTCAAAACAAGTTCACATGGAAAATTCAATAAAAATCAGGAAAATAATATGGAATATTTCACGCCCACTGCAGAACATTATAGAGTTTAACACACACAAACACACAGATGTACTGACTGGGCGTTGTGACTGTGGTGCACTGAGAGGATGTACTGTCAAAGGGACAAGTGCCTCCCATGAATTCCTTTAGCTTCCTGCCACAATCAGCCTTTGTTTCTGTTAGTCTGTGGGGGAGAGTGCCCTATACACACAAGACTTGTGTTTGACTCTGTATATAGATTATGCAATTTTGATTACATTCAAAATTAGACTGCAACTTTTTTGTTGCTTAATATGGTACAACATGAAACTCTACAGGTTTTGTACAGGAGCAGAAGCTTTGACTCTTGGGATGGTGATGTCAGTCTGTCAGCCAGTCCACCTCTTTGGTCCACACAGAAGTATCTAAACAACTATTGGATAGCTTGCCATGGAATTTTGATTCATAATCCCCAGTGGATCAATTCCACTGACTTTGGTGATCCCCAAACTTGACCTTTAGCACTATTACAAAGTTTTTGGCTTTTATTGGCTATTGACCATTTGCTATAAATGGTTAATTCCTGTCTCTGACTGATCACAACTGAAAAAAACATCCCTGTTTTACTGCTGCCTACAATTAGTTGCAGTCGAGTGTTCCTCTCTGCTCTTAAAATATCTGTCTATGAACCTACAGCAGGTTGTGCTATATGCTGTGTTTGACATTATAGTGATTGGATCAGAGATTGAACCCTTAATGTGGTGGGATGATACAGTTCAGGAGACACTTAAATGTTTTTTTTGATGTGTGAAACTGATTTGCCATCAGGCAGCCATTAATGTAGAAAATAAAGAGGTCAAAATTTCTTTTTTATCATAAAGTACATTGAGCAGTGTTTGTGACTGTATCTGTGAATAGAGCAAGTTTGAGGTTTATGTGGTGAATGACTGAGAATGACGACATACCCGTTTGCATGTTTAATTTGTGTGTACTGTATCTGTGCACGCAGACGCATGTGTATATTTCCCTCTGAATGCGACCGCTGGCAGTGACATTGGCAGTTGATGAAACTAGATCGCAGCTTGTTGAATAATTCAGTGATGGCCTACTGCAATGGATGGATCATGACTGCTCTTAACCCTTTCACAGCCAAGGATCATTGGCTCACTCTTGTCCCACAACACAATTAATTGTGTTTGGGCATGCATGCATGTAAGTGTGTGCATATGTTTGTCCCCCAGTTGCTAAAAAGAAACTTTAAAGGGCGGGTCCATTATTTTTTGTTTTTTTTAGTTTTTTCATATCATTCTGTAGCTTCTCACTAGTGTTCAGTATGTATTCAAATCTGAAAATTCAAATTTCTGTCGAAGTACGTATGTTTTAGTGTCAAAATGCTATTTTCTCAAGCCCAAAAAAACAATTCTGAGCTCTCCTCCTGACAGTGAATGGCTCTGGATCAGAGCAGAATCTGGTGTGACTCGCGGGTGTTATTTGTCCCAAAGCTCCGGCTCTGCTCCCAGCTCTCTCCTCCAGAGCTTCCGGCACTCAGCAGCTGTCTGTCCCTGTTCCTCTAACCCACGCTACCGCTTTTTGCTGACGGCTGAGTGGGCGTTTCCATTTCATCAACCCGCAAAAAAACGCAGATGTCATCCTTTACATCCAGTGTGTATGTGTGTATGTAAGGCATTTTGTCAACAATGCTCTCACTTGCACGCTGCCCATTGGGTATTATCGTAAACTTAATATCCTCATTCTAACAAATCAAGAGGTCAAGTTTCCTTTGAGGCCTGAGTCAAAGGTACGCAGTTTTTCCTGTTGAGTTTGGTTTGCTTAGAGTGCCAACATGTCATATCTTATGAGCTCGACCAGAAACACTACAATTCTGGGTGCATCTACTGAACTCAAGTAATCGGTAAAGTAAAAAAAAACCTTACAACAAGCATATAAACTTACTAAAGGAATGGGAAACTAGTTAGTTAGTTAAACAAAAAAGCATTGTGTCAAACCATTTAGATTTTCTCTCATGCAACTGAAGGAAAATCCAATCTGCATTTGTCAGTTTTTGTTCCATGGCCCTGATCTATATTTTTATGACTTTCCAAAACTCGGTCAGAGTTCTTCCATGACCTAAAAACTGCATCCCAGTTTGTTAATGTTGTTTCTCAGCTTGGAAAAATTCTAGTGTGCTAGGCAGCCAGGTTTCCAACTAGGTTTGCTATCTAAAAATGACCATAAGCTTCTAATCTTTGACTTCTAATGCAATAAAAATGTCAAACCAAGTTTAGAGTATACGTTCTGGTGTATTCCTGTAAAGTGAAACAATTAGCTGCTAAAAGCGACAATATGCTTCTAACTTTTACAATGTCATTAGTATCTGATGCATCAAAATTCTGATGTCAATACTGAATTCTCTATGTTTCTAAGTTTTGAATCAAGGGAGACGTCAAACATGTCAGTATCTTGAGATGCTGTGCAGGCTGCAGGGTTAAAAGAAAAACTAAAACAATACATCTCTGCATGACAAGATGACTGTAATATCCACAAGTGAACATTTCCTGGAAGCAGCAGTAATGCCTGCTGGCTGTCAGCCTAAAGAGAGTCAGTGTTTATCTATGATATCTACACAATCTAATTAAAAACTTAGCAATGAATGGAAATGTTGTTGACAAACAACAGCAGCACATGGGACTACTGCTGATGTCATGGTTGACAACCGGTTACCATGGAGACAGCAGTGGAACCAGTCTAGCTAGATCCGTCTGTCAGAGCCGGCTTAGACATGTGGGGTAACTTTTCAGAGTTTTCAGAACTAGGTGAGAGAAAACACATATACACATACCGTCGATTTCATGCAGATTTAAATCTTTTGTAGAGTTCTGTGTGTCCTGACACATGTTCTGTGCCTGTGTGACTGTGTGACGCACAGACTTTAGAGCCTTTCAGAAGTGCTTTTCAAAAATCCTTTATAAGTTCTTTACCAAATTAAGAATGCGGTGTCTCAGACATTCTGACAGCCCACATGCAGCTGCTGCAAGTGTTGCACAATCCGAAAGGAAAAGAGTAGATCTGGCCAGATCACAGTGGGCCCGAAAGCGAGTGGAGTGGGACTGGAGTAAGAGAGAAAGGAAATGACAGACGGCTGGAGAAAAGCAGAGAGGGATTTGAAGCTTGTAAAAATGAAAATGAAGGAAAGGGGATAGGGGAAAAAAAAAAGTGACAGGAGTGAGCAATGGAAGAGAGAAGTATGAAGGAAGATAAAGAGAAAAATAGGGCACGCAGAGAAGAAGATGATGCACAGCATGTGAAAGACAGGAAGAAAAGCAGAGATACAGAGAGAACATGAGAACAAGCGGATTGGCCCAAGATCTCGTTAACCAACAGTTTTTCCCACTGGTGTTGTGGTGTATTGCATAACAGCTCTGGGATACACAGGGTGGCTGTGTGTGCTTGTGTGTCCAGTGTTGTTCTACCAGCGCAGGCCCGCTGAGATCTGTTTCCAAAGAGCCCTGCTCTGCTGCAGTGTGTCCGCGTGTGTTACGTGCGGTACCCGCTGTTAAAGTGATGCTAGAGATCACAACTCAGCAGAGAGTGAAAGAGAAAGAGAAGTGTTACAGTGGAATGTGCGAAAATGTGAGATAATGCACCTACTGGAAAAAAAAAGATGAAAGGATAATGTAAGGAGCAGGAGACGAGGAGCAACATGATCAGTTTGATATGCTGTGTTAGTCATGGATCAGGTTGTCATACCGTGCTTGGCTAAAAAGAATCGGATCTACAGAATTTATCACGACAACTAATTGAACTCTATGCAACAATTCTGGGCTGATTGATATCGCAGGTTCAAGATTTGATGGTTTTTATGTTTTCTGATAGCTAGCTATTCGATGTATTTATACTCCGTACTTCCCTTTCTCTATAGCTTTGGTAGTTAGTGGCAGAGTCCGCTATTCCTGGCTTGGATTGTAGTTGCCTTCTCACGCACAAGAGATTCAGTGAAAATGATGCATCATTTGATTCAGCGTTACTGTTTCTGATTTTACCTCACTGATATCAGCCTCACTGTTTACTGTTCATTCTCCCACAGCTGTATCAGACCTGTATTAAGTTACCGCTAATGCAAATTGAATGTATCTGTTTAACTGGTGAAACACGGGGTGGCTTTTAATTGTGAAGCAGTCACAGGATTCATAATGCATTCTCACATTGGTTTAGCGCTGACATCCAAAATACCTCTGCAAAAAAAAGATGACAGTCATTTTCAGCATTTTTTAAAAAATTTTAAAATTTTTTTGCAATCGAGTAATGCAACAAGAAGTTGCAGCCACAGTGAGCTGGGAGATTAAGAGCTGCAGCTTACTGGTGAATGGCTGCACACCTCCAACTTCTAAGCAAGGTGACCAACTATATTGTGTGTGGAAAAGCACTTAAAACTATGTGCAGCATGAAATCACACTGCAGTTAAACTTGAGATTATTTGGCCGTGCTGTTAACAGAGATACCAGTTTTTGTATTTCTGACAGAGTAGCTATTGAAAGAGTGTTTGCTGTAGTATTAAAGTGCACTTCAGTAACCATGATTGTCACCAAATCAGCCAGAACTGAAATCTTAAGGATTACATCTTTAACATAAATTTAGAGGATTAAATTTAGTGTAATCTCAAAATAAAAAGGTAGAAGAAACTATACAGGTTAGAGAGCAACCTCTATATGCTCATATTGTTCTTTAAATGGCAGCAGTCCTCTTTTCCTAGAAAGTGCAAACATGGAAGATAGAGGGGAAACAAAATGTTATGTCACTGGGCTAAATCCAGAAGAAATTGTAACCATCTCCTTGCGTTAACTATGTGAACTATGAACACAGCTAACGAGAGAACAAAAAGCCATTTATTAGTCTGCAATTACACTGTAATGTCGAGACAGGTCTGTCATGCTGACCTAAATATCTGATGAAGCAGAAATGGATGTTGATATCTGTGGTCATTTAACACCTGCTGAAGGTGCCTGCAGCTCAGCTGTCGGGCTGACTGAGAAGCTGAGGGGCTGAAACAGAGTGTTGCCACCGCAATTAGCTGCAAACGTGTGTCATGGCTTGAGGCTGAACTGTCACTGAGCACAGATAACTGCGTGATGGATATGATATGAAGTCTCTCAGCTTGACTTCAATAAAAAATTAGCACAGAGGAGCTTTGATGTGGAGACAATTGCATTCTGCCTCTCTGCAACCCTCTGAAGTGTCACTTCATGCTGTAAAAAAAAAAGTCTGTCTTGTACAGGAAATAATCACTTTTCTCTCAATTTCCCAACATTTGACAGCTAAAAACAATAAGCCTTGGTGATGCCAAAAATAAGATATATTGAAATAATCATGTTTCTGTCCTTTGAGAAAATTATGAAAGTCATAGCAGACATTGCAAGACTCATACCCCACACAGTTAGACAAGGCTTGTCAAGGCTTATCTGTCCCTTGGGGATTCAAAGACAACAACTGCTGAAGTACAAAATCCAAAAAATGAAGATATTTTGACTGAGTGACCCAAACCCACACTTGCTGTGTCAAAGACTAGGCAATAGTGATGAAATACGGGGGGAGAAACTACTACTTTATTATGACACTCAGCAATGAAACTTGTAAAAACATACTGTACATGTACGTAGAAGTTCTCTGATCAATGCTTGCAGAGCCTAAGTACGCTGTCACCCACTGCTGGTATTTTTCACCCTATTATCCCATTAGCTACATGAACTGAATGCTCTCCTTTGAACAGGAGTAATGTAAATAACAGTGTAGAGAAACACTGCTGTTATTCCTTAATGGTACCACTGCCAGTTACATTAATCTCATCTCTGGGCTCTGGCTGTTAACAGGTCAGCTGCTGCTCTAAACAGGCCATGTTTGAAATCTGTGAGAGAAAAAAAGTATTGTTGCAATATATCAAGGGATCTGCACAACATACTGCACCAACAAAATGAACCCAAGCTTTTCTAAAGACCACACATTTATTCCACATAGTATTTTGCACATAACAGTGTTTTTGCCTGATTTAGCTACAAAAATGAGACAACCTATGCTTTAGCTAACTGTTTGTAGTAAGTTTAAACCTGAAACAACTATATTTAAGACTAAATCGGACAATAATTTTAGCTCATTATTAACTTCTCTCCCACTGAAATGAATCTACAGTCTGTGTATCATCCTGTCTTCTAATTACAGTATATGCTGTATTTTATATTTAGTACACGGAAGTGTATCTCACATTTATTCTAGTGCTTTGGCAACATGCAACACAAGTGTACTTACATGTCATGCAATTACAGCCATTCTGTGAGAGAGCTTTAGTTTCCATGAGAACCTGCTGTATGAAGTTGATTCAATTTTCATGGACCTATTTCATGCTACAGAGGCTTGTGGAAAATGCAGAAGGAAAATGATCAAAAGCACTGATGAGGACAAACAAACTGTCCAAAATGATACTCAATATCTGTGTCCACATCACTCACCTACTGTACATCTACAATGACTCTTCTACTCACCACAATGACTGGTTATCAGCCATTATTTCAGCCTACTGTATAATAATGGATGTTAGTGGAAGTATAAAGACAAGGAGACAGAGAGAGAGAAAAGAAGACAAACCCACAGGTGGATTAAACCCCCCTCATACATTTTTTCCATCCGTCTCTTACTATTTTCCTACACTTCATTCTTCCTTAATCTCCTATTTTACTGCTGCTTCACCCATCCACCCTCCATGTCGTGGCATTTCATGTCTTCCTGAGCCCAAATTCTTTAACCCTTTCACTCTCTCTTATTTCCTCTCCCTCCTCTCTTATCTTTGAGTGGAGTGTGAGGAGTGAAGTGGCTACAGAAGACAACATTTATGCCAATTTGCATTTAAATGTCAATTTAAATTGTGTGGGCTGCTGCTGGCGATGCTGATATATTCAGCAGTTAAGTGCTGCTATGTGTGTTTGTGTATGTGTGTTTGTGTATGTGTGTGTGTGTGTGTGTGTGTGCGTGTCACAGATGAGAGGAGTTAGTTTTTAAAGGTGATTATTCTAGTCTTGTCTTTGGTCGTTTCAATCTATCTTTAGATTTGTAGATTCTTTTAAATGTTTCAAAAAATCAAATTCTTGTCAGTTTCTCTCTCTGTCTATGTTTTTTACTTGTGTGATGGTAGTGCAGTTGATGTTGATGATGTAATGAGTGTGTGTTTATGTGTCCACACCCCTGTTATCAGTGCGTGGCAGATATTCCTCGTCACTTGGTTAGGACTAAGAGAGAGAGAGACAGAGAGGAAAGCAATAGAAGCAAAGAATCTGAGGAGTATTAGGCGGTGGTTGTGTTTGTGTGTATATTTCTTAAGAAATTCAAGCTAGAATGATAAATTGGCTGGGCTGATATATCCGCAGATACAAGCATATTGCTGATACACTGGAATCAGTGTATATGTCAACCGATAAGTAGTGAAAAATTGTAGTACAGAAATGCCGAACAAATTTTTGAGGTCATCTTGGTCACAATTCAAATCTAATGTTGCATATTGATATCAGTAACGGTCTTTGAGCCCTCGGTTGGGCTAAGAACCAAGGCAAGAAATGTGTGCATATGATATGCGTAACAAGTAGGCTAATAGATTAGTTTTTTTGAGTGAAAATGTCAAAAATGATCTATTTTCAAATCTTCAGGTTTTGGACCGTTGGTTGGACAAAACAAGACATTTGAAGACTCCACCTCGGACTTTGGGTGTACTACGATGAACATTTTTAACCAAAGGACTATCCATTTAATCCAGGAAACAGTCAGCAGATGAATTTATGGTGAAAATAATGATTAGTTGCAAGCTTATATGTATTTAAACAGCCTGGGCCCCACTGTATATGTGACAGCACGCAGACACAAACATACTCTGGGCCTCATACTGTAGATGACACCAGCCCAAAGCTTTATGTAATTCTATGTGTGTGTGTGTGTGCAAGAGACAGCAGATATGTATAAAAATAGCAAGATAAATAGATCGCTAAGATTTCTGTCTCCAACTTTCCAAAGCATAATGAATCAATTAGAGGAGATTCCTGTCTGCAATGTCACATCGTCTCTCATACTTTAATGGATATTCACCTCACACACATAAACTAAATCTCCCCTTCTTGTTTGTCAAATGTTACTCAAGCACATATCGAATTCTCAGTTCATCCATAAGGATACAAATCCTCTCCTACATCGCATCTACTCGACTCCCACAAACAGAGCAAAGGACGGCTGCAATTAAACCGATCCAAGGTACCGATTTGTGACAGCAGAATCTAATCCAAGAACAAGGCCAGTGAGACATTAGAAAACAAATGCCTGAGTGTGTTTTTTTTTCAAGGTTTGTGTGAGCACTGCGTGGATCAATGTGTGGGAATGTACGCTGGCTCACAGCTGTGCGTGCAGCTACAAAGATACAAACTGAATATGTGAAGGGACTGAACATGGGTGAGTGGGAGAGCGGGAATAACATCTCAGCACCACTGTGGTTAAACCTGTGAAACAGCACAGTTGTGACAGCGAGGCTGATGTTGAGTGTGCTGCTGCTTGTCAAATGATAGATCACAGATAACAATAGCAAGACATTCGGTACAAAGCTCTCTTCATTGCTTTTAAGGACTTCTAAAGCAGCGGTGATGGGGTAGAGCGATGGAGAATTTCTTACTGCCTTCCTCCTGAGTTCTCTGTCTTTACAATATTTGATTCTCTTTTTTCTCTCTCTCTCTCTTTGTTGGCAGCGCTGTGTGTGGGCAGCACATTGATCGATCCTCGGCCTGGTCACAGCCGACCTACGCTCCACTGATATTCTCACATCCAACAACTGATAGTTAATAGATGAGATTAAGAAAACAGAGATACAGAAGCAGAGAAAATCGTTTATTGGGAAGTCAGAAAGAAACTGACAAAATACCAGTGTCAGGTGTTCAAAAAAAGGATTTCAGACATCAGTCTTTCAAAGACAGCAGGAGGTGACAGGCTTGTATTCCCACATTCTGACCCAGTAAAGGTTTTACAAAAGTAGTGCAATCTATATATAATGCTGAAGATTTGGGTCAAGCTTCTTAATTGCTATAGAAGCAATTTGTGGATATGAAGAGTTCAGCTTCATATTCCATATAATTATGATTTGGGTGATCACTTGAGATCATGGTGTTCTTTGTTATTTTACAAGTATTTCAACTTAATCCATGACACTGTGACTTCATCGTTTTCTGGGTTAACGAGGGCAGCATCTTTATTTACTTTATTATCAGCTCTGCACAGGGAGATAGATATAATACGCGGAGACACACAGCTGTGTTCACTCTCACACTCACACACCCACACACTTTTCATACAATACACTCAGTTGTGCATGTCTCTCCTGCATTACCCACCTTACGAAATTCCACCCTTTCTGCTCTTTAATTCCCCAGACGCACACACACACCCGTTCCCCACTTGTGACCCTTCCACATCCTACAGGCCATGTTTTTACTCCAGGAATTTGGTTAACTCTCTCTCTCTCTCTCTCTCTCTCTCTCTCTCTCTCTCTCTCACACACACACACACACAGAATCCAGACCTTTGCATCTTGATGTAACGCAGTTGGTATTCAAAGGAGGGGGGAGGAGGTCTTGAACACCAGCTCCAGATGTTAGCAAAAAGAATTGCACACTCACTCGCTCTCACCAATGCACAGTCACTTAAAAATCAAATGTGTGAAAACTCATATTTTCATCTGATGTCTTATAGGGATAGGTTGCTCTTAATAAATACTCACTTTAACCACTCTCACGTGTTGTTGAAGTGAATATTGGGTGAATGTTGGTTGATGAGCCAGGTTAAATAAAGCTTAAAGTAATTAAATGCCTCTTCTTTGCCAGAAAGAGAGAACTGAGGAGGATTTCTGACATTGTTTCCATGCTCCCACATCAATGTCGACTGTACTGCTACTGTTTGTAGCGTACACAACCTCAAACGCCCCGTTTTCTCAAAGCCACAAGAAACAACCTCACATTTGTTCACCTCTTACGTCTGGGTGGCAGACAAAAATTGTGCACAGATGATCACACAGGCTGAAGTGCTGACTACCTCCAGACAACTTGCACTGTGCCGTGTGTTGTTATATTAGAGGCGACAGACAACATCTTTTTTCCCTATTATTATTATAGGCAAAATGAGAAACTGAGCCAGGGAACAGGACAGAGATGTGGCTCTATAGAATCAGGGAGCCTGAGCTGCCATTTCATCTTGTACTGTTATAAACCAGAGATGATCCTGTTTTGGTAGCAGGGGCACATAGACCACAAACCAAGAGAGCATTTAAAGAATAATGTACCACACAATAAATTAGAGCCATTTGCCTTGTCATGACAGTTTTACATCTGCAAACAGACGGTGGAAAACTTGAGACAGGTCAGAAAAAAAAGGGATGTTACTATATGTGTTTATTCAATCCTCACCCCATGACCTCAACCCCTGACCGTTAAACATTGTGCTCTCTGTCCATGCTTTTCTCACGCTTTCACTGTGATACCACAATCACATCTCTTAAAATGTACCGAGCCTAAAGATGCACATGTGTAAGTATTTACAGAAGTTCTCTGTAGGAAGATGTTGTGAAAACTGTTAGGAATCTCTTGTGTGCTTCTTCCCCATGTTTGTCTTGTTTAGTCTCTGCTGGTGTTTAGATGGTTAGTCAGAGGCTTCACCACCTGTGACACACATGCACAAATATGCACATGTGCCCTTAAATATAAACCAAACTAAAAAACACAATATGTTATGAATCATGTGTCACACAAAGCTTTTGACCATGCAAAAATGTGCATGCACACACAGACCTCAACCAAAGATACACACACTCTCCTCTCCAACTGTTTTAACAGATGTGTGTGTGTGTGTGTGTGTGCTCTATAGAGAGCAGATGATCTCTACCAAGCCTCTGCAAATCCTACACATGTTGAGGGGAAGTTTATTACAACAAGGTGCTGTTCACATGTAAGTCTGTATGCTAGTAGTCGGGTCAATCGTCTGACCCCCACCAGTCTGGACTACAACAACTGTTTCATGTTGATTTGTGCCTGACTGAGTTTCTAAGCTCCAACGCTATGGGAAATAACCTTAGGAAAAAAAGTCTAATTAAAGACAGTGTGTGTTCTCCACACTCCATCTCTTCCATTTTCTCTTTGCCTCTTCATCCCTTCCTCTCACTCTTTATAACAGCCCTTAACTTTGCCAAAATGTGCAACTGTATCTTTCCAGCATGGCAATTCTGATGCTGACCATTGTTACCATAGCAACGACTTTCTGAGTATTTCCTAACAAGCTTGGTGTTACCAATCAGGAGTGCAGCAGGACTGGAAAGAACAACAAGGGGCCCACAATATGTCTGTGTGTGGCGGAGGTCTTGCCACAAACTGAGAGGGGAAAAGCAGGCCAAGGAGAGGTCAGAGAGCTGCAGGAGAGCACCAGAATCAACATCTCCCCTAAAATGCAGCACCTTTGAGCCAGGAACATGTTTGTGGAGAAATATATGCTGACTTCTCCAGTCTCTGTTTGTCTGCTTGGCATAGTGGTGAATCAGAATTGAAGTATGCCTAAGTAGCTTGACTATTTGAGAGTATGCAGATTATTTGTTCTTTTTTTTATAAATCTTTAAGGCTCGGACTCCTAATTTTAATTAAGTCTGTGGTTCAAGTTCAGGAAAACACATATTTGTGTTACACATTAATTAATATTTTGTTTTCTGGCTCCTCACATGTAGAGAAGATGCTAAATTGACGTGCAGATAATGGTACCGCTTGAATGTTGCACAAAGTTCAGTTTGTGTAAAGATGTGTGCACAAAAAACCCAACACGGAAGTGAATTAATACAAACATGCAATGAAAATGGAGAGATGCAAATTCTGATGTAAATTCTGTGGGAGACTTAGGTAAAATTGTCCACATGGCAGAATATCTAGTCATCACTCTTTTCATTTCACAATAGGTTTATGTATGTGTATGAGCGTGTGTATGAGCGTGTGTGTGTGTGTGTGTGTGTGTGTGTTTGCAAGTTATAAAAAGGTCCAGGTTAGAAAGTGACACCTTACACTTTATCTACAGCTTTAGTGACAATGACACATCCACAAGACACACCTTGGTGCATGTGTGTGTGTGTGTGTGTGTGCGCAAAAGGGAGAAAGACAAGCGCAGAGGCAGAGCACTGACACCTCATGTGTGTCTCGAGGTAAGACGATACATCTCAAGCCAGAGTCATAACGTTCTTCTCCTTGAAGCATCTCAAACTGGCACAGACAGACTTAAGCATCAATCATCATTCCTGTTATTTGTGTTTGCTGTAGTCTGCTGGCCACTTTCATGCCTTGTGAGCGAATGATTTAAGAAAGTGAATGAAAATTGTTGGAGAGAAGTGACTGAACTAAGCTCATGTCTCAATTTAATACAACTTCCTCTAATCTTATCACAGAGAGATGGACTGCAAACTGTGGCTCAGTTCAGGTCTGTTTTATTTGGCCCAGTTAACTTTACTTGGATTATCATTTCAATAAACTATAAAATTTTACACTTAACTATGACATACTCTAAAGTAATACAGAATACACATGTTTAATGTTACACTAAATATAATACAAGTTCTGTTATAATTTTCAAGGTTAAAGTGCACTGATTTACACGCTATTCCTCCAGAAAGTCACTTACGCAACCATAGTCAGGCAATTTTTTTAAAGATTTTTTTTTCTAGTATTTTTTTTTACCTTTATTTGAAAGCTGAAAGTGCAGAGAGACGGGACACGTGGGTAGAGAGAGAGAGATGTGACATAAAACAAAGCCCCTTGGGTTGAATTAAACTGCAGATGTTGTGGCTATGTGTGCATCTTAACCAGCAGGCTACTGGGGCGCCCTGTCTAGGGAGTCTTTCAACGCTCCAAAACACTGTTACATTGTTTTATCAGCTTGATACTTCATGAATTTTCCAAATTTTATGAGAATTTCTTATAAACATGATTTTGATTATGACATATTTTAGAAGTACTCTATAGCAAATGACAAATTACTTTGTTTTGGCATCTCAGAGATGCTCAGCTGTAAAACATGGTTAAGCACAGATACCATGGATTTTCATATGCTCTGTATCTGTGACAGTACTGTTTACACAGAACTGTCTCCTAAATAACAAATAACTTTATTTGGATTTCTGTTATTGGAGTTTCATAACAGTTTTATAAGTTTGTTAATAAGAGCTCAAACTGGGAGTTAGACCTCTCTTGGGTCTAATGTCCCCAAACATAAGTAACGTCATCTTCATCAAATGTTCAAGCATAGTTTGTGACAAGTAATGGAATTATCACTTCAATACTTTCCTACTTTTTGGGTTTTAATAAGGTCAAAAAAGGAAAAAAAAGTATTAAAAGAAGATAATGAACTGAGTTAGAAATTGAGTTAACATTTCTATCTATTGAGTCAGAAATGCATTACGAAGATGGAGGGTATAGATACACAACCTATGTATCTATGTAGACTATATACTGTATATGGACACAAGCACAGACACACAGGAGCAGTGAGTCTGTCGCTCAGCAGACTCTCCTGTCTGTATCACAAATCAAGAGGAAAGTAAACATGAGAGGAATGCAACAAAAAAGAAACCTGGGGGATGAGTGGCCATAAAACAGAGGAAAAATACAGGCAGTGTCATGTAACCTGGGGAACACACACACACAAACACACACACAAAACCCCTAGTGGGGATATTTACTGGGTAAATGTGCAAGTGATTATAGTTACAGAAAAGGTTCATGTTATCCATGTTTCTGCTGTGACCATGAACATACTACATGTGTGTGTAGAGTCTGTGTTTTGTGTCCTTAAGAGCTTTTGACTGACATCTGTAGCTGCAAATAATCCTGTTGCTTTGAAAGTTTTAACCAACTACAGTCACTGAAATATAGAGAGCAGAGGAGAGGTGAGGAGAGAAGAAAACAAATGGTAAAACTCCAGACGTTCTCAAGCTTTTGAATCCATTGCTATAATTCTACTGTTGAAACACTTAAACATGGTCCTCATCTTCCCACTATAGTTACATTCAATCTTCAAATCTAATCTGCTCAAAGTAAAATGAAACGGAAGCAAAAACACACAAAATAACAACAGTGTGAACCATGCTGTGCAGCTCACTTTGTCCTATTATCTGTCGATCTGCTGGTCGAATGTTTACAGACTATTATACAATCTTTAGCATCCTTACTGCTGAAAACATACAGTTACAAAGGCAAAACCCCATTTGCACACACACTGACGTACTGGCACATGTACAAGCAGTGTCAAGCATCATATCATCCACAACTTTTGCTTTCTCCCCCTCCCCTGCCCCAGTGAGGGGGGCCCACTTCCTGAACCTCCTTCCAACAAGTCTACTAGGTTGTTATTGGCTGCTCAGTTTTGGGTTCCCTCGGTCCAACTGCTGCTTGCTGCCTGCTGCTTCCCTCATTCTTTTTCTCCTGCTTTAAAATATGAAAAGAAATCCGCTGCTCTCAGCAGTTTCTCTCTGCTGTTGATCAGAATAAAAAGAACAAAATGACATCTCACGACCAACTGAGGCGACTATTACAGCTGTGAAAGACAAGCAATGAATCTATATTTTTTTTAGCTACAATAGTTCAGCGATTGTTTCCCTACTGCTTTTGTTGTGGTAATTATACTGTGTTGATTGCCAGAGCTCCTTGCCAAACACATGGACTACTGACTACTACACACAAGACATAACATGCTGTATCAGCGCGCAGTGTCAACACTGAGACTGCATATCTGTGGTGGAACAGCTTCCTTTGAGATGCTAAAGGAAAGAGAAACTTCCAATCATTTACAGACTGAAAAAGTGAGGTCAGCAACTGAATCACATCGCCGTTCAACCAAGTGAGTGAAAGAGGAAGGTTTTAAATGCTCTGGACCAGATGGGAAATAAATGTTTGCGCCTTCTTCAGCAGCAATTGTGGTGATGAACAAAGCATGAATCCCTTAAGTCCATTAAGTTAAATGTCCATCAGCAGAGAGTGACTGAAGTGAAAACTCTCAGTCTTACCTAAAACAGCAGCTTAGACATTTTCCTCCAATTTTTCCTGCTTTTCATTTTTGAACTGCTAAAGCCTTTTTGGCTCATCCTTTCTTTCCATTCTTTCATTAGAAACGATTAAAGTCTGCGAGAAAGAGAGAAACGAGAAACCTCTAAACATTTCCTGAGCCTAGCTAGGGCCAATCCGACCCCACCAACCACTGCGAGTTCTCCCCACAGGTCACAAAGCCAGAGCTGAACAAAGACACACACACACACACACACACATTTGAGATTTAACTGATTGGCCTTGTCACTGCTCTTGTAGAAAATAGTGCCTGAGTGCCGTTCACATATTGGCAGGGCGACCCTAAGTGGAAACACATGTTGTGTAAATGCATACAGCAGAAGTTTAGCGGCCTCGTCTCGCTGATAGGGACCATGTGAAACCAAAGATGATCAGATCTCTGGGTTCCAGGGGAGACAGAGACAGAGCGGAAACACATCCTGTTTTCCATGTCAACATGGAATAATCAAACAGTGAATTAAAAAAAATTGAAACAAAAATGTATCAAATGTCTATTTTGCGTTATGCAATTCAGCGCAGACCCCTAGCTATTACAATATGCATAAAAATAAACACAGGAAGATGAGATGTGAATGGCCTGTAAAACTATTCCCTCTAGAATATCATTTCACAATGCATGATCTATGGGACAAAGGCATTCAAAAAATCTCATAGCCAGTAGTCCTTATTCATAGATTTGTTTTTATGATTTCCATGAATTTCCTGTTCTGCAGAAGAGTCACTGTGTTGTCCCTTGCCAGATTTCTAACTTCTGACCGGTCCCGCCCTCTGACCTTTCTAGTCCTCTTTGACCCCTAACACAACATCTGGAAGCTTTAAACTGACAAAACAAGTCTGGGGTGAAAGCATGTCTGAGCTTAGGTGACTCTCAGCAAGAAAGTGCATGAGCGTATGTCCCAAAATGTCAAACTATTGCTTTAAAAGATCAATTCTCCTTACAAATTCACATGTTGATTCCCTTTTAGGGATCACATGCTTTTATGTGCAATTGTTTTTACCAACAAAAGCATTACAGAGAACCACACTGTTGGAAGCGTGCAAGAGTGCACATGATGATGATAAGTTGAAAACAAATGGAGATGATCATGACTGTAACAATATTGATGTTATTATTCTTAATCCCACGTGTCCTGCCCTGGTTGGGGGGGTCAGTTTACCTTCTTTGCAGCCTTTGATGGTGACCTCCTGGTGGGCTTCTGCACCTGGCCGCTCAGTGCCACCGGCTGCTTGGACACCGAGCCGTTCTCCTGCTTCTTGCTGGGGGAGGATGGGACTGAAGGCGGAGTAGGGGAAGGAGACACTTGAGGAGAGGAGGAGGAAGGAGGCCCGGTCCCAATGATGGCCATCTCCTCTGTTGCCGTGAGGCGAAGGCTGCGCAGACTTTCATGTGTCTCATGGTCCACCACCAGCAACCTGGTCTCGTTGTCCACAGCCTTGATCCGCTGCACCACCTGTGGAAGGGGACAGGATGAAATGACACTTGGTTGTAATTTAGTGGTCATTTCCTTAGAAAAGTAATAAAATAATCCTGAAAAATAAGCAAAAATGCACAATAAAATCTCAATCTGTGAACTACAAACTACATTACATCTACAAAAGAAGAGTCCCATCACATCAGTGACTGTATAGAAACACTGATGAAAATATAAGGCTTTATATCCAAGAGGATGACAACTGTTTTGATTATATTTAAGTTGCATTATTCAGATATCTTATGAGGGGAAGAGTTCAAAACACGCTCTGAATCAATCATTCACATCATTCATTTACATAATTTTGTGAAAAAATCTAGAGACTTTTTTTAATGAAAGACTTTCTAACAATTAAGATACAAATGGATAGATTGTGACATTATCTGACAACACAAGCAGCTGAGCACAATTAGACAGGTTTTGTTTTAATCTCTGTTGCAACAAGGTTACAGAGAGGACCCTAATACACAAAGTACACAAAGGTAGGTGGTGCTGATGTTCCTCTGTGTCTGTGTGCTTGGGAAAATGATTATCTGAGCCTGCTGTCTCTATCTGAACACTAGCCAAGTCACGGAGCATCTTAGACAGGCGTCCTTGGAAATGAAACAAGGCCTCATGCAAACAGAGGTGGATACACTTAGTCAATAATGCATTTTACATTGACTGACTGAGGCTATATAGACATTTCTAAGCATTTAAAGTACCTAACGTGTAAACATTCAGAGGTGACTTGCTGATTTTCACTTGAAACATCAGTGAGAGACGTGAATATGTGAAGATAAGTTTTAAATAGGTTAAAAGCAACAGGTGAGTGCGTGTGGACAAACTGTCAGTGAAAGAAAACATAGACCAAGAAAGTTTCAACTGGTTGCCCGGCAGGCCTGATAGTTATACAAACCGTCCCGTACCAGTGTCAGGACTGATGCATGCAGCGCAGCCAGTGTGTCCAGTTGATGTACTCCTGCAGCTAACACTCGTCCTGTAACTTTAAATATGAACGAGAATCTACTTGCCTGGTGGTGTGTCTCTTTCTCCACGTTTACACCATTCACTGCAATCACACGGTCCCCGGCGCACAACCCCGACGCTTCTGCAGGGGAGCCATGCTCCACTTTGCGGATCAATTGTCCGCTCTTCCCTTTCTCGCCATGCAAGTGAAATCCATACCCGTTGTCCCCTTTTGTCATGATACAAAGCCGTGGTTTCCGCTCGCTGGCCATTTCCCCCCTGTCGTTTAAACCCCTCTGCAGTGTTCAGCTGAAGTATGATAATTAAAATGCAGATATGGGGAGTTTAGGAGAGCAGGCGCAGGGCTAAACTTCCACGGAGCAAAAACATATCTGCCCGATACGCACGCTTTCCACCATATCCGAGCGAAAATACAAGCCAAACAAATCCAAATGCATTTGAAAATAAGAAATCCCACTGTAAGAAATATGCATGCAAAAAGGCAGTGATGCTAAACTTTATGAAAACAATGCGACCAGTCCAATAGATCGTGTGTCCTGTGTACAAGCTGAAGCGCACTGCTGGCGACTCCAAAACAGATGCGGTGCAGAGTCTTCACAGCCTCCAACAGAGCATCATTACTGTTAGTGCAGACTTGTAAAAGTCGAATAGATCACCAGGCGCTCACCTCTCCCTCGATATTTATCCATAACAAGCGGTCGGAGAATGTGCATTCAGTTATACTGCAGCTTGCGCAGGGTCAGCGCCTTGTGCGCAACAGCACCACCTCCTTCTATCCGGCTACCTGTTTGTTTCTGTGAGGGAACTGAAATATTAAGGGGAAAGACCAGAGGATTCAAAATAATACAATACCGCCCCTATGTGGCAAAAAATGATGTTTGGACGATGTCCTCAACTGATGTTGGGATGATGTTTCCAAATACGCCCACATTTAGATATACATTATGCTAGTATAGCCCATGAAAGTATAGATGAGGATTAGGCTACACGCGCAGCAGGAAATGGTCAGCTTCTCTCAAATGACAGAGATTTAACATTCATTAGAGGTTTAAACCAGTTTAAACCTGATGCCTGTCCGCGGTTTTCCGGACCTTGAGTAAATTAAAATTCACTGGAAATATTAGCCTAATCGAATCATTAGTTCAGGGTTGCTTTGTCCTGGTCTGAAAAACAGTCCTCCTTCTTTTATCCCTCATTTTCTCAATTGACCGTAAACTGGGTTACTGAGACTTAAAATAAAACAAACAAAAGTAAGAAAGGCCCACTTATGGCTAAAATGGTCTTAGTTTGCTGCATAGGAACGCTTCAATTAGACTGCAGCTGAAAATCAGCTGACCACTTCAATGTGGTCACATGGCTACATTTATTTGAGTTTTCACTGGAAGTTGTAGTATGCTATCTCGTCTGCCTTGATGAAGGTATGTACCGCTTCTTTTTTTGAACTCTCATGAGTCTAAATACGCAGGTCAATTCCACGTGGAGTCAAAACTTACACAATACCACATTAAACTTATCACATTTTCCACCGCAAGGTAAAGTAAGAGCATTCACAAAGGTAGTAGCTGTTTTTTGCAGGACTGTTCAGTGGTACACCCATCATAACAATCTGAGCCCATCAGTGGCAAAAACAAACACTTTAAGTGGATGTATTTTGACAGGGTGCAATTGCCCCAAAAGATACATTGAAGCCTGTTTCACGGCTGCTGGCTGAAGTGCTTTTGTTCAATAGTGGACCAGTTTCAAAAACTGTTGTGCCCATTAGTCACTTAGACACAAAATGATGGGAAAATAGGGTCCAGGTTGAAAAATCCCAAAGTTTCCCTTTAATACTGTTAGTGTTGTTACAGTTCCTCACTGTGACCTCTGAAGAGCAGTAAACACTAATGATGTGTGAACAGTCCAATCCAGCTGGCTCAGCTGGCTTCAAGGCAGAAAAACTCCTGACTAAAACTTTATGTTAAAACATTCTGATAAAACTATTAAGCGAGAATTGTGCCTCTAAAATCCTGTTCACCACAAGTGTTCAAATGAATGTGAACAAAACATTCACACAGATTGAATTAATTGCTGGACTGTTTATTGGAAAACATTACATGATGCTGTAATTATCTAAAAAACTTTCATATAAGCCTAAATTATCTTCACTTTGGACTGTTATCATTAGTACTAACAGTATGAATACCAACAACAATCAGTAACAATCAGTTAATGTCTGTCAGTGTAATTACAGCTCTATACGGACCCACAGTACTGATGTTACTGTTGTTGTTTGAAAAATAATATTAATAATGGGCTGTATATATTGATCAATAAATATATCAATATCAATAATGATATACAGTATGACCACACTGTGGGTGAGCGATTCATTTAATTTGGTGTTGTAGTTCCTCACAGTGACCACTGGAGGGCGATGAACACTCAGGAATCTTAATACACTTGTTTTCAGTAATCATACTAAAAAATGAGTAAAAACTTAGAACAATCCGGTAAAAAATTAAAAAATAAGAAAACTTCAAGAAAACTTTGACTTGAGTACTAATTAATGAAATGTATTATTTGATAACAAAGTGTTTACAATAAACACAGATATTGTTAACATTAGTACTAACATGAATACCTTTATTTATACCTCTAAATATGAATTATAATCAGTAATATATTATTCCCACTGAAGAATCTGAACTAGTTTCCAACTATGTCCACTAAAAAACGATGAAAATGGCAATTTCTCGATCATTTCTGTTTATTTCTGCTTGGATGAACACCTTTAACTGGTTAGACTGGTCTCCAGGGCAGAAAAGTGAGATTAAAGCAGCTCATTATTAATACAGTTATAGCAGCCATGTTTGTAATTAAACTCAGTTTGTTGCTGAGCATCATATTTGCAGTTTTGTAATAGTGATCCTCTATCCTTCATCGTTGATACACCACAAATATCAGTGCACATCCAGTTAGAGCTCACAACCTTGAGGCACTAAAAAAACAAACAGCCGATCTCAGTTTATTACCACTGTGTCATCATGCAGATCTTCCTGTCCGCAGCTATGGTTGTGTTGGTTCAGAACGGTCATTTCCTCTCTCAGCTCCTCTGGGGAACACACACAAGCAAATCACTGTTTGTCTGCTTTTGAGTATGGACTCGCTCAGTATCTTTTTACCCGTACGCCCACTCACTGATAGATCGTCTAATCTTGATGACTGCTCCTTTTAATACATCAGTTTCCAGTCACTCAACCTATGAGGGATTATCCGTTTCATTGGGGCACTTGAGTGAATTCAATTTCAGCAGAGCACAACACAAAGACAGCAGCAGTTGTGTTATGTTGTTCCTGCTGGAGGGTTTATTGTATTTTTAGATTGATGTTAGTGTGTCCTGAGAAGCAAACAAATCTCTGAAAGAAAATGTCACAAACTTAGTTGATACTTTTTTTTTTTTAAAAATGGTGTGTCCCCAGATGAACCACCAGTGGGTATAAAATCAGTGGCTTGTTACATTTTCTAACACACTATTAAATCTGCACGGGGACACAGTGGATTACACTACATAAGTAATTTAAAACCTCAGAAATTCAAACTAACACTCAAAATCAGAAATACTAAACTCAGAAATGAGAGGTAGACATAGAGACAGATGTTGTAATGTTTTTCTCTACAGATGTGTTGTCCCCCCTCCTCTCTCTCTGTGTTGCACATTCCAAGAGACCACAACGCCCACTTCGTCAACAACTTCATCAACAGCATTCATCACCCCCCTTGGTGGTACTGAGTACATCACATTCAGCTAACAACATTAGTGGTCACTGTGCAATAAAGAGCCCTTATTGATACCAGCAGGGTATTTTGTCCAACCTATGCCCACTTCCATACAAACCCCAGAGTGTTTTAGGCCATTCTGGTTCTTTTTTAAAGTTGCCTGTTTTTAATGTCCGTTTTTTGACTAACAAGTCATTTTAAATAATGACTTTATCGCTTTATACCTGCTAGATTTTATGCTTTTAACAGAGACATGGTTAGATAATAGCAGCAGTGCAGTGCACACTCTTTTAACTGTTTCTAGCGTCAGCAGAAAGGGTGGCGGTGGAGCTGCTATTTTTAATGATACAATTCGATGACAACAGATTTCACTTGGTGAGTTTAATTTTTTTAATCTCTGTATTGTGGTGCAAACCTCAACAAGCATTCTATTAGTTACCATCTACAGGCCCCTGAAATGCTGTGCACACTTCATTTATGACTTTTCTGAAATACTGTCAATTATATGTACTGATTTTAATTCTTTTATTTTAACTGGTGACTTCAATATTCATATAGACAATCCCAATGACAACACTGCTAAAGAGCTTTGTGCCTCATTTGAATCTTTTGAGCTGTCACAGCATGTAACTGGCCTGACTCATGTTAAGAGGTCATACAATAGATTTGGTTATTAGTTATTAGCTCTGTCTGATCACTTCTGCATTTTCTTTGATGCATTAGTTTCTCCAGTTATTCAGACTAGATCTAAAACTGTCAAAAAAGGTACATTAATGAGAATACCAGTGCTCTATTTATGGAAGCTCTATCAAAATCATCAATCACAAAAGTAGGGTCTGTAGATGATTTTCTTAATCATTTTAATTCCAAAATACTCAGGGTCTTTGATGCAATAGCACCTGTTAAGACTTAAATAATTTCTGGCAAACAGAAAGCACCATGGAGAAATGTTGTGGCTACAACAGTAGCACATCAGAAGAGAGAATGCAGGAGGGCAGGGCGAAGATGGAGAAAAACTAAACTTCAGAATGACTATGATATCTACAAAGAGAAACTCTGTCTCTACAACTCTGAGTTATGCAGGACTAGGCAGTCCCATTTTTCTAGTGTTATTAATGGAAATATTAATAACACTTATGCTTTATTTGCCACTGTTGATAGGTTAACAAATCCCCCACTGCTCTCACCCCCTGGCTTTCTGTCAGCTAAAAAATGTTTGCGCATTTCTTTCATCACAAAATTTAAAATGTCAGACTGAGTATTGCTCCACTCAGCCCAGCAGAGGCATTACGATCTTATCAACCTCTGCAAAAAGAATGGTCTTTATGTCTGAATTCACTGCAATTAATAACAAAATTCTTGAAGAAATAGTGCAGCATCTTAAACCATCCACATGCTCACTAGATATTCTGCCTACAAGCTTTTTAAAAAGGGTTTTTTTTTTAGCTCTTTGGCAGTGGATTTGCTGCATATTGTAAATGGCTCACTACTCTCAGGCATCTTTACAGCATCACTAAAAACTGCAGTTGGCACGCCCCTCCTGAAAAAGAGAAACCTGGATGCCTCAATACTAAACAGCTACAGACCTATATCAAATCTTCCCTTCATAAGCAGGATGATTGAGAAAGTAGTTTTTAATTAGATCTATAATTTCTTGCAGACAAATGACATCCTTGATAGCTTTCAATTTGGTTTCCACCCACATCATAGCACTGAAACTGCTCTAATAAAGAATTTAAATGACATTTGCCTGAATAATCATTTGGGGAGTCTAATAGTCCTAGTGTTATTGGATCATAGTGTAGCATTTGACACTGTGGATCATAAAATACTTCTAGATAGACTGGAAAGTTGAGTTACAACTTTCCAGTCTCACAGGAATGGTCCTCAGGTGGTTCAGGGCATATTTAGAAGGGTAGGGGATATGTAGTCAGTATCGGCAATTATGAATCTGAAAGAACCACCATGATGTATGGAGTCCCAGAAGGATCAGTTCTTGGGCCCCTCCTATTCAACCTCTACATGCTTCCTCTTGGTCAAATTCTCTAAGACTTTAAGGTTGCTTATCATAGCTATGCAGATTCAATTAAACAAAGATAAAGAAGGAAGGCTGGCATTTGGTGCATACCTTGATTCTAGAGCGCTAAAAACTAATACTCATGTCAAGAATCTTGGTGTAATCCTTGATGAGGATTTAAATTTCAGTGGCCACATCAAAGCTGTAACAAAATCATCATTTTGGCATCTTAAAAACATAGCTAAATGCTTTTATTTATTGTAGGGTGGAGTACTGTAATGCACTCCTTACTGGCCTACCTAATAAAACCATTAGACAGTTGCAACTCTTTCAAAATGCTGACGCTAGAATACCGACAAACACCAAGAAGAGAGAACACATTTCTCCAATTCTTTTCCTTTTCCTCCAATTTCCTTGCTCTGACTTCCAGTTAGATATAGAACTGATTTCTAGGCTCTGCTTATTGTCTATAAGTCACTCAGTGGCCTGGGCCCAAAATATATCACAGATTTTTTTCGCTGAGTACTAGCTGGGTAGGTCTCTCAGATCTGCAGGGACTAGTCAGTTAGTGGTGCCCAGAGTTCAAACCAAATGTGGTGAAATGGCTCTTAGACATTATACTGCCCACTGTTGGAATCAGCTCCCCTTGGAACTAAGATATGCTTTTAATTCATCAGTTTTCATGGTACTGTTATTTATTTTATAATTCTGTGTTAAACTTTCTGTACTTTTATTTATCTTTTTTATACTTTTATCTTTTGAATCTTTTTATTTTTGTTATATTTTGCCTGTAAAGCACTTTGAATGATCTCTGTGTATGATAGGGTGCTATATAAAACTCGCCTTGTTTTTTCTTGAATTTTGCAGAAAACATTTCCCTGCCAAACAGTATCTTCTTCCCGAGTTGCTGACCTGCCAGCATTCTGAAAGATGTTTTCCAGTACTGCAAGAATTTTTCTCAGTCACGCCAATAGCCATTTTCATACACTGTACAACCACTCATGAAAAATTCATATATTTGTGACTGAATTTTTCTAAAAAAGACTTTATTTGTTGTTAAGAATGTATAAGCTGCTTTGGCCTGTGTGTTTGTGTGTGTGAAGGGAGATTAAAAGTGGCAGCCTGACATTTAGAGGTTTATATCAATTGCACGTGTGCAGACACACATACACACAGGCTTTCATATTGATGAAAAGATAAATCAAATGTCAATTATATTAAGAAACAAAATCATATTTGTCGAACTGTGATTATGTTGAAAATAGCTCTCAATTTCCTCTTGTACTCTTCTACTAAGAGAGAGAGCAAACAAGCTATGAAAAGGTGCTGTAGAGCACACTATAATCATCATTCTCTCCTACAGACCTTTACAGACACCTCTTCTCCTCAAATGGGTCTATGGTGGGGTGGAGGGAGTTTGCAGGGGAGCTGGGGTTTATTTATTGACAGCTCCGAGATGTGAAATGGGAGTTTAGTGGAGCGAATGCCTGACAATGTAAAGAAAAACAGATGGGGTAAGTGTATGCTGTAGCTGACACTGTGACCTTTTTCTGTTATAGGTAATGGATGGGTTTGTCAGTCATCTGTCAGCATCTTACCCCTACATACACACACATACCCACACACATCGTAAGGCTTATTTAAAGCACCAACTAGGTATTTAGCTCAGCCGCCCCTGTGTTTTTATTGAGGAAGACAGTGGATGTCATCAGGGGAGAAACCCGGGGGTGGGGGGTGTGGGGGATAGAGTGGGCTGTCCAAGTTTAGCCTTTGTCACAGCTGTCACAGCTTCACCTAACTGGCTTCATGAGTCAACAAACATAGACACACACCACGTCCAAGAAAATATCATGCATAAGTGATTTCTGCAAATTGGTTATTTCCACGTAGGCAGGTTGTTATTTGTAGAGCAGCTCCAGGTTTTTTCGGGCACAACAAATCATAGTCATAGCTCTGCAGAGTCTGCTCCATTTAGCTGTTCCTCAATACAAACTATAATTGGAGTTTTATTCATTCACCTTAGAAATTTTTTATTATAAAACTGACTAAGCCTCAGAGATTTGCAGTTCTGTGTTCACCCATCAATCCCTGACACGTGTAGAGGATACGATCATTCTGTGTGCCGCAGCATGACAGCTCTCACACCATTGACACGTGTAGATTGAACAATGTTAGCTGTTTTTTTTTTTCTAGTTGTTGGAGCTATATCAAAGTCAGAATTATCAGTATCATCTACAAAAAAAGGTTCTAAGCATTTGAACTGGATCCATCTGTTTTCTGCATGATAGATAGGTAGATGAGAGAGAGAAATATATATCAAGAGAAAATCATTTGCTAAAAGTATGGAAAAAGCACAAACAGGCTCTCTGCCACACACTTTTAACCTGGTTTAATTGCTGCTGACACACCGATGCACTCCCTACTGTGCCTCTCCTCCTGCTTCAGTGTATTCAGTTTTACAGTCACCAAAATATCAAATGGGCGTAGGTGAGAAAAAAAAAATCTGTGTAAGGAAAATGCCACTTTGTCTGTGCAAGGCTCCAGTGTGCGTCATGCTACGATGTGGACTGATGCTACAGAATGTGAACAATTATAGAGTATGACAGTTTATAGTCCTAAAACTGTCATCATCACCATCATCACTCTCGCAGTCCAAAGTCTCTGGATCACTATATCTCTATTTTTATATCAAGCTTGACTCATTCCAACTTCTGTCTAATTCTTTCAAAAAGAGAAATGGAAACTGGGAGAGCAGTGCAGTGATAAAGATGGCATGGGCAGAGAGACAGAAAATGAGCATACTTGTCTTCTGGATTGCATATTCTAGTTTGTTGTGACTGAGTGGCAGCATGCATATACTTTAGCTTGGTTTATTTCCTAAGGGTTATTGAAATGGAAAGAGGCATTCTGCGTCTTCCCCTGGCAGGGGGAGAAGAAGACATCGTGGGCTGGAGAAGGGCACAGCTCTCAGCTTTAATTAGCCACACAGGGCAACCCACTCCTGCTTCTCTTCCTTCTGATCGCCTCCGTGCTCCCATCTCTTCTGCATGCAGACAGTTGCAGCTACAGCAAACACACTGCAAACTGATGCATATAGTTTACATACATCCATCTTGACATTTATTGGAATGCCAAAAGCTATTCATAGTTTTGTTTCAGGTTGGTCTGTGACTGGAGTTAGGAATGCGTTTCAGCCCTAAATGTCTGCACATAATGATTAGTCTTTATACTGGTGTAACAAATTCTGAAATCATATAACATTTCTCTGTATTCCACTATATTTTACTATCTTGTTTACTTTTTCAATAATCACCTTGTTAAAATGAGTCTTAGTAAATTTGTTGGAATGCACTTGAGGATTTAAAGGCAGAAGTGTGATTTGTTGCAACAAACTTGCATCTTGTGTCTGTTTTTTCATCAAATGTTCCCATTTTTATCACATTGTTTTGTAAAAAGAAGTAGTTTTAATTAATAGAAATGATGTTGTAACTTATGCCTCAGTACTAAATGCATATAATTGGCACTAATAACCATGATTTACTGTAGTATGCACATACAAACAAACATTATTTTCCCTTGATCAGATTCCTGGAAGCTTTACAGCCATGTCTCACAGCCATTAAGAATGTTTAAGAGCTCCACAATATTTAGTCTTGCTTTAGCTTTTGTTAACTTATTATCCACATTTCTCCGAGTGTAAAAGTGTGTGAGGATTACGTAGTAGTATGCAGATGCTCATAGTGACTCACAATGATGCTATGAGGTTGCTGTTTCAGGTTCCCAGATGGCATTCTGTTATGCATTTTTCTGTTTTCTCTTGTTCCTACATCTGATGCACTTATAAAACATCTGATGTACAATTTTATGTATTGCTTGGATGAGTCAGAGAACAGCAGTATTTTAACTTTAACCAGCCCTAGGAAGAACTGCTCTCGGAAATAACATTAACTGTTTATCACAAAAATTAGCAATTTTTTACTAAACTTTGGTAAATGTTTCTTGAAAGATATTGTTGCACCTTCATTGACATATATGATTAGGAGATGCAAGAGAACATAAATAGCTTTTTAGTATATATTTCATAGATAGTTAAGACTAAATGAATAGAACCTAGTTTAGACTTTCTTGAAAATTAAGATATCACGTATTAATAATAAAAGTTTTGTGATGGTTTGTTTATTTTTGTGAGCACCTGAAGGTTTTATATATGCTATGCATCTTCACCTCAGTTTCCACTAAGCAGATGTTGAATTCAGATCAAGTTTAATGTTTGTAAAGGACTTTAATAACACAACAAGATGAGCTTTTGCATCACTGTAAACTTAAGATCAAAACATCTGACAATCACAAGACTCACTGTATTTGGTACTGGATTTGAGAAGAAAAAGTTAAACATTAACTGCAGGAGCTTTGTGTGGATTTAGCCTGTTTATAAGACTTTTTGTAAAAAAGCATGAGTCTGCATGACTGTTCCCACTACTCACTTTCTGGTTCCAGCTGACCTGATCAACCGTCGTCCTCTGTGCCAGCCCTGCCTCGCCACAGCTGTTATGACATCATGTCGTACTTCCCCAAGGATGCATATTTTGCTAATGTGCTGTGAAAAATGTGAACATCTGTAAAACGAGCTCATTATCTTCCTTTATAAAGGAAGATAATAATTCTAAAATGTGCCTCAAATATTTAACAATTATGTCCTTTTGAATATTGAGATACAATTTTTACTTCAGTTTTTTTAGTGCTTCTCAGATGTCAATGACATATAGCGTCTCTCTTACTCTGCCAAAGTAGATACTACATAGACTGAATATTGTTTATTTAGTGAGGAAAAATGCTCACTCTCTTCCTCTCAGTGACCTCACAGTGTCAACAAACACAACTTGTGTGTCCCTTAAACCAGTTGTGGTTAGATTCCTGGTATCTGATTTATGCCTTTGCAGAGAGCACTAGAATACTGATGATAAGATAGGATGTGTCCCATGCTCAATATTATCTTCCACTTAAAAATAATCAGTTCTATTTCCTTGAAGTAATACTGAGCCTAGAGCACGAACATCGCATTGCATAAACATGAACACCTGATGAAAGCTGCCCAAATAATAAAATCAGTATTCATGAATGTCTCATAATGTGATATTTCTAAATTGATGCAACCTCATAAGGTACCGAAAATATTTTTCAAACTTTCAAGCTTCTCACATTGTCTCTTTTTATGAGAATGAACCTCATTAGCACTGCATCATAAATCATTTATATATCACTCATGAAGTGATTTTCATCGTACAGTGTTGAATGATTGTTGCAACAGGAGATGATACAGTATGTGTCATACTTTCAATAGGTCAACCGACAAGGCAAAACTGCTGATAGGAAAGAATATAATTGGAAATGTTTGTGCCATAATTAAGTCACAAGACTAATTATGCTTGGATATAACTTGTTGGGTGTCATAACATTAGTATTGATACATTATGGATTAAAATAAACTGTATCACGAAAAATAGAAAGTGAATTGTGGGTGGGAATAAGTTTTAGGAAGCTTGGAAGATTACAGTATTTATTCATCCTCAATCACAACCTGAGAAGTCACAGATCTGCAGTACACGTTCTTTGTTGCTAAAAGACAGGAAATAAATCCAACCATCATCTGTAATTCACAGACTTCAAGCTATTGTTTGGCCTTGAGCAGACTGTTTGCCTGCAATAATTATTCTCCATGATGTTAAAAATCACCTCTGAGTTTAACTTTAAACGCTGTTGTCTTGTCCTCCATTTGTCCTGTGAGTCCTCATATGGATTAATATTCCATTCAGAGTCTGTGTACACTGCTGATTAAATAAGTCAGGGGTTGTTGAAGGACACTGGGGATGCACTCTTGCCTAAAGCACCAAATGTGCCAGGATCCTCAACCAATGAGAACCAATCTGGTCCATCTGCCATGAGTTGTGGTTGGACCACTAATGAGGATGTTAGGCTTATGTTTGCTTTGTTTGTTATATTTAGAGTAGGGAAGGATGTTGTTGTGTCCGATGGTTTTAAAATAATTGCTTCCCAGGAATAAATAACTTATTTACCCAGGATTTCTCACCATAACTGAAGTTTGGTATTAAAACACATAACTGTGGATGATTAAACAAAAAATGGTGCATCTCGGTGCATGGGTGGTGCAGGAGCAAATTACTGGTATGCTAACATGCTAACATGCATGCTATGTTATTAATCTAAGAAAGGCTGATGATCATCAGTTGTAACTGAACTGAGTTCTGGACAAGTTTTGATGTATTTATGATTTACTAGGTTTTATCCTTGGGGGACCATGAATGCTTGTACCAAATTTTAAACCAAACCATCCGTTATTGTATTCCCAGCTTTTAACCAACTGACTGACACTGCCGTCCCCAGAGCCGTGCTGCTACTTATGTGTCCATAAATTAATGGAGTGACTCACTCTCTTGGGATCATGTGAGGTGAAATGTGCTCGATGTGTTGTCTAGACTGCAGAGCTTAAGACCTTCTAAAAACAGCATGAAGCATTAGCTGGAATGTGCAGTACATGGGACTTAGTTTATTCTTTTAGTATTATTAGCAAATGAGAGAGACAAATCAGTGCCATTCCTGTCCAGATATAAAAGCACCTCTGAGGTTTGTTGTTTAAGACCAGTTTCTTACTAAGTGACAATAGGAGCAATGAGGGAAATGCAGAACCTGTGTTTGTATGTGCGCTTATGTGTGTGTGTGTGTGTGTGCTACATTCATTATTTTATTCAGTAGCACAACATTAATATACTATGCAGGATTTGTCGGTTGGTGTTCGTAAACACACAGCATTCAAAGTTGGTCCCTCTTCCCACGGAGACAGCAATGTAACTTGGTCACTATGCTATGAGTCCCAACCTCACACCTGCACACTGTTATTGGCTGGTGGCTACACACCCACTGCCCAAAGGTTGACACCCAGAGACGTCCCGAACACAGCAAAATAATAAGAAAACAAGAAAATACAGGCAGAGGGCAGAGTCTCTGTAGATAAATACACCACACACACTTCTAGTGGGTTATAAGTGATGATTGAGAGGGATTATTTTTGTATGAGTCTATACATTATTTTTTAGGAAAATTCTGCATAGTATACCTTTAATGTGTATTTCCCTTCGATCGAATACTGTCATAAATATTGTCATTTCATGGCTGATTTTTCTCAGAACCACTGGAGAGACAAATGTAATTCTAATGTAATGTGCTCCTTTCTCTGTTTGATAATAATACTGATTCTTCCACTTGACATTGAGGTAGATAGAACAAAAGAAACATGACCATAAACACCAAGGTAACCAAAAAAAACATAAGGCTCAGAGTGTTTTCCTACCCCCATAACCAGCCACAAAAACAGGTTGTCAGTAAACAGACTTTGAATAAGGGCTTAGAAGGAAAGTACGGTATATGGTGCAGGAGCATAGTATAGAGAAATGAAGGAAGGAGAGAGTGAGGAGCAGCACAGAGGGAGAAAATGGCAGCAGAAGAGGAAAACCCTCTGGGGGAGAAGATGGATGATGGATGTTACTAAAGACATACAGTACAGAGGTGATAATTAATTTTAACTCTGTTTATTAAGCTCCAGTGTGTTGCATTGAATTAACACTGATCAGTGATTTACAAGTGGCAGATGGAGTTAATACATGTCTGTGACGATGCATAGCTGCCCAAAGGCAGCAGTACTGTACTGCAGCTGCTTAGGGCCCCTCGAAATATGAAGCCCCTGCTCAGTTTTTATCATGTGAACCTGCATGAATCCATTTATTTTAGTATCACCAATAAATCAAAATAACTGTGTGATGTGAAGGGTTCATTTGTAGTAACAAACCTACTGAGTGTCATCACCTAACTTTGCAGCTCTCAAGAGCATTTTAGTTTTTTATTGTGGCTTTAGCGCATTTAATGCTCGCTTTCATCAAACACAACTCAGTGCAGCTTTAAAAGGTTTTTAAGGATTTTATGAATTCTAGTGGGGCTGTGGTGCAATGTTTGGATGAGTGAGTTTTGTCTTACTTGTGGCCAGGGGAGAGCAATTACACATTTCCGCATGTTATATCGTTCTAGTGAGGCTTGTTATTGGCAGGTGAGAAGAAGCTGTTGGTGACTCCATGTTTGACAGAGGTTGTGTGTATTGTAGTCAATTAAACTGCATAGGCAATTAGGCTTTCCAGATGTATCCAATTCTGTGGGGTTTTATGCTCTAATGATTAGTTTCATAGGACTATTGTATGAATATATTTTGAAATGGAAGTAAATGGTAATGAGAACACTACTAGTGATGAAGTTTGCAGGTGCCAAGTGATGAAAGATTTACAGCATACACTCTAAATTATTAGAGCAGATATTCCAAGATGGAATAGCACACTTTTTGGTCATGGCCTTTTTTTGGTATTATCACCTGTCCACTGAGTATCCAAAGCCGTCTTATTATGAGAAAAGCTTAAATGATGCAGAAATTGTACACACACTCATCCAGCACCATTAAATTCTATAGTAAAATGAAAATATTTAATATCAGATAATCTGTCTTCAGCTACAACTGCTGGCACACTACAACATTTGTCCATAATGTAACTATTTGTATAGGTAAAATGTGATTGTACTTATTTTATATTTGCACTTTCCACAAAAAGGAAACTGCGCTTGGGATGTTAACAGGTTAATGTATTTTTTTTGTTGAATTTGAACTGCAGCTATTTGTTGTTCTGCATATTTGCACATTTAAAATTTACCGTATAAAGTGCTATTTTTTTAGGCCCCCAAACAGGCTTTAGGCACTGCTGCACAAATGTGTTGCCTTATTCCTCACAGTTTTTAGCTGGATATTTTTCACACGTACACTTAGTATACTGTGTGTCTTTTCAACATGAATGCAGCAACTTTAAATCTTGACACTTTCTTAAAACAGGGTATGCATGTTGTATGTAAAAAAAGCTAATGTATGTTATATGTATGTATTCAAAGCAATGATTGACAGAGTAAAGGATAGGTAGTAGTATTTTTTCTCATATTCTATATGTGCAGTGAAATAGTTATTGGTGACTGTAATCATTCCTCCTCTCCTTATCTTTTGTGAGTTAACCCCTTTCTAGTCTGACTCCAATGCAAATGGACACAAAACCTCCAAATTTGGATCCTTGTTCAGTACAAGAATACTATAGCTTTAGCTAAAATTTAGATGTCAGTGAAAGATGTTTCACATCTTTTCCAGTGTAGATGCATTACAAAAGAGTCACTTCACAACCAGTATGGAGAGGGGTAGAGATTACAGTGATCAATCAATGTGAATATAGCATTGTATTAACATAGATTTAAAAAAATCCTATCCATTATCTTAAACAATTTGCACTCCACACTGTGTTTTGATATGGTTGCATTTATTAAAGTAACAGTGAAATGGTTTCTTGATCATTAATCCAGGGAACAAACAAACAAACAAACAAACAAACAAACACAACGCCGCCACCACCAACAAATAAAAAGTCAGCTCACTGGAAAACGTTGAACTGCCTCCCTTAATGTTGCTGACATCAGGTTTTCAGATATTTATGTGAATTTTCTATGTCTGTGGCAAGTCTTTGTTCTGGAGCCATATAACATTATACATCCAAATCCCTGGGAAAAAAAGTGTTTCTCCGTCTTGTTCCTGTTGCTTTTGCAATAAAACTACTAAAACTTCATAAAAAAAACAAAACAAAAAAACAAAAAAAAAAACCCAACAAAATTTGTTTATGTTGTGAGACATTAACATTCAAGCATAAAGCTGCCTCTGTTCTCTTTAGACTAGATATAATGATAAAGTGCTTAAGTCTGCAACATAAACCTGCCATAATAAAGATGAATCTTAGTGACAATAAACATCAACTGTCCATTTTTATGGGATAGATGTACACATAAAAAGAGCTTTGTTATATGCAGGCACATTTCAGCCACCCTCCATTGTACTGTGTTGGATTAATGCAGGGTGAACATGCGTAACAGACTTGATCATTTATTAATATTCATGATGGCTTCTTTAACAGAATGACTAACATGCTTATTATATTTGTAAGCATGCCAGGGAACTCAAAGCTCCAGAATGACCTATTATTTTCAAATTCACAGTGATTCAAACACAAATAATTTCCATGTCTCCTGCTACAGTGTTGTCCAGCACCTTCCGCTGTTGGTAATACATGTCAAAGGTCATAGTCCAGCAGCTAAACGGTGAGTCAGGATAAGAAACAAACATACAAAGGTATGTTTCTGAGGTCTGAGAATGACATGCTCCTTTACTTCACTGTGGCATCCACTTCAACAGATTGTTTCAGAAATGTGAGAGGAAATCAATAAATCCACTAAAGGACAATACTGGGCTGTGCTTTCACAGCATTTTTCACAGCCTTGTAACATTGACGTCAAAATGTCACAAAAAGCCTTTCAAAACTAATAAGCCAAAATAAATCTAATTGTTATAACCATCAAAAACATGCTCACTATAGTAGTAGCAGAAACTAAATACTGTAGATCCTCAAATTAAAGAAAGAACAGTGCTGAGTTTCAAATAACAGCTGGTCATAGAAATTACCTGCACTATAATGGCTCACATGGTAAATTCAGCATAATGTTCACTTCCATAGAACTAATTCCATCACTTTATTTGTCTGAGTTGAGTATCATGTTTGTCAGTTATAAGTAAGGCTGGCCAGCAGCCAGTTAGCTTAGCTTAGCTTAACATTAAGACTAGAAACAGAGGGAAAAAAGTATGCTGGCTCTGTGCATTGGTAACAAAATCCTCTTACCAGCAACTCGACAGCCTGCTAATGAACATGTTATATTTCTTTAGTTAATTCATACAAAAACCAAAGAATAAAAACATCAATTTGCTGTTGTATGGCTGGACTATTTCTTGGCTACCAGGCAACCAGTACAGACTCCAGGAAGTTAGTGGTCCCAGCCAAGAAATAGTCTGGCACATAACCATTGGATTGTTGCTTTTACACTTCCGTTTTGTTTTTGTATGGACAAAAAAGATATATAACATATTAATTTGAGAGTTATAGAGGTGGGCTCATTTTGTTACCTTTGGATAGAGCCAGGCTTAGTGTGTCCACAGGTTTCCTGTCTTTATGCTAAGCTAAGCAGCTACTGGCTGTAGCTTTAAATTTACCGTAAAGATGTGAGAGTGTAATCAGTTTTACTCATCTAATTCTCTACCTAAAAGTGAATAATCATGTTTCCCAAAATGTCAAACTATTGCTTTAACAGATATACTGTCAGTCATTTATTCTAGTCATTTTGACACTGCTGTTCTTTCATTTGGTGTTAAGCTAGTGTACATTTTAAGTTCAGTACATCCATAGATGCACTGATGTCTCTTGGTACTGTGAAGTGTACATTACACTGAATTTATCAAGACAACAGGTAAACATAGAGGAAGGGTTGAATTTGCATTAATAAGCAAATTAAGCAACATAAGCAGCAAATTAAACCAGATCAGAAATTGTTACTAAAATATGATCAAATATAAAACAAAAATTAGAAAAAAAACTGTCTCCAGTAAAAGCCCATTTGAAGATTACAGCCTGGTTCTCTCTGCATTTGAGGTAAAAAAAAAAAGAGAAGCTATTTGAGAATTTACCACATTTTAAAATAAATCTCATGACTCTATTTATATTGTACAGAGATCTTACATAATTACATAAATCAATGTTTTGTACAATGTCTATGAAGATTCTCAGTCATCCAGGTTATGGTTATACAAGGAGGGTTGAATCAAGGGCAACTGGACTTGGTTGTAGGTACTTGAAGATGTTTCACTTCTCATCCAAGGTGCCTCTTCAGTTCTAACTGACTGGTGGAGAGTCCCAGGTATTTAACCACTGTGGCATTGTTATCAAGGTCATTGATACCACTTGGTTCGATAGCGCCCCTGGCTCTTGTAACAACTGTCAGAGTCATTGGAGTCATCTGAGGCCAAGTGTAAACGTTGGAGTTATCACACAAGGCCAATTTTGAATGGTTATTGAGTCTCTTGGGAAAGGATAATAGGACAGCATTGTAGGTGGGGGATAAGTGGTGTCATAGACCTCCTCCTCTGTTGCGGGATGGTTTCTCTACTCTGATGCAGATGCTTTGTACAATGTAGCCAATCTGGTAACAGCACAAATACATAAAGAGCCAAAAAAAAAAATGCTGAAATCTGTGATGAATGTCCTTCTTTGCTCCTTTTCAGAAATGTCCCAGTCTGGGTGAGAGGATTGGCAATAAAGACAAGACATACAAGTCAATATAAACTCCAGGAGTAAATCGTACCAGTTCCATGTGGTAGCGGACTAGTCATATATGGGCCAATATGAAAACTCATAGCATTGAGTGGCCATTCACCACTGTTTTTGAAGTTAAAGGCTCATTCCCAATGTTCCCAATAACTTCCATCTGGACACACTGTTGAAACAATACCACAGACACAGAGATTAGGAATACAATAGAGACAAACAGAATGACAAACAGTATAACTTCCTGAAATTCCTGAAAATGTCATTGTTGATGGTTATAACCTGAACGAGGCTCTAGAGGTCTGCAACTCAGCAACTCATTAATATATTTTGGTTGTTTTGGGTTTCTTTTTGCATGTGAACTGCAAGTTTGGTTTGATTATGGTCTGAAAAAGGTAACCCTCTTTTTAACCCTCTTTTAAAATTAAAATATTGCTTTCTGGCTTCAGGACTGATTTGGTACAAAACATTATGTAAATCATGCAGCTTTAAGTGGATTGACTCAAGTCAGGCCTAGTCCACACATACATTGGTATTTTTGAAAATGTAGCTTTTTGGCCTTTCATCCACACTCAAACTGCATTTTAGGTCACTGAAAATGGACCTTTTGGAAAACTCCCTCCAGGGTGAAGATATTCAGAAACTCAATTTTCAGTGTTGATGTGTAGATAGGGAAAACAGAGTTTTTGGCTTGTGACATCAGAGTGTGCGCTGTTAGATCCTTTGTTTACATGAGACAACATTTCATGCAATGGCGGACGTGGCCAAAATAGTGCTGGTTCTAACCTTGTTAACAGGACTTTTTATATGTTTACACATAAATGTACAGTTACTCTTCCACTGTATTGAGGAAGAGAGGCGTCAGAATGCACCATTGCAGGTAGCCTACCTTTCTTTTCAGGCTTCTGATTGGCCAACATGGCTTTAGGGTTAGGGTTATATTGCTGCCTGTTGGTTTGGCATGCTCTTGACAGTGTTTTTGCGTTTTCATTTGGACAGAGATCTTTTTAAAACAGTGCTTGTGTGGACAGGATTTTTTTGAGAACAAAGGAGGGAAAAACTCTGTTTTCTAAAATACTCATGTACATGTGGACTAGAACTCCAGCTCAAGTCAAAAGTTCAGGCCTGTTCAGTACATAATGCCAGATATATTAACTATTCAATGCATCAGAGGCTGAAAGCTTAAGATGTAAGAGTGTCCCTGCTGTAAAATGTGGTAAATGTGGTCAGAAATTACATGGATCACATGAATCCTTTTTGCACAATACCTGCATGCTCTGCATCTTTTCATTCTGTTTGTGATTTCTGACCGACAAAATAGGATCATGCTTTTCGTTTGGTCTGTCCTGGGGTGCAACCTGTCCACCTCCCCTCTCGTATGCGGTGCCAACACCATTTGGTTTGTGGAAACAGAGCACCTTCTGGAAGCTCTGCTTGAATTTGTCAGAGAGGAAGCCATAGAGGATTGGGTTGGCGCAGGAGTTGACGTAGGTGAGGATGACCAAGAAGAAGTAGATTGCAGCGGTGGCATTGTTCTCGGGGATGATATAAACCAGGTTAACGATGTTGGTTGTGAAGAATGGCAGCCAACAAAGCACAAACACTAACACGATGATCACCACCATGCGTGTCACTTTACGCTCCGACTTACGCCGCTTAGTCAGGCCTGCCCGCACGCCCGCTGACCTCACCTGAAATTGAGATGGTTGATTTAAAATGTTTTATGAGATTATGAGAGTTAAACATCACAGGAAAATTTTAAAAATTGAGTTAGACACCAATGAAAGCCAGAGGCCAATTTTCTCTGTCACATTACCTTGATGACAATGACCAGGTAGCAGAGGCTGATGACAACCAGAGGACCAAAGAAACCCAGGATAGATGTGTAAAGGATAAAGACAATGGACCACAAATTCTGCGGATCAGGCCAGGTTATGTTGCAGGTGTTGAATCCCTCTTGTACATGTGAATAGATTGTGACTGGCAGCACAATGAGAAAGGACACAACCCACACCATGCCATTGAAAACCTTGGCCACCTGTGGCTTCCGCCATTTGGCACTGCGAATAGGATGAACTACAGCCAGGTAGCGATCGATGCTCATCACCGTCAGGCAGAAGGTGGAGGTGAACTGGCTCATGGCATCAGCAGTCATGCACACTTTGCAGAAGAAATCACCATATGGCCAGTAGGAAAGCAAACTATTAGTACCAAGGAAGGGAATTCCCAGGATGTAGAGTTCATCCGCCAAGGCTAAGTTGAGGATGTACATGTTAGTTACCGTCTTCATCTTGGCATAGCGAACCACCACATAGATAGCCAGTGTGTTACCCAGAAGACCTACGATGAAGACGATGGTGTAGACAACTGCGGTGACCACATTAAAGGGCATTGGTGCGGTCACGCTAGAGGTATTCTTTTGATAGTCTATAGTGAAAGGCTGGGAGGAAGATATGCCGACATCCTCAGGAATCGACGTCCAATTGTAATGATCCATCTTGAAGGAGGGAGTGCTGGCATCCATTTGGATTACAGTAACAGACAGCTTGTGAGAGAAAAGAAAGACAAATGTACAATTTTTTAAATTAATAATAATCCATGATATGAAAAAAACTAGAGTTCAGCATTGTGGGTGGTTAAGGTTCTGTGAATTTCTGCTTCAGAGAATTTATATTTTGTCCATCTTTTGTACCCTACACACTCACAGCAACACATGCGTGCTGGGCAAGATGCCCATATTTACCAGGACAGTAGAGAAACTTTCCACTGAATTGTCTGGGCAAGAGGCCAACATGCCATTTCTCTTAATGGGAAGTTGCACTTCAGAAAAAGGCAGCAGTTGAGCAGGTTACAGGTATTCTCACTGCCACTGAATTAAAGTCTGTAATAGATAGAAACAAAAAAAATTGCAGCCAAGTGGCAAGCAGCCTATACCACTGAAGAGTGATAAAATGACAAACATAAATGATCATAATATTAACTGTGTTGAAATGGGATTTTGGGCCAAACATATTTGGCATACATAATTGATTAGAAAATTGAAAATTGAGTCACAGCAGGAAGTAATTCTTTTCACTTTGTCTCCCAAATTGGTTATATGACTGGTGCAGAGAGACAGCAGAATGCTACGGAGCAGCCTCATACCACTCTGCATTAGGATCCAATAGGAGGTGAAGTACACAAAGTACGGACATTTGCTGTGTCTTTGCTCTTGTGCATTCATTCAATCATACATTTTGGGGTATCAGCAATTTTAAAGCTCAAGCTTAAGAGCGGACATGTCTTATGCATACAGATCTGCATCCATTCGCTGCCATTCACATATTTCCAGTGTTTTGTTGCATTAATGCCACTGCTAATTGTTAGTGAGTTGCACTGTAATGCAACTGAACAGGTAGCATTCACCACATTTGCTTTGGGTTTGATGAACAGCTAAAGTGTTTGGAGAATGTTATTAAAATTTAAGACATTTGCTCTTAATCTTAATGAGGTCACTGTCATTGTTACTTAAATACTACTTAAATCAAGTAGAAAAACTAACAGCAAAAGTTAAAAAAAGAAGAAATAAGAAGAAATAAATAAGGAATAAATAAGGAATCCTCTCTCATCATGTCTCTTAAGTCAAACTGCATCAAACTGTGAAACCTGTGTAATGTTTTTTATTGAATCTCAAGTTGGCTTTGAGGGTATCCCTAACAGACATACATGTACAGTGTATTAATGTATAGCCTAAAATGAGTGCAATGTCCATGCTGCCATTGTGAGAGCAGCTTTAAGTGTTGATATCTTTAACCTTAAACCTACTTCTTTAGCCTGGCTTTTTATTAAAATGCCACTATCTATCTTACTTGATAATTGTATTAATATTTAAAACCGTTTACTCCCTCATATGTTTTTTTTTATTTGTTATTGTATTTTATCTATTTTGATGTTTATGTTTTTGTTGTATTTTTTATTATATTTTCTGTTCTATTCTATTCTGTTCTATTCTATTCTATTCTATTCTGATCTAATTTTTATTAGAAAAGTAAAAAAAATTGTCTTATTATCAGCTTGTCAGTCATCTGTAAAGCACTTTAACTTGCATTAACCTATAGCCTATAAAATGTCCGATTGATTGATCATGAGAGTAGCCTGAGATAGCTATTATGTATACTCACCTGGTGCCTTGTGGGTGACCTAAAATAATAATAATCTCATAACTTGTCAGACGTTGCAACCTCAGGCTGTGAAAATGTGTTGCACAAATAAATGGTTTGACGTGAAGATTCACTGAACCGCTCTCCAAAACACGGGAGTGACGCGCAGCCCGCAGCTTGTTGTTGAGAAAACAAACACTTGAAGCCTCTGTCCCCTTCAGGCTGCATGGGGCTTGACATTTTTGTCCACCAAACTATAACAGTCATAGCCCACAGTCACGTCAACCATTTGAAGCCTGACTGATTAGATGTGAATTAAATTAAACTCTAAAGCTCACAGCATTTTCCCAAACATATAAGGTTATTTCTTAAAAATGCAGCAGTTCAAATATCATTTTATTCCCTTAAGACAATATTTCTTGTAAAGGCCAAGTGAACATTCATAGATGGGATTCAACCTACCTGTGCGCTCCTGTGCGCCTCATCCTCTCCATGCCACTATCCGGTGGAGTGATGCGCGTATCTCGCTGTATTCATGCAGTTTTGGAAACGTGCGCCTCCTCTGATGTCGAAATCAACTTTCTCGCTTTCTCGTCGCTTAAAGGAAACCCGCCTCACACTTGCCTTGTCATCCCGAGGCATCCTCTTGATGTCAGCACGCTTAAATTTCCATAGTCACAGGCACCAAACCCGACATTTACCTTTGATTTCCCAGGGTTTTTTTTCTCACAGGTTAAATCTGAAGGAAGTGCACGGTGGAAAAGCGCTCATGAGAAGTTACACTCAGGGTCATGTAGTGTCGGCGCACTGTCAGTATTTATGTGTGGAAAATGTCACCCCGCCTTTGGATGTGAAAAGTCCCACCCATGGGTGGGTATAATCTCCTCACAGCCAAAACCAGTTTTTGGTGTAAAATAAAACATTGCAGCCCTCTTTCTCTATTATTTTCTTAAGCAGCAGAAGCTTTTATGGCTTGCCTTCCAGTGATAGGCTACAAACATTTTTCCTACTGTGTTTGTGTGTGTACGTGTGTGTACGTGTGTGTACGTGTGTGTGTGTGTGCGTGTGCGTATGCGCGCGCGTGTGTGTGTGTGTGAGAGAGAGAGAGAGAGAGAGAGAGAGAGAGAGGGAGGAAATGATGGCCAGATACTGCCTGGGGAATAAATCACCTTGATAGTGGCCAGGGGCACCTGAGATGGAGGGAGAGAAATTACTGTGAAATGGAAAAACTGTGGAGGGAGGATGAGATTGCGCGTTGAGGGAGAGATTTGACGGTAATTGTCTGGGAAAGCTGCCTACTTTTAAGCCATTAGCTTCATGCTGTTGTCATCCAGGTCAGTGCAGCGTTAAGAACAGGCTGCCACACACACACACACACACACACACACACACACACACACACACACACACACTCACACATTAAGAAGAAACGCCCCACACTCATGTCCGGGCCCAGCAACCTTTACACCAACCAGTGGCAGTTTTTGGCCAACTGGGAACAGGTGCAGGAGTGCAGATGTATGTATGTTTAGTACAGGTAGTCCTTTCCTGCATTTTCCGCCAGTATAAAGAATCAGAGGGGGTTAGTAAGGGTCACTGATGACGTCTTGTAGCTACTTTATAGGACCTGTTTGACCAGTGTTAACCAGATCAAATGGGCAGATTTATGAGACTTGTGAGTATAAAAGTAAACACTGCCACACAGCTGTGTATAGAGGCTTGCCCTGTAGGGACAGTGGTGTGTAGTGGCACTCAGGATGCCAGGATAATGATACGACTCATTTACACTGTTTTCTCCAGTGCGGGCAAACCTTTTTTCAAGGTTATTGTACCAGGACAAATCCCTTAAACACACCAGATTTTCAGTTTTCTGACAGATTAACCCATTTGTAAGAATTGAGAAAAACACACAATTTATTTTTGTAATTAAACAGGCTAACAAAAGCTTTTGGCATTACAGAAAATGTGCCGAACATAATGGTGTTAAACTGGTAACTATGTATATATATGTATACCCAGATAGCATACGGAAGTGGGCCACTTCAGGCAATGATGTGGCACTGCTGGCCTTCATCTGGCCCAGACAAAATGAATGTGAGCCTGAAATGGCCCGCATTTAAAAAAGCAAAAATGGCCCAAATATCCCAAATCAAATGTGGGCCTTTTTTGGTAAAGATGCGGTGCTCTCAGGTATGTGTATTCTGGATGTGGGCTAGTTCTGATTTATCTGGTTTGTTCTTGGTTGATATATGGCATGCTTGTGGCCCAGATCTGGGAAACAGGAGTGGACTGCGCAAGTGCTATCATTCCATGCGGTATGTGGACCGGATGAAAGTGCCAAAGGTGTCGGGTGTGGGCCGGATCTGAGCCACAGCAATTTTGCTATCTGGGTATGAACTAAACATTATTGAACTATTGAATTACTCTTAGCAGCCAGTTTATTAGCTACACTTCCTGTAGTTAAAAGTAGTCTGAAGCCTCAGTATAAACAGGTCGGAAACAAATTACCAATAATTTCAGTATTATATTACTCATTATCTCTCAGTATTAAACTCTTGCAGTTATTTCGGTACATTACATGTACCGAAATAACTGCAGAGTAAATTGATATAGTCTATCCCCATTTTGGATTTTATCTTTATTTTGTCTTTTGATTTAATTTAAACGTACATGAACCTGCCACACAGTACAGTCAAGATGGTTAGATTTTCCTCAAGTGGGTCTTCACAAAGCCAGATACATATACGAGCTATTCCTCCTGTGTTGTGGTCCCAGGTTGTCCTTAAGTGCCCTTTGTCTTGTGTTTACAATCTTATTACGTATGCTACAGTGTGATCTAATTTTGTCACATAGATTAGTGTAATCTAAACTAAAAAAAAAAGAATACAATACATTACAAGAATTACATCATCCCACCATGTTCACCACATGCTGGGCATGCAAGTCATCAATGATGTGAAACAGCAGATACTGGTATGGATGGGACTGTGAAATACTCCATCAGCTGATTGCACATATACTGCAGAAGAACACGCACTACTTTTACAATGTGGGACCAAAGGTGTTGCTGGAGATTTGTGCTTGTTTTACAGGATCCTCAGTTTTAGGTGTAAGTGGAAAAAGTCTGTGCACACCTGTCATCAGTGAGCCGCTCATCCTGATCAAAGTTATGGTAGAAAATCTATCTGTTTTGCTGTGTGGACCTCTATTTTACAGTTAAATCTGGACGGCATTCTGGTACACTGAGCAGCAAATTGCTTCCTCATAAACTACTGTGTAGTGTTGTGTACTCCTTGCTTAGCTGTGAGACTTGAATTTCTTACAGAAAAGTGATCAGCAATAAACATGCTCTAGCTGTACGGGGGGAATATGCAGTATCTTTTAAAAGAAATCTTTAATCTTTTACACGATTATATTAAAAATAAGACACAGCCACATTCTTTCTCTTGCTCAGATGAGTCACTCTGGCTTCAAACAGTTTGCATGCACCGCCAGTCTTTCTATATCAAGCTTCCTTTCTGCAGGCATGTGGACTGAGACCGTATCAGAGTGGTGTCAGTCACTGACTTCGTCTAGCTGACGACAAAAAGCTGGCAGAGATCGATTGGAGAACTCTCTCAAGGTAATAGGAGTGTGTCTTATGTGTGTGGTGTTTGTGGGTTAGAGGAGCTCTCAACCAAGGCTATTCAATACTCCATCTCAGATCATCAAGAGAAAACAGTGAGGGCTTTGTGTGTGTTTGTGTGTAGAAGGAGAGGGTTGATTGGAAGAGAAAAGAAAGAAATTAATGAGATGATGTCCAAAGTGCCGTCTCCGTGGCTGGTTCTTTGTGTTGAGGTCATTATATCCTGTCAGGGACTGAATACACTAACAATCAGTGTGGTGGTGGTGGTGGTGGGGGGGGGGGGGGGGTGCTTGAAGGCTGACTGTGACTCTTGTTGCAGAGAAACATTCATAGCTGCAAGTATGTACACATACAGCACATCTAATATATAATAATCAGTTAATGACCACATCAAACCTCCACATGAGTATCAAAACCAAACATCACAGTATGATACAACACGACCAACTAAAGCAGGGCACAGTATACTCTGCAGAGTGATGAATTATATTCTATAGTTTATTGGCACAAATAAGACACGGTAGGTCTAATAGCAAAACAGCCTATAAACTCAGAAATGTCTGAACATTAAATCAAAGACAGAGCACGCCAGGTTGCCTATAAGGGATCGAATCGCACCAACAATGGTTAAAGTTACCCATCACATACAGAAGAGCACATCTCTCTGTACAATTACGACGTCAAATGCAAGGGTCATGTATCAACAAACCAGCAGACATGCATGAGTATTGTAAATACCAACAAAAACAGGCCAAACTGCCTACAAGGGATCCAGTCCTCATCAACACCCATCACATGCAGAAGCCACCACAGAGGCCTGACTTAAGAGTTGATTTGCTTAGATTTTTTGATAATCCAAAATTTGCGAGTAAGCTTCCTTGTTTTCTTTTTGACATATCTGTATGCTGATTACAAAATAGAGAATTATTATTTGGTGATTCGGCGCTCAGACTGAGTGGGACCAAGAAAGTTTGTTTTTTCCTGATCTTTGAGTTACAGTAAGTGAGTGAAGTTTATGCTACCACACTTTGATGGTGATGGCAAGAATAGCATGCATGCCGGTATATTTATTGCAGTAAATTAGTGGTGAATCACCCTCATGCATGAACCATACATCAAAAATAGCCTAATTTTACACATTATCCATGATGATGAAGATATGGAAAAATAGAAATACATGGCAAAGATAGTATATTGTCAATATTTTAGAGACCCCCCAAAATTTCACAAATCATGTTTTCAGAGAGCTCATATCTTATTACAGTTTTTCTCAATTGCTTACACACTATAACTGTGCCTATTAACTAAAACCCCCAAACTATAATGCCATCTACCAAAAGACAGACCCATTTCCCAAAACTATAAACACTATTCCCCTGTTTTCACTCATGTGCTCATTTAGAAAGCACTGGCATTCAATATCATTAACTCAAGTCATCACAGCTGGAACCCAATTAACACACAATTCCCCAGGTAGAAACACTAAGAGTCAAAATTATTCACACAACAATCAGAACATCAGGATAAAAAAAAGGGCCATGGGTCAATTCACTTGCCTTGGAACAATGGATCCAGAAAGAACTGAGGCAGAATAAATGTAATTTCTTTCTTTATGTACAAACTCTTTTTATTCATTGTTTTATATTGGTAAATACATGGAAATTATTGTAGTGTATTCTACATTCTTCATCAGTTGCATATTTTTACAGTACATTCACTTTTCCACTCAGTTTCACTTTATCTTACTACAGTACATTGAGGAATTAAAAATTTTGAAAATTTATACATGTGTTGTGTCTTTATATTATGTTCATTATGTGAAGAGGTTGTCTTGGGGGTAAGTAACAGGTACAGGTTTTCACAGTACTGTTTTGAATTCATCTCACCGGTAAGTAATGGCTATTTTATGTGTATTTGATGACTTTTGTGTTGTGTATGCAGGCAAAGTTTGGTTTAGATGTAGAATTAAGTGGTTTGTGTTAGAGGAGAGTCTGGTTTTGACATGGAAGTTTGAAGTTTGTGAAGATGAGTAGTTATGCATTTCTGTTTAGAGTTTTAGGAATTTGAGCACAATTTCAAGAAATATTTCTTAGCAATTAAGAAAACTGTAAGAGGAGCCAAGCTCCCCCTAGCTCCCCTGTGGTTCACACCCTGCTAACAATCAAAATCAGTCTCTCTGTCTGTATGTTCATACAGCCATTGCTTTTGTCTGACCTAAAGTTGTTTCCAAAGATCCTTTAAATCTTTTTGTGGGAATGTCTTCATTTGGGACATAAATCAGGTACAATGAGATAAAGTGTGTGCAATAAATAATGTGGACACAGCACTTGAACTATTTACAAAAATGTTTTTTAGAGGTGGCTGTTAAATATGCACCCCTTAGGAAATTCACAGTTAGATCAAGAAAAGCCGCTTGAATTGATGAGGAACTGAAAACCTTTATGGCTCAGGGGGATAAAATGAAAATGGTGTTAATTAAGTCTGACAATACAACTGACTGGAAGTCATACTGATCACACAGAAAGCAAGTGACAAAAATTAATAGGAAAAATGAAAGTAGGTATTATCTGAATAAGATAAATGAAATGAAACATTATGAAAAGAAACCATGGAAAACTCTAAATGATGTAATGGGTAGCTCTGGGGATAATACACTCTCCTTCATAGAGTCAGATGGCACCTTCATCACAAAACCTCATGATATTACTAACTATTTTAATTAATCTTTTGTGGGAAAGATAAAGACACTAAAAAATGAAATGTCAATTTCAGATAGCAAACTCTCAAAACAATTAATCAATGACTATCTTATGAAAAACAGAAAGAGTAAATTTGATTTTAAGCCAGTTCAAGTGAATACAGTAGAAAAATGTCTTATTAATGTGAATAGTAAAAATTCCTCAGGCTTAGGTAACCTTGATGGGAAACTCTTAGGAATGGTTTCTGACCCAGTTTCATTATATTATTATATATATATTATATATTATTATATTATTATATTACATTATTACATTATTATATTATTATACATTACATTATTACCTGTATGCCATATTTTTAATCTAAGTTTACGGGAGGGTGGTCTGCCCTGGCATGGAAAGCAAAAGTTATTCCTTTACCCAAAAACAAGACAGACATGTCTACAGGTGATAATATCTCCCTATGTCTGTGCTGTTCGATCAGATCTTACATTATTTTTCTGTCAATAAACTTAATTCTGAATCTCAGCATGCCTACAAAAAGGGTCAGTCCTTTAGCACAGTTATAATGCAGATGACTGATCAGTGGTTGATAGACAGGTGCTGTTTGATTTTAGTGCTGCTTTTGATTTAATAGACCATGAGATGCTCTTAATGAAACTCGCTGCATATGGTTTTAATAACTCAGCCCTTAACTGGATGAGGAGCTATTTATCTAATAGAACACAAATGGTTTTCTTTAATGGTAGTAATGGTAGTGTGTAGTGTCCCCCAGGGAAGTTGCTTGGGCCCATTGCTCTTCTCTGTTTTTACCAGTGATATGTCACTTGTTTTGAGTAAAGTCAGTTTAGCTGTGTTTGCTGATGATTCCATATATATACCTATATATATATGCATCTCCATCAAGGGCAGCTGTATAGGGCAAGTTACTGAGGATAAACTTCTAGTGGTCACCCTTGATGGGCAACTATTGTGGCAGAATCACATAGACAAAATAATTGGAAAAATGGGGAGAGGGATATCTGTTATAAGAAGATGCTGCTCTTTCCTTACACCAAGTACCACCTTGCAGGTTATTCAAGCCTTGGTTTTGTCTCATCTTGACTACTGTCTAGCAATCTGGTCAAGTGCAACAAATAAAGTGCTGTACAAGCTTCAATTGGTGCAGAATAGAGCAGCAGTATGTCTTGCACTCAGGTATTCAATAAGAAGAAAGATATACCAAATACACACTGATCTTGCCTGGCTGAAAGTGGAGGACAGACTAATACGCAGTCTTCTGATTTTATTCAGGAATATGTGTGTTTTAAAAAAAAAACCCTACTGTCTGTACTCAAGAATAACATTTTCTCAGAACAGACATAACCATGAAACAAGACAGGTTAGGAGGGTTCATGTTACAATTCCTCAACCCAGAACCGATGCAATGAAAAAAAAACTGTTATGTATAGAGTAATTTCTCAGTGGAATAGTTTGCCATACTTTATTAACTTTTTCTCTCTTTGGTTCTGTGAAATTTGTAGCTCAAAGCATTTGGTAAGTGTGGTCGTAGATACTGCTTGTTAGTATGTACAGTGTATGTGCAAATAAGTGTGTGTGTATATGCATATATATTGTATATGTATACATATATAGAGAGATGTATAGAGAGAGGGTTTCACATGGTTTTGTTGAATTTGTATTTGTTTTTTTTTAATGTTTGTACTGGTGTAATTGTAATTATGTATGCATGTATGTGAAATCATGTGTATACATTTATGTTCTTAACGACCCCAGGAAGAGTAGTTGTTGCCTTGGTAACAACTGATGAGGATCCAAGTAAACAATAAACAATATCTGACTCTTTTCCCCTTCTCAGCCAGCATCTACAGTATTGGTGATGAGCTGGCTGTTGGGAAGCAGCCCATGAGTGAGTCAGCTTTTAAAGCCTTTATGAGTTTTTAGTCTCCCCTTGTCTGTTTGTATCATGGTACATCCATGTAATATCCTTTCATACAGTTTTAATTAAATGTTGTAATGTAAGCACTGGGCTGTTTGTTGTGAAAGGGAATAGCTGTCTTAATGGAACTAATCAACACGGCTACTTATTTGCTTTGTGTTGTTTACTTTCAGTTTAAATTGGCAATGTAAAATGTGATAAGAAAGGATTACGTGTGAACATCAGAAAACCCATTTAGTTTCACTTTTGTTATGCCAGAGACAGTTAATGTAGTTGTTTAACTCCACACAGACTCCAGATGGAGCTATTGACTGGGGTGAACTTTACATGGAGGGAGGCAGCATCTTTGTGCTGTAGGGCTCAGCAAGCGCTGGGGTACCAAAAAAGCATGCTACAAGCTAACAGAGGTGACAGAATTTCAGATTTTTTGTCACAAAGCACACGTGTGTGTGTGTACCCTTTTGTGTAAGACAATGTCTTCTCAACCAGTTCTGCTACTGCGAAAAAAACAGACCATATACAGCAGGGCTGCAAATGCAACAAAGACTAGCGTTGGGCGAAATCAATAGCTTTGCCATTTTTGCATGTCTTAAAGGGGAGTGAAGGAGATAAAACTAATTTGTACTGCTGTAGAACCACCAGCTGTCGCTAGATACCTAAAACTGCCAACAGGTAAAATTTACCTGTGCGCCTGGCTAATGCATTTCTAATACTAAAAAATATACTCCGTCATTATATTAATATTACATTATATGTCTTCTTTGTCATTGTCTTCACAAAGGAATGTCTAAAGTCACAAAATTGTTTAATCATCACCTGTGTTTTGGACCTCTTGTTTTATAATCAAAGTTTCTTTAAGAGCACTAATTGATTTGCATGGCCGTCAGTATAAACCAGTCTAAAATGACACTGAAAATGGGTATTAGACGGTAATATCTACATATTTGGGTGGTGTGATATTATTATAAAACAACATTCATCACATAATGAGATAACCCATGTTATGTAAATTACCAAAGTAGCCTAAATACATAAATACAATAAATACATAAATAAAATGGACAATAATGAGCCATAATAAAGACAATAAACAACCACCGCACTTATGGGTGATTTAATGTCGCAGCAAAGTCGACATGACAAAGTCCAGTGGACAGTTTCACCTAATTGATTATTCATTAGAGCATTTCAGCAATGTAAGAATAAGAAAACATCACCAAGAAACTTGAAGTGAACATTAAAGCTTTTTTTGGATTTATAACATAATAACGCACATATATATTTCTCTTTTGATGTTTCATTCAATAAAACAGAGTAAGTTAATGGACCAAAAACAAAGCTAAAAGAGAGTGAATATTAGACTTACATTCATCAAGTGGACAGAAACACGATCTCAAATGAATGATAATGTTGCTCTGTAACTGCTGGATGTGTTAATAAGCAAGTGTTTGTTAACAATTGCCATATCAACTTAAAAGGTTATTATATTTTACTGTTGTTTCCATAACTTGTTTCTGCCGCCCCCTAGTGGCTCAAAACCAGTCAATGCAGGTGTAAACAGTAAAAAGGATGCTGCAGATTTTAGCCAGTTTAATGGAAGTTGTAAGACTGCTATCACTGTTGGCCGGTTGCTTTTGAAATTAGTAACTAAGTGGTGGAAAATAAAGGGTTAATACCTTGGGGTAGCAATTTAGTTCTTAAACTCAGTATGTTTTAATAACATTCTTTACACACTCAGGGTGTTTTGATTTCAGTGTGGTATATTTTCCTTAAGTGTGATTTCACTGTTATTCCCATATCCCTGCAGACTGTTGCCATGGGTTTCCACTTACTATTTGTGGTCATTGGTAACAGGTGAGGTGGTGATTAAGTGGTAGCTCAATCACAGATACTCATTTTGTGGCTACCCTGTGGATATGTGGTGTCAGGTTAGCCAACATGAGGCATGATTGAGCTCCTGTTAAAACTGGGTTACTGTGGTTTGATTTGATTGTTGATTATTTGACATCAACCTGGATTTTTCAGCTCCTTAAAGCTAGTTCAAAATAAGTCTTATCCTTAGTAAAAGAGAACAATAGACCAATGATTATTAGGTCTTTTACTGTTCATTACAATGACATTTTTGCAAAATTTTGTTGCATACATATACATGCTTTAAATAGTACAATAAAAATGAGCTTACCCAAATTTAGTCCCGGCTACTATAGGTTTGAGCAAAATAGATAAGTTCAGGTAAAGTAAAGTAACGCTATTGGAGCCATTGAACTGATCATTTCATTTAGACAAAGTATGCAACTCACTTCACTCAATATTAGTATTTCACAATCACATCTGGAATTCATTAGAAGCTTTGAGAGGGTTTCATTTCATGGTTAGGAAGCTTGAGAGATAATAAATTCCCTCACCTTCATATGAATTGTTAATGCAAAGCTGCAGAGAAAAGGACTTGTGTCTGTAACCCTATGACTTGATATATTGCCTTTTGTTATGTTTTGTGTCGTGCACTGACTGCAGACTGAATGTAAATGCTTTATTATTGTAGATACAAATATTTGACCAAACATTGACCTGTATTTTGTTCCAGCTAATGGTAGTTTATTGTACTGACCCTAATGTCCTGGTCAATACCTAGCCATTGACTATGAAAGCAAAGCAATGCTGCCGTGTTTTTCTATCGATTTCACAAAATTAAATCCAACAGGAAAGACTGAATGGATAGAGCAGTTTAAATGACAAGACAATATCAAATATTCTCCGCCATCCCGAAACATCATTTGGAGATTTTTGATTAAAAAAAAAAAAATCCAAACGGAACGTCAATCAAACATCAAAGCCAGTCTTTTAGAAGCTATAAAAATCTTTGCTGAATTCCACAGTTTGAAGTCACATTTATATTCCTTTTTCCATTATGTGGATAAATTGTAGCACTTAATATTCACTCTAACAAAGCCCCTTTGTATTTTTCCCTTGAGGGGCAAACCGGAGGAGTTAATTAGGGACAATCATAATGACAACTTGTCAGGACACTATCTTTTTAAGTAGATACTGGCAAGGATTTTCCAAGCCAGCCTGTATTTAACCCGCTGCCTGCTTAGAGGGAGAATCTGCCCAAAATGGAAGGAGCTCAGGATCACCATGCCAGCAGACAGGTGTGTGTGAATGTGAGAGAATTTTAAACCTTAAAAATGTTAAGAAATCAGTGGTGTAGCCAGCAAATTGAGTATTTTAGCACTTTGATATCAGTACACATAAATCCTTGTCCCAAAAATGAGTATACATCTTTTACAGTCTTCTAGATCTACAGTCAGAAGAGGTCATGTCCTTTTTCACTTTTTAAAAACATTTTTTATGGTCACATCTGGTATTTTATCGTTGCCTTTGTTATATTGTCTGTCTAGCACTGTGAAGCACTTTATGATTTTGTTTCAAAAAGAGCTGTAGAAATAAAATGATCACCATGCAAGAAAGTTTGAATTTCTTTCCTTGAAGTGTTTCCCTGGTTACATACACTGTAAAATCTGTGGGGAAACACAAACATAAAAAGTTAACTGCTTCATAGTCTGGCTTCATAAAATGTCCTCTTTGCAGCTTTCATTTGGTAATGACCAAGAAAATAAAACAGCTGAGTTGAAGTGACAGTGAATAACTGAGGTTGTGACACTGTTCAGATTGCAATAAAATACAGTGTGAATACCATACATACATATATGATCAATCCTTAAATTTTGTAGAGTTACATGAAAATTGTTTCTGACTGACTCATTATCAGTAAGTAAAGTTATTACAGTCTCATTCCAGCTAAACAGTGTCATTGTAAATGTTTCTGACATTTTAATAGCATGTTTGTGTTGATGAAAGGAAAAGTTGTCCACTAATATTAATACCTAATAAATCATAGTTAAGAGTGAGATATGAGATGCTTTATTTGAAATGGTATATTTTTAAACAAGTTGACTACCATTTGGTCCACTCTGTTATGTAACATCTAACTGATGACAAGATTTTTCATCATGAAAAATCACTGAAGCTGTCAGCTAATTAAAGATATTATGAAAGAGAAAACATTTCATATTGGAAACACAGCTAACCAGGTGATAGATGTTTCTTAAATACAGCAACATATTCCTTGAAACTAATTCTTGTGCTTGTGTCTGTGCAGAAATACAGCAGGACAGAGAACAAAGCCATGTAGCAGTAATAGAGGTGAACATGGCACAATGACAATGTGATAGGGAATATGTCATACAGGGGCTCATATGCATAACACACATGCTTCCCTCACACACACATTATTGGAGCCTGTCCTTGCAAGGAAAATGACACTTTAAGTCGTAATGTCAGTTGCCAAAAACAACATATAGTTATGCTTCAGTGAAAGGCGCCATCTAGCGACTGTAGTACTTATGATGTGAAGAAGTGATGCAGTACAGATGACATTTATATAAGGTGACAAATTTCCATATTCAGAAGTGGAAGGTTGGGTAGCTGATTAAATCCTAACTTGCAAAAAGTGGACTTAGTGGCCCTTGCTTTGTTTCAAGTCAGGACAGTTTTTTACAAACTGTAACTACAATTGTCGTGGCATTTACTGTTGCCATGATGACTAAGGTTGTCAAACTCACGTTTCAAGTGAACATTTGAACCCAAACCATGATCTTTCCCTAAACCTAACCAAGCAGTTTTTGTCACTAAACCTAACTACACCTTAACCACAGTGTCGTCACATCATAAAACATCATAATTTTTGACAGTGATTTGTAACAGTTTTGGAAAGCACAGACAAATGTTGTCCTGCCAATTACTGCCAATAGAGGTGCCTGATTAGAAAATGCTCCGATGGGTCGTTATGTACAAACAAAACAAAAAGTAAAAACGTATTTACACTAAGCAGGAGCATGAACCTGACAACCTGACATCCTTTCAAGGTTAACTCCACCCATGGACTATAGAATTATGACTGTGTTTCTCTGAAAGAGTTGTTATAATTAAAAGAGAACTTGTGGGATATTAAGAAATCAATGTTTCTTGAATAATAATGGCAACCATGGCCACCTCCACTGTTATATAATTTAATTATTTATTGCACATCAAATTTTTGCCCTTGTCACTTTCATATATTTCATGGTCCATATGTCTTTTGCCCAGTCAGTATTTCATTTCAAGTTTTATATCCCATTTCATAACTATTAGGCTATAATTCTATTCATATGTTATGTTTTGTGTCTTTCTCTTTAGCACAGTCAATACTTCATTTGCAAAGTCAATTTAAATAGAGTTTAAATGTATTTTTAATATAATTTTTGTTTTATTTCATTATTTTATTATTACCTTAATTTTGCTCTATTTTCATTCTTTATTCTTCTATGCTGCGTTTGTGGGAGCAAACGCCAAGACACATTCTTTGTATATAGATTCTGATTCTGAAATCAATTTTCACTATAAAGAGTAAAATACCAATACATAATAAAATGAAAATAAAATAAAATTCTGTTTGGATTGTACACAATAAATCCACTTAAATCAAACAATGTATGCAGCTCACTATCTGGACACTAAACTTTATATTATAATTAGACTTAGTGTTCTTCTGTACAGTGCCAACATGCAGTGATATTTACATACGCTTGTTTTTCAAATAAAAAACTTCATTAATTTTTCCCCCTTGCACTCTTGAAGCAGTGCCAACTCATTTGTGGTGATTCATTTCACTACGTCTTCCTCCAACCCCAGAAGGGCTTGAGACTGATTGCAGCAGAGCTGAAACAAAGGCCACTAATTAGAGGAGAAGTTTAATAGAAGATAATGACCACAGAAAAGGGAACAGAGTACAGTAGATGTAAGTCCGTGTGACTCATACGTTGTTACAACCGTGCTTATCAGTTGTGCTCACCTCAGTGGATCATAGCATGCAGCAAGACAAGGATGTTGAAAGATCTCTCAGGTTTCAGGGCCATGTATTTCATTAAATGGTGTTTATTCTGTGTAAGTGTCTGATATTATGCATACTTATTTCCACATACACATACTGTATATATGTGATTGTAGCATAATTAAAAATATGCTAATTAATTTGGAAAACTGCAACTTTGGACTGAAATCTTGCAGAAAAGGATCAATCCAGGATGACTAAAGGTGAAAAAAGCCCTTACTGCACTTTCTGCACCCAATCACAGCCACTTTTTTTTATTTATTTATTTATTTTTATCTCTGGCTAAACCAACTTTGACAAAAATTGGACTGGATTTGCATTTATGATACACTTTGGCATTGTGCTCACTGTGCTGTGTTTAAAAGCTTTCACTGATAAGCCTGATGGGGTGCTATAATTTAAGGTCAAATACTGTAACTTTGAGAGACTGTAATTTCCACACCACAAACCCAATTTTGATGGAACCTGCGGGTGATGCAGCTTGTCACTGATTGTCCCAAAGGGCATCAACATTATTGGTGGAGGATGAAATATTCGCTTTTTTTTGTGGCAACAGGAGCCTGAGGTGACTTTTAAAATGAGTCAGAGGCTATTTCATAAAGGAGCATTATGTTAAAAATCTATCTGATCTTATGATTGTTGCTGATAACTTAAGTCAAGTCATTTATTCAGGTTTCTTATCAGCATTATTGCATGAAATCATCCATGTAAATTCATTAAAATTAGAAAATCTAAGTATAAAAATAAAGTGAGAAAAGGTTGTTGTTGGTAATATCTTTGATCAAACTGGAAATTGTTTAGATCGTATACCAACCCTGTCTCCTAGAAATGACATTCATATACAGCTTGATTTAAGTTCAGTGCTTTATTAGGACAAAGATGCTGAAATTCGGGAGTAACATGTAAAAAATGTAAATTTCTACAATCAAGAACAAGTCAGAGGTAAAACATATATTTAGAGAAGTAAATGAATAACTTTTGCTAGTGCAAATATTTAGATACATTAAACTTGATTTGACTATAAATTTGACTAAAATATATAAAAAACAAAAAAGTTCTGGTAGCACTGCTTTACATCAACGAACATAGTAATCCAGTTCAGTAAACATTACAAACCACACTAGGACCAAAAGTTGTATCTTTCTACTAATATTAATGATTGTCTGCCATTTTCAACCAGCCCTCCCACTGGGTTTTTATTAGCCACTGTTCAGATCAACAGAGTGAGAGAGAGGAATGTCACTGATTTGATTAACATAGCAGAACATGCAGACCTTTTTCTTATTTATAGTTTTACATGGCACTTTGTCCATGGACTATCCAGTTTAGTTTTATGTAGACCTTTTCATACAGTAACCTTGAGCAAGATAATGTGAAGAACACACCGTTCAATGCATTTGTGTCCCTTGTGTAATCCAAGTCAAAGCAGAACTTGCCATCTGCAATTTGCTGCCGTGTCTGGCATATATAAGCTATTGACTTAAACATGCTCTGCCTTTCTGACAGACTGACATGAGAAGAAAAGCAAAAATTCCACGCTTCAGTTGCTCTATTTGACCTGAGTTCACTTAAATGCCACTCACACAGATTGCTGTACCAGGTAGCACAATAGCTGTAGGATTACACGTGAGATTTGGGTGACATCTTTTTAAGTTCCCAATTGGTTAAAAAAAGAAAAGAATCAACTGACGTCATACTTTCTGGCTTTCCACCACATAGCTGAAGAAGAAAAGAAGCTAAATAAGAAAAAAGAAAGATAAAACCTTGCAACAAATCCAACTGTATATGCTGCAGCTGTCTGTTGATTAAAGGATTTTCTTTTTCACTTTTCCCACACTTCCTTCCAAAGTCTGGAAATCTCTTGCTGTCTGTCTGCTCTCTGCCTTTCTGCCTCTGTCTCATCAATCTCTCTTTCTTTGTTTTTTCTCTCTTTCACCGGTGTTTCTCTCTTGTTCCTTCCCACCTCATCCCATCTGTCCTGCATTCACTATACATCTGTTGTCGATTCTCTACCATAGAAAATGAATGTATCACAAAACAGCATTAGAAAACCCCAACTCTAACCCTAATCCTAACCAACTATAATTATAGTGAGAGTTTGACATTTTGGGACACGCTTATTTACTTTCTTGATGTTTAATCCATTAAAAAAAGAGAGATGAGAGATGTTGGTAGGAGTATTTTGTCACCTTTGAACAGAGCTAGTCAAGCTGTTTCTGGTCTTCATGCTAAGCTAAGCTAACTGGCTGCTGGCGGTCACCTTATATTTGATGGACAGATATGAGAGTTCTATTGATTGTCTTATCAAACTCTCTGCAAGAAAGTGAATAAGTGGATCTCCCCAAATATGAAACTATTCACTTAATCAGCAAGTTGCAGCACTCACAAGTGAAAAGATGAACATCATGAATGTAAAACCCCTCATGGATTCACTTGCGCCATAATTTCACTACAGTGTGATAAAATGAAGTATGCGCTTGGTATTATTACCTTCACCCCGTTTGATAACACTTGGTGTATCAGGATCCAAAGTTCTACCAGGCTATTTTTTTATTTTTACGACAGTGATAAAACAGTTTTAATCATTAACTAACTTTACTGTCTTTTGTAGACTATCATGGGCACCCAACATTTAATTATCACAATCACTCGATGAACATCATAAGCAGAATATATGTTATTTTGGAGTCAGCATTTCCATTGTGTCAAAATACAACAACTGAATGAATCTCTTTAAAGAAAAGGCTCAAAGTTTACAGAACACAATGATTCAAACCCAGGATACATTTTGTTGTCAGCTTCACTGGTTATCAACACAGAACACAAGGCGTATAGAGTAGGCAGTGTCCAGGGTGTAAGCAATAAAATTGAAAATTGTCATAAAGGTGACCACCACCAGTTTATCCCAGTGACATAGGTGGCCACAGTTACTGGGTCTCTTATTATTTTGGAAACTATACAGTGGCCAGATCACCATAGCTGACATATACATCATTGCTGCCAAAATGTTATAGATGATTACTAGCTTGTCAAAACAGAAGGGGAAAATTGAGGTCAGATTTCCCATGGTGATCAGGATTATGAAGAGAGCAAAGATGAAGCACAAGGAGTACACAGCCGCACACCACTTCAGTCCAGGGGAGATGAATTGCCTGTTCTCCAGAGATGTGAAGATGAGACAGGCAAGAAAGGTCTCCAGCATCTTCATTATGCCGGGCAACGTGGAGAGGAACCCGCTGTTCTGTCCACTTGGACGAAGGAAGTTCAGGGCCACTTCACCTGCATACACCCCAAAACAGACCCAGGACACCACAGAGGCAGCGATCTCGCGGTGGCAGGCCTTGCAAGTGAAAAAGGTGGGGTACATGATGGAGGTGGTCAGGCACATGAGGCTTGCCAGCATAGCAAAGGCAGTGGTGAAGTCATCCCAGGCGAAAGGTAATTTTATGTTGAGAGTGGTGAACTCCAGGATGAGAATTAGAAGGGTGAAGAAGCAGCAGAAGCACCAAGTGAACATGCACCACGCCCAGTAGGGAGACGACACATATCCAACAGTTGCCACAAGGCTAAAACACATACAAGTGAGGATGGCTGCCATTATTCGCATGATGCCCACAGGCTGAGTGAGCGACCGGAACTCCACATTGACCATGGCTGGACAGGATGAGTCTCTTTGACATCAAAAAATTGCCAACAAACTCGATTTATTCTAAGTGCATCCCTCAGCACAACAAGGCCTTCTGAGATACCAAAACTGCTCCTGTTGTTTCTAAACCAGATCCATGCTGAAGAAATCCATGTAGGCAAAAAACCGGGCAGGTCTGTTCTTTCAAATCGAAACTGTGGTGGAGTATATTCAAACAGAGCATCCTGGGCTTATCAGTACGGTTTATGGTCCCTGTTTCATGCCACTGATTGGATACTGGTTGGGCGTTATCATGTTTACCACACGAAACACACATTGGACTCTAATCTCCAACATACTGATGAGATAATTGAGAATTGCTTGATTTCTCAATAAACACACAAAGAGAGCATTGTCAGGTTTTGAAACAATGTAATCAAACAATACTATCAGAAGCACAATGCATCATATTTCTGAAAGAGAGAGCACACACAATCTAGGATTACCTTTTCTCTCTCTGGTGAGTTGGCACCCAGTCAGTTCTTAAGTACCCTTTTAAAACTGAGCAATACCCATAGCTAACCCTAAAGGTCAATGATCAACCCTCAGATAGAAACAAGGGTCAAGAGTTCAACTAGTCTATAAATAATATTTCTTCTCAACCAGATATGGCAGAATAACAGCACACAGGTGTGGACCAAAGCAGCATCGGATAACAGAGTGACATTGTTATCACATTGAATTGAAGAACAAACAAGACTATCCTCTAAAGCAGCCATTCTCAACAGTGGGCCACGGCCCACAGGTGAGCCTCAGAGCGCCATCTAGTGGGCTGTGGAGGCAGTGGTACTGCCAAATGGTTAAAATTATTTTTTCTGGTAATTTACAAGTTTACATAGCTAAATATTTTTATAACTAAATGTACTCAAGAATCCAAATAAATAAAAAATTAAAATGCATAATTTCAATGACCAGTCACATTTTAATATCACTGTGCCAATCACTACACATCATTAGGTAGAGACGAACATGTTTTGCCACTGTTAGCTAGCTAGCTTTCTCTGTGCATCCTGCTTCAGAATACATGTCTCTATCCACTGTGTTTGAAAATGAACTGATTGAACGATCGGCAGACAGCAGCCTGAAGCTTCAGCTCACACAATTTGACCTTGCCTCATTCTGGATACTGGCTGCCCTCTCTGTCACTATTTATGTGAGCCACGGGTTTCCATTTTGACTGTCACAAAATCAAAGGCAGGGAAAAAAGAGAAAGCAACTTGGAATCCTACTCTGTGTGTCAGCCTCTCACCCAACACGACTTGATCTCATTATTTCTCAGAAGCAAGCCTGAGTGTCTCACTGAGGGTAAACAGAATATTTATTTTGGTCATTACAGCTGACAGTGGCATAACACATATTTACCCCAGTTTTTTTGTCATGTTTTTTTTTTTTTTTCATTTATTTGAGAAGGTGGTCCTATTTGGGAAATTTTTAAAAAATCAGAAGTGGGCCTTAAGTCACAAAAAGTCGAGAACCCCTGCTCTAAAGGCTTGTCAAATCAACACATTAAAGAGACAGAAATCTACATAACTATAATTTGTCCTACCACTGGCTCCAACAAAAGTACAACATAAACTAACTGGTAAACAAAGCTAAATAACTTACATACAGTCAACTATCTCATTACACTACTCATTTACACAGCAAGGAGCTTAAAATAGACACAGCATGAAAGTATTTGGAACAGGTGTGGAATGACAGACTAAACTGAACACTAAGTTTAAGAACCCCATTTGTAACATATATAATATATACAAGATATACATCAGATGATAATCACTATTTAAATCTCTCTCAGAAGGTGTAGGTCACATCCAATGGAAAATCACTGTTATCCTGGCCTTGAACTCAGTTGATTCATTGTTTCTGGGAAGTATGGATAGTTGATTTTACAGCATAAAGATAAGTCTATTCCAGGTGCTAGGCAAAGATGAATGTGGAGCGTTTATGTCTTTAAAAGAGTCACTTTTTAAATCTGACCACACACAAAGCATGCAAGAAGCTTCAGAATGATATTTCAGATTATATTTTATTACATCAGTGTTTACATTGCACAAAAAAAATTAATGTATTATGAAAACACCCTTTTTGTATATTTCATAAAAAAGCAACGAGTTTAAAAAAATTCTAATCACTAACTAATTTTACTGCTTTTTGCATATTATCATGGGCACCCAACATTTAATTATTGTAATTACTCATCTTTGACGGCACTTGAACATCATTAGGAGAATATACGTGATTTTGGAGTCAGCATTTCCGTTGTGTCAAAAACAACAAATGAGTGAATCTCTTTAAAGAAAAGGCACAAAGTTTACAGAACACAATGATTCAAACCCAGGATACATTTTGTTGTCAGCTTCACTGGTTATCAACAAAGAATATGCGGCGTATAAAGTAGGCAGTGTCCAGGGTGTAAGCAATAAAATTGAGAACTGTCATAACGGTGACCACCACCAGTTTCAACCAGGGATATATGAAGTTAATGGGTCCCTTGTGTAAAGTATACAGTGGCCAGATCACCATAGCTGACATATACAACAACAATGCCGAAACATTGTAGATGAGCACTAGCTTGTCAAAACAAAATGGGAAAATTGAGGTCAGATCTGCAATGGTGATCAGGATTATGAGGACGGCAAAGATGAAGCACAAAGAGTACACGGCCACGCACCACTGCAGTCCTGGGGAGGTGAAGTATTGGTCTTTCTCCAGAGATATGAAGATGAGACAGGGGAAGAAGGTCTCCACCATCTTCATTTTGCCAGGAAACTTGGAGAAGAAACTGCTGTTTTGTTCAGCAAAGCCCTTTTGCCTCATTTCGCCATAATACATCACGGCACAGAGCGCGGCCATCACAGAGGCAGCGATCTGGCGGTAGCAGATATTGCAAGCAAAAAACATGGGGTATATGGTGCAGGCAGCTTGGCACATCATGCTTGCCAGCATAACAAAGGCAGCGGTGAAGTTATCCCAGCAGAAAGGTAATTTTTCATTGAGAGTGGTGAACTCCAGGATGAGAATTAGAAAGGTGAAGAAGAAGCAGAAGCACCAGGTGAACATGCACCACGCCCAGTAAGGAGACGAGACATATCCAGCACTTGCCACCAGGCTAAAAGCGAGACAACTGAGGATGACTGCTGTTATTCGGATGATACCCACAGGCCAAGTGAGTGCCTTCACATTGACCATGGCTGGACAGGATGAGTCTCTCTGACAACAAGAAATTGCCAACAAACTCAATTTATTCTATTAAGTGTGTCCCTCAACGCAACAAGGCTTTCTGAGATACTGGAACTGCTCCTGTTGTTTCTAAACAAGATACGCGCTGAAGAAATCCATGTAGGCAAGAAACCGGGCAGTTGTGTTCTTTGAAACCAACACTGTGGTGGAGAATATTTAAACAGAGCATCCTGGGCTTACCTGTACAGTTTATGGCCCCCATTTCATGCCGCTGATTGGATACTGGTCATTTATTCATCATTATGTTCATCATGTTCATCACATGAAACACACTGGACTCTGATCTCCAACATGCCGATGAAGCAGTGGAGAATTGCTTGATTACTCAATAAACACACAAAGAGAGCATTGTCAAGTTTTTGTCTGGTGCATTGTCAGTACAATGCATCATATTTCTGAGAGAGAGAGCACACACCACCTAGGATTACCTTTTCTCTCTCTGGTGAGTTGGCACTCAGCCAGTTCTTCCCCTCCCTTGTAAAGACTCAGAAATATCCATGTGGCCTTGAACTCAGTTGATTTATTGTTTCTGGGATGTATGGATAGCTGTCAGGGATTTTACAGAATAAAGATAAATCTATTTCAGGTGCTAAGCAAAAATGAATGTAGAGACACACACAAAGCATGCAAGAAGCTTCAGAATTTCAGATTATATTTTATCACATCAGTGTTTACATTGCACAAAAACAAAATTAATGTATTATGAAAACACCCTTTTTGTACATTTTGTAAAAAAGCAACAATGAGTTAAAAAACCTCTAAAATGGATACAGTGTTTGTTCTTCATTCTACAGCCTCTTCTTCTACATCCCTCTTTATCTTTTCTTATCTTTCTTTTCTTCTGTACTTTTTTTTCTTTACTTTCATTATGATTTCCACTCCTTTGTCCTTTGTTCTTGTGGAGAGCAGTAATACTTGCACTGCTAATCAATTCTATCATTAAGATAAGCAAACCAGGCTTTGATTCTGATCCTGGCTACTCAATTGCTTTTGTTAGAAGAAGCCTGAACATACAAAAATGTGAACCACCTCCAAACCTGGGAAGTCAAAGTGTACATAGATATTTTTCATTCATCATTAAATGTGTTTGCACTGCAAATTGACTGAAAATATAAATGACAGGCATGTCTTTTGCCCCCTCTCATTCCCTCTTATAGGGAAACACACCTTTCAGAGCGACAGGGTGCGTCCAACCATCCCTGTTTAACCATTAAACATATTATTCATTCATTACTGTTATTCATTACCAAAGTGCTGAAACAAACAACTAATCTTGATGCCCATGGTGGTAAAAGTATGCACAAAAACCTCACACTTTTGTTACATTAGATGCATATTACACATGCTGAAATTAACAAACATATGCACTGAATGAGTATGAGTACTGTATTAATGCTGCATCAAAGAATCTTTGAAGATCAGGTGAGAGTCATAGAGGAAGAAAGAGAGAAAGAGAGGAGATTGGGATTACAACATCTCCCGGGGGTTCAGATCAAAAATTAAAAATTAGACACAGCCACTGTTTTTTTATGTTGTCTGAAAATGCATCATCCTCACATATAGATCATTAAAATTAAACCAGAGTGTTGGGATAATCATAAAATCAACACTGAAATAAAAGGTTTCACATGTTACATAATATTCACCTTGAACTGAAATATGAGGCATATTTCTGACCTATGTTCAAGTAGTGAAGAAGACCAGCCTAAAAGAATAAAAAGTATCAACCATGTAAGCGATAAGGTTGAAACAGGTCATGAAAGTTATGACCACTAAATTATCCCACCATCGACATGCAGCAGGTACATTGCAGGTTGGCCTGGGTTTGTTCTCAAAGCTATACAGAGGCCAGATGACTACAGCTGTAATGTACATCATTACGGCCAACACATTGCAGCATATCAGAACTTTGTTAAATGGTCCGGGAAATAGGGACAGAAGGCGACCGATGGTAAAAATGATGACAAGGAGGGCAAAAATGAGGCAAATGGAATAGACAGCAACACACCACTGGAGCCCTGGATACTTAGAGTACCTGTCGTGGTCCAAGCAGATGAAGATGATGCACGCCACAAAGGCCTCCAGAACCTTGAGGAGGCCTGGGATTGTGGACAGAAATCCACTAATTTCATCAGATTTGGCGCGGGTCATCCCAACCTCAACGGCGTACAGGATGAAGGCCAGAAAGGAAGTAACAGTGGCACCAATCTGTTTGCCACAGCTGGGACAAGTGAACTGGATAGGATAGATGATGGATGCTGCCAGCACCTGCATAAAGAGAAACAACAAAAATAGGTGTAAAGTGATTATTTAGTAAGTATTTTTTTAAGATACTCTCTGGCAGTAAATTTGACTTGAACCATATTGTATTCATCTTTAGCACCAGTAAATAGTGAACCTGCATATTTACAATTACTAAAAGTCAGTCAAACATGTAATTATCATTATCTGTTTTGGGAAGTTGTGGCTATAACAGCTGTGGCTATAACAAAAAAGCAGAAGTCCCACATGGCTGATTGAAACTCCAATATGACTCTGTTTAAGCTGATTAATTTAAGATGCTGCTGTAACATCAAAGACCGATAACAACAGAAAATGACACACACCATTAGGGTAGCCAACATGGCAAAAGCTGTAGTGAAGTCATTCCAGGAGATGGGCAACTTTTCGCTGAGACTGGTGAATTCCAGGAAGAGTATGAGGACGGAGACGCTGAAGCAGAAGCACCAGGAGAACATGCACCACGTCCAGAAGGAGTGAGTATTATGGCCCACCGATGCAACCAGGCTGAAGGAGATACAGGTGAAGATCACCTCCAGTATCCGCACAATGCACAAAGGCACTGTCATTGTCCTGAAGTCCATGGCAGTTATGATTCTGTTCTCACGATGATGTTTAGTTAGTCTCTCACCTCTTCAGCAGCTTGCCTCTTCTGTCCTTGCTGTCTGAACGTTTATGATGGACACAGAAAGTAAGGTGAAGGTGGAACCTCAGACCTCTTTCTTTTTGTCGTCCTATCAAAGCTTCCTCCTCAAACGGCCACTAATAAAACCGTCATTGTGAAAGTGTTTCACAGAAGGGTAGCTGTCTGTTGGTTCACTTCCATTTACTTATCATTTGTGTGCATAAGGCTGGGGCAATAAAGCAATTATGACTTCTCCCTATTGCTCATCCATTATGTGTGCTAACTTAATGGCTTGTCCACCCATTAATAGGTCAAATCTGTAAATATGTTACAAGAGGCATAAGAAGAATTGAGCCACAGTGTACAGTAGAAATATATTTGTATATTTGTCTTTTTATATTTGTCTTTAATTATATTTGTCTTTCATTGGATAAAAAAATGCTGATGTGAGGTAAAGGAAGAGAAACGAAATCCAAGATTTAGGATATGAGCTTTGGTTAAAAGACACAGACTAATATACTATGGGCCATAAATTACTGTTCCAATTTGAAACCAGTCTACTGCCAACTGTGAGCACACACACAAGCACCTTTAACAACTTGAACTGCTAATTATACATGTATAGCACACAATTTCTTCTTGTCTAACTTTAAATGAACATTTTAACCATTCAGTATCAAATAAATCTGATAAGGGAGTTGTGCCTCAGGCTCTTTTCTCAGACAGAATAATTGGATGGGTCAAAGTATACAGTGGAGACATCTAGATTAAATAAGTCCCACTGGACCGATTTAATTGAAAAAATACTGAAAGACTTAAGTGTTCAACAAATCCTGGAGGAAACAGAGCATGACTTAACTTTTAAACAGATTATCATTTTGAACATTCTCCTATCAGCTCCCAGTCATGGAATATTGAATATGTTCATGCAGATATAATTCTGCCTGATTTTGAGTGCTTGCATGCATGTGTGCATTTGTCTGTGGTGAGTATGTGGTTTCTGTACTGTAGTATGTATCTGCTTTTATTGTGCTTGACATTGTATCTTCAAGGTTTGACCCAACACTGTTATGAAATTTTGCCACATGAAATTCACCTGGAAAAACTCAGAAAATATAAACAAAATTTGTTCTGAAAAACATCTAAAAAATAATGTCTTGTGTGTTAAGATGACTCACAATGTGCTTAACTTCCACGCCAGCATGGATACAATGCTTTTATATAATGATAATCACTTTGGACTGAACCTCTTTAGATCAGGGCCAGATGCAATGATTAACCAAAGGTATAGCCACACCCTAACTGAGGACCCATCCAAAAGCAAAACTACCTTCAAAACGACTTCTCCATTGACACGATCATAACCGCCACTTTCTTTTTATGTTCCTCCTGTGTCACTACTGTTTCTAGATGTCATCTTGTATAAAACAGGTGGCTTTTCAAATGGCTGTAAATACAGTTTATACAACTAGCCTACACATGTAGTTTGTCTATTAAAATAACTACAATAGCGAACACTATATTTAAGCCAATTTCTTATCATACTGATAGTGAAGCCTGTCCAGGTATATAACTGCAACCACAAAGTGAAAGGTAAATGGCTTCCCTTGTGATTATAAAGAGACTGCTGCATTCCCTGAATGTTGCACAGTTTTACAGTAGCACAAATAAGCATGCATGCAAACCCATTGTTTTAGTTGATCCTACTTAAAAGAGAAAGAGATCTGCTTGCTTTGGATACATAAAAGTTTTTCATAAACTTTCATAAAAGTCTACAGTCATGCTAGTGGCTCTGTGAGGCTGCACATAGGCACAGCAGTGATGCGAGCTACATGCTAACATGTTTGCATTGGCAATGCTGACATTCTGATGTTTACCATTCATCTTCGTTTAGTGTGTTAGTATGCAAATATTTGCTAATTAGCACTAAACACAAAGTACAGCTGAGGCTGATGGCTACATGGGCTGAAGTATTTCATCATAAAGCAAAGTATTGAACAAATTGAACATTTAGCCTGATGATACACTAAATGAAAAGTCAGGGGATGACAGAAGTGATTATAATTCATCCCAAGGGCTACATGAAAGTGTGGACCAAAGTGCATGGCAATCCCTCCAATAGTTTGGACATTTCACTCACAAATGTGAAATTCTTCAGAACCGTGGTGGGCAACAGGAAAGGTCAGGGGATCACCAAAGTCATTATAGGACTCATCATCTGGGAATAATGAATGTCTGTAAAAAATTTCCCATGGTTGTTGAGATATTTTAGTTTGGGCCAAAGTGTTGGAAGGACCAAAAGACTGACACAGTGGTGAGACAGACAGAGTGATATCGATGTGATGCCTCTCAGACATAGCAAATTTGCTGTGGCCAAGATCCAGACCTCACCCAACACTTTTGGCACTTTCATCTGGCCCACATACCACGTGGAATGATGGCACTTGGGTGGTCTGCCCCTGTTTCCCAGATCTGGGCCACAAGCAAGCTGTATGTCAACCAAGAACAAACCAGATAAATCAGAACTAGCCCACATCCAGAATACACGTACATGAGAGCACCGCATCTTTACCAAAAAAGGCCCACATTTGATTTGGGATATTTGGGCCATTTTTGCTATTTTACATGCGGGCCATTTCAGGCTCACATCCATTTTGTCCAGGCCAGAAGAAGGCCAGCAGTGCTGCATCATTGCCTGAAGTGGCCCACTTCAGTATGCTATCTGGGCTAGCATGGCTAAAATAACTGGGAACTGTGAGAATATACATTCAACCTAATAAGGCATGACATTGCCAGTCTGATGCATTGCGTATTTTCAACCCAAAACTCAATGCTTTCCCATTGCGTTTGATTCAGGGAGCATAACTGTACAGTGTACATTGACATGTAGGGCTGCAACTACTGATTTTTTTTTTAATCTATCAATGATTTTCTCAAATAATCATTTGGTACATAAAATGTCAGAAAATAGTGAAAAATATATATCACAGTTTCCCAGAATCCAAGATTTCTTTAAGGTCCACTTTTGTCAGACTGAGTACAAACCCCAAAGCTGTTCAGTTTAATATCATAGAGGACTTAGAAAACCAGCAAATATTAACACTGGAGAAGCTGGAATCAGATGTTGTTTTTTAAAAAATTTTGTTTAAACAATGACTTAGATGATAAATTGATTATCAAAATACTTGCTGATAATTCTTTTGTCAATTAATTGACTAATTGATTAATTGTTGCAGCTCAACCCACTCAGTCACCATAGGGTAGCAGAGCAGTAATAGTCCATTCTTAAAATTCAACTTTATGTGTGTGTGTATGTGTGTGTGTGTGTGTGTGTGTGTGTGTGTGTGTGTGTTTCTTGTGATACCTTCAAAACCTTGATCTAAGAAGAGTTATTTCTACAATGCTTTCATTCACCTGGAAACAGAACCAAGAGATGACATCTCAGTTGCCATTGATACCACCAGTTCACATGACCTTAAAACAGTAATGTAACTCCATACTTGCATATTGAGTGATCTATTGTTTTTGAGGTCACAAACGTGAATGACAATCTAAGCAGCGAAACAATGGTCAACATGTCTTACTTAAGTTCTTTAATTACATGTGATGCTAAACTTGAATTATGTTATAGACTTTATATGACACATTTAACATTGCTGTTGTTCTGTTACGATGTAGAATAAGGTGAAGGTGGAATGCTTGAAATCTCTGGCCCTATTACTACGTCATAGTCTGCTGTTGCTGCTGTTTAAAAAATCAAATGGGAAAATATTTTGTAACTATTAACCTTGATAGATTTTAGAGGCTCAGTAATAAAATGCTGACATTGTGGGTGACATTATTGAAAATTAACAGAGAACACCATACAGTTCTTTTGCAGAACTGAGGCTAACATAAATTGGTTTGTATATTAAAATACAGACTTTAATACTGGTAACACTGGTATTTTTTGTCATTTTCATAATTTTATTTGAACTTCAGTCTGTATTTTGATTGATGGTTCCACTTTCAGCACTCCTGCCTCCCTGCTTTTGTACCTCTGACCCTCATTCATAATCACTCACATTCAACACTCATATTGAGACTACACTGTGAAAAGAAACTAGAATAAAAGACTGAAGACACAAAGAAACAGATAAGGTGGAAAAAAGCAGAGGAGGCATCAGGGTGTGTTCTTACGGGAAGGGGTTTGTGAAGGGTGTGGACGGGGGTGGTGATGCAGTAAAAAACAAAGAGAAAGCTAGGAAAAATATGTTTGCGAGTGTGAGCATGTCATTGTAGTGTGTCCATAAAAACTAACAGTTACAGGTAGTTATGACTTGAATGAGTCAAGTCTTAACACGGTATAATAAAAGTGTGTCAGTAATCATAAAATATAGTCGAGGGTGAGAATAGCAGGTGTGACTGCCACGTTTGAAAGTAGCGGCAGGCCTTGTCACACTCTCACTTGTTCTGGCTGTCTGTCCAAGTGAGAAGGACAAAGAGTTGCAGTCAGTGGGCCTTTTCCAAAGTAGGACCTACACCCTCTCCCTACCCACTTCCACTCCATTTGTGTGTTCACGTGGAGGGTCCGCCATCCCAAACCAATTTGAGGGGGAGTGGAAGTGGGTTATAAAACCCTCCAAAAGCGAGCCTACATCGATGCTGACTTACTGAGCACGTGCAACACTTATTGTGTTCACCATGGAAGACGCTCCGTAGTGTAAAAAGTAGTAAAGTAGTGTCATTTTTTTATATATATATATATACATGACTGGTTTGGACAGGAACTTCTGTAAGTTGTTTAACTTATTTCTAATGGAAAATTAATACATTAAAAAAGAGTTTGACAGTCCCTTTGTGTATCCTTCGTATCTCCAGAGACAAGGATGTTCACAACCTCTGGTTGTTATATCCCAATCAGTAGCATGAGCTAACTATACTTCTGACTACAAACTTATAAAATAAAAGGTAAAAACATTTATTGTTTCATGGGGAAAACATTCATTAATGTCTGTACACAAATGTAATTACCACAGATAAAGTCTATTAATGCACAACAGGCTTACAGTAATACTTAATACTTGTATTGCCATTTACATGTGAAATTTATGACAATATAACCCAGGATATTTGATATGAATAGCTAGGTAAAACTTTTTTGAACTGAAGCATAACAAGTCAGGTCTTTAAAAATTATTTTTTTCAATGGCTGAAAAATGGCTCATGTCCACATGTACAAAAGGATCACTAAGAAATGTATTTTTGTATTTTGGATAATAATAAGTTTGAAAAAACAAACGTCTACGCCTTATCTCATCTTGTAACAGCTGGTGGATGATGGCAACTGTTGCCACTCCTGACCATTGACTGTATATAAAGATTTATTATACGTACATAAATATTTATATACAGTCAGTGATCTCAACTGATGCTGATTGGAAACCAGTTCCTGTTTCCACCGGAGAGAGTGAAGTTCGTCCCTAAGCCTACGGCTGTATTTATACTTCAGTGTGACTACAAACAGAGTGCACTCCATGATGAAGTGGGAGTGGGGAGGTTCTGCTTTGGAAAAGGCCCAGTGTAATGTTGCATCAAGAAAAGTGCCAGGCTGGAGGATGATATTCCACAACCTGGCAACCCAAAAGCTATCTTTGCAGGAAGTGGAACCCAAACGGATGTTTCTGTTTTCTCAGGTTCTTTAATTGTGTATCTCTAAAGTATCTTACAGTACAGTTTTTAAAATTAAGGTTGTTAAGTGTTTTCTATTGTGTTGATTTCATTGTGAAATCACACTGTGTATTCATTCAGGTTCTGTAAAGGATCTTTTATCTAAACTGAGATAAATCTAAAAGTACAAAGAGACTTTAGAGGTGGAGGTAGTTAAATTAAATTAAATTTAATTTCAATTTATTTTATCTGAAAAGGGACAGTGTAAATTAATTAACATTCAAACAAATGTAAATGTACCAAAGTTAGCCAAAAGATTAATTTTCATCAGCAGCCCCTTTTTGTTAGGTGTCCTAGAATAATAAAAATAATACAATATGTACAATAGTTAAAAACAATTTCACAGGGAATTAACTGGGAAAGCAAAACATGGTGTTGCAACAAGGATACAGCACTGGTGTTGACTCACTGATGTTATCAAAATGTAATACTTATTATGTGTTTTTTCATAAAATTCAGCTTTTTGTCCTTTACCTGAGATGGTATAGTAATCATGCAGCACAGTCAAATCTTCTCTCTGCCATAAAGGAACAGAAAACAACGACAAGATCGCGGTATTGATAAGATGCAGTCAGGCAGATGCACATACAACATCAGGGAAACTCACCATATCATAACTCACCAGAAATGTCATCATACTTTAGCCCATCTGCAACATTTCATACAATGAATCAATTAGACCAACATGATCCAGATACAAACAGGATCAAGCTCTCATATCACCACAATAATACATCCTGTATATGCCACGCCTTACTCTGATAAAGTAAATTTGCTTATCATGTGGAAAATCCAGGCTTAAAACACAAATAAACACACAACATTCACTATATTTACATTCCTTGCATATGTTCTGTATGGTGTTTAACAGTTTAACATATACTACCTGCTGCATCAGTAGTAACAACCAGGATTATTGCTAGACTTGAAGGTCTGCTTGGGCACTGGACACTAGCACATACATCATAGATAATTAAATCAAATCAAATTAGTTCAAAATCAATTTTATTTGTTTTTGTTGTATTGTATGTTGTTGTATACATATATACACATGTATATATGTGTTATCAACATTGTAAGTAAGCTTAACAAGGAAGGAGTGCAATATCCAAATATTGCATAAAATATTATGTAAAGAAGTTCAGTTCACTCATCATGGTTAGTATTCAGCCTTTAATAATAATGAAGACTGCATGACTACAGCATACTGCACAGCTGACAGGGCTCTTTCTTTAACACCTTGATCTTAATGTGCAGATTTAAGCTGGGATCCAAGACCCACTAAGATTATGAGACAGTGGGCCGCTGAACACAGACAAGTACTGTAAAAGGCCCTCCACTCTTCCTACATAGGAGCAAGACCCCCAGACATTTTGCAGGTGAACCAGAACTTTTGGCTGCTGCTACTTGTTCAAAAACTGCACTTGAACTTCAGTATGTAGTTCACACATTAGATGAAGAGAAGCTTTCTGGGGCGTGCCTATAATCAAAAGCATTTCAAAGGCTTGCTTGCTTTTTAATATGTCTACTCATTTCCACACTAATATGTACACATTTCAAAAACATGATGCTTTAGAAAGCAATCTGAAACACCAGTAAAATGCGAAAACTGATGAACCTTATCATCTTCTAAGGTGTTCATACACCCTTTGAAAGACACATCCCTGCAGAGAGCTTACTACTGATGGGTTTAGATAAGAATGATGACTGTTTTTAATTATTCATTTTTTCTTTCCATCATCTGGAATGAAGTAAATTGTATTAAAGTGAATTGACCTGGAGCACAGTGTACTGAACTGATGATGCTCTGTGCTTTGTCTCCAGGGAAAGTCTCTGCTCTGTCTCTTCTAAATCCTTGCAATAACTTATTCATGTTTCATTGCAGCCAATCACGAAACCCGTGTCTTGTCGGTGACATAGCTTTCTGTTTCTGGAAGACTGCATGAGTATAAAACAGTGATGCAATCAAGGCAAACAGTGATTCCTGGGCTGCTGTATGAAGACCATTAATCAAATCACTATATTATACTCAAACAATATGCAACAAAAGCAGAAACACATTAAGCAGTCACCAATTGTGGAAAGAAAATAGAAAAACATATGCTTCAGTAACAGTGGAAATACTTTATAGGCATTCACAAAAATGTCCCAGTAGATGATCCAGAACAAAGTATATTTATGAAAAACCTGCAAGTCTACATTATTGGACACAAGTGGAATGGTGAGACACCCTCTGTGTGTGTCCTTAAACTGACCCCTCATTCTGATTTAGTGAGAAAGAAAACAAGCGTTGAACATTAAATGTTGACACTATGCTGACCTCTAGTGGCCATATAGCAAAAATACATATTTATATTCTCTGGATTTTAAGTCAGAATAGCATCTTCCTGTGTCCGCCTGTAATTATCAGTGTGGTTGCAGTGCAGCACATTCCAGATGTGATGGGTAATGCTCTTGTGATAGTCCTGTGACCTCTCAGTATCCTAAGCCCCAACCTGACTGTCATCAGGCCTTCATGTGTTAAAGTCATGTGTTTAGGAGTGGATCATTCACACTCAATTAGTGTGTGGGAGAGACTGCCTGACTAAGCATGACTGAACAGGCACAGACAAATATTTAGTGTTGTGCAAGAGTGTGATATGTTTCTTTAAAAAACACCAGAGAGCCATGAGAGACAGGATCTTATCCAAGAACTCATCACTGGGAAATAATGACCTCCAGATAAATGCTGCATGGGTAGAACAGAACATCAAGCACATCGTTCCCCTCTGTATTCATTAATTATCTAAATGTGAAATTTACCTTTTTATGTTTAAATACTATAAAGTTCTTTTATTTCACAACTTCTGCTTAAAGCCATTTTTCTTCATGTGACTGTTTTGCAAGACTGTGAATTTGCTGATGGAAGTGATTCTAATGAAAAAAGGAAGCAACATTTTCTGGAATGTGAAATTAAGATTGAATACTTTTACATAATTTGTATAACAAGCAATACAGTTTGTGTAGTGAAACAAAAAGTCACTACCTTTAAAGGCCCTGCACATCTATGGTACTACTATGTCAAATGTTTGATTGACATCCTGCTGACTCTCTTGTCTGCTTTGTTCCACCTATTAGGGTGGGACAAATTACACCTTTATCATCATCTTCGATTGATTGATTTGGTTGACTTCATGTACGCCCCCAGCATACTGTGGCTCTGCCCACATTAAATCATCCAAGCCAACTGAAAACACATGTGTAGGTGTGCATGGCCTTAAAAAAACTCTGACTCAAAGCACAGGTCACTGTATAAAACAGGCCACACATTTGTCATGATGGTTCAGTATTGTTTTTTATATTAAAAGTGGCTTGAATTACTACTTGTAATGTAAAAAGGCTTATTAACCTCATCTGAATATCTGAGAATGAATATTTGACATTTGTCAGGTGGCCAGAAACACATTTAGCTCCCTAACTTCTAGATAGTACAGTAGGCAATTTTTTGCTAAAACTTCAGCCATAACAACTTGTTGTGGTGTTCTTCTGCCACACTAGAGGCAAAAACAATTAATACAGCTTTAACACATCATGGGTGAATGTGCATTAAAGGTGCCCTGTGGATTTTTCATGTAAACAAACAAAACTTATGTTTACATCGAGTGTTATGCACCCAAATGCACTGCATGTATCTTCGAGGTGTAACCAAAGTGTTGAATGCATTTCCTTCCTCATAAAACAAGGCAATTAAGCCCAATTTAAAGTATTTTAAATCCTGCATTGTTTACATTTATGTTTACTAGCTTTCTGTGTTCTTCTTCCCTGCCTTTTCTGGTGCATTGCTGCATTACAATCATTCAGTCATTAAGTGGAATAGTTTGAAACCATTGGCAGGACTATTTATCACTTCCCCTGTGTGCATGTACACAAGGCAAACAAACAGGGACCCGCTCAAAAAAAACCACAGAGTGCCTTTAATAAGTTATAACTATGTGAGTTGTGACACAGACAGGTTAATTAAATGTTTGATTACACCTACTGTAGGTTCTCTGATAAGTTAAAATCATATGTGCAATGAATGTCAAAATATCATAAATCCTTCAATATAATGAATTCTTCACTAGAAAGTTTAAATGCTGAAGTGCAAAAACAGTGACCTCTCTATTAAGAAGGTAATTTAAAATGCATCATTCAAGAAACAATTATTGAATGAATTATGAAGTGGTGTCACCCTGCAGGAGAAGGACTACCCCAGGCAGACAGAGACATAGACAATCTGTTTATCAGATGTAACGGTTCTAGTCTATCTCATATGCTGCCTGAAAGAAGCTGTGTTGGTGTTATGCTAACTAAAGGAAATGGGACAAAATGTGACAGTCTGAGTGCTCTATCTAGGCTGCTGCTAATGAAGCAAAGCACTTGTTTGGTTTTGCTGTCAACTTTTCCACTGCCATCGTTGTTACCTGTCAGAGGTGTTGCTGCATTACAATATAGCTCAATAAACAAATGTAATAAACCTCTTACACCATCTTAAAAAAACACGACAGCTTTAATGTCTTACAGGAGTGTAACAGTTAAAAAAAACAATGCTGTGCAAGGCTGTCAGTGGAAAGAACGGGGGCTGGGTTGGTATTTGGTATTTCCTACCACATGTTTCCTATTAAGAGAGCATACACACCATGGTCAGACCGCTGAAAACAGAGGAACTGGTTAGTATTCTGTGTCAAAACACACTGATCATCACGTTTTCTTGGTTCCCAGAAGCTTAGGTCGTCTGAGTCACAGAGTTTAGTAATTACAAAATACTTTTTGTGTGCATTGCGTTGTGATATTTCCAGAATTGCTGGCTTAAACTATTACTGATGAGTAATGTAAGGCATTATACGTTAGGTCAACAAAGGACACTTTGTTCTTAGCAAACGCAGTTCTCCCTCTCCCCCAGTCTCTCCCTTTCTTTTTGTTGAGTTCTGTATTCATAGCTCTTATTACTATACTGCTCATTATTTGAACAGCATTTGAACAAACACTGTAATACGGAACAGCCAATTCAGACATTCAATTTCTTCTGGAACCACCCAGTCACATGGGATGGTGGGAGGAGGAAGAGGGAGGGGGCATTAAGAAGTTTCATGGCAGTCGTCATTCTAGTTGTACTGGAGGCACTAAAAACAACTTTTTCCTCCATTAGACTTACAACATACAGTAGCAACTGTATTGAAATTGTTCTTTCCTATTTTGGTTTTACTACCCTTTTTTGTGCGTCACACAGGACCAAGCAGCTCGAGCTCTACGTTGATGGAAAGTCACAGGTAGGCCTCTTTACAAATTGGCACTTATATAATGATCAGCAGCTGTTGCCATTGTGTTAAACGAATGGTATCTGTGTAAAATCTAAATGCTGATACACCTGATTTAGCCTCTATGGATTTAGCTGACATTACATTAATTTTCCACCACTAGAGTATGAACATAGTATATATTTTTTTGCTGTCAAACGTGTTTTTATTAAAATATTTCTTGATGTTGTAAGCTTTATCCAGCGACACTGTCAAACAAAAGAGGGTGAGGCACAAAAGCATAACAATTATTGAATGAAAGTGCTTCAGTGTCCGATGTTGCTCTAATTGATTTAAAATGGATTTATGAGGCACGGGATGTCTGGCAGGAAATGACCAGGCCTCTTCACTATAAACAACAGACTGACTGCATTCTTCTCATAACAAAATACAGTACAAGGAAGCAAGAATCTACTAATGCTGATTTAGTGTATGATTAACCTAAGTATAACACAGTCACACTAATTTATGTTGGTTGCATCACTGAGAGGGGCTTTTAAGGATGGGCAGCATTATCAGAGAGAAGAGCTTTTACTGTAAACAGTATGCCTCTCCCCCTAAGCAAATGATAACGTAAATTGCTGCTGTTCACCGCTTCTATCTGGTTTCCTTGAACTGAGAGCTGCTGTAGTATTCATGTAGTTTGACATTTCTTTCAGTCACACACACTGCACTGTGTCTATAAGAAAATTCTGATCGAGCAAGCAAAGCATTTTAATTTATCTTAGTTTCACTCAGAAATCCTGCTGTTACACATATGATTCCTGGTAAAAGGTTGCTGTTAAACTTGAGCATTGTATTTATGTCACATTAACAGGCTATAGCTGACAAATGCTCACTGTTGTGTCCATGGCAAAGAGGATGTCCAATGTGTGATTTCAGAATGTTGATCCACTGGAAAGGTCGCATTGCTTCCACCACAGTGGTCAAGCAGTGCATTTCTTTACTTCCTCCTGCCCTTGTTTATGAGTTTATTCAAATCCACCCTAGTTCAATAAGCCAGTGTCATATGATGTGCGTCATTTGTTGTAGATACCAATCAACATCGGAAATGTTTATGAGATTTTACTGTAAGACTCTAAACCCTCTTTTCCCAACATTTACGTCAGATAAAATTCCTTTTTTTCCCTGACAGCATTTCTAAGATAACCAAACAGATTACATAATACTTCAACGTGGTTGTGCTAGTGCAATGCTGTGTTTGGCTCCAGTTTGTGTTTAATAAAGTATACACTTCCACTAGCTTTCATACATTGCTTTTATTATGTAATGGCACACAAGTGTTAAACCAGTGTTTGTCACCTATATCACTTATCATTTATTATATACAGATGGGTGACAAATTAATGTAAAAACCACATAAAGTGTCTTAGTAAGGTGTTGGACAACCATGTGCTACCAGTACAGCTTCAATGTACCTTGGCATTGATTAAACAAGTCTCTGAACTCTACTGGAGGGATGAACACCATTCTTCCAAAAGATATTCCCTCATTTGATTTTTTGATGATGGTAGTGGAGAGCGCTGTCTAACACATCGGTCCAAAATGTCCCATAGGTGTTCAATTGGATTAAGATCTGGTGACTGTGAAGGCCATAGCATATGATTCACATCATTTTCATACTCTTCAAACCATTCAGTGACCCCTTGTGCCCTGTGAATGGGGGCATTGTCATTGAAATGGAAACATATACACTTATGTTATTGTATTAAGATTATGTTACACTGCCTTATAGTCAAAAGCTCATTGTAAGACTTTATGACTCTGCTTCCCGTGTGAAAATGTTCCTAAGAGGTACTATCAAAGGTGAAGTGTGGGACTCGGTCACTGTAACTTTAGAGGGAAAGTCCAGGGAGGAAAGGCAGATAAGGATTTGGCCTTCAAATCTTAACTCTCAGCAGAGACCAAAAGAAACTCCCTAGAGAGCCGGTGAATTAATTAAAAATAACTGTTAGGGTGATGAATACGGGATGATTGTGATGCATGTGGTTGTATATACAAATACCAACACTGAACTTCATTCAGTATCTCTTCTCTCTAGTTTGCCTAGCAAACTGGGAGATCCAGACTTGCAAATAAGTATTCTGGATATTGCAATAAAACTCTGAAAGACAACTTGCTCTCTGTGAAATAATCATACATAACAGAGCCACAGGATCCCCTCACTGTAGGGGTCAAGCATTCAGACCTGTACCAGTTTTTCCTTTAATTTGTCACCCATCTGTACATTTGGTAGACCTTAGTACTTGGATGGTTTTCATCAGACTAACAATGTAGAGATGCTTCCCTCCTCCTCCTGTTTCTTATTAAATTCTTCACTAAAAGTTAATATATTTACTTTTTTACTTGAAAGCCAATAGTTCCACTTGGAGCATGAGTCATACATGTTTCTCATATCCAGTAAAGATATCTGAAGATGGAAAAAGGATATCCTCCGCAAGAATCAGCTCCACCCTACCCTGGCCCACCTCTGGACTATGGGGGTGCAGTGCCTCAGCCAGGGATGTACCCTCAGCCAGGGATGTACCCTCAGCCAGGGATGTACCCTCAGCCAGGGATGTATCCTCAGCCTCAGCCCGGTTTCGCTCCTCCCCCTGTAGGCCCTCCACATGTTGGATACCAGGGAGGTATGTGTCTGCGGTCACTGCTTGGGTTCTTTCAGTTTTGAAACGTCACAGTAACCTTGACTGTGGTTATCTTTTCCCTTCTGAAACCTAAAAAAAAAAGTGCATTTGTCTTACAGTCAGTCATGCTTTGTATAACATGCAAGCAACTTATATTCACAAAACCACCCATTATAAAAAAGGATGTTAAAAAACAATACCCTATAAAAATCCACAGATAAAAAAGATTGCCTCCCTGTATGTATTATTTAGAATGGTAGTCAATTTTTTGATGGGTGATTTATGGAAATATCTGTTCCTTCCCTGCTCTGGTAAACTGTGTGTTTCATCTGCTAGGTGTTCCTTTAAATGCAGGCCCAGCTGCACCTACCACAACAGGTGAGGTGATGCATCTGATGTGAGACATGACACACATGCAATCTTTTACCATTTCTCAGAATATGTGCATAGAAAACACACATGCACATGTTAAAGGTTCATATACACACAGCACATACAATTACACTATTTTGTGAACACACATATGTGAACAGATATTTGATATATTTCAATTCTGGTTTGTGAAAAGAGGACAACTGCCTCTGCACAGCAAGACAGAGTCAGTGGGTGAAGTCCTTCCTTACTGATCTAAAGACTAGCCCATTTGTAGCCTGTGTGCATAACAAAAAGCTATTGTTCACTGTTCATTCTTGTGGTGTTCAGTCACATTTTTGAGTGTTTCTTTTTGTAACATGAAGAAGAATTCCCATTACAGGTATATTACCTCTTCACATAAACATACCAATATAAACCACACAGCTCATATGAACTCTGGGCTTCTCATGTATTGTAATTGTCACATTTACATTGTTAATGAGTCATTGACAATTTCACACTACACAAAAGAAAAACAATCTGAATTACCCTTGACCATAAATTTAAACTTACAATAAAAAACTTATATTACAATATAGTGAAACAACAAAACTGTGAACTGCCTTAAGTTACAGTTATTGTAGAGCTGTCAGCCTCTGCTGGTCTTTCTAAGTCAGTGCAGTCAGTACATTTGGCCCCTGATCCTCTAGTAATGCTCAGCTCCACAAGTGCACAGTCTGCAGAAACAGCAGGAATGTCCTACTGGCTGACAGGCTGGCCGTTACACTGCAGTGACACATATTGTTAAATTTTGTGTTAATGTGAATGGTATGCGCTAAATAGCTGAACACTGAATGTTTTGATCTGCATATTTGTGTCTGAGTGTGTCTGCATATATCCACAAGAGGTCAGCATTTATCTTTTTTGTGCAATCAAATGGTTCAAAAATTACTGTACATTCAATAGTTTTACATCATTTGTTAACTGTCTGGATTTCAAATATAGGAGATGCCAATCTGATGTCATGGTGTACAATCATGTGAACACCACTGCCAGCTTGATTGGCTAGTATTATCTTCTAAAATGTGTTTAGTCTGGTAGAAGATAAAATACTGCAGTGAGAAATGGGTGCAGAAAGAGGGCACTATATACACTCATTTTAGGCTGATAATCCATATGAAGTATTAATGTTATGTATTGTGCATTTCTCATTTTCAGTGACTCACGTGGTTGTAAGGCCTGCACTGCATGACGTCCCAGGACAAACGGTGTGTCCCAACTGCCAGCATACAGTGGTCACCCAGACAGAGCACACAGCAGGCCTGATGACCTGGGCTATCTGTGGCGGCCTCGCCCTCTTTGGGTAAAAGAGGAACTTAGTGCACTCTGTTGATTTTTGAGGAACAGAAAATATAAAGAGAGATATTTTGAACTGTAAAGGTGAAACTATAGAAGAAAAAGTTCCTGTTTTACAAACTGAGATGTAATTCACTTTGTTTCCTTTCACAGGTGTTTTATCTGCTGCTGTATCCCGTTCTGCATCGATTCCTGTAAAGATGTGGAACATCGTTGTCCATCCTGCCACAGAATCATCTACATATACAAGCGAATATGAAACTATCCTGATTGTGGATTGGGAAGAGGAAGTCACCTTATTTCTAGAGCATTTCATATTCATCAAAGTATATTGAACACCAAAGGCTTTTTTATTCGTTTGTAACTTTGTATACTTAGTAGTTATTTGGTGGCTCTTTTCCTCTGTCGAATTTGTTTCGTTATACTAAGATATACATGCTAATGTGTGAGGAAAAATGTGGCATGGGAGGAGAGGATATAGTAATGTAATGTAATTTTAGCCGATGAACATACAGTACCAAATATTGAATGTTATATGGAAAATATTGAATTTTATTGTTTTATTGACCCTCAGGACAATAATTTTGACAATGTTTCCCTCTGAAATAGAAGTGACTGAGTCCCTCCATGTAAAGGTGTAGAAGAATTATACAGTTACATAAAGTGGAAATATTACTCTGCTTTCCTGACATGAAACTCTCACTGGAGCAGAAAAGTAACTAAATTCATTTACTTAAGTGAGGTTATTGTATTTTACTGTATTTTCTTCTCTACTACCTTTGCAGATTGAGATTTTAAAAGGACATATATCAAGTGATAAAATACATCATTATAGATGAAACTACCCGGCATTATATAAGGTATGTTAATATAATGTAAATATAACATGAAAATGCTGATTACATGTTAATGTGTGTGTCTGTGTATATATATATATATGTATATAGCTTGATAGCTAGCTAGCTAGATAGATAGATATGAAAAGGTATAGTTCCTAAAGGTAAAGTCCACCCCTAAGAGATGAACCAATATGTCACCACTTAGTGTAAACCTGAGCCTACCAGCAAGTGATGCACTGACGGCATGTTTCCCAGGTAATGGAGAAAATAAAGAACATGGCCTGTAGGGTTCTGACATCTTTGTGCAGCACCAGGCACTGTGACAGCTGTGACTTTGCCCATTAAGTAAACCAAAGAGACCAGCACACAGTTGCCTCAGCATTACAATGTAGCGGACCCATGGTGGCCAAAATGTGTATTGAGTTGTTGGGATAGTAGAATATACTGTAGGCTCTGAACCAAAAAAGCATGTTTACAGACACAGTTATCATTTAATTTGTGATCATGCAGCCCCTACCTACAGGGCAGGAAACAGGTATGTTATAGCTCAACAGTTTGGTACAGGCTTTGTTAAATTTATTCACATTTAGTAACAAAGTCACAACAATTACAACGTGAATACATTTTTTGCATTCATTCCTTTATATTAAAAAAACAATAGATGCATAATGGAACAGCATTAGATGTGTGGTGTGTGATCCTGACTGCACCTTTAGCTCTAATGTTCCTCTACTACAGCATTCAGCACCAAAAACAGCCCTGCTTTAAAGCAATTCAGCAAGCTGTGTTGGTGGGGCAAATACGATCCAGGGAGTTCAGTTGGAGTTACAGATCTATGCATCAGACTGCTATCAGAGAAGATAATTCTTTAAAAGAAACCACATGACACAAGGGAAACTGAAGGGATGTAAATAAATGAAAGACCTGCAGCCTCACACAACAGACATCGACTTTGACAACACCAAATAGTCATCAACAGCTATTACTGAACACTGTTAGATAAACTAACAGTGCCTTTGCAATCAACAATTTTAGAAACAAAAGAAACCTGTGATGACTGTAACTGGATTAACTTGTCCACAAGAAACTATGCTTAATTTCTTAAATGATATGATTTGAAAAAGCAATTCCTCCAGCAGGAATTGGAGGATACAAAATAGATAACTTAATTTTGTTTCAGAATCATTGATTTAAGAGAGCCATCACCTCTTTGTTCTAAGGGTACAATGGTAGAGGTAAGGATTTTTTTATGATATCTATCCTCAAATGTGGTTATACAATGTGCTAGTGAGAAGTGGAATGCTATGTTTGGCTGGTTAATGTGGGGCACTGGGGTGCTGCCATATTTCCAGTCATCCAGAAAATAAAGTGAAAATAGAATACATACATACATCAGTGGTGGTTATTTGAGACCTAATAAGCAAAAACTCAGAAAGTATTTCGCTCTATCAGCTTACCCCAGAATGTCAGATAAAACCCACAGTGATGTTCATTGTCACTGTGGGCTGGACACAACCGAAACTGCCCCGAAAAAAAACCACCCTTAGTGGCCCTGTGGGAGTTAAAAAAATACACATCAAAGTCTTTTTTTCTCAAATTAAAAAAGAATACATTATAATAATAATAATAATAATAATAATAACAAACTTAAAACATAGAATGCACAGAATGTATAAAATCAAGTACAATACAACATTTTCAAAAGAGGCGAGGCAGTGCATAAGTGCAAGGCAGACTGAGAGAAAAGCTAGTAAAAGGCTAAAATGAAGAGATAAGTTTTTAGCTTTCTTTTAAAAATATTTAGCAAGCTGGCTTCCCTGATATCTATTGGTAGTGTGTTCTATATTTTTGGGCCGTAATTGAAAAAGGCTGCATGCCCGATTTTCTTTTGGCTGTTGCCGGGAATCTCCAATAAACCAGCAGCAGATGATCACAGTGTTCTTGAAGGCAAATAGTTAAGGGAGTTAGCAATGTAGCTTGGTCCTAGCCCATTAAGGGTTTTGTATATAAGGAGAAGGAGCTTAAAGTAATTTCTAAATGTTACAGGAAACCAGTGTAGAGCAGTTTAAACTGGACTAATGTGTTCTGTCCTCTTGGTTCTGGTTAATAGCCGAGCTGCAGAGTTTTGAATGAGCTGAAGTCTCTCAGTGTTTTTTTTTTCTTCGGGAGGCCAGTAAAAAGTACATTACAGTAATCAAACCGGCTTGAAATGAAGGCATCAGTCAGTTTTTCTGCATCTTTTTGATTTATGCGACTATGTGTATGCTGTGTCTGTTGCCCTGTCCTTTGCGCTTATCCACACATTCTTGTTTGGGTTTAAGGGCATGATGTAGATTGGCACTGATGAGTCTGGATCCAATGATGTTTGGATGAATGCCATCAGGTTTAAAGTGTTCTTCACAGTTCCAAAAGATATTGAAATTGTCAAAATGTATTCCATGGGTGAGGCATGCCAATGTCAGTCATGTATTCAGGCCAAGGAGTCTGCTAAATGATTCAATTCCTTTCCAAAAAGTTGGTATTTGTCCAGAAATGTGTACATGTTGCAGTTGACAGTCACTCAGTTTTTCCAGTAGCAGGAAAAAGCCTTTTTTGCAGGATCTTAGAGCCAGTTTTCCTTTGCAGAATGTCGAAGGATCCAGTGTGGATAATAATGGTCATGGTAGTGTAGAGAGGCTAGTTGGCAACATCTCTGTTAGCTCCCTGACAGATGTGTTATCCACAGCTAGATTTTCAGTCTTTGCCCAATCAGAATAGTGTCTGGCTCAGGTACGAAGTTAGCAGCGTTTCTTCTGGCCCTCAGCCTAGCAGTAGTTTCTGGACTATTTCTTAACCTGTGTCTCAAATCATATACTTCTGTTAGTACACTTTCATGTAGTACACTGTGTACACTATGTACTTGCTGGTGTAGTGCACAAATTTCGACAGGGTAGTGTTGTCTAAAATCAAACATGGCTGTTGTGCACGATCGCAAATTAGCATTAGCTAGCATTAGCATTTGCGTTATCATTCGCGCTACCAAATCATTACAGACTGTAAATTAACCCAATAAACATACTGATGGCTTATATCCGACAACAGCATAGTAGTGCTTAGTGCTAAAAACACATGTATAACTTAGATTTGTATAATGCGACAATGTTCACCATAGTTACAACATCCTTTGCTACCATTTCTAGTTTGAAAAGCGGTCCCTCCCTGTCCGCTACGTAGCCAAGATGGTGACCATTGAGGGCGAGAGGTGTCCATAGTTCCACACTCAACTTTTTGACTTTTTGACTGAGTGCACCATCCAGTTACTCACAGTGCACTGCATTTTTCCATACTTCTCAGTGTGAATGCACTTATGCACTCAAAATGTTAAGTGTAAGTACAGAAGTATGTGATTTCAGACACAGCATTAGGTTTTGGTTAGCCTTAATGCTAGTGTTGTGATTAGCTTCCCTGTGTTCTATGTAGTTATCCATGTTTCTCCTGGTTCTCAGCCTAGCATTGGTTTTGGGGCTATTTCTTGGGTTAGCTTAGCTTTAATGCTAGTGGTGTGATAAGCTTCCCTGGGTTTAACATAGTTAGTATTAGTCAGAGGATCATACCTGTTATGCAATGAAAGTTCAGGTGGTGGAGTGAACCTTGGTGCTCTCCTATTTAATGTCTTGATTTGCCTTTGCAGCGGCCGACATCAGACCAATTCCTGGCTGGAGTTGATGCTTCCGGTCTAGCACCGTGCTGTGCCAGTGAGAAGCATCAGGGAAGGTTGGTTTGGGAGCCTCTGCAACTAATTCAAGGCAGCAGACAAAGTTAGACCAAATCCTGGCTGGAGCTGATGCTTTTGGTCTAGCACTGGTGCTGTGCCAGTAAGAAGCATCAGGGAAGGCTGGTTTGGAAGCCTCTGCAGGTAATCAAGGGGTGTTAGGACATATCCAGGGGAGCATATCAGCCAAGTCTGCGGCGGGATTCTCCACATCTGATGCAATCCTGTGCATGATAGTCTGCATCTGTCTGTTAGCATTTGGTAGCTCTGTACCTTATACAGTAGCTGCTACAGAGTCAATGAATTGCTTGCCCTCACATCAATCAGTCGCTCACACTCCATACAGCTTACCGATTTTGCTGGGTTTGTAGATGTGGCGAATAGGAAATTGCCACTTATTTAAATATGTTATTTTTTTATATGTATAAAACTTTATTCAATTTAAAGCATAACTGATTTGAGAAAAGGCACGAGAACAAATCTGTGTGTAAACGGTTGGTAAGCGCTGCGTTCTTGAGTTTGCAGTTACACTTAGTTAAGAGTGAAGCTACTGAAGACCAGCAAAGTCACTGTTTGTTTTCATTCATTCTTTCAGAATAAGACCATCCGTCTTTTTTTTTTAAAACAAATATGTTCATCCTGAGTCCAGTGTGATTCGTGGGTGCAACATATGCTGCAAATGAGTGCAAGTATATTCAATACATAATATATACGGTGTTAAGTGTTGAGAGAGAGATAAAGGAGGGTACATCAAACAATTTTTGAAAAGTACCATATATTTGCGAGGCAGAAAATGTCAATCATGGTGATAAAAACATTCCTGACTTTGTTCTGGGGAATAATGATATAATCATACCAGGCCCGGACTGGCAATCAGGAACACCAGGACTTTTCCTGGTGGCCTGGCCTGCCAGATGGTATGATAGGCCCGCCGCAGGCCCTGCTTTTTTTGGTCCTGAACACAACACTGCTGTTAAATCAGACAGGTTATGTGCATTGGACTCCCACTAACTAGTTGATTGGTCAATTAGTGTGATCACCGTGGGGCATCAGTAAAAATGCTCCTGTCTTCAGTGAACTTTATTATAAACTTCATGCACTGTGCACCTTTAATACTTTCAGACAGGAAGTATGGATTTCTGTTTGTGTGGCTCTGTAACCATAGAAAATAAAGGATACAAATTAATATTGATCATATGTCAAATATGACATACAACACTGTCGCCTTACTGCCCAGAACATAATAGAATTATGTACATAATTTCCCATATAACTAATATTACTAATATATACAGGATATACTGTATTCCTTACTATTCTTACACTTTACACAGTGCTGGCAAATAACATGATAAACAATATTAGAACTAATAACATTCAACCTCCTTTAGATATTTATATGAATGTACAGAAAACATGGCTCTACTGGACAGCGCCATCTTGGGTCATACTACACCTGCCTATTGGCTACGTATGCAATGAACGACACACTCAACAGTGCTTTGTTACGAGCACCCCCTAAACTTCAAGAAACAATCACCAGTTAACTCCATGCTACTAAGAATTGATACACATTGCATGAAAATAATTATTGCCTCTCGCTTATCCTTGCCATATACCTAGCAAATTCAGAGCTAACCCGGCTAACTATGGTCATGCATTATGGATGCTAAATGTAGCAACTTAGACTCATATCTCTGAACAGAAAAGGAAACTTATTTCTCGATGGATGCACACAGACTCTCATGGTCCAAACTGTGCCGCATTAACTCTGATTTAACTAAAATAACAGCTTGTTATCCAGCAGTGGATTTCCCTAGTGACGCACTCTCAGACTTATCATCAGGAAACTCTCCGGAGCAACTGAAACGGGATACAACTTATGTCTGCTATGAAGGTTTAAGAGACAGACTATTTAACCAATCAAAATATACCATAAACGGGATTTAGCAAATGATAGGCAAAGACATGAAACTAAGGAACAGACACTTGTGCAATATAAAAACTGAGGTGGATATATGTGGCCGGGGAGGGGGTTTTGTTAAACTGGTGAGTGCCAACGCCACCTAGGAGAGAGCCTAGGACTCTAAATGTTCGTGTTAACAGGAGTGAGTAGTAGGAATTACCCAAGAGACAGTCAGACTCAATTTGAAAAATGTATTTATAAATTACTCAATTAAAAAAAGGCACAATGCAAAATAGGCTAATTAAAACTAATACTCTAAAACCAAGGCCTTATATAAAATGATAAAAAAAAAAAGAAGATAAAAGTCCAATAAAATAATCCTTTTCCAGTCCGTCACTGCGTCCGACCGTCCAGTCGCTCCGCCGACCAGCCGCCCTCACCAGTCCCCTCTCAGCTCTGTAGCCAGCTCGTCTCTTCCGCTGTTGATGCCCTGGAAGTAAATAGAAGAAATCTGCCAGAGGGGAGCCAACGTCTGTACTTTCTCCGGTCCTTGCCCACCCCTGTTTCACTATACTTACACTTTGTCTGGACAGCTCGCCCAGCTGTCCAGACTATGTGTAGTTCGCCTGGGTGGGTATGACTCGTTTTCTCGGCTCCTGGGACTGCCCGTCGACTCTGTGGCTCTGCGTTCCGCTCCGTCTTCCTCTCTTGCTTTGGCAGTAATAATGACCATTTTCTGTGCTCTCACCTGCTGATTACCTCCGCACAGGTGTGTTCAATTTTACTAATGGCTGTGGCCAAGTAGAAATCAAAACTACACACACAAACTAAAATTCAAAACAATACATGCAAAAAAATTTAGAAAACCATAATAAATGTATATTATATAAATAATCATAACTAAACCCAAGACAACATAAGCAAACATAGATTATAATACATGCAACTCAAAACACAGCAACCCAAAAAATAACTGAAATAATAACAAATAAAGTCAATAACAGGCCACAACCTCACAAATACATAAAGGATATGAAATCTTATTTACAACTACCCTGCATGCTGTGAGCCAGGCATGGTAGAAGTAGAGAGCGAGTCGAGAGAGAGATAGAGAGAGAGAAAAAGAGAGTAGTTGGTAGTTACATGTTTCGTTTAGCAGCAGCTAAACGAAACATGTGCAGCTAAATGACTTGGCAGCAAGATGGATGGTGGAAAAAAGAGGAAGGGTTGAGCAGCGAGAGAGAGAGAGAAAAAAAGAAAGGTAAATAGATGTGCCAGCTAGCTAACATTTGCTACCTAGCTAACGTAGCTAATGTTAATGTTAAAGCAGCCGAGAGACTGGACAATCAATAATAAAAGTGGCAATTCCCTTTCAAATTTCCTAAAAAAATTATATAATATAATTGATATATCTAGCCTAGTTGATGTGGTCAATATTATTTGAAAATTCATTCGTTTTGGTGAAAATTTCAGTTAATGAATTCATACTTTGAGTTCATAATTTAAAATTATTGAGACAACACAATGGGCCCTATCTTACGCCCAGCGCAGAGCGGCGCTAAGTGCAGTGCAAGTCTCTTTGCCGACGCAGTTGTCATTTTCCCGTCCAGTGCTCATGTTGTTAAAATAGCAATGGCACCTGCGCCCATCAGTGTGCCCATGGGCGTAAGGTGTGGTCAGGTGCATTGTTGGCGCATTGCTATCTTGAGGAAGCAGAGAGTGATTGCACTATTGACCAACAAAAACCTGGTCTAAAGTCAATGCCGAAATGTTTCACTGTTCTTTTAAGGGTGCATTATCAGGACAGTAATATGCACCTACAGAGGCGGGTGCACAACATGCACTCTGCTTGTTACACACACAGGACGCACAGCAGCGCACAAACATGCAAAAGGTAACAAAAGGATTACAATGTGAAAGATTATTATTGTGTATATTAATATATTTTGAAAAATACATGTCATAATGCTTAGCCATAATATTTATCAGAATTAACTAATCGCAGTAATGACGGATTAAATTGTTTAATTATTTGACCAAATTGTGGCAATACATGGAGGTATTTTAACATGGAAAACAAAGGATCTGACGCAGATCAACTTTCCTGCAGCGTCAATACATGATGACATGAGGAACACAGGAGGAAATAAATGAGGTGAAAACAATTATTAAACTAAAGAAGGAAATAAATCTCCACAGCTTCTAGCTGCTGCCAGCAGCAGGATCAGAACCTTGGAGAGCTGATCAAGTCCTGATAACTGTGTTGATGATTCTTTACATGATTAAAATTAATGATTTAATATTTGAACAATATTTAACAAATATTCTTTAACATTTTTGAGATTACAGGCATCAGGTTTCCATACTTTCAGCAATTAAAACCCTGCTGATTTGACCTGTTACTCCATGACTGAACAAAATTATTTTAAAGAAACCAAATCAAATTAAAAAAATAAATCTTTTTAAAAACCAAGCAAAGATAAATTTGCAACAAATTAACAGGATCTTAAACTGGTGGTCTGTGGCTGACCACAGGAGGGTCCAGGAGCAGCAGAGGCCAGTGTGCTTGTTATGGATCGTGCGTTTTCTCTTTGCACACGAACAGATCCGTTGCCTCTGCAGAGAAGTGCTCCTTCTTACTACTTGGCAAATGCGACGTCATAATAGCAATCCGCCAAGGTGCAAGCGCACCTGGCTCTTAAAGGGAATGGGAGATGACACTGTGATTGGTTTATTGCATGTTACGCCGAAAACACACCCATGATTAATTAGGAGAATATGGACAAGCACTTTGAACCATGCGCCTGGTGCATCGACCATTTTTCCGCCATTAAATTAGCAAAAGTGGATTTGGACACACCCTAAGTGCACTTGCGCCATGCACTTCAGACCATGCACTTTAGATTGTTAAAACAGGGCCCAAAGTCTTCTGTGACACTATTCAGGCTACTGTAATTTGCTGAAACTTAAACATCTATGTTATTTAATGTTTATGTTGGTTAAAGGGCTATTTTAACCTTAAATGGGTAACTGTTAGGGTATATCAGTAAACTGAGAAGGGTATTGTGCTCTTGCTCTGTTCTTTGAATAGGTGGAGAGAGTGGTTAACTGTATTATATTGGTACAATAAAAATATGGCATGCTCTTGCTTTTTTTTCTTTTTGAAGGTGGAGAGAGTAGCATCGGTGCAACAGTAGTAGCAGTATTAGTGTGGTCTCCCACCTTAATGATATGTTCCTTTGGTTTTATTTGAGGTTCATAACAGCACATTGTACTAAGGTTGGCTCATTCGTTTGTTATTCATATGCACTAAAATTCACCAGAATGCAGGAAATCATGTCTTTGTAACTAAAATTTTCCTAGTGGGGGACTCCCAGACCCCCCGCTTAAAAAGTGGCCTGACTGGGACTATATTTCCTGGCCTGAATGATTGATGACAACAGACAACAGATAGCAGCAAAGAATATTGCACTAGCAACAACAATGCATTGAATGTCTTCAGCCTCCTCAGAAAGTTACTGAATGTCTGCTCTGTCATTTCCTGTAGAAAGCCACTTTCTTTTCCAGTCTAGTATGTTGTTGGGATGGGCTCCAAAATATTTCTATTTTAAACAACCACAATCTCTTCTCCCTTAATAGAGATGAAGTTTGTTGCATTAAATGTGTTTGCATATCTGAAGCATGACCTACGCCCATGCACATATTATTGCAAATACAGGCTCCTCCAAAACTGAAAGTGAAAGCCTGAGAAGTGCATGTCATCTTTTAAATCACATGGTTTGCTGCTAAATTGAGGGGGTATATAAAAGAACATTTCCAGTTTCGATTAGCACTTGAAGAGTCTCTTTGTTCCAGAGAAACATCTGTAGAGGTAAGGTTTTCCTATTATGTCTGTTTTCAGCTTTCTTAGTAACATGAACTAGTTTGATTGTGAAACAAAGAAGACATTTGTTAGTTTTCATGTTTAATTAGAAGATCAAATAGCTTTTATGTTGTTATAGTCTTCCTTAAGCATTTCAGTACAGTTTAGTTACAACTATGGTGATACCATTATGCATGGAGTCATAGGAATGCCATAAAAAAGAATAAATCTGTAAAATAATAATAAAATAAATGTGGAAATATCAAGACGTATAAATAAGTACATTTTAAAAAGTAGAAATATAAAGACAAATAAAATAAAAGAATAAATAAATGTAGGACTATAAAGACAAATAATAAAACATAAAAGAATAATTATAAGCATTTTCATAGATTTTCATATTTCTTTGTTCATATATTTCTACTTTTTTAAATTTACTTATTTCTTTTATTTATTCCTCTTTATATTTCCACATTTATTTTCTTATTCTCTTACAGATTTATTCTTTTTTATGGCACTCCTTTATTCTTTTATATTTTGTTATTTGTCTTTATATTTCCACATTTATTTATTCTTTTATTTATTTGTCTTTATATTTACACATTTTTTTATTTACTTATTTATTATTTTATTTATTCCTCTTTATATTTCCACATTTATTTTTTTTATTCTTTTACAGATTTATTCTTTTTATGGCACTCCTATGACTCCATAATTATCCTCCTCTTAACAATTTAAATATATTGCAGAACTAGTGATAAACTATTGTCTATTTTGCTGACATTTGACTTTAAAGGGGACATATTGTGCTTTTTGTCTGTCATTTATATTTTTTATATACTGATGTTGGATGTCTGTGTTAAACACAGTCAGCGTTCCAAAACTTGATGTGAATGTTTGCTCCCTGTAAGAAAAAATCCCAGGTTTCAGCCTGCCCTAAATGCTGCGTTTGCAAATGTTTTTTAACTTTCCCAATAACATGACATCAGCTTGTCAGGTGCGCCCATAAACACCATCTGTTCCCTTGGGGCAGCTTCCAGAAGCTGATCAATCAGAACAGAGTGGGCTAATCGGGAGGAGGACCTTGAAGAGACAAGAGCTTTTAGATGGAACTGAATTGATTGGCTGCAAAAAACAGCCATAAAGTTAAATAAGTTTTTTTGTAATTGTAATTTGTGCAAAGATATTTCAGTAGAGCTCCAAAATAAAAATACAGATGTGGAAATGTGTATAATATGTTCCCTTTAACTCAACTTAATTTATTTTGTAATTTAGTGAAATAAATACCCATATACCACTGAAAGTAAGACTAAAAAATAATCTTAGTTTTGAAGAAAGTCATTAATACTGAACAAATGACTATTTTCATTATACTGTATTGAGTCAATTTACCACTGATACAGAAAGATTAAAAAAGTCACTTTCATTGTGAACCTTAAATTTGATATACTTTGAAAATATTTATGATCTTTTCTACCAAGTAGTAGTCTCTATGTTATTTGGTTTTAGGCAATGACTTAACTGTTGTCTCAGATATTAGGGTAAAGTTCAACATTTACATGTTAATGTCTTACTTTACAGCTATGGGAGGAGGTAAGTTTTGACCTGCTAACACCCCCACCTTCTCATGGTAACATATTCAAAACATTGCATAACATTGTTAAAAACTTAATTATGGTAACATTCACAGAAAACATTGTTGATGAAGTGGTTTAAAATATGGCTTATGTCTTATGTAAACTATATATCTGCAGGTTCAAGTAAGCCATGGAGGGAGATTCCAGAGTGAGTACCATTGTGTTCTTTACACAATGCTGAAACCTTACATATCTTTTGCTTTTCAGCAGACATTTTGACTTGTCCAGGGCTCTATTGTGCATGCTCACTCACTGGCATGGCTTCCTGGGACAAGTAATGGAATAGAACCATCATTAATGTTACTGATTAAGCCTGCACTTTCGACTTTTCCTGCTTTGACAAGTCAGAATGTCTGCCGTGAAAATAGTCTATTGACTTGTCCTAATGAAGTTAAGCAAACTTTGAGAGGAGCAGCCAAAACACACTTAACCTAACACATTTAAACATTTTAGATAGTTTATTGGCTGACACAATTAGTACTTTTTGATGTTATCTTAAATGTTGTAGAACATTTAGTGAGCCTGTAGGGGAAAGTGTTATTAAACTTATCTGATGGTACCAAAGAAAATTCCCCAAATGTGAGATCTCTGATTGTCACTATTTGTATAATTTTCATTTATTATCTCCAATATCCTTACTTAAGCAACAATAACATAATGCCCTGACAGGGACCGGTGAGTGTTACTGCAATCACGGTTTACTTTTCCTTAAAAGACCAGTGTGTAATAATTAGTGGCATCTAGTGGTGAGGTTGCAACCAACTGAATGCCCCCCCCCCCCCCCCCCCCCTCTTCCAAGTGAGTAGGAGAGCCTATGCTAAACATGAATTTATACCCATACCAGAATATTATATTCTGGTATGGGTATAAATATGTTTATATTCAAATATAAATATTTAAGTATAAATATTATATTCTGGTATATTATATTCCATATATAAGGTATTAGTAAAGGATTTTGATACTTATTGTTACGGACTAGTCAAGTCTAGGGGATTCAGTATCAATGAACCAATACTAGTCCTAACCTGGAGGGTGTAGAAAAGGAAAAAACTAGGAAGAAATCGGAGAAAGACGGACTGGTTTCCAGTGTTAGAGATAGACAGGCTGGAGGTGGGTTACCTTATCGGGTTGCCACGCCGACTAGCAGTGCAAGTCCCTCCGACTCGGCCTCGCCAGCTCTGGCGTTGCTCTCGTGAGCCGCGAGCTCCTTCTGGCGGTTCAGTTCAGGTTTTGGTGGTTGGGGGATGGGTCCCCGAAGAACAAAACTGGTTTTACTCAAGGGTCCGGGTGCAGGAAAGGTGTGAAGCTGTACGGTCTCGAACGCTTCTAAAAAGGACGTCTCTCTGGGCTTGAACTCACCTCGTATCACTTTCAAAGGTTCGCGCTTTCCCAGCTGAGCGGCCTCACGTTACTCCAGTGGTTGCGCACGCACCTCACCGTGGCGTCCTTTTATCAGCCCGCAGCTTAACCACACCCCCTTGTTATCTTCTCAATGAAAACCAGTCCAGTTTAAGAAAGGGAAAGGAAGAAAGAGGAACTATAAACCCCGCCCCCTTTACTCCTAACATTATTCTCTCACATAATGGTGGATAAATGGTGGTGACAACAGTTATAATAACTATTCGAACCCATGTGTTATGATGTTATTTCTAAAATAAACATAAAGCCCAAGAGCTCCAGCACTCAGAAAGTGAATGAAAAAACAAATAAGACACCAAACACCACTAAGAATAATCACACACAATAATTTGTTGTGAGAGTAAAATACTGTATAATGATACTTTATTTTAGCAAGAGAGTTAGTAAACATGTATGTATTTAATATTTTAATCTAGACTAATGTGATATTTTTCTCTATTAAAAAGGAACAAAACTGATGATCTCAGCTTTGTGGAAAATTATCAACCAAAAAAGAAAATGGTCAAACATCTCAGAATTCTGCTTCATGGACCAGTTGGTGCTGGCAAGTCCAGTTTCATCAACTCTGTCACCAGCTGTTTACAAGGCAGAATTACCTGTAGCAACGCTTTCACAGATGCAACCTCTGGGGGCAGCTTCACCACTCAAGTATGTCTTTTGATTGTGTTACTTATAAGCAAAGTTATCAGTCTTTATGTATTTCGTACAACATAAAACATCAAGTGGCTGATCTGTAGATTACAACAGTACACTGATCAATCCACCAGATGTTATTACTGCCATTACGTGAATTACAAGTTGTGTAAGGCAATATAATCTTAAATGATTGTAGTTCCCTTTTCACAATTTTTTAAACTTTTTTTCAGACTTCTTTGTCTACGAAGAACAAATATTAACATTATAGATATGCAAAACTGGAGGTAAAGAGTGATATTCCGCGTCAGCTAAAAAAATAAGATTTGAGTCAACAGATTACGAGAGACAGACAGGGGAGAAAGACAAAAAAAAGAATGAAGTGCAGTAATAATTGTAATAATCGACTGTAACAACAATATGAGAACTCAATATGAGAGCTTGAAAATGACTGTACCTTCATTTTTTACAGTACAAAACTCACAAAATCAACTCAGCCAGATCTTGTCCCTTTGTTTTCAATGACACCATGGGCCTTGAGGAAGGAAATAACGATGGAGTCCATGTGGAAGACATCAAACTGGCCATGAAAGGACATGTGAGAGAAAACTACATGGTACAATTTTTTAATCTTTAACAATGTTCAAATAATTTATTTTAACTGTTCTGTTTTTTTCACAGAAAAGAAAACATATTTTAATTGCACATTTAATGGATTAATTTTAAATTGATTTCCAGTTTCATCCTGAATCCCCATTGTCTGAGGGTGATAAAGGTTACAACCCATGCCCCACACTAGATGACAAAGTTCACATTCTGGTTTTTGTTGTTGATGCTGGTAAAGTATCTTTAATGGATGACAAAGTTGTGAAGAAAATGAGGGATGTACGACGGGCAGCCTGTGACTTGGGTAGGACCAGGCATCAAGATGCTTATCAATTTGTTTGCAGTCATGGTGCCCCAGTTCATATAAAACTAAATAACATGCAAAAAATACTGACACATTTTCTGTCTCAATAGGGATTCCCCAATTGGCAATTCTAACAAAAATTGATGAAGCCTGTCCTATGGCTAAAACAAATGTAGAAAATGTCTATAAAAACAATTATCTGAAGCAACAGGTAACTTTCTTTTTTAATTTCTTGTTTGTAAGTGTTTGGGAATATATTATAAATTTACATTTCATTATGTTTTTATCAGCACAGTTTAATTAATTGTGAACTGAAATACTGTTTCTTTAAAACTTAGGTTGACATGTTCAGCCAGTTGGTGGGCCTTCCACTGAGCTGCATCTTTCTTGTGAAGAACTACAGTTCAGAAATCGTCACAAATGATGACATTGACACAATGATACTGAACACACTGAGACAGATAATAAACTATGGAGAGGACTTCCTGGACAACCTGGAGCAAAACTGAACAAAACCTGTTTGATTGCAGCATCAAAAAAATGGCACAACTTAATCTAGAAATATACCTTTCGCATTGTAGATCATCTTTTGAGCAAGTATTTTACACACCTTTTGGCAATTTTCATCTAGAATGGATATAGTGTATATGGCATCTATTATGATAGTTTTACATTACATGATTCTTAAGGGAGTTTGGAAATTTGTCATTTAGCCTGTTCTATTTTACCTTGTTGAATATGAACAAGCCACAAATCATTCTGTTGTAACTAAAACCTGGATGACTGTTTTTTTTCTTGCTGTGAAATTGAGATTTTTGTTTTCATTTTGTTGTATTATTAGTTTTAAAAGACAAAGATCAGACTCAGAGATCAGAGAGGATTTTAAAGGGTGGAACAGTAACGCTGTAATGAAGTGTTATTATTTGAATTCAAAAGTGTCATCGGTTAAGTTTGTAGAATGCAAATATAATCTAAATATAATAATTTCCGTGTAGATATTTGCTGGGGTTTTACATATAAGAACAAAATAAACTTTTGTTTTCTTAAATAAATATTATAGCTGTAATGGAAAAAAAAATGTTTAACTAGTATAAACTGTTTTTGTGCTTGACTAATAACCTTTGTAGCAATGATATGCTGTTATCATGTTTTGCTTTTTGTTCAAGGGCGCAGTGTAAGCTACTCACTTTATGGACGTGATTGTTGCTTGTTAGACACAGATAAGGGAATGTACTAGCACTAAGGTACTAGCAGATGTCTGAAATTTGTCAGTATCATTTACAAGGCTGAGAGACGTTATAAATGTATCATGTATCCTTAGTATGAGGTTTTCACTCCTTCAGAGTGAACCCACATGCAAGTGTGCTGTGTGATCACAATAAAACGCTCAACTCTGAATTTGTCTGTAAAATCTGTTTATTGAAAGGTGAATTTCCACCACAATTACCCTTAAATAAATTCATGAACACTTAATGAGTAGTCAATTTTTTTTTATCAAAATACATTTCCATTTTCCATGTATCATAGCAAAATAAATAAACAGCATAGATGGCAACAAATGAGTGGAATCAAAATTAAAATTGTAAGTAAAAACATAAAATAGCTCCTTTTGCTATCTTGTTTTTTTAAGAAAAATGTGATATTTCAATGCAAATTTAATTAAATATTACTGATTTGTTTGGAAAACTATCTCAGTATTTCCTCAAATTCATCAATTATGTTAATGAATGAAAAAGAGAGTTAAAATCTTCAGACTTCTGAGAATTGAACTTATCTGGGTATCAAAATTGCTCCTCAGTTAGATGAAATGACAGCATTGAACTCTGAAATTGAATCAGTGCTGAAATCTAAGGATGTCTTTACCCATCTCTCTAATTGGCAGCTTAAATAGATTAAAAATGAATATAATTTTTTATATTTATTTCAAAGTATTCCCTTTAGTCCCCAAACAGAATATTTAAGCATTTTTTATGGAATAAAAGGCATCACAGACGTCATCTCACTATATTACGAATCTCCAGCTGGACTATTGGTTAGCATAGTTGAGAACTATAATGTTATATTGATTTTTCATGGAGGAATCTTTAATCACATTGTGCTCAGTTACTATTGCACTTACAGTATATCTGTACTTGGCTGTGCCTAAATATACCTTAACAGAGCCAAAACACAGCCAACCCAATGTGATTAACATAATAAATAAATGGTATGAACATGAATATACAGTAAGTAATGTGCTATCTTGTTTTAGATCAATTTGAGGCAATATTTCATTCAAAGTGGGAACATTAGATGTAACCTTAATGGTAAAAAAAACCAAGAAGAGATCTATACAGAGACTATGCATTTATGAGCTTTGAGTAAATCACAGCAAATTAGGCTATACCATTCCAAAACACTTCTTTAAATATTTGCAAATAATGAGCTTTATTTATTCTGCACAAAATAAATCATTGGAAAGGCCCTCTCTTTCATATTTGAAAAAAACAAAACAAAAACAACAACAAGAACAAAAACCGCAAAGATAGAGGTTTAACATCTGGTTCTGCCAAAATCTCAGCTTGGAAGTTGGATTCATAAGGATATTTCCACTGAAGACTAGACAACATCATGTCTTAAGGTTTTGACACAAGATACAACTAGGTGATGCAGCCTTACACCAGAACTGCAATAATACAACAAAATACAACATGATTAAATGTGGACTCTTAAACATTAGATCTCTGTCTGTAAAGCCATATTAAAAAATAATTTTATATCAGATTATCATATTGATTTATTTTGTCTTACTGAAACCTGGCTGATTATAGTGTACCGTCCTCTTGGCCCGTTCTCCTAAGTAATTATATTAGGTGACTTTAATATTCATGTGGATGTCGAAAATGATAGTCTTACCCCTGCGTTTATCTCATTATCAGACTCAATGGCTTCTCTCAGAGTGTAAATAAACCTACTCAGTGTCTTAACCACACCCTTGACCTTGTTCTGAAATATAGCATCGAAATTGAACATTTAATAGTTTTTCCACAAAATCCTATTTTATCAGACCATTACTTAATAACTTTTGAATTCCTATTACTGGACTATACGCCATAAAACACAAAAATGTCTTCTCTAGATGTATATCTGATAGTGCTGTAGTTAAATTTAAGGAAGTGCAATCAACTCCTGGACTGCGGACAATATATAATATAGAATATATATGGTGCTAAGTGTTCAGGGAGTTATAAATGAGGGTATGCCAAACAATTATTGAAAAGCACCATATTATTGTGAGGCAGAAAATGTCAATCGTGGTAAGTAACGGGTCATGTTCACGTTCATATTTTGATTGATTAAGATAAGGCCGCAACAGGAATGAACTAGACAGTAGATGGACGATTTTTGCATAGAACCCTTTGCCCCTAGCTTTTGGTGTAAGTTTCAGTTGTGTGGCACTGTACTGTTGAATAATCTGTTAGTTCATTAATACTCCATTTGCCTTTGGTTTGATGCAGCACTGATCTGTGGGACTAAGAACATGTTTCTGAGTACTGTTTGATGTAAAACCTGGTTTGATGATTGATTGATTAATAGAGAGTATGGAAGTTTTTATTGGACTCTAATAGTTGTCACTCACAGAGGAGAATCCACAAATGTGTACCATGATCCACAAATATTTCACTATCCACAAACATGTACTTTTTTATTTGTGTTGTGTAAAGTCATATCCACAAAAATACAGAGTGATTTGGAAATATGCATATTCTGTAAACATGTATTTTAATTTCACAAAAAAACATGATATAGGTTTTACAAATGTAAATGGTTTCACCACAAAAATACATGTAAAGTCATATTTACACATTTGTGGGTCCATTTGTACATGTGAAATGGGTTTTGCATATTTGTGGAATGCTTCCTGTCAGTTTATGGGCCACATGACATTTTTTACTTCCCTCCTGTTGATCTGTAGAAAAAATCCACAAATGTGATGTGTGGTTACTAGCTACACCAGCAGGTGGTGATATTCCCTGCCAGGGGCTGACGGAAGTACAGTTTGTACTGGAGGAAGGCTAAAACAAGAGTCTACCTAGCATCTGCATCCGTACAACAAGCAGAAGGACAATGGTCTGGCTTCAACAATAAAAAAACAATAAAACAAGAAAAAAGTTGTGTTTGTGCTCATATCAGGCACACACCCACAGGCCTTCCATTGTGACCAGAGTTGACTTGTCCTCAACTTTTCCCTAGTAAAAATAAAAATTACACTTAAGTATACTTTAAATAAGTGCATTTAAAGCACATTATTGCTTTTTTGTATTAAATTTAAATTTAAAATTAAAAGTGTATTTACTTTATGTTTTCATGCAATGTCTTAAAGCGTACTTTAATCTAGCTGTATTTAAATACTCTTATATGTACATTCATATGCAGTACCTTTATACTGTAAAAACTGTAAAACAAGTAAAGTTCCTTTAAGCACACTTAAATCATTTTACATAAAAGTATGCTTTAAATACAGTGGGATGCAGTATTCTGAAGTGGGCTTTATAGAATACATGTGAAAATGTATTTAATACAATTTTACATAGCTTTCTTTAAATACTCTTGAGAGACAATACCAATGTGTGTAATACAAATATCTGTTTTACTAAGTATAATGTAAATAAATACAATAGTAGTGTACTTTGAATTCATTGTGGTACTACACTATTTGAATGAACTTAAAGTGAATTTTAATCAAGTTGTATTTAATTGCACTTAATAAAAAGTAATTCAACATACAGTAGGTTGGTATTTGAGTTGCAATTTAATGTAGTCATTACAAGTGTATTATATGTTAATTACAAAGAGTGAACAAAAGGTGCATTAGTTTTAAGGTAAAGCTGCAATAAAAAACAAAAATGATGAACTTTGTCAGTAGTTTTCTTTTATGCAATCCCTTCTAGTTCATACAATAGACCATCTTGTAAAACAATCCATTGTATTCAGGAAGGGCTTGTCACATCCTGCCTGGACTTTCTGTTTGTTCTTTGGACTCTGTGTTTTTGTGTTCCTTGGGGTTTCCTGTGTTACACTTCTGTTGTCAAGTCCTTCTGGTCATATGGTTTTGCTTGTTAAGATTTTGGCGGTGGGTTTAGAGGACTGCATTATTAGTTAGCTTGTAGTGTTGTGTACTTAAGTTTATGTAATTCTGGGATGGTTTGATTTATGCTGGGTTGTGATTTAGATTATTGTGTTTTCTGGGTTTTGGTTTTCTGTTTCCCTTGTGTGTTCCTTCACTCCTCCTATGTTCATGTACTCCTCCTTGCACCTGCCGTGCATTTGTCCTTATTAGCGCTGCCCTGCTCTCAGTGTCTTCTCAGCCTATCAGCTCCCAGTCTGCCCCTGTGTCTTGTCACCTGTTCCTCGTTGTCTGATTAGTTTAGTTTGTATTTAAGGTCTGGTTTTCAGCTGGGCCTTGTTGGATCATTTGTTCTGTTTGGTTCTGTTTTGCCCTGTTCTGTCCTGACCATTGCAAGAATAAAGAAGGTTTTCGTCAACTCTGCATGTCGGTCTCTGCATTTGGGTCCATTCCTGCTACTCCACATGACAGAGCTTCTTCTGCTCTTTGCTATATTTTTGAAAGTCTTGTGGTTTTTACAAATATTTTGCGATGCAGTTGTAACGCAATTACACTTTCAAGAAAATCCCAAAACTAAACTAAATTTGTACGAATGATTTTATTTCTGTCCGTCAGAGAATGTAGCAGAGTGTAATTGGAGATGTTTGTCAATGAATATTAAATGTATGAAACTAAATTTAAGCCTCAGAGTAAAGTTGCCTCATATGAGTCAAGAACAGCTATCAACTGTCTTGGCATAATTCTGCATAATACCTTTCAGAAATGAAGTTATGATTAAGTTTTTAGCTTTTTCTGTCATCAGGCTTGAAAATAATTCCGCAAGTCTTTGTGTACAATCGGAACTACCCTTAAAACCCTCAATAAACCTAAACTTACTATAAACATATACTACAATACAGTGAAACAGCAAAATCCAGGACTGCTCCTAAATTACTGTTGTACAAATGTCAGCCTCTGCTGGTCTTTCTAAGTCAGTGCAGTCAGTACATTTAGCCCTTGATCCTCTGGTAATGACAGCTCACAAACGCACAGTCTGCAGTAACAGAAGGAATGTCCTACTGGCTGACAGGCTGGCCACTACAGTTACACATACACATAAATTTTGTGTAAATGTGAATCGGATGTAACTGCACACCAAAATTCTTTTTCCTACAATGCACTGTTAGAGATGGGAATGATTTAATATTGTCCAAATTATGCATACTCTAAATAGCTGAGTAGTTTTGGTCTGCATATTTGTGTCTGAGCATGTCTGTACATATCCACAAGAGGTCAGCATTTATCTTTCAACAATTACTGTACATTCAGTTGTTTTACATCATTTAATAATCCTCCACATTTCAAATATAGAAGATGCCAATCTGATGTTACGGTGCACAATCTTGTGAACATCACTGCCAGCCTGTCTGGCCAATGTTATGTTCTAAAATGTGTTTTTAATCTAATAGATGATCAAATACTGCAGTGAGAAATTGATGCAGGAAGGGGGCACTATATACACTCATTTCCAGCTGATAAATTAATATGAAGAATTTACATGTTGTGCATTTCTCATTTTCAGTGACTCACGTAGTTGTAACAACTTCATTGTACAACATCCCAGGACAAACTGTGTGTCCCCACTGCCAGTAGACAGTGGTCACCCAAATAGAGCCCCTGTATGTCATAATATATATATAAACCATAGAGCTGAAACTATAAAGGAAACATTAAAACCCATTTAAAAAGTAGAAAGTAATCATTCACTGTGTTTCCTCTTACAACCTGCCCAGGGCTGTAGTGGTAAATGAAAGCTTGGGTAAACCTTACTACAGACAGTCTATTGTGGCTGTGAGGCCTCATGGATGGATAGATGGACAAATCAGTCTCTATCTTAAAAACAAATCTCGATTCTCACACTGTTTATATGCTTCTTAATATAGATTAATGTTTGTACAATAACAAAATAACAAAACTGACTCATGGGGAATTAATTTGCTCAAACTTAAAGCCAAATCAAGACAACAGTTTGACTTATAGATGAATCATTCAGATGAATGATGAATCAGCATTTTATGTTTCATAATAACATAAACTTTCTGTCAATTGTAGTGCTGAGTCTACTGACAGTTATTGAGGTCAACAACCTTTAAACAGCTTAAGAAAACATCATGTCAATTGAATTATTGTGTAGTGTTAGTACTGTATTCAAATTCAATCTCATGCTTTGACTTTTGTTTGTTGGGATGTTATTTAGTTTATATTTGGATAACAGACTGTGCCTTTTTACCCAGACAGTAATTCATCTAGACACAGTTGTAAGTTAGACTTTAAGAGTTTTCTCTGCCTCCTGTTGAATTTGTTCATGTCTCTCCTCACCTGACACCTAGACTGCTTCTATGTGTTTCGCTTCCTCCTTAAACTTTTTCATTAAATCTTGAATCAGTTGCACCTTCTTCCTTCTTGAATCAGTTCTTTACTTTCTCCTTGTTTTTCTTTCAACACCATTTCTCCCTGCAATTCATCCTCTCTCTGACAGAGCATGAAGCAGAACTTTAACCTGTATGGTGTTAATTACAGTAATTGTGGACAAATGATACACAGTGGGAATGCATCAGCAGTCAAGCTATCCAAACTATCAAGCTACATTAACATAAAAGTAATGTAAATTAATAACTCTAGATAAACTGGGTGGTTAAACATCACTAATGTCAATTTAAAAAACTTACTTTGCTGTATTTTGTCTGACTGATTATTATTTGATGCCGCACATGTCAGTTAATATCATATATCAGTGACATATGAAATTCTGTGGCAGGATCAGGACACAAAGTCATTTACAAGCCAATTACACTATCCTGATCATGAATTGGGAAGGGTAACTCACCTTATCTGTAGCCCATAAAAGCATTTCATGCTCTACAACATTATTTTGATTTTCTTTACTACTAAATACTATACTAGTATTTTGAGTACTGAAGGCATTGCATCACTTATTCAATTGTAACTTTGTTAAGGACTAGTTATTTGGTGGCTGTTTCCCTCTGTCAGGAAAAAATCAGAGATAAGATATGAATACTGATATGTAATGACAAATGATAAGGCATGGGAGATTATATATATCACACACTGGGAAACTTAATTATTAACACAATAATAACATAATTATTAACTGATGAACATACAGTACCAATAAAATGTAAACTAATTTTGAGGTGTCTGCTATGGTATTGAGTTGCCTTGTTTGTCGAGAGCTGGAAGGATGCTGGTGAGTTTTGGCAGCCAACTTTGTTCTCTGGTGTGCTTAATATTTGTCTTGACTTTTATTATTGTGATTTAGTGCTTTTTGTTATTTTTAGATATTTCTTTTATACTGTTCTGTCCATTTTGTCTGCTTTGAATGGGTGTTTTTTGAATTTTATATTCAGTGCAATATACTGTACAATACACTGTTTCCACTGAATTTTGGGCCATATTAACAGTGATGGATTCAATTATTGTACTTTTGTATGAACTGATGTACATTTGAATGGTGATGCATAGTTTAGGAAAAACATACAACAAACTCCATAGTCAGTAACAACAAATCTTGGAACTAAACTGAACGAAGTGATTCGAATCAACCAAGTGATTCAGGATTTCCACCTCTAATGTGTGGGCATACTGAAGGCCTAATAATATTCAAATTGAATCCAGCCAGGCATCAGTTTCATGGTTTCTGTTGATTATTGTTGTCCCTAAAACAAGCTCACAGGTGTGTTACCATCAACAAGTGGACTGCTGTGGTACAATGGACCATGATGAATTGTGGAATTCACTTGCTCTGAATATTGCTTTGAAGTGGTACTGGGATGTTTACATCACATTCACCTATCACCTCAATTCTATTCCTTAAATGCAATCCACTGCTGGACCATGGACATTAGAAAGCCAACTGCTTTGTCTTCCCCATTATATTGAGTGTGAGGTCAGGCCCCATGATACTTTGCAGAGCAGTTCATTTGGTGCATTTTAAGTTCAATTCCCTACGGCACCTCCCCTTGGGAGAATCCCTTTCACCATGTTTGCGTTTCAATACTCTGAAAACTCAAGATGACTTTGATGAGATCGACCCTTTGAAGGCCGAGGGAGCAATTAAACAATGACGTAGATGCTTCACATTCACCGCACAATGCATGTTTGAGAGAACCAGCAACAAATTTTACATACCACCTTCGTTTAGAAAAACTGGACATAAATACAATATATTTTTGACAATGATGAAATCACCTGATGATTACATATTGCAATAATTTGCTGAAAACACCATTTCTTATTTGACATTAATTGGTATGAGTTAAAGGCAGTGCACAGACACTTACTGTAAACAGCTGTTTCACGATTCATTATAAATAGTATTTGTGTAGTCTGCTAGACGTCTCCAGAGACATCTCTTCATGAACATGGCAACTAATGCAGTCTCCTTAAAGCTGTCTGAGTTCTGGGAATTGTCTGCCTTGGCCTGGTTTGCCCAGACGGAAGCGCAGTTTGCGCTTTGGGAGATCACCGCAGATGCCACACAATATTATTATGTGGTGTCAGCCCTCAGGAGTTCAACAACAACCAGAGTGGTGAGCTTCCTCAAAAACCCTCCGGTGGAGGATAAATTTGAAATGCTAAAGGCTCAGTTCAAATCCTTTGAACTTTCTGATGCTGAGTGGGCTGGCCAGCTCTTTTCTCTTCAATGACTCGGTGACAGCAAGTTGTCTGAACTTATGGGAGCTTATAAACCGGACTTCCTCTTCCTCCAACTGTTTCTCTGACAGCTACCCTCTACAGGCTGCTCTGGCCACCACCGCCATCACTGACTGCTGGGCTCTTCCTAGTGGGACAACAACACAGCATGGCCGTGCTGTTTCCAGCCTAGGCTTTTTCATCATTGACTGGAGATGTCACAGTCGCCACCTCAGCAGCAGCTCCCCCATGGCAATGAACCACCGGCCTGTGTTTTTACCACAAAGTTTGGTCCCAAAGCCAAGCGGTGCCGATCTCCTTTCAGTTTCATCACAATGGGAAATGTTGAGGCCAGCTCTCATTAGTGGCCATGCGCGTTGGCCGAGCAGCCTGGCCCTACCAAGCCTGGAGAGTTTGGCCTAACATGGGCAGCGCGCCTATCGAGGCCGCCTCCTGGGACAGAGCCCCCCACAATTGGGGAATGGACCAGGGCTGGGCCGCCAACATCTAGGTCATCTCTGTGTACCACAGCGCTGAATGGCAGTCTAGGGCTATCAGGATGACCAACATCTGCTCTTGTCTCACTCTCTCCAGCAGTGGGGGAATGAGATAAAGAGTGGGAAAGGTCTAAATCAGCCTCCTTGGCTATGGCGCATGTTCAAACATGTCCACCCCCAAGGGTGGATTGTCTTGTGGCGTCAGGGAGAACCAGAGTGAGCAGCGAGTGTTGTTTCAACTGACGAACTGGTCCACTTCCACTCTCCTGAACTGGTTCCAAATCTGCCTCTCGACATGAGGTCAGCGCCCCTTTTTTCCACACCAGGAATATGGAGGGCTCTCAGAGACATGAGGTGTTCTGAGGCCCACACCAACAGGGCCATTATCAACAGGGCTGCAGATTGGACTGATGTAGGCAACCGTGGTGTGGTTGTCTGTTCTCACCAACACGTGTCTCCCCTTGACCAGAGTCAAGAAGTGTTGGAGAACCAGGAGCATTACCTGAAGTTCAAGGAGGTTGATGTGTCATTTTTCCCCTGAAGGCCACATCACCTATCGCTCTCCCGAGACTGGTGCATCCCCACCCCTTCGGGGACACATCTGTGAACACTGCAATGTAGGAGGTCACTTGACCCAGCGGTGTTCCTGCCAAGAGATGCTATGGAGACCCCTAATAATGCAGGTCCTCCAGCACTGATGGGGGAACATTCACCAAGGGGTGCTTGTGCCTCTTGAGATCTAAGCGCAGGCTGGCGATCCACTGTTGCAGATGGCGCATGTGCAGGAGCCCCAGTGGAACAACTGGATGGCCCGCTGCCATAAGCCCCAATGCCTGCATGACAGTCAAAGCTGTCACTGCCACTCCCTGCTGCAGTCTGAGGACTGCCTGCTGCAGGGCTGTCCGTCTGGTTTCCAACAGAACGACTCGCACCCTGAACAAGTCGAGCATGACTCCCAAATACTCAGCCTGCTGGTGTGACTGGGGGGTGCTCTTCTTCCAGTTGATGGCAACACAAACCTGGCTGCTTGGAAAATGGACCATTCTCACTGGCCATGACAATGAGGTCATTTAAGTAGAAGAAGACTTTCATGCCTCAATCACACAGAGGTTGCACCACGTTCAGTGTTTTTATTAAAACATTTTCAACATGTGAACACACACACAAATCTATCTCCTCTTGGGAGGATAGATTTATCTCCTTGATGCCAGAGAACGGAGGAGGAACACAGCAGAACTGAAGAGAATAACCCAGAAAAAGCTGAATATTCAACAGGCTGCTTCTCTCTCTTGATAGCTCCAGATAAGATTAGATAAGATAATAAGAACAAATCTTTACTTATCAGGTAAAGCTGACTAAGCATGCATGCTCATCTCTGCATTGCAATTCTTCATATTTAGTTCAACACATTCAATGTTGGGAGCTGCTCAGTGAAGAAGAAAATACACATTTGGGTAGAGACTTGATAATCAAGTGATGTCTGGGAACAACTCCTTGATCAACAAGATGCCAACTGTGTGTCTTTCCTGCCTTTGACCCCTGCTGATTTTACCTTTTTGATCCTGCAGCAACCCCACCTGTTTTTGCCCCCTTGATTTCACCTACTTGAGAGTTCCCCCCCTTACTACGCTGCCTTGATCCTGTATGCAAATGCCCTACCTCCCTACCTTTTGTTTGATCTTATGGTATAAAGTGTTTCCATCCCCTCTGCTCTGAGTCAGTCTACTGTATCAGACCAGCTCTGTGTCAGTAAGCTGACCGCATTTCCGGAATGCTATTAAACCACTTCCACCACAGCAAACTTTGAACAAGGACTTGAGTGACTTTCTTCAACATCAGTAAAACCACAGCCTTCTACTGTAGCCACTGGGCAGTTTGTGGCTCAGTGGTGCCTTAATAGTAGTTGTAGAGAGAAAGTAGTTCTCCTGTATTTGTGGCTGTTTAGTCATTACTTGTCCCTGGTTTATATGGACACACCGATGGGGTCAAGCAAGGACCTAGTGGGAGGGGGGCTTGGCATAAAAGGATGGGAGGGTATAGGGGTGTTAGACAGGGAGACACTCTCAGGCAGCATGCTGGGCATGGTGCCCTGCTTCCCTATTGCCGGCCTCTTGGCACTTAGACTGGCAACAGCATGCTGTGACTTCATCCTAGCAAAAGCATCTAAGATTTTGGCTGTCTGCCATGGTGTCCCCAGCCAATCGGGGCACACACAGTGCCAGATCACTCCAGAGGTAGCCAATAGTAAGTCTGGATGTGCTTAGTGTCATCCCTCTCAGATATGAATTCCTTTAAACCCACAAGGTACACAAATGCAGACACAAACACGAAGCTCTAATTCAGAGTGTGCACACATTTACAGAGTCTCTGTGTATGGATGGAAAGGAGAAGAGATACAAAAACAGTCTCTGTTTGTGTTTTCAAGTGAATGTACCTCTGTATACTCTTCAGTAAGTCCAGTTCAGACCTGTCAGCATCTTCAAATCACCACACATCTAGTGTTTCACATAAAGGTGGCAGGTCACCACTGCTGCATTTAGATATTTGTCTCCCTCTTGTGGACAATCTGAATAATGCAGGGGGTGTTGGTATTGTGAAAGGGTATACTGTAGTACCAAGTATATCACTGAAGAATAAATACAGTTTTATAGCAGTATATATAATTTTAATCCATGAGGAAAATTATGACAAACATTGTTGTTCATATTTGAATCTTTATTTTCTAAATGCAAGAACAAATCCAGTGATAGAATATTTGTTTGTGACATTGATATTTCAAAGTCAGAATTTACAGCTTCATTTATTTATTTTTTTCCTTTCTTACACATATACATGCCACACCAACTATAAAGCTGAAACATAAAAAGAAATCAATATAGTATCAACAAATTCTATATACTAAAATGAGAGAAAAAAACAATAAAATGAAAATGAGTTCACCAGACTTTAAAGCTATTCCGGCCATGTGCTGTCAAAAGTCCACATTAAGATCATGAAATTGGAGTTGTCCTGTGGTCATCATCACTTAGTCTAAAAGGGAAAAAAACCCCACAGGGAATGTGTCAGGATCTGGTGAAAGTTTTTTCTTGCATAAAAGTATATTAAAAAAAAGTTTAATTTAAACTACAGAAAAATATCAATATTGATAAAGTTTAGAATAATGACAATAGTAAAAATTGCAGAGATAACAAAACCATACAAGTGAGATTACATACTGTACAGTGAGATTACCTTAAAATACCAAAAGTACTTCAGCTCCTGTATCTCACCTTGATCATTGTAGCCAAGACACCATAGACCATGGAGATGAGGAAAAACAGGAGGAACATGAAAGCCATATACCAGCTTTCCACTCCTAAGTCCTGGTTAACATTGGCATGCATGATGTCATCTAAGAAACCGCAGTTCTCCAAGATTTCTGTGACAGAATTAAAATGAGATCTGTCAGTGTTGTTACTGACTCACAAATGTGTGAAATAGGTGGTTAGGTATGTGAAAAATGAATGTGCAAGAAAGATGTGGATCAGTGGACTAACTGGCACCTGGTTTAGATATATTCAGGGCTAGAATGATGGTTGTATGTGTCACCCTGCAGGTGTGGACCACCCCGGATAACCAGTTGGATTGGGACAGATGAAGGCGACTTCGGATGCTGAACTTTCTGTCTTGGCCTCTGTGGGGTTGGCTGGTGCTGTAGTCCAACAGCTCCCAGGTGTCATCAAGGAACCAAGTGATGTTAATGGAAGCAGGACTGAAGCCGAACACCAGGCAATTAAGTTCACCAGAGCCCTCAAGCAAGGTGGCTGAGGGTTGGGTGGGTGTCACAGTGGCTGGAGAATAAAGTCATACATGGTCATGGAGGAAGAAAAATCATGGAATACTTATAAAGTAGGAGAGTAAGAAAAAAATCTTGGAATTTGAAAAAAACAACTGCTTTTTAGTAACACTAAACCGGGAAGAATTACAGACTCTTAAGATGTTTTTAACAACACTAGTGGACTGAAATTTTGCTGAATGTTAAGTCTCTGCTCACCATACCCATCCGTTATAGTGCTTTTAAAGGCATTACAGATGACTCATGTCTGACAACACAAGAATAGGTCGATTCCTGGTCCTTGGTTTTAGATGTGTTTAATCTGCTGCTCATTGAAAAACTGCTCCCTGTATTTAATTTCCATACAGGGCTGTTAGTGTACTGAGTTGATGGAGGTCTATGGCCATCCTTCTCCCAGTTCACTATGAATTTAGATGGGAAAAATCCAGAAACTAGGCAAACCAGTGTGAGGATGTCTGACGTAGACAGCTCAGAGACAGTAGGTTGTATTATTTTCACTGTTGGTGGATGTAGCTCTTAAGAAACACAAAGAGAAGACAACAATAAATATTTCTATTTTGGCTCTTTCAATCTCATCATTTAGTCACATTCAGCATCATAGAGAATATAATTTTTAGCTGTTGAGTTTCTCATGCAATCTTGTCTTCTTAAAATATGCTGAACTCTAGAAATTCAGAAACAGCACAAATGAACTGTAAAGATTCAACTTCATGCATTTTACATATAACAATACCTCTGTTTTTGCTGATATGGTCCTCGTAGCCCTGGTTGGAACATTTGTGCTTTTCCTCACAAGACACTTGTTTATATGTGTGCCAATCCTCTACTGACACATTGAGGAAGCTCTGCAAAGTTTCTGTCCCATTCCTGTGACTCACTGGTGGCTCCATATACACATTCGAAGAATATTTGTTCCCACCTACTTTCCTACTTTGGAATATCATTAAGACGAGGGCCAACCAGAAGACAGGTGATAGTCACCTTTCCCTTGTTCTGAAGCTGCTGGACTGGTGGTCCCCAAATATACACACCAACTATTTGGTATGATGGTGGAGTTACTGAAAAAAGACATTAAAGGGGGAGAAATGCAATCATCAAGTAATGAGTAAAGAGAAACATATGTCTCAGATTCTTTAAAGGATGATTCAGAAATAGTGTGAATGTATTCATTTGACAATTAATGCATCTATATGATTATGGAATATGTTTTAATTTTACCTGAGCAGAGGCTGATGGTCTTTTTGACATTTTTATTCAGAGACAGAGAAATCTCCTGATCTCCACTGATGGACATGTAACTGGAGGCCCCGGAGGATAATAACAAGAAACAAAGCAAATGTTCTCTTTTAGATCCTTCACTCTCAAAACACACCTGATTTATATTTTGTCTAGTCCTCTTACCTGGAACATTTATGGTCTTCTCAGTGGATAAGAAGCATGCATGTTCAGCTTTACATTTTAGAGGCTTCATTGTTTTCCACTGACTTATGGAAACTGTCAGACTGCTGATTATATGAGTTGAGTTTGTGGTCTGGATCACTTGGTTATTGGGCAGAGGTTTGTTATTCATAAGCCAGGTCACGTTGGCATCAAAGGCAGTGTGGACCTCACATTTTGCTTTCACTTTAGACGTTGCCATCTCTACTGACTTGAAGCTCCACATGAATGGAAGGAGGAGCTCTTCCGTATACTGCCAGAAAAAAAATGTGTTTGGCCAAAATGTTAATCTCATTGAATTTAGTTTATTACATTTTTGAAATTAAAACTATATGTCAGCAATTTTCATAGTGTGCTGTGACAATAGCTGTACATACTTACTTTCACAAATACTTATGGATTTTGTAAAGTCTTTGTCGTTGTGCGTAGAATTGCATGAAAAATTTGAGCCTTTTTCCCACTCTGATTTATTCGGTCTTCTCCACTCCCTCCACACTCTGCAGCTTCCTTTGGGTTGGCCCAGTGTTTAAGGGTCGGTTGTCCTGTTGCCACGTCACACTCAGTGCGTCTGGAAAGAACTCACTTATGGTGCAAACAAGTTTGACTGCTGAGGTCCTGAATTCGCCTTCCCAAACAGGGTATAATGTGATGTTTAGAGAGACAATTTGTCCTGAAATAGAAAAGAGATTATTATTTATTTTCATGTATTATTCCACATTGTTGGACATTTTTAAAATTTTTAGCTGATTTGATCTCTTTAATTATACATACCTTCAGATTGTAGTCACAATTCTGAGTGTAATATCTTTGTATTTAGGCTAGATGGCAGAGTTGTACGTTTACAGTGTTTGGTATCTTAAAGTCAGGTGGAGATAAGGCTGGAAGTCTGTTGTGCGTATGTTGCAGCATGACAGGGCAGAGTGATTAGGGTTAGCAACAGGCGGAAGCATTGAGTAACACCCAGGTCCCAAAAAAGTACCAAATACAGAAGTGAAACGTGGCACAGAGCAACGATGCATCCCACACACCAGGTGTGAGGTGTGGTTATGCCAGTAAGGGAAACACATTGCACATTTAAATGTTTCATATCAGTTTACATATCTTCACATCACATAGCTTTTACATGGCTCCTTGTGACATTGCTTAAGGTTTTAGTTCTCGAATCTATTAATAATAGACTATTAATAATAGACTCGAGAACTAAATCCCAATTTGCATATTGGGTTGAACATGGTCTGTTGATTCCAGGTGCTGGGGAGGTGACAAGCATAACTGATAAATGTACACAATAAAAAATAGTAAAAAAACAAACAGAAGAAATAATACTGTAATGAGTATTATGTAATGAATGTTTAAAAATAAAACTAGAGATAATAAGAACATTTTCTTAAGAGAGACAAAAGTTGGAGGAACAACATCAATGGTTATCTTCACTTAAACATTTATTTTCAAAAAGACAGAAGATTTTGTGATTAAATTGGAAAAAAGGACAATTGAGATTACTTACATAGTACTTTAAGATTGTAAGAAACAATGCAAGAAAAATTGTTTTTTTTTTGTTGTTTTTTTTTTTTTTTTTACAGAAAGTTCACCTCATTTCATTTGACCTGAAAAGAAAAGAAAGAAATATGTATCAGTAACACTGCATCAAAACGATCACATACTTACTACTTGTCACCATTTAAATGTGTAGTTATTACAAATGTATTATATGACTAATGTATGTATACTCTAGTTAAAATAAAGCTGCATCATTAAATATCATAAACATGAATCCTCAATCTGGCCTGAGCTCTTTATAGGGATGTTCTTCACATTTTATGGAGGACATTTACAGCTGGAATCTAAATATTTATTTTGGATTTCATATGCATCATTGGGTCTACTTTTTTAGAAAATTATTGTTAAATGAAGCATTGCACCATTTCTTTCCCTGACGATTTGAAAAATAAATGCATCGAAGCATGGCACAAACAAAATGTTACAACTGGCTTCTGTTGTAGTTTGCTGCACTTATTTTTTTAGTTTAATTAACTAATGAGAAAACAACTATTTAAGGATAGAATTTAACACACAAGAAAAAGACAAAAAAGAAAAAGAAAACCTGCAAGACATAGTGCAATTTAGTATAAAAGCCCCCAAATCTGAAATAAACATTGTCACTGAGGGGCTCGCGATGTTAAATCTTCGTTGAAGTATGACTCAAAATACCACTAGTTACTACACAGTTGATTCAGTCTATATATAGTCTGTAAACTCTTAATGCTTTACAAATGTGATTTTTATTTTAAGTTTGTAATGCTTGAATGCATGAAAGTGTTCAGGCGTTGCTGTTATTGTATCCGACCCCTGTAAATTAATACATAACCGATAATTGAGATTTTGCTTTTTAGAATTATTCCAAGAATCTAAAATGTAATGTAATAAAAGAGTGATGTAGTGGGTAAAGAGTGACAATTAAAATATTTATTACATCAACAAGATGTTGTCAAACATTCATAATGATTTATGACATTTAGGTGTAGTTGGTAGTTGTGATGTGATAACATTACAATGACTATTACATTTTTAAAATGACAACAAAAGGTGGCTTCTATCAACCCATCTGAGTTATTTCCATAAAATTATTTACCCAGTTGTCTTTCTCTTGTTGAGTTAAATCTGTGCACAACTCTAACATATAAACTCATAATTACCTTGAAAGCAGTGGTTACAATGCTGAACAGCAGACTGATGAGGAAGAGAAGAATGAAAGTGATGGCTGTACTCCCCATGTCATCTTGTTCTTGATCTATATCTGGCTCCGTGGGACAGCTGCCATTGTTGTTCACCTCATCTGGATGCACTGCAATATGTCAATTAATACTTGAGATAATCCACACCCAGCTTTCAACAATAGCTCATGAGACAATTTAATTCCTCATTATCTCAATTATTATTTCTTCTATTTCTCTTAGTAGGATGATATATTCTATAAACTCACAGGTTAGAGTGGATTCAATCATTGAATCAATCAGTCAGTCACGCAATCAATTATAAAGTATAAAAAAGTATCAAGTATAAAAAAGACAACCACAATTTAAAAAAAACAGCTCTGGCATATATCTTATTACTTATTACATTATTATGAGTGTACCATAAGGCCTAATCGTCAAATGTGTCCCTCTAAAATGTTGATTATGTTAATTACAGTGGCCCTAAAAAGATCCTGAATTGCTTTTGAAAGACCCCATTATTGGTGTGGCATGCATTACTTGGCTTGAGAATCAGTATCGTTATAATATGACTGAGAGACCACAGCGACTGAGTCAGACCTTGACAACCATCTCTCTTGTGTTGAGGGTGCAAGACCCAGTAGAGGAAACACATGTACACAAAGACAAGTCACAGAGACAATATTAATAAACTAGCTACAAATAAACATGAATATATAACACATGTTTTTAAAAATATGTAATTATTACCTAAATGTGGTAGGGTGTATGTGGTGTTATTCTAGTAAATACAATATCAGAGGGTGTAATAACTGATGAACTGATATACTGTCATGTCACTATGCTTTAAAACTCAAATATGCTGATATTTTCACCTAATCTATGATGCATTACACTATGACAGCACACATTCAATAAACATGTAGTTCCAAATAAAGACATGAAATGCATGTGACATACAACAACAGTTGCAAAGTGTTTTTTTTTTTATTTTGATTTTAAATCTGCATTAACAAGACAAACACAATGTCATATCACAAGCAACAAACATTAAACAACAAACAGCAGAAGACACAGCAACACAAAATAACATCTAATGGACCTCCATGTTGAGGTTGACCAGATTGGTTTGGGCAGTTGATCCGTGCGCCATGGACCTGACGATGGCTTTAGTTGTGTTTTTCAGAGATTCATGGTAAACTACACAGCTATACACCTTGTCACTGTCCTTCCAATCGTCAAGGCTGAGTGTTAACTGGCCATAGACAGAATAGAATCCATTGCTCTCTACAGGGTTTGTGGTACTGATATCGTAATTTGAGTCTGCTGGCACATCATCAACAAGCCAAGACACCAACACCTCCTTGGGGTAGAAGCCTTTCACAAAGCAAGTCAGGGTCACCGTTTCTTTATTAGCCTGTTCTACTGGAACCAGCATGAACACCGAAGGATGCTGTTCAAGTCCTACTGCAAGCATGAGAAAACAATTAGGCCTCTCGCCACAGATAAAAGTACCTACTGTATGACATCATATACACAAATATACAAAATGACAATGAGAGTCAAACATAGGATTTTAGTATAAAATTGTGGTTTTCCTACCAGTCCTCCTTTCATACACTGTCTTTATCTGTAGATCTGTATGTTGAACAACGCAGACACGTTTTATCCCAGCAGTCCATTCGTCATATGTGATGTCAAGTGGAACGTCAATCAGGCCTTTAAATCCATCAGCGGGGACTGATTCTTCAATCATGCTCTTTCCATTCTCATCCTCCCAAAAAACCTTCGTGACCTGTGGCTTGTTTATCTTGACTTGACATACTAAAGTTCCTTTACTCTCTACAAACATGTCCGTCATTGTGGGGCCTTTGATCTCTACTTCCACATCTAGTACTTCACATCCAGCTGGTTATGTAGAGTGAAGAATTATTTAACAATTATTGAATGAACATGGCTGCAAAAGCATTAGAATTGAAATTGAATTTACATCATTTAAAAAAAAAAAAAGAAATATACTCACTTGGCTCAGGACATGACCCTCCGTAGGTCACAGTTGAATTCACAAATGCGTTTTCATTTTTCAACTTAAACTCACATGTAAACTTAGTGGAATTAGGTCTCAAGTCACTGGTGGGTACCATGAGAAAACTTGCTACACTGTACAGTGTCTTTCCATCGGTGGTCTGGCTTTCCTTAATGGGTGTTTTGATCTCATATACTTTGTCGAAGACATCCCCGTCATCTTTCAGCCATTTGATCTCATATTCTTCTGGTGAGAAATATTTGGCATAGCAGGAGAAGGAAGCCTCGCTTCCATCATCAGTGGAGGCCAGCACTTTAAGAGTTGGCAACTCAAAAACTGCTGAAAAACACACATATACACAAATATATGTATGTGGAAGCCAGGAATAATATATTCATATATGCAGAAGCAGAGGTGAACAGTTTGCTACAATGTCCATTTAATCTATAGACTTTTCTGTACTAGTGTATGTTATGCAACTTTCATGTACACGTGAACATACTGATTACTCTCCTCAAATTAACATTTAACTTGTTACTCAAGTGTGCAGAAAGAGTCAAAAGGAAATTTCCATGGAAAAAAAACAAACAATTATAACATACTTTTGACAGTATATGCTCGCTTCTGCATATACATTGACTGTTCAGGCAAGCAAACACAGATTAAACATTTGTTATGAACAGTGAATGTTAATTAACAACATACAGTGAACGTGAAGGCAGACAGAGATCAAGAAGAACAAGAACTATTATGCAGATAGATGGACAGAAGCAGAACACTTTGCAATAATCTGCTCTTGGACAGGTGAGAGAAAGTCAGCAGCTGAATATACATGAGCAAGCTTCAGCCTTTTTATTCCACCTCACTGTTTGTTTTGCCTGCTAGGCCTACTGATTCTGCAATTAAAAATATCTGAGATTATGTCACACTATTTAATATTTTGACAGTTCTCCAATAATGTTTCTCAGGAAAACCAACAAAGCAAAGTAATAGAAATGAACTGCCTATAGACAAACTACAACAATAACACTGACTTATAACTTTATTATAGTTTCCTTCTCATCTTTTAGTCTTTCATTTTATCTGGTAAAGCACTCGGATCTGCATTTATTGGATGAATTGTGTTATATAAATACATTTATTATAAAATTATTATAACAGCAAGAGTTTTGTAACTTGAATAGTTATTTACTAGTTATTTGACATAAGGTCACCAAATGATTTTGTAAAAAAGCAAAATTCAATTAAATCCAGTATGACATTATCAATCAGTTATTATTCCCAAACTGCATGTACATTTTTGTTGCACAGTTATAAAATATGTTAACAACACTGTCATGCTAAAAACTCTAGTTCAACTATTCTATATCTATATCAACTATTTAAAGTAATTTGTAATAATATATGACATGGGATAAGTCTTACGTGGTTCAGATGGAATAAAGTCGACGGAAGGACTTCCCTCTGAATGTGTCACAGTACACTTATAAGGTGGCTTTGCCTCCCAGTCCTGTCTCCTCACTTGGACTTGACTGACTCCCATATAAAATCCGTCTTTCTGTACTGGAGGATACTGGATGAAGTCCGTCAAGGCAGTCCCACTTTTGGTCCATGAGTAGGTCACTGAGCTGGGTGTGAACTCGGTGGCGAGGCAGCCAAGAGTGACCATGTCTCCAGTCCCAGAGCTACATGATGTCAGGGGAAACAGAGTCGGTGCATGTGGTGTGGCTAAAGAGGGGAAAAGCAGACATGTAATTAACATATCAAAATGAAATTTAATGTCAACATAACAGTTATTTTTCACCAAGCACTGGTTACAACAAAGAGATGTACAATTGAGTTGATACAGTCGTATAACAAAGCACAGCATGAAAACCATTACCTTTTTAAATGGTGAAATTGAAAATATAAAGTTCCCTCCATACGCGGACCTTTGTCACCCGATCCCATTTATTTAGACATTTTATGTTGCACTAAGATTAACATACCTAAATAACATTATTTGTGTGATTTTGTTATTCCATATAGAATAGGTAAATCTCTTTCAATGCATAACTTTAACAACATCTAAAACAATAATTATTTGTAATTTTGAAATTGCAGCACGGATCGGATAAACGGATAAACGACCGATCAACTGACCGTGTTGATTGCAGTCACATTATAAGTGCCAGTAGGAACAATTTGTCACAAAAACATATTTCTTTTGTTTCGATTTAGCGATTATTTATGAGATCAAAGAGTATTCTTACCTGATGAAACAGTTACTGTTGTACCCTTTCCCCAGTAGTCAAAAGCACCGTAGTAGCACAGTGCTGAATCTACTTAACTGTTAGTATAAAAACGCTACATCTACTAATGGCATGCGTAAAAAGTTAACCTTTACATTTAATTAACCCTGTTTTGTTATAAAATTCACTTTAACGACCAAAATATAAATTTGCCAAAAATATCCTTCATCGTATCCTACTGAGAATATCGCTGTTTTGACTTTTCTCATGTTAAAAACACTTTGCTTTACAATACAGAGAAGTTACAGTATAACTTAAACATGACTTTTCACAGTTTGAAACACATCCTGCTGTAGATTTTAAATGGTACATATTTTACCTGATGTTACTGTTATCATAGTGCCTTTTCCCCAGTAGTCAAAAGCCCAGTTGTCACAGTAAAGTAAGTCAATTCACACTTCTCACAAAAACCCATTACTATCTCATTACTTCATGTCATACAATGTGATTCAGGAAACAATTAAAATCACACTAAAATATACAGCAGTTGATAGACTTATGTTAACTGTCTTATGTTAACAGTCAGGAGTTTTAAACTTTTGATCAGTTCTTTGTCAGGCTACAAAATGCTGTTGGCTGTCTTATCACTGGCCAACAGTTGTGACCACCTGAAAATGATTATATATATTTTAATGATGTGATTAGGAATTTCTTTCTTCAATCGGAAATAATAAAAGAACATACCTGAGGTGACGGTGACCATCGTGCCTTTTCCCCAGTAGTCAAAAGCATTGTCACAGTCTAACAAATTGTTAACCACTGCATACAAAAACCTGTTCCCAGCTAACTACACTTTCCATGGAAGCTTATTTCATGACAATCTACCCTCTGACATATTTTCCCCGGCTTTTGCAAATTTGGATTCAGAAGATGAAACAAAAGATGATTTTCACCACCAAAGTTTCAACTGAGTCTACTGTTTATGACGCATTTAACATATTCTAGAAATGAATTAAGTGTGTAGGATCACAACTGGACTTCTTAAAAAAATAAACAGTTTTTAAATCAAAATCTACACATTTAAGAAGAAAACAGGATTGACTTACCTGATGTAATTGTAACCATCGTGCCTTTTCCCCAGTAATCAAAACGACTGTCGCAGTGTAATATGCCAACACATCCAACATACAAAAACAAGCACCTTAAAGATGCCAGTGATGGCACCAAAAACTAATTATGCTATATTAAACAATGCAATTATTACATTTTCATTCTGTAAACAAAAACTTCCTATTTTACCTGCTGTGACCGTCACTGTTGTTCCTTTTCCCCAGTAGTCAAAGTAGTTGTCACAGTGACAGGTTTCAATAGCACTTTAGTACAAAAAATACTTTACAGCTTGTATCATCTAAAAGATTATTGTAATTTTTCAGTAAACTTTACCCTGATCTTCCTTTGCTTTCGCTTCAGAATACACACCAGTTTAAGTACAAAATATATCAACATAAAGTTAATGATAAACCAGACAAATATTGAGTCGTCTTTACTCTAAATAATTAGATTATTACTTACCAGAAGTGACTGTGACTTGAGTCCCTTTTCCCCAGTAGTCAAAGTAGTCATCACAGTGATGTATTATGATCTGCTTCTAATACAAATACCAGTAATAACAGTTTAAACCAAGAAAAGTGCACGTTTCATTGACAAAGCATTTCCCAATGCATGATTTATTAACCATTTCCCCTTGAGATAGTCATTTCCTGTGGTCTGAGTTATGTAAAATTATGTACATGTGTTTGCCAACGGTTAGTGAAACTTCCCCTTTATCAAGCCTCCTGACAGCTCCAATTCCTGCCACATGGAGTTTACACAAGCAGATGAATTTGATTCAACCAAATTATTATAAAGCTTGATATAAAAATAATTGTTGCTTAATTTCAAGTCTGCATATTTTTACTGGCATTAACTGAGGCCTGGCTGTGAAATTTATCTAAAAAAAAATCAATCAATGCCATTGCAATACAGTAATACACACACACTAAATCAGAGTTCCCTTTAATTTTATTAGCAATGTTATGACCAACTACATCTCTTCCCCAGGCAAATAATCACATGAACCCTCACAAAAAATACCATGGTCACACCATAAAAGATTGGCATGGTAATTTGGTCACTACTATGATGGTACTATTCTGTATTTCTATGAGACAACAATACCATGTTATTGTGCCATACTATTATAAAATGAAATGCCATGTGTAAGCATGATCAGTCATCATCAAGAAACATGATCAGAAATCATGAATTTAAATTAGTGTTCATGACTGAACAATCTGTGATCTCTGTATACACATGAAAAGTTTGTATAATAAATTATAAATAATTTTCAACATTAGGACTGAACAATAATTTGCTATATTTTATTAGTGTAAATGTATAGTATTGATATCATATCATGTTTCAACAAAATCAACAATAAAAAACTAATAAAAAACTACAGAATAATCAAGGTTTGTTCATCACTTTGGTCTAATAACAGTGAAGCACAGCTGAGTGCATTTATACATAAATTTGAATACATGTGCCATATTGTGATATTGGAAAAAATATTTTTTTTGATGTTGTGATTGTGTTACATTATAGCTGCTAGCTGGTGATCAGGGAACATCTGAAAGATTGCTGGTAAATTTTCTTGCTGTTTGTGCTTCCTTTTTGGATCTGGCATCTGAAATGAATGTTTTTTGCTGGTGTGGAGGAGAGAACTTTGATAGGTGAATGAGACAGAAGGCCAAGTATGCCATCTGGGGAATTTCACCCCAGGAAATATGTATGACTGGGAAATGGGTATTACCAAATATCAATAACCTCGAGTTCATAATTAATCAAGGCACATAGACTCGTTCACTGAGGGGACAGAGACATGGTTCAAACGTATTTTTTTATTCAATCAAATGAGGAAACTGGAAAATGTTGCTGGACAGACAAAGGAGTTAGTGGTAAAACACAATATAGAGTTAAGAAGTGGTAAAAGTATTCTTTTATTACAAAACTATTTTAAAATAAAATAAAAATCTTTTACCATTATAAGTCTAAGTGTACTACTGGTATTTTAAAGAAATAAGACAAGCAAAACTAGAATGGGCTGAGACTGCTAAATGGGGTGGCAGGCTGTGTTGAGGGGTGCTACCACATACTCACCACAAGTGCAGTTACAGCAACCTAAACACACGCACACAGCAAACATGTGAACCATTTGTGTGTCCCAGTGTCTTTAACCACAGCAAACAGTGAAGGGACCTCACCCAGGGTGACTATCCTCCCCAGTAGACTGGCACTCAGCTCCACTGAATTAAAGACATAAAAGGAACTACAAACAAGGTTAAACAAAATTAGCAGTGCCTTCAGTTCGGATTTGAGTGGGTATGTTTGCTCAAAAGATTTGTGCTTTTCTTGTAGCGGCGTGTCATATCTCTGCTTTTAATAATCACTATGTTTAGAATATATGAGACATACTGGTTATGAACTGCCTGTGGGAAGAATGTATGTGCAAGAGTCTGTCCATTCTTGATTAAAAGCTTTGTTATCACTGTCTTCTTTTTTCTTTTTAAATCACGCCATGTGAATTTACTTTTCTGTGACTCGCTTATTTCTCCGACTGTTGTCTCTTGTCTTGTCTGTCCCCCGTGTGTGTATCTCACTGGACCTTTCTCAAAACCAAGTGCACCAAGTTCGGACTTGTGTATTTGCTAGTTTGGACTTCGCAAGTTCGACTTGGGATTACAAACTTCTCAGGACGAGAGGATACCCAGTTATATTTATCAATGAAGCCTGATGAAACCAATCAGTTAAACAAACTCCAAGCATGCCTTAAGGACATAAAGACCTGGATGACCTGCAATTTTCTACTACTAAACTCAGATAAAACTAACAAAAGTTATTGTGCTTGGCCCTAAACACCTTAGAAACACATTATCTAATGATATAGTTGCTCTGGATGGCATTACCCTGGCCTCCAGCACCACTGTAAGGAATCTGGGAGTTATCTTTGATTAGGATATGTCCTTTAACTCCCACATAAATCAAATCTCAAGGACTGTCTTTTTTCACTTACATAATATCGCAAAAATCAGGCACATCCTGTCCCAAAAAGATGCAGAAAAACTAGTCTACGCATTTGTTACTTCTAGGCTGGATTATGGCAATTCCTTATTATCAGGCTGCCCTAACAAGTCTCTAAAGACTCTCCAGCTGGTCCAGAATGCAGTTGCATGTGTACTGACTAAAACTAGACAAAGAGATCACATTTCTCCCATTTTAGCTTCTCCTAATCCTTCTCCTAACTTACAAAGCCCTTAATGGTCAGGCACCATCATGTCTTGAAGAGCTCATAGTACCGTATTATCCCACTAGAACACTGCGCTCCCAGAATGCAGGCTTACTGGTGGTTCCTATAGTCTTTAAAAGTAGAATGGGAGGCAGAGCCTTCAGCTATCAGGCTCCTCTCCTGTGGAACCATCTTCCAGATTTGGTCCAGGGTGCAGACACCCTCTCTATGTTTAAGAGTAGGCTTAAAACTTTCCTTTTTGATAAAGCTTATCAAAAAGGGCCGACCAGGCTCACCTTGGATCAGCCCCTAGTTATGCTGCTATAGGCCTAGACTGCTGGGGGATTTCACATGATGCACTGAGCTCCTCTCTCCTCCTCCTCCTCTCCATCTGTATGCATTCATGTAACATCAATGCATGTCACTAACTTTGCATCTTCCCCGGAGTTTTCCCCCCCTCCCCTCTTTCTTTCTCTCTCTCAACCCAACCGGTCAAAGCAGATGGCCGCCCACCAAGAGCCAGGTTCTGCTTGAGGTTTCTACCCGTTAAAGGGGAGTTTTTCCTTACCGCTGTCGCCAAGTGCTTGCTCATGAGGGAATTATTGGGTCTCTGTAAATTAAAGAGTACAGTCTTGACCTGCTCTGTGTGAAAAGTGCCCTGAGATGACTTTTGTTGTGGTTTGGCGCTATATAAACAAAAATTGATTGATTGATTGAATGGGATGTAACTGCACACCTAAAACATCATAAAAACATCATGTTAATTGAGTTGTTATGTAGTGTTAGTACTGCATTCAAAGATCTATAAATCATGCTTTGACTTTTGTGTTTTGGGATGTCCTTTAGTTGATATTTGGATAACAGGCTGTGCCTTTATAAATATTTACCAGAACAGTAATTCATCCAGATACAGGTGTTTCTCTTTCCACCTTAAACTTTTTCTATAACTCTTGAATCAGTTGCACCTTCTTCCTTCCTGAATCAGTTCTTAACTTTCTCTTTCTTCTGTCTCATCTCTCCTAATTCCTTCACTCACTCTGAAAATGTAAAAAGCCTTCCTTTTAAAGTCTGACAGAGCATGAAGCAGAACTTTCTCTTGTATGGTGTTAATTACAGTACTTGTGGACAAATGACACACAGTGGGAATATATCAGCAGTCAAGCTATCCAAAATATCAAGCTACATTAACATTAAAGTAATGTAAATTAGCAACTCCACTACTTACTTTCTTATATTTTGTCTGACAGATTATTATTTGATGCTGCACATGTCAGTTAATGTCATATATCAATGATATTTGACATTTTGTGGCAGTACAATATATGGTGATGCGACTGCTTGGTTTAGGAAAAACATACAACAAATTCCACAGTGAGTGACAACAAATCTGGGAATGAAACTGGAGGAAGTGATTCAAATCAACCTAGTGATTCAGGATTTCCACCTCTAGTGTGTGGGCACACTGTAGGCCTAATAATATTCAAGTTGAATCCAGCATGGCATCAATGTCATCGTTTCTGTCGATTATTGCTCACAAGCTCACAGATGTGTTACCGTCAACAAGTGGACAGCTGTGGTAAAATGGACCATGATGAATTGTGGGATAGCTACACTTGCTCTGATGCTTGAATGCAATCCACTGCTGGACCATGGACATTAGACTGCTTTGTCTTCCCCATTATAGTGAATGTGAGGTCAGGCCCCATTTTGACTTGTAGAGCAGCTCATATAGTGCGTTTTAAGTTCACGGCACCTACCCTCTGGAGAATCCCTTTCACCATGTCACCATTACAATACTCTGAAAACTCAAGTTGACTTCTATGTGATCGACCCTTCAAAGGTCGAGTGATTGAACAATGATGTAGATGCATCACATTAAACACACAATGCAGGTTTGAGAGAACCACCAACAAATTTTACACTCCAACTTCGTTCAGAAAACTGGACATAAATACAATGTATTTTTTACAGTGATGAACTCACGTGATTATTATATATTGCAATAATTTGCTGAAAACACCATTTCTTATTTGACATTAATTAGTATGAGTTAAAAGCAGTGCACAGACACTTACTGTAAACAGCTGTTTAACGATTCACTATGAATAGTATTTGCGTAGTCTGCAAATTAGTTCAAGTATTTTCAACACATAATGTATATGGTGCTAAATGTTGAGGGAGAGATAAAGGAGGGTATGCAAAACAATTATTGAAAAGCACCATATAATCGTGAGGCAGGCTGATTTTTACATAGAACCCTTTCCCTTTTCGTTTGGTATAAGTTTCAGTTGTGTGGCACTGTACTATTGAATACTCTGTCAGTTTATCAATACTAATTTAAATACAATAATAATTTTCTCTGGTTTGACGCAGCTCTGATCTGTGGGAATAAGACCATGTTTCTCAGCACTGTTTGATGTAAAACCTGGTTTGATGACTGATCGATTGATAGATAGCTACTGTAAATATGTCTGAGTTTAATAACTGAAAACTGTATAATGATACAATCATTTCAGACTTTGTTCTGGAAAATATAATGATACCTCTGATGCTGCCATCCGACAGATAGCAGCAAATATTGCACTCGCAACAGCAACACATTGAATGACTTCAGCCTCCTCAGAAATGTTACTGATGTCTGTGCCGTCATTTCCATACTTTTACAACCACAGTCTCTTCTCCCTGAATGGAGATGAAGTTTATTGCAGTTTTTCTGAAATCCAACACCATGTCAGTGGTATTGGCCACATTCAGAAGTACGTTTGTTCCTCCTGCACCACTCCACCAAGTTGGTCCAAAGGTCTCTGTACTCTGACGTCTGTCCACCTCTGATATACCCAAGAACTGCAGTCACCTGACACCTTCTGTAGATGACAGGACTTTGTACTGTGTTGTGGCAGACAGCAATAAGATTTGTGTGCCTGTGTTTCATTTTTTTCTGTTTACATTTCAGGCTCCTCAAAAATTGTAATTGAAAGTCTGAGAAGTGCACCTTGTTGAAGATATTATCATGGTCTCGTTGCTTAGCTGAAAACCGAGAGAAAGGCTTTAGGGGGAGGATACGTAGAAGGACATTTTCAGTTTCGATCAGCACTTGAAGAGTCACTTTGTTCCAGAGACACATCTGTAGAGGTCAGGTTCTCCTATTATATCTGTCTTCAGCTTTCTTAGTAACATGAACTAGTTTGATTGTGAAACTAAGAAACCATTTGTTAATTTTCAAGTTTAATTAGAGGATCAAGTAGCTTTTATGCTGTTATAGTTTTTGTTAATCATCTCAGTACAGTTTAGTTACAATTACAGTGTTAGCATTATCCTCCTCTTAACGAGGTAAATGTATTGATGAACTACTGATTTTTAAATTTAAATTTTTAAAACGATGAACTATTGTCTATTTTGCTGATATATGACTTTAACTTTGAAGGGGACATATTATGCTTTTTGAGATTTTCTGTCATTTATATTCTTTTTATACTAATGTTGGATGTCTATGTTAAACACGGTCAACATGCCAAAACTCATTATACTGTATTGAGTCAATTTGCCACTGATACAGAAAGATTAAAAAAGTCACTTTCATTGTGAACTTTAAATGTGATATTCTTTGAATATATTTATTATCTTTACTACTAGTTATTAGTCTCCATGTTATTTGGTTTTAGGCAATGACTTGTCTCAGATATTAGGGTTAAGTTCTACATTCACATGTTAATGTCTTACTTTACAGCTATGGGAGGAGGTAAGTTTTGACCTGCTAACACCCCCACCTTCTCATGGTAACATATTCAAAACATTGCATAACATTGTTAAAAACTTAATTATGGTAACATTCACAGAAAACATTGTTGATGAAGTGGTTTAAAATATGGCTTATGTCTTATGTAAACTATATATCTGCAGGTTTAAGTAAGCCATGGAGGGAGATTCCAGAGTGAGTACCATTGTGTTCTTTACACAATGCTGAAACCTTACATATCTTTTGCTTTTCAGCAGACATTTTGACTTGTCCAGGGCTCTATTGTGCATGCTCACTCACTGGCATGGCTTCCTGGGACAAGTAATGGAATAGAACCATCATTAATGTTATTGATTAAGCCTGCACTATTGATTAAGCCTGCTTTGACAAGTCAGAATGTCTGCTGTGAAAATAGTCTATTGACTTGTCCTAATGAAGTTACTCAGCATTTACAGAAGCAAACTTTGACAGGAGCAGCCAAAACACACTTAACCTAACACATTTAAACATTTTAGATAGTTTATTGGCTGACACAATTAGTACTTTTTGACGTTATCTTAAATGTTGTAGAGCATTTAGTGAGCCTGTAGAGGAAAGTGTTATCCTTAAACTTATCTGATGGTACCAAAGAAAATTCCCCAAATGTGCGATCTCTGATTGTCACTATTTGTATAATTTTCATTTATTATCTCCAAAATCCTTACTTAAGCAACAATAACATAATGCCCTGACAGGGACCGGTGAGTGTTACTGCAATCACGGTTTACTTTTCCTTAAAAGACCAGTGTGTAATAATTAGTGGCATCTAGTGGTGAGGTTGCAACCAACTGAATGCCCCCCCCCCCCCCTCTTCCAAGTGAGTAGGAGAGCCTATGCTAAACGTGAAAGGCCCTCTCTAGAGCCAGTGTTTGGTTTGTCCATTCTGGGCTACTGTAGAAACATGATGCTGCAACATTGCAGGCTCTGTAGAAGAGGACCCGCTCCCTATGTAGATATGAAGGGCTCATCCCAAGGTAACGAAAACACAACAATTCTTATTTCCAGGTGACTATACACTAAAACATACTTATACCCATACCATATAACCATAATATTATATTCCATCTATAAGGTATTAGGTATTATAAGGTATTAGTAAAGGATTTTGATACTTATTCTCTCACATAATGGTGGATAAATGGTGGTGACAACAGTTATAATAACTATTCGAACCCATGTGTTATGATGTTATTTCTAAAATAAACATAAAGCCCAAGAGCTCCAGCACTCAGAAAGTGAATGAAAAAACAAATAAGACACCAAACACCACTAAGAATAATCACACACAATAATTTGTTGTGAGAGTAAAATACTGTATAATGATACTTTAGTTTAGCAAGAGAGTTAGTAAACATGTATGTATATTTAATATTTTAATCTAGTCTAATCTGATATTTTTCTCTATTAAAAAGGAACAAAACTGATGATCTCAGCTTTGTGGAAAATTATCAGCCAAAAAAGAAAAAGGTCAAACATCTCAGAATTCTGCTTCATGGACCAAGTGGTGCTGGCAAGTCCAGTTTCATCAACTCTGTCATCAGCTGTTTACAAGGCAGAATTAACTGTAACAGAGCTTTCACAGATGCAACCTCTGGGAGCAGCTTCACCACTCAAGTATGTCTTTTAATTGTGTTACTTATAAGCAAAGTTATCAGTCTTTATGTATTTTGTACAACATAAAACATCCAAGTGGCTGATCTGTAGATTACAAGAGTACACTGATCAAACCACCAGATGTTATTACTGCCATTACGTGAATTACAAGTTGTGTAAGGCAATATAATCTTAAATGATTGTAGTTCCCTTTTCACAATTTTTTAAACTTTTTTTCAGACTTCTTTGTCTATGAAGAACAAATATTAACATTATAGATATGCAAAACTGGAGGTAAAAAATGATATTCAGCGTCAGCCAAAAAAATAACATTTGAGTCAACAGATTACGAGAGACAGACAGGGGAGAAAGAGAAAAAAAGAATGAAGTGCAGTAATAATTGTAATTGACTGTAACAACTAAAACATTCAGTATGTGGAAAGTCACATCAAATATGCAAATTGGAAAACATTCACAAATAATGCAGCAGAGCAAAAGAATACTTATGCTCCTAAGAAATCATTCCTTTTATGGTTGAAAGTATTTTGACCTTTTGATTGAAGGTCAACAGATGTAGATTGTGTGAGTAAATATCTAAATGACTGCTTTTTACTGTAGGAATTACAATATGAGAGCTCATATGAGAGCTTGAAAATGACTGTACCTTCATTTTTTACAGTACAAAACTCACAAAATCAAGACTGAAAACTCAGCCAGTTCTTGTCCCTTTGTTTTCAATGACACCATGGGCCTTGATGAAGGAAATAACCATGGAGTCCATGTGGAAGACATCAAACTGGCCATGAAAGGACATGTGAGAGAAAACTACATGGTACAATTTTTTAATCTTTAACAATGTTCAAGTAATTTATTTTAACTGTTCTGCTTTTTTCACAAAAAAAGGAAACATATATTTTAATTGCACATTTAATGGATTAATTTTAAATTAATTTCTAGTTTGATCCTGAATCCTCATTGTCTGAGGGTGATGAAGGTTACAACCCATGCCCCACACTAGATGACAAAGTTCACATTCTGGTTCTTGTTGTTGATGCTGGTAAAGTATCTTTAATGGATGACAAAGTTGTGGAGAAAATGAAGGATGTACGACAGGCAGCCTGTGACTTGGGTAGGACCAGGCATCAAGATGCTTATCAATTTGTTTGCAGTCATGGTGCCCCAGTTCATATAAATCTAAATGACAAGCAAAAAATAGAGTTTAAAATACTGATACATTTTCTGTCTCAATAGGGATTCCCCAATTGGCAATTCTAACAAAAATTGATGAAGCCTGTCCCATGGCTAAAACAAATGTACAAAATGTCTATAGAAGCAAGTATCTTAAGCAACAGGTAACTTTCTTTTTTCAATTTGTTGTTTGTAAGTGTTTGGGAATATATTATAAATTTACATTTCAGTATGCTTTTATCAGCACAGTTTAATTAATTGTGAACTGAAATACTGTTTCTTTAAAACTTACATTGACATGTTCAGCCAGTTGGTGGGCCTTCCACTGAGCTGCATCTTTCTTGTGAAGAACTACAGTTCAGAAATCTTCACAAATGATGACATTGACACAATGATACTGAACGCACTGAGACAGATAATAAACTATGGAGAAGACTTCCTGGACAACCTGGAGCAAAACTGAAGCAAAACTTGTTTCATTGCAGCATCAAAAAATATGACACCACTTTATGATTTAAAAATGTACCTTTGAGTTGTAAATAAATAAATAACATATTTTCTAATTTTGAAGTATTTTACACACTTTTTGGGGATTTTCATCTAGAATGGATATAGTACATATGGTATCTACTATGTTATATGATACTACAGTATATTGACCTTGTTGAATATAAATAAGCCACAAATCATTCTGTTGTAATGAAAGCCTGGATGACTGTTTTTTCTCTGGCTGTGAAATTGAGATGTTGAATTTGCAACTTCAATCACATGAAAACAACATCTTCACAAATATGATAACATACATACAGATTTGTATAATATTTGTATATTGTATATACTGTATATGTATCAATCACTGGAAAACTAATGTTTAACTGATTAACATACAGTATCAATAAAATGTCAACTATCGAATGATAAAAGTAAACTATTATTATTCTCTCTCAGGAGAACATGTTTCCCTCTGAAATAGAAGGGACTGAATCGGTAAAAGTGAAGTAGAAGTATGTGTTGCTTAACTACACTACTAATACTACTACATTTACAGATTAAGATTTTAATCTATCATATATCAACTGATAAAATACAATGCATCATTATAGATTAAACTACCCAGCAGTACATAAGGTAGACAACAAACATTAACATGCTGCTTACATGTCAATGTGTCTGTAAAAAAAAAAAAAAAAAGAGAATATAGTGATATAACACATAAATCACATAACACATAAATAAAAAGCAGGCCTTTGAAGCAGTATTTCTATATTACAATTTTACTACTTTAGGGATCTGAATACTTTTGGATCATTATCTTGATCTGTTTTCATGAGGGTTAGACAGTAAAGAAAAAAAAGAGATTACCTTTGTTAGTTTTACAATTATTCATCACTTTCTCTCTTGTTGTTTCTTAGGGATGCTGATGACTGATTAAACTATATGTTATAGGTACAACACACAATGATAAAATAGGAACCTCAACCCTTCCACTGGTCAGTTACACTTGATTCCTAACCAGAAAGAACCCAATATCCAGTGGACTGGTGATAGATGGACGCTACCTGTGTGTCCGTCAGATAACTGGCCACTAACCTCAGACAGGGCAGTGCATGCCTCAGTCAATCAGAACCTAGAACTCTTAATGAACCATCAACTAAGCCAGAAAAACTGTTCTCTAATATAAGAATGTAATACACATTGGGGGCCCTTTCTACAGGCATGTTTCCTAGTGGATGGAGAAAATATAGAACATGCACTGTAGAGCTCTGACATCTGGAAGGTATTATGTGCCACATCCGTACATCACCAGGCACTATGACAGTTATACTTTTGCCCTTGAAGCAAACTAAAGAGATCAGCACACAGTTGCGTCAAGATCATTCTTTGATGGCAGAAATCACACGCACAAAGGAAACTGAAAGGATGTTAATAAATTTAAAGACCCGCAGCCTCATATGACAGACATTGACTTAGACAACACCAAATAGTCATCAACTCAACATCAAATGTGATTTCTTGAGATGCTGTGTTTTTCAGAATTTAGTACCACTTATCATTTACAACCTTTATTCTTGTTTTAGATATCATTATTTTACTTCTGTCTTAAGTTGATATTCATTCTATAAATTTGAATTAAGTGTTCATGCACAACATAAAATTACATCACTCTCATAAAATCAAAAGGTGTCTTTAGCAACTTGGTGGATTAAGATGGAACAAATAAACACAAGTGATAAAATACTAGACAATGAAGTTATTTCGATTCAAAGACTGTGATGGGTGTTTACTATGGAAGTTTTTATTGGACTTTGATAGTTGTAACCCACAGAGGAGAATCCACAAATTTTGCCATGATCCACATATATTTCACTATCCGCAAACATTTGTTTTCTTATTGGTATTGTGTAATGTTATGTCCACAAAAATACAGAGCAATTTGCAAATAAACATAACTTATTCTGTAAACATTTACGCATTTGTGGATCCATGTGTACATGTGAAACAGTTTTTGCACATTTGTGGATCACTTCCTGTCAGTTTGTAGGCCCTGTGACACTTGTGACTGCCCTCCTATTTATTTGTGGATTTTTGTCCCATTTGTAGCGCAGCTGTATGGAGGACCACAAGGGTCACGGAAATAGTAATAGATCATTTCTTTAATTAATAACTAATTGTACAACAAAAAACAGAAATTATTAAATTGGTTTACAAATCAATTAATTAATCCATAGATAAAAAGACTAAATTACAAAGTAATTAATTATTTAATATTTTAATGAGCAATAAAAAGGGGAATTATAAAAAGAATTTACAAATTAAATAATTATATATCAATAAATTTTTCAAATTAAAAAGGGATTTACAAAAACAACATTAAAATAATCAATTTATCGACGGATAATTATTTCATTTCTTTCCTCCATACAGCTGATATGTAGAAAAAACCTACAGATATGAAGTGCAGTTACCAGCTACACAGTCTAACTGCACAAAATAATTTGGTGAGGCTGCTGTTGACCTCATTACCTGTTTTTGTGGTTGTCTCCGCAACATTCTGGCTAGTGTCACTATTATCTGTGCAGCAATTACAAATTATCTGCACTGTTGACTACAAAAACTGATTTGGCTGTTACCCAATCTAAAATGTTCTTTTGTTAATAGTGGCCAAGACGATTATCTGCAGCATGTGGAGAACTATCAACCTCATAAAGATGAGGTTCAACATCCTCTGTTTCATGGACCCACTGGTGCTGGCAACTCCAGTTTCATCAACTCTGTAGACAGCGTTTTAAAAGGCAGAATGGCTGCTCAAGCTTTGACAGTTGCAATCTCTCAGGAGAGCTTCACCAAAAAAAGTACAAATGACTTTTAAGTGTGGTTTCATCAAAGTTATGTATTTCATGCACTGTAAAAGTTTACAAACCTTCATGAAATCTAAGAACTCTTTCACCTAGGATTTCATTCAGGAAAACTATGTGCACCTGCAATGATAATTTAGCCGGGTGGTAAATCAGTTCAGATGTGATTTCCCACTTAGGTGTGATATAGCTCTCAAAGTTGTTTGAATGTTAATACATGTGTTCTTTTTTGTTTTCTTTTGAGTGTAAAATTGTTTTCTAATTAAAATGTGAAATAGACTCTAAGTGGGCTGTAACAGTCTCATTGGCTATTGCTGATTTTGGTCACAAGGTGGCAGCGTTGAGCGATATTATTGTGCATCTTGGTCTTTCTTCCTGTTTATGTGCGAACAACATGGATGTATAGAAAGAGCTGGATCAAGCCTCCAGGAACAGCGCCGGGCTGTGAGGCCAATTTGACATAGCGGCCAAACCATGTAATTACAACGTCACGTGATGCTATTGGGCCCAAAAACACTTTTCCATAGATTTACATTGTACCGTAAATCAGCAGATACATTTTTTTGACCATCACAACCCCCGCAAAATGACTCGTCTCGCTATCAAAGTTGATTCATTCGGTCTGATCACATTTCGGAAGCCTAAAAGAGCTGCACAATTGAATTATTTTATCCCCATTCAAGTTAGCCGGAGTTATGGCTGTTAACTATGTATTTATCTGGTTCTATTTTATGTTTTCTGTCGAAAGTCATAACCCACTGCTGTATTTTGTTTTTGTTGTTTTTCTTTTAAATCATTTTTTTGTATTAAATCTGTCACAAGCTGTGAAAGCACATGAGCTCTCTAAAAGGACTCAGTAGCTTACACACTCCGTTAAAATGACCTGTTGCAAATATGGTCCTCAATAAAATTTTAGCTACAAGAACCCCTGAAGTAATTGTGTCCTGTGTGGCAACTAATTCCTCAGGCTACAATAATTACACAGATCAGTGGCAGTTTACAGTAACTAGTTGTGATGAAACTAGTGAGCAAGTGACATGCAGCCTTCCAGCAATTGTGGGTGTTATTATTGTTATAATAACTGAACTTTCCTTTTTTTACAGCAAAAAACTAAATTAAGTTATTATAACTAAGGTTAAGGAACAAGACTACACCCCTCTCTCTTGCTAATTCAATCACCTATGCCTCGCTATTTCAATCACCTGTGCATACCTATATAGGTGTGTCCAACCCCTTTCTCTCCCGTTCATCTCAGTTCTCATGAATCTCCCCACCCCCCAACCTTGTTCTTCTCTCCTCTCCTCTCTCTCAAAGGGTGTCATGGTGGCTCAGTATTGTTCATCAAAAGTGACATTGGACAAGGGTACAAGAATTTCTCCATCAGATATTTTAAATTGTTAAGCTGAAACTATAGAGGAAAAAGCTCCTGTTTTACAAACTGAGACGTAATTCACTCTTACAGGTGTTTTCTCTGCTGCTGTATCCTGTTCTGCATTGGTTCCTGTAAAGATATGGAGCATTGCTGTCCATCTTGCTCTACAACATTCTTCTACTCATCAAAGTATTTTGAGCACTGAAGGCATTTATTCACTTCATTTAGTTGTAAATTTGTATACTAAGTAGTTATTTGGTGCCTCTTTCCCTTTGTCAAATTCATTTCAGTATGCTAAGATATAAATTCTAATGTGTGATGAAAAATGCGGCATGGGAGATGATATATTTGTATGCTATCAGTCACTGGAAAATAAAATGGACTGAAACAGTAGAAGTAGAGTAGAAGTATACAGTTGCTTAAAACATGATATGAAACTCACTGGACTAGTCACTTAAAAGCAACATAATTCTCAAGTGAGGTAGTTGCATTTTGCTTGAATATTTTACTACCCAGTAGTAAAAAAGGAAGGAAGGAAAACTTGTAGCCCAGCCCCTTGGTTTCTAGGCAGGGCTAGCTCTGGTCATTTTGGTGCCCAAGGCAAAATTAGGATTTGTTCACATTATTTTTTTTTATATCTATCCTCAAATGTGGTTTTGTTCTTGTTGACAATGTGTTAGTAAGAAGTGAAATGCTATGTTTTTCAGAATTAAGTACCACTTAACTTTTTTTTGGTACAGTAACTCCCTTTACGCTGTGTCATGTTTTAGAAAGCATTATTTGAATTCTTTCATAAGTTGGTATTTTTTCTATAAATTTGAGCATAAAATTATAGCAAAACTTTCTTTTGGGAACTCTTCTTTTGGTAGATCAAGAAAATACTTGACAGGGCAGTCTTGATATAGACAGTGTGATGGGTGTTTACCAGTGACAAAGTGAAAGTGAATAAAAAAGGGTTTTTTTTGTGAGTGCACTTTTGTACTTGCTTTTCCCTCTTGAACATACTTAAAGTTGCAATAAACAATATTTACCCATATTAGTTGTCAGAAAACAACTATTTTCTATGTAGAGATAATGCGGAGTAATAGCGTCCTTACCAGTGAATGAAGTCACACCCCCTCTGTGTGTGTTGTTATCCGAGCTTGGTAGCCGCATCATATTAGTGCATCCCTGAGTCCCTCTGTGTCTGCTTCATAAACTTTCTCAAATTACAGCTAAACAGTACACTAAAAATATGTTTCTGAAAGCATTTGAGGCAAGAAATAGGCAATGCACTAACAGAATCTTGATCCATATTTGATCAGCTCTGCCTAGTTTGACAGTTTGATCTGAATTTTGTTAGTTGTTGGCTTAATTTTTTTCTTTTTCCCAACCTTATTGAGTAAACCACACACAGTTTTGTTTTGGTCTGAGATGTTGGTGCTGTAGTGTGACATCTAGTGGCTGAATGTCATATTGCAACTTTAATCCACTGTATATTTTTATAATTTATTTGAATTATGGATATTCATAAAGAATAATAAGTTTGCTGTTGGAGCACCCTTGGACCAGTTTTACCAGTGATTTGTTGCAACAAATTTTTAGAGATGGGCATTCTTAAATATTCTCAAATATTATGGTGACATTGAGGTTGTTTTTAGGCCATGGATAATACAGTTCATATTTGTAAAGTGTTATTTGTTGCTTGTTTACATGTTGCCTTAGTATCTTATTGTAGCTATGGGAAGAGGACAATCCAAACCTAAAATCTGCCCACCCTCTCCTCGTAAGATACTCAAAATATTACAGAACATTGTTTAAACTTATATCGATGAAAATAACAGATAATGACACATTCTTCATTGGTGTTGAAGTTGGGACTTCATTCACTAAATCAACATGTGCACTTTACTTGTCAGCTCTTAGTGAACCATGGAGGAATATACCATGGGGGTGAGTGATGTGTTGATGAATTTTCTTCAACTAACTATTAAAACCAAAACTGCACAAAATTATTTAGTGAGACTGTCTTTTGTTATGTCTTGGTTTAATGTCAAGGGTGTCTGTGCACCATATGCACCATACATTTGTTTGATGTAAATACATTTCAATAACACACTATCTAACCTTTTTTATTGAACACTCAAAAGGAAAAAAATCTCCAGTTTGTAAGGGATTTTAAACCTCATAAAGAAGGGGTCCAGCACCTCAGAATTCTGCTTCATGGACCAGTTAGTGCTGGCAAGTCCAGTTTCATCAACTCTGTCGACAGTGCTTTACAAGGCAGGATTGCAACTCGAGCTTCGGTAGAAACAAACTCTGAGGATAGCTTCACCAAAAAAGTATGAACAATTTTCGATGTATGGATTAACTAAGCAAGGTGCATCCCTAATTTATTATATATCTCATGCACTGTTAAAGTTGAAATTACAAACCTTCATAATAACTGCACCTTTCTGGTGTACAGTACAAAATGTACAAAATAAGCTTCGAGAAGGGCATAAATAGAGGAGTTGGTGAAGAAGACATCAAACTGGCCGTGATGGGACACGTGAGAGAGGGTTACAAGGTAAAATAACTGCCTTCTGTTCTGCGATGAGTTTTGCATAAATATTTTTATTCACATAGAAAAACTTTTCACATTCAAGTCATCAGCAAGAGCAGATATAACTGTTTTGTGAGCTGGCTCAGTGGGTTTTATTAATTAAATCAGAGGTCTGAGGTCAAAACGGATATAAGGAATGTGTACAGGAGCAAAAGCCTGAAGAAACGGGTATGCTGATGTGTATGAATTTGTACAGAGATGTTAACTCAGTTCAAATATGTTAATGAAGTAATTTAGCTTTGTATTTTTTTGTATTAGCACAAAATAACCTTTGATCACTTTGCAGTCATTTCTTAAATACAATATTCTTCAAACATAGATGGAGGAAGTGACTGAGAGGCTGGGTATTCCACTGAACTGCATCTTTCTGGTGAAAAACTACAACTCAGAAATCGACACAAATGATGACACTGATTCACTGATTCTGAGTGCATTGAGAAAGATAATTGACTATGGAGAAGACTACCTTAATGACATTTAACCTACAAACTACTGAGGCACATGGAAAATCTCGCTTGATTGTAGAAATATAAAAGATGATTTATGATGTATGATGTAAAATTAAATATTTGAGATCCAGTAATTCGTTCATCAGTAATTCAAGTGAGTAGCATTTTGGGGATTTGTTTTAATATTGTTTCTCCTTTGCCCAGACAAATTCTGAAATTAGTTTTATCTATAAAGACCTTTAACATATTTATGTGCATACTGTACATGTACCTCACCTTTATGAGTTTTATCTTAATTGAAAAATGCTGTATTTAACACATTTGTTGATCAAAATATGTATTCACATTTTTTAAAGTGCTTATGTTAACTTATGTTGATTGTCTCTGGGCCTACTTCCCAACTGTATTTTATACAATAACAATGGATTTATAACATACCTGGACAATAACAATACCTGGATAGTAGTGAAACGGGTCAAAAATCCTTTTTATCATGCGGCAGACGAAGTATTTGTGATCCAAAGCTCCTGTGCCACACTGCTGACAGAGGAGAATGCTGTTTGAAAGAGGAAAGAGATCACCCGACACACAAAAAAAGCATGTGAATAGTTTTTAACACAGCAATTAACAACTATTAACTACAAACAACTATTAGCAGACAATCTGAGGTACACCAACAGTGCCTTTGCACACAAGTTCAACATGTGTCCACATGAAACTGGTTGATTTCCTGCCATCACAAAAACCTTAGATAAGATAAAAACAATTAGAGAAAATATCTTAAAATGTAAGATCATTATTAGCAAAAATTTATACATTCTTAATTGATGTTGGTAAATTGTATTTGATGCTTAGTTTGCCTTAATTTATGGCAATGCGCCTTCAGCTTAGTGAACAATGGAGGCAAACATCACAGGTGTGAATGTGTGTTTTATTATTTATTTATGATAGTGGTGCAACATGGCGGGCTCTGTGGAAGAGGACCTGCTTCCTATATAGATATAAAGGGCTCATTTTAAGGTAACGAAAACACAATGATTCTTATTTTCAGGTGATTATACACTAATTAAAACATACTTATGAATGTTATATTCTATTTCTGCCAAGTTCGTATTATTGGCAAAGAGAACTATCTGCAGTATGTGAATGTTTCAACCTCATAAAGAAGGTTCAACACTTTAGAATTCATGGACTCACTGGTGCTGGCAAGTCCAGTTTCAGCAACCTAACAGTTTACAGTGTTATGAAAGAAAAAAGAAAAGCTGCTAAAGCTTTGGCAGATGTAAACACTTAGGACAGCTTGACCAGAAAAGTATGAATCACACTTTGAGTAGTGTTTGTCCAAGGTCATATTTCATGCACTGTAAATTTTTTGGTTTTCAGCTGTAAGAATCTAATACTGTATTACTGATACATATACTGCAAGTTATTGTACAACCTGTTCTACTATATTTTACTGAATAATGTATGGAAAGGCTGTGTATCAGCCCAATGCAATCAAAACCTGTATTGTATGAGATGTGCATTTTGGGTTTTTGCATTATTGTGCTGTTAGCTATGCTTTATTGATTGAGGTGGTAATTAACTGATTTTGTTGTGTCCCAGTAAACATGAAACTGGTGATTAGCAGGTCAAAAGACATCTAAATGTCAAGGTTTAAAACTGGAAAGTGTTATTCACCAGCATTTTAATTTTAATGGGAAGTTTGGACCTGTTCTACTGTTTAATGAAACATTAGGCTACAGTACTGCTGTTCAGGTAAAACCACAATTGGAAGCAAACATAATGAAATTTGCCAGTAGTTTCCTTTAATTTAATTTCTCCTAGTCCATACAATAGACTATCTTAATGTATGTAATCCCTTGGAAGTTAAAATTATATTGGCCTTGTGGTTTTTACAAATAGGCCTATTATGTGATACAGAGTGGTATGGCAATAACACCAAAATTAGCCTTATATTAACAGATATATTTTTAAGTAAAACTATTGTACAAATAATTGAATCACTGTCAAATTCAAATTCAAATTTTCTTTATTGGCATGAATGTCATAACAACAATATTGCCAAAACATCAAGAGTCAATGAAACAAAATAGCATTAACATAACAGTAAGATTGACATATATTAATTATATACAGTATATCTATAGTATATTTAGTATATCTATGTACATATATCCATCTATGTATGTGTGTATGTATGTATGTATAGATATACATGTATCTATATCTATACATACATATACATACACACACACGTATATATACACAGTATATCCTATGCATGTATTTGTGTGTGTGTGTGTGTGTGTGTGTGTGCGTGTGTGTGTGTGCGCATGTGTGTCTAGATCACTCACTGTCACTCAGGTTGTGGCATTTTAATACATAGCCTACTGGGCAATAAGATATGCCCTGTCTCCTTCTCCTAGAAGTATTTTTAATTCTGAGAAGTCATTAAGCTCTTTGAAATCTGACATTTTAGAGTTCAACTTGTTAAAGTAAATGTTCTTTATTTTATTGAATGTTTTACATTGTAGGAGGAAGTGCATCTCTGTCAACCTCACCTGTCGAACAGAGTGGTGCTTGTAAATGAAAATCAGATTTATAATAAAACTATATTTAAGATTTAGGGCAAAAGTGCCTCATATGATTCAGGAAAGGAAGAAAAAGGCAGTTCCTTATGAAACCCTGAAAATGTACCGTTTTAGTAGTTTTTTCCCCTCTTTAGGCTTTAGAATAATTCAACAAGATAATGTGTACAAAATCAGTAAAATACAGTATGGCAATGCAAAAAAAAATCTTACGTTGTTAGGATGATCATGACGTCATCACGTGATCTCGTCAACAACTCAGCTGTTGTGATGGTGCCTTCCAGGACCGTCGGAAAAGTTGCAAACAAGGCCGCCTGGATGAAACACATTTAGTGACCAATGTCATTCAGGAATCTCATTGTTCTTCAGTGAATACAACCTACATGTTATTCATTGTTTATAAAAGTATTGATTAAATTCAGCGAATTATTAAACTGGCTATTAAATAGATTATGCATGTCTGATGTGAATATTTTCTTCACAACTATTAAGTGTGGGACATATTTTATCTGTGAACAAAATGCTATTTTGTACTCAGACGTTATGATTTGATTGTTTGGCTTATAGGAATCATTTTATAAATTTAATTCCCACAAGATAAACACATCTCTCGGGGCGTGTGATTTTGGACCTTTGCTGAAAATGAGAAGTAGAAGCTTTGGAGGAGCATTTGAAGGCAGCATGGGACAAGTGAGGAAAAAAAGAGGAAGAAATCCACGTAGCCTCTTGCATCGTAATAGTCCAGCCGTGAAATGTTCTCAATGTGTCCTGTTATTTAAAGAAACGCTGCTTTCAATTAAGCGGATAACGGTGTCCATAGTGGCGGGATAACAAGGAATAACCCACATTGGTCCTGTTTGCTGAAAGGGAGAGGACTAAAATGGAGCTGGAAGACGGAGTTGTGTACCAGGACGACCCGGGGACATCAGCGATGATGTCTGAGCGGGTGTCGGGCCTGGCCAACTCCATCTACCGGGAGTTCGAGAGGCTCATCGGCAAATACGACGAAGACGTGGTGAAGGAGCTGATGCCGCTGGTCGTGGCCGTCCTGGAGAACCTGGACTCGGTGTTCGCGGAGAACCAGGAGCACGAAGTGGAGCTGGAGCTGCTGAAGGAGGACAACGAGCAGCTCATCACCCAGTACGAGCGGGAGAAAGCGCTGAGGAAACATGCAGAGGAGGTGAGTTGAACGGAGCTGGGGGTGATGGTTGTCAGCAGCATCCCTTTTTTAAAGGAGGAATAAAGGTTGCCTCAGGTGTTTTTACCTCCCAGCATCCCTGTGTGATGAATTAACCTACACGTGGCCGTGCAGCATCCCGCCCGTCCTGCCATCATTGAGGATGTAAACAAGGCAGTGTCATGGCTAACGTCAGACTGAAATGGCCTTCTCTTTGTATTAGCTGTGCTTTCTAGCGTGATGGTCAATGACTTAACACTGCATCTCTAATCCTAGGATGAGAGGTTTTGACTCATGTCACCTCAACAGAGTCATTCTGACAAGCAAAACTATAATCATCATATCTCTGACAAATTCACCTGTAATCTATGAGCTCGCCTATTGCATCAGAAAGTGTGTGAACCCTGTGAGACCCTGACTGAAGAAACAGCAGGTGAAGTGACTCAGCATTTTGGGCCATCACTGAGAGATAACTCAAATAATGTGGCGAGAGAAGAGACACACTGACAGACAGAAGGATGTGACAGATTTGCTTGCCATATAGCATCTATGCATCAAAAGAAATACTCAAAACATCCCGTCACAGCTTTACCCAGACTGTTGCCTATGATGATCATATTTCATAGGATCCACAACTACTACCAACATCCTGTGCTGCCAGCAGGTCATTATTTCCACCAGTCACTCCTGTACAAAGCACCGTAGCCCCTTTTCACCCACATATCAGTTACTCTATCAGATATGTTCTGCACAGTGTACAGCAATTCAAGATATCACATATACTGTAGTATGAAAACAGTCAAATGTATAAGGCATTCAAAGCCTGTCACTGTGCATGGAGCGCCTTTGAGCGTTCCTGGTCCCAGGTAGAGAACTTCCCAAAGCTCACATTCAACATCAAAAACTCCATGGCAATATCAAAGAAAATCTGCACCATTTTCCACCTTTGGGGGGGGGGGGCTGTTGAATCTATTGAGAGAGCAAATACACTTTATTTTTATTTATTTTTTCTTTTATTTTGTACAAGGTGAGTGATTAACAAAAAAAAAAGTATATGTATGACGCAGGACAGTACAATCGGGAGAAGCAACAGAACCAGAAAATAACTCAAACAAAGCGACATGAACAAAGAAGAATAAATAAATAAAATATTGGTTTAATAGTAGATGCCCATGTGTACCTGTGTGTTAACGTGGGTAGTTGTGTGTGTGTGTGTGTGTGTGTAAGGATATAGAGGGGAGAGAGAGCATAAGGGACAAAAGAGAAGAAGAGGAGAAGAGACGAAAGCTACAGTGCTATTTGGGGGCATCTGTTGTTGGTTGGGTCCCAGGGGACGAGGGGGTGGCCAGGGTGAAACCAAGCTGCGCAAGGGCAGAATTGTATCTATTTATTTACTCATTTTTATTTATGTCTAAGTTATACTCCCCCTTTCTCTCCTCCAAATACACTTTATGCTGTTTGTTGACTGTGACCACAAATATGGTTTTAAGTCAGTATTTCTCTCTTGAAGTAACAGATATGAAAGTAAGTCAACATCCGCTGCTACACAAAATATAGAATATGCAGCAGGTAGCAACCAAAAGGATACATTTTGTTGCAAAAGTAACTTGTTAGTTGCCAACAAAAGTACAACTCAAATGTCTATGTGTTAGGATCTTGTGTTTTTTGGCTAGGATAATAGCTAAGATGTGTGTGGTTTGGGTGTGTGAATATGATGCCTCCTGGCTCCGGGCCTTTCTATGAGGCGCAATGTGATTTGACTCGGACCTTCTGTTCCAGCTTGCTTCCTTGACTCAGGGCATTAGGCCAGCAGAGACACTGGCCCAGTATGTGGTGGACATAGTGACACTGAAACAGTGTGACAGCCAGGCACATAAACACTCTCTGACAGTAATACCGTATCTTGTGTTGATATAGTAACTTATTATGTCAAATAGATACACATTAAACCTAAATCTATGGGATTGTGTTGGGAAATATTCTTTGTCCGCACCCCAGTGGAGGAGGAGTGAGTGAGCGAGGGGTACGCTGACTGTGATTGTGGGTTGGAGAAGCCAAGTATTACTTCCAGGTCATGTGATCCTTTTGTTAGAAAGTAGCAGAAAGGGAACGTCCCCCAGCTTGCATTTTTCCCTTTTTTTTTTTGTTTTTTTTGTCTCTAGTTTTAGTGTCAAATTCTGGTGTCACAGACTGACTCCCCCGCCGTACCAGAGTAGTGAAGGGTGTCACATTTCTTTTCAGGAGGCTGCATCCAGTTGAGATGAACAGTTAACATGTATTGACTTTTTTTTTTTTTTTTTTAGACCTTTTACTCCCTGAATTGGCCATTCATTTCTTTTTAACTCATTATAGATTTCACTGCAGGTCACTCTGTGGCTGTGTAGTGGGCACAGACATGAAACAGCAGTATCATCATCCCTGCTTAGTTATTTTTAACAGCCTTGCTTCCTCTAATCTCTGATGTATATTGAAGACATAACCAAACAAACACATATAAGTTACTGATGATATTGGCGACTGCCAGCTGATTTGTTTGTAGTTTTTCTCCAGTTTGTCCTTTTTTCCAAAAAGGCATTGTGGTTTTATGGATATAGCTGTCATACAGTGCCCAGAAGTCCATAACATGTGTTTGTACAAATACAGTGAGAGTCATGTGTCCAGAAGAAGGAGTGCAGCCACTTTAGAGCCTGGGCTGACTCAGCTGGACAGGATGTGGTCGCTGACACACACACACACACACACACACACACACGCCCACACACACTCAGAGATTTGCCCACAAGGAAACTGAGAGGAACAGGAATTTCCGAATGAACCGATGAGCTCAAGATCCTGATTTAGACACATATTTACATCCACCATCATGTTATGAAAAGTTATGTTGTCACAGTGTCATCTGTGATCCATGATATTATGTATATAACACATCTTGGGCTTTGAGAAACAATGATCAACAATTTCCACCATTTTCTGACATTTTATGGACCGAACAACTAATCAGTTAATTGAGAAAATAATTGACAGATTAATCGATGATGAAAATAATTGTTTTATAACACATACAGTACAATATAATGCAAATATGTAGTAATGGATTTATTACCTTAATAACATCAATAGCACGCTCATGTTGAGATACAGCATATCTTGTTGACTATGGTGAGACATTAGTGACCTCAAGTTCCTCTTGTTTCTTACTATAGGTTAGAAAACCAGAAAAAACGTTATCACTTATCACTTTAAACCACATCAGAGCAACAATAGCAGCCGACTTTTGATGGATGACAGCGAGCCTGACCAAGCCCTGTGTGTGTGTGTTTGTGTGTGTGTTTGTGTGTCTTTGAGTAGAAGTTCATTGAGTTTGAGGACACTCATGAACAGGAGAAGAAAGACCTGCAGAACCACATGGACAGAATGGAGTCCCACTCCCGGCAACTGGAACTCAAGATCAAGAACTACGCAGACCAGAGTAAGCACAAACACAGGCACACACTTAGATTCGTGTGCACAAAATTTCATCATTTATTGCACCTATTGCCTCCCTTTTACGTATGTCGTTCCTGTCATAGTCACTGCTCTCCATCATCTTATGAAGACACACACCAGTATAACCATTTATTTTTATTCATCTGTCTGTTCCCACGTACAAGGACATTTTGTTCTCCTCTCTGCTTTGTTGATATCTTCTTCTTCACTTGTTTGATGTCTCTCTCATGGCTTGTTATGCCTAGTTTTTCTCACAGCGCACACACACTCACACACAACCATACACACTCACACCCCCTCTTTCTCATTCTTCGCGGGGTTAACAGTAATGGGATTATAGGATTTCTGTTATTCCCATCCTCCTAATGCGGCACTGCATTACCGCCCATCTTATTGGTGGATTAAGGAATGGAGGCAAAACGATGGGCTCATACATTTTGTCATGTTGAAAATAGTGTATTCACTCAGTGACTGGTCCAGTATCTGGTGGCAAAGCTACACAGCCAGTTAAAGTGAATCATTCATTCACACAGAGCTTCAACTTTTGGTTGAAGCTGTAATAAGCCAGGCATAATTAGGTCAGTGTTTGGTTAATTCTGGAAAATCAAATGTAAATCCTTTGAATTTTTTTTTTTACATTGTCTGCCCTAATTAACTGTTTTCCCTATTGTGCCAAATGGGGAACAAAACAGCAGCGTTTTTTCCGTTCTGTTGTGCGGATCATTGTTACCTAGCACCTGCAAAAATTGTGGATGTACTTGAGCCTCCTGATGATTGATTGTCAGCAAACCACAGTGCTCTGCTGCCGCTTCCAGTGAATGGTAAATGATTCATTCATTACGTTGCAGAACCTGAGCTGATTGCGTCCTGAGGCATTTCCTGTCCAGGACAGAGTCCACAGCTACTGTAGTGTCACAGTAATAAAGCCACAGTTAGTTAGCAGATGTTTGGCAATAACTGTATAGCTTGGATTTATTTTATTAACTTAATTTTCATTTGCCTGGCACTCAGTTTTGATTTGGGGTTGTGTAGTTTTACCAGTCTTGAACGTGTTCTACAATGTAGATTTTTTTTACATACCCTGTTAGATTGGATATGACAGAAGGAAAGTATTTAATTTTCAGTGTTAAACACATTTTAGGTGAATAAATTCAATCAATATTATTGGCTTAATGTTCAGCGTCCCTACACTGTGGTATTTGAACATCACAAATACAAACCCACAGGAGAGATTACTAGAGACTTCAGTTGCCTCCCCTGTGTGTAGCCTTTCACTTCATTACTTTGTCTCCATGAATTTGATGACTCATGATAGTAGAATGAAATCCCTCAGCTGTGTCAAAATATACACATTGGCAAGTCATCATCACACAACATGCAGAAGCTGCACTGTAGCTGCTGTAATTGATACTATCCAGGCTTTATATATCTGTCTGTTGCAGCAGCTCTGTGTGTGGCTTAGGCTAAACCTGACGTGCTAATAGGGGATTAGGTGTTTTTGTCACTTCATAAGTCGGCCCAACATTGAAACCTATTGGAGTGAGATTTACCCCCTCTGCCTTGTTCCGGTGCCTGTCTGGTAGAGCAAAATTATGCAAGTGGGATATGCACACTTTTTAATGCATAGACTTGTACTACAGTCACGTATTTGTATCTGTTCTTTTCTAATGATGTAAAATATTTAATCAATATCTCATATGCACCTATAGCCTTGCTATGCAGGTATTGCTTAATTGGTAAGGATTTTGTAGTCCAGCTTGCAGTATTTTGAATTTTTCACGCCTGATTCCCATTTTTAAATGATTTTCATTTTTGTTTACGCATAATTCATAGGCAAAGTAGGATCATTGTCTTGCATATTTCAGAGTGACCACCTTAAACTAAGCAGTATTTATTCTTTTGCAGTTGGCAGGTTGGAAGAACGAGAATTGGAGCTCAAGAAGGAGTACAACTCCCTCCATCAGCGGCACTCTGAGGTAAGAGGGAGAGGAACTGAAGGGGGAGAGGAAGGAAGGAAATGTTGCCGAGTTGTGATTGTTAACGACATTCTTGACAAGTTTCCTCTGGGTCATTTGTTTTGACTTCTGCAGATGATCCATAATTATATGGAGCATGTAGAGAGGATCAAAATGCAGCAGATCAGTGAGACTTCAGAGTCAAGCGGTGTCGGCAGAGTCAGGTAAGAACACACAGGATACGTCTGCGTTAAGAAGTTTTTCATATTATTATTTCGTATTATTTTCAAAGCTGATCAGTTCAAAATAAAAAAACAAACAAGTGAAAACACCAACACAGTCGCGTCTTTGAGAAAACGTCAAAACAAAAATCTTTTTTCGTTTCCCTCTCACCTCTCCAGGAGAGAGCGGCCTCTCTCTTTGGGGATCTTCCCATCATCTGGTGGGGCATCTCTGATTATCCCAGACCCCCAGGCTAGGGCAGAGACACCAAACACAGAGGGCTGGAGGTTCAATGACGCAGCACAGCCACGGTCCAACACTAGCCTTAAGGTAGGTGTGTGGATGGCAAAATAAGTCTTTATTTTCCACACTTAAACTCACTTACATGGAATAAAAAATCACTTACATGATATCAGCCTGATAACTGATGTGGGGGAGTTGGAAATGTCAGACATGCAGTGTAGCATAGTGAAAGACAAAGGATGCCACATCTTTGAAGTCCTGCCACAAAGACCGACATGTTTTCCTCCTCCAGTCACTGTTAATTCATCTGGACTTCCTTCCTCAGTATCTGTGCTCCAGAGAGTCAGTCGTGTAGTGTGTCCTATCTGGCGACATGTTAAAAGCTGATTCTCCAGTCTGAACAATGATGATCTTAAATAATCAAAACTTATTGTGTAGTCTGATCCCATCATTATTCTGCTCACAAAAAAGGACATCACTTAATTCAAATTATTTGATAGCTGAGTGTGAACTACTATGTAAACACTCTCACCATTTTAACTGTCAGATCAAAATCAGTGTCAACAGTATACATTTTTTGAAAAAAAAAAATGCAAAAATGTAGAGAATGATATGATCGCTATTATCCCATTTCCTGGCAGAGTGTTTCCGGCCCTCCTGCCAGTGCTAGAAGATAGAGGAGTTTTTGGCTTTGGATCCATTTAAGAATAGAGAGCCTTTGATAAGGCCTGGGCGCGCCTAAGCATATTTCAGTAGGCATCTGACAAGGCCGTCTCTATTTTCAGACATCCTCTTTTAAGCCATTAATGAATATGCAAACTTGTCTGATCACCTGGTGCATCAGTGAGAGGAGATCATTAAATGCATCACATGAATATTTATAATTGCAGCAATTTTCTATTTGATGCAGGGACAAATTACTTCATTTTTCTTTTGAATTTTATTCTTTATATGATGTGTGTTCCCACTTATTTTAATTAATGTTAAATTGCCCTAAATATTACAGGGAGCACAGCTCATTCCTCTCATATAGATGTTATAATGGCTGTTTTCCTTCTGCTGAAATTTTGTTGTTACTCTAAATTATTCGCATTTTTGGGTGTGTGGGTTTTGTTTGTATCTGTGGCAGTTAGGACCTGGAGGGTGACAATGTTATTTCATCCCACTGCTGCGTTTTTGTTAAAACTGGGACATCAGCTCTGTGTCGCGGTGCATGATGGGAGTGATGCCGCTGTATGGCTCGCAGCCAGTCACCGAGGGAGAAAAAGGACTAGCTGGAATGTGATTGGTCCTTATGTAATCAGTGCCACAGGACGGTTATTGTTGAGCCACAGCCTTTTGAATACGAGTGGCTTTGATATGCACACAGGCCGTTATAGTTAAAACACAGACATCATATTTATTTATGGGAGTGGGCGGTGTTGCAAGTGAAAATGAATGACAGGTAAATGACGTGCATGCCAGCCATAATCTAATCTCCATCAGCAATATGAATCATATAAATAAGACCATTTCATTGCCTTTGAGTCTGGTGTAATTATATTTCCTAAATCATTGCATTTCTTTCATTCAAAGAGACCTTAACAAAGCAATGTCACTTAAACAAATCAAAGTGGATATGTAACTGGTACAATACATTGACATTTTGATATTACATAATAATTACATAATTTTGTAAGCGTTCTAGGTAGTGATGAAAAAGTTAGAATGCTGCAAATATTTGTTTGTAATGTTCATAATTAATAGTTTTACCTCTTTAATAAAGGCCCTGCATACCCGCACAGGTGCTCCCACTTAACCTGGACAGTTTATGCACCAATAAGAATGATAAAGATGTAATGTGTCCCTCCCTGGCAGGTGCATCAAAGATGTCAATCAAACAGTCTACACACTCCTGAGAAGTGCTTGAATCATTCAAAATACATTAAATCACCTGTGCAGGTGTACAGTGGGCATGCAGGGTCCTTTAAATGAAAATACCAATGCTATTTACAAATGCTATGTTAAGATACATCTTGGAAGGTATTTTGGCTGTAGGTTAGACTAAAAGCAAAATTTTAAGTTTTATGATATACAGCAAATGATGAACTGCCACTTGTGTACACACACACATTCACCTATATATGTATGTACTTTGCTACAAACAATAGTACTTTTCCATTCACTTCACAGACATGCACACTTTTGGGTGTATGCATTTCTGCTGAACTGCTTCTGCACATACAGTATGAGCTTCATTCTTACTCTTCCCCCCCAAGCAGTTGGACTTTGTCGACCCCCCAAAGGAAAGGGAGGGTAAGAGTGCGCAAGACTCTACTTGGGGGAATTCACTGGCAGACGACTGCAAGGTAGTTGGATGAGTGGCGGTTGGTGGAAATGCCAGCAGCAGCACGCCTGCATTGGCTTTGGGCAGCACATTGTTTGTGTTTGCGTGTGTATGGGCTTCAGTAGTCTCCTCCACTATGCCGTTTCATCTTTTCAAAAATCGTCGCCTACTCACTTTGTGCATTTATAGACCATCACTTCACAGACCACCTGTGATGGACTGTGCTACATGCAACCATGCCGTATGTGAGGGCTACATTGGGGTCTTTTCAAAATCTAAGTGCACACAACTGTCAGCTGTGTCATGGATGGAAACGGTTAATTATTAATCTGTCAAAGTCAATGACAGCTTGGTTGCATCTGGCCTCTAATTTGTTTTTCATTTCAGTTTAAATGCATGATAGTTTTAGATTTCATATTTTGCTTCATTCACACAGATCTCAACATTACAGTAACATTTCTGATCATCTCTCATTGTACAGTAACGTAGCATCATATATTTAGATGGTACTCTGTGTCTTTGCTGTTGTTGTGTAATAGTAGACCTAACACGTCCAGTAGATGTATGATTTCAGCCTCTGTTAAGTTTCTTCTAAACTGTTTTTAGTTTTTGAATCTTGTGTTGTGTATAAGAGGCAGAATGGCACCTCCCATTGTGGCCATGATTTATGTTCAGTTGATGTTGTGTGAAGCCCCCCCTCCCCCTGCAATCTGTGAAGCTCTGTGTCGACTTACTGTTTGTGTGCTAGCTCTGTGTTCCTCGTGTTCTCATAGGAAGCTATCCTCAGTCCATGTGTGCTTCTTTTGTTGTGTTCATTCATAGTGTTTCTGTTAGATTTCTTAATGTTTTCATGAACTCCAATTTCACAAAAAAACGATTCCCTGTAGCTTACTGTTCCAGATTTTTGTGTTTAAAAGATTTTCCCTCTATCTAATTCAGAACACAATAATAAAAGTTTAAAAGTTAGATTTTCTATACTTTGAGATTGTCATGATGCTCTCGCTCTACATAATGTAAGAGCTGAAGGAAATTGGACTCTTGTGTCTTCCCTTGTCTTGTTTGTGTTTAGCCCTTTCTCTGTTCAGCCTCATGTTTACCTGTTAGATCATAAATTGTCTTGTTATGTTTTCTTTTCCCCTGTTTGGTCTGAATATGTTGTGTATGTGTTTTAATATGTAATATGTCCTTTTACATTTTTATTTCTTAATTTTGGCTCTGGTTCATTTATGGTCTACCTGAGTGGCATCTTGACCCTTGATTTTGAGCAGCTATCAATATGTTGCCGTGAATAAGTCCCCTGTTATTACAGGATGAGCTGTCGGACTTCAACGGCTCCAAGTCTGCCACACCAATGTCCACCACAGCCTCGGACATGGAGAAGGAAGATGGGAACAGTAAGAGCATGGAGGTGCAGGCTGCACCAGGGACTAGATCCATATCAGTGGGTAGGGTCAAACATCATGAAACTGTGCTAGTTACAGAATCACATTCATTAATCATCCATTAGTCATTCGTCATATACAGTAGATGAAAGAGTGTTTGGCATACACTGTTTATGCTGTAGAGCTGTTAAAGAAGTAAAGTTTTTGTTTCCTCAATCTAAAAAATCCTAGTCGTACACACCAACTTTACTAATGACATGTTTTGTAGATTTTTACTCATATATTGTTCTGGCATGTCCTGTGTCTTATGTAGGTTTGTCTGAAAATGAGGACAGCTCAGATGTGCAGGACATCATTGAGTCCACTCCTGAGCTGGACATGGATCTCATTGGTTACAAGGCATGCAGGTAGTACTAAGAACATCCTGTCGGGTCAGTTTTACATAAAGTTTCACCAGGTAGCAAAACATCACCTCCTGTTCTTATTATTCTTCTAGCACCCCTACCAAAGGCATTGAGAACATGGCATTTGACCGCAATACGGACTCACTGTTTGAAGAGCTGTCGTCTGCAGGCACTGGGCTCATAGGGGATGTAGATGAGGGGGCCGACCTGCTGGGTGAGTAAAAACTCGATTCTCATTGGTACAATGCAGAACTGATAGTGAATTATGTAGCAGTAATCCTGTTGGACCCTCTGAATACATGTCACCTGTGTAGTGTTGAAATAGTCTGTATGAAATTGCTTGATTCAATTATGAATTGACTCAAAATGGTTATTTAAGTTAAAAAAAATCCTACTCACAGGTGTATTTCACTATTTTACAATACATACTGGTTGAAATATAAAACTGCTGAAGTTCTACTCTTCCAATACTTTGTATGTTGTGTGAAGATTAAGCGTATACATATAGTAAATGTTATGTCTACAATTACACCATGGCCATGAAAGATACTTGTTTGTAATTGGCTGGCAGGTGTCTTTTAAAATCATACAGGTCTTTCGAGGCATCTTAAACGTGGATCTGACCAAAAGCTTCACCATTCTAATTCATTAGAACATATATTAAAGGTCAATAAAACTCAGTGGCTAAATCATTAGGCCTTTGAATGATTTAATGAAAATAAATGGATATAAAATGAGAAGTTATACTACAATAACAATTTTGATTTATCTTTAGCCCTCTTGAACGGGCTATAGGTGAAATTTCCCCATTGATAAAACTACAGGCAATGATACTTACATTTTTAAAAATGTATGACAACTTTATACGCAAAGTACCTTTTGCTTCTTTTGAGAGTGGCCATGGTATAATAATATACTTAATAATACACTTTGAGGTGTCCTGATACAGAAAAGGATAGACTCTACATCATGTTGTGGTGTCTATTTTTAACTTTTTTGTTAGGACACAACATGCAACCAAAATGTGTTCAAGATATTATGTGACATCAGAGAATATTTTATATTTTAATGGACTATTTCTGTTTTTTCTTGTTGTATCAATGAGGTGTAGGTTAATACATAAAAATAATGTCTAATAACCCTGCATATTTCTTATGTCTTTGATTACTGCTTTTATTGGTTTTTCAAATTGACTTAAAAGCTGTTTTACTGAAGCTCTAGTACCATATTTGGTTAGCAGCTGTTGTTCTACTGCTAGCACTTGTTTTAAATTCATTATAACTCCAACACCTGCTGTATGCTGCAATGCTACACCAACTGCTTTGGTCCAGCTGTTATACACAGTGTTAGCCATCTACCTATGTTAACATCACCTCTCTTTCTCCCGTGTCTCATCTCCCTGCTTTTGTCCATAATCCCAGTGGAGTACTCTGGTGTGTATGACCTCAAACCTTTCCTTAGCTAAACATTCTTTTGTAATTTCCCTTTGACTTTCTACTCACAACTCACCTTCTGCCATATTCGCCATCGCTACAGCTCACAGCCTCTTCCTCATTATGTTTGATAACAGTTGGGTTCAGTAATGCACAGTGTGTAGCTTTTCAGCCGTCTACTTTGACTGCCTCTGAGCTAAAACACACAGATATGCAGTCGTTTAGACAAAGTTTGGTGCATGGGTGACGGGGTTCAGTGTTTCCTTTTTTCAAATGATGCATCATTTCCATAAAGTTATCCTAACTTTTCTTTTTACAGCTTAAAATATTTTTTTGCCCTTGTATTTTCTTGTTTTCCTTCTCCCTACTGCTGCCTTAAAGAACAAGCAGCATCTCTTCCTGTTTGCTTGTGGAGTCAACAGCTACATGTTTAGCTCTGGCTCCTCCATCATTTTGGTCATTCCACTGTCTCAAACTATATCCGCATTTCTTTCTCTCTCTCTCTCTCCCTCTTCTTTATTCTTTCCGCCTGACTTGGATTGCATGGTTTTCTCAGACCTTAGTTTGATTGGTAAGACCTCACCCTCTCTATCCATCCTTCTCCTGTCAGTCATGTGACATGTGCTGTGGGTTTTGTGTGTTGTGGTTGTTTCTGCACATAGTTTCTTGTATTGTGAAACCTACAGTAACGCATATCTCACTAGGAGATATTTCTCACCCTATGTAGTGTCTTGTTGGATTTTAGTAAGAATAATCTACAGTGGTGCATCTTAACCTCTTCCACTCCCTGAGGACACTGGCGTCTGCAGGTGACATTACTGTCTCTCAGAGGCTGTAGCAGCTCAGTTTTAAAGCTACTGTTAAGATACTTGTATCATATGAAACTAGGCGACCTAATCCATTGGTACCAACCATGTCATCCTATCTTGTTGGGAAGGGGACTAAATAACACTCCAAAATTAGGCTAAATTTTGGCAAGGGAAAACTGGCATGGCCATTTTCAAAGGGGTCCCTTGACCCCCCACCTCAAGATATCTGAATGAAATGGGTTCTATGGTTACCTACAAGTCTCCCCTTTATAGACATGCCCACTTTATGCTAATCCCATGCAATTTTAGGCAAAAACCATGCAGTTTTTTGCATGCAGTATAAATGTGTTATTTTCGGCTATTCTAAAAATGGTGTATTTGAACATTTCTGCATACTGGGGTCCCTAAACAGTCTTGGAATTGCATAAATTGGGTATGACTGGAAAGCTGAGACTGGATTTAATGAGCCAAATTGTATTAATGTGTGATGATGTTAGTCCCCATAGTAGCCATTTCATTGTAGTGAGACCATTTTTTGAAACTTGACCTCACTGTATAAAATGACCTATTGTGACCTCTGGGATAATCACAGTCTCATGAAACTTTATACCCACCAGCTAGAGACTGAGGGCATTCAGAGGACATATGGCTTTCCTAAGTATATTGACCATAAGGGGGTTTCTTAGCAATTTCCAGAACAGAAGTGCTCACCATCCAATCTCTGAAAAATGCAATTCTTACATAAATCTCCAAATGTCAAAAGTTTTTGATACCAAATCACAGCATGCATTTTTCTGTGGTGTTCTTCAAGGTCTTGGTGTCTTAATGTGGTATTTTGGAGGGATTTTTGACCATTTTTATCAATTCTCGAGTGGTCAAAAATGGTTAAAATTTGCACCAAATCTGTATAACAAATTATATCAACCCAAAAATTGCTGCAACAACTTATGAGACATAATTGAGCCTGGGAATGGCCATCATATACTTCCATCATAATGTTCTAGGCCCTTATACACTCTAAACTTTCAAAATTTAAATAGGCTCCTAACCAAAACGCAATGTTCATTACAGATTTATTACTAGAAAAACTTGACACACAGTGCTGAACTGCATCTCAAATTAATCTCAGATTCCCATCTTTCAGATGATATATATGTGGCATATACTGTTGACCTGCTATCTCTCCCTAAACATCCCCTGTTCCCTCCAAAAATGGGTCTGTGGTAGGGGGGCAGGAGTGGAAGAGGTTAATATGTAGTGCTTATGTAGTCACTGCTCCAGCTTGCTGTCAAAGTTTTGTTATGGAATAAAATTCCAATGTGGTCATCAATTCCGTACAGGTATGGGACGGGAAGTTGAAAATCTCATACAGGAGAATTCACAACTGCTTGAGACAAAGTAAGTACATAACTTGAGGAATACGCCACCAACTTTAGCATTGCACTGCTATAATACTGTCAGACTCATGATGGACAGTTTAAAGAAAGCAGATCAAAATCATTTATTACACACATTATTCTTCCATTTCAAAACCTGCTGCCTACATTACCCACGATGCAACTCGACTCGAATCACTCGACTATAAAGAATTTGGGTTTGTTACGCTCGTAGTGACTAATGCAGCCTTGAGCAGAATTGAGGAGTGAGCTACAGAGGATTGGTAACCTCCCTTGTTTTTTACGCCACAACCCCAGATTGTTTTCGTTTTTAAACTTGTAGTCTTCAGCCCCAACTGACACTGACTCAAATGACATCACTTTTAGGCAATTTATCAAATTTCACGCAAATCTGTGTGGAGCCACAGAAGGCTTTATACTGTTTTCACATATGCAGTAGTACTCCCCAAGACCTGTAAACAAACTTGGATGTGTAAAATCGGTGGAGCTCTCTTTTTAATCTTTTTGTGTAAAGAGTTTGATATTTTATATCCATCACTTTTTAATCCTTTGTCCCAGTTAAAATGTACCTAGGACTCAAGAGGGAAAAATGTCAACAGTGTTGTATGAGTATACTAAAACATACTTGTTCCCTTTCTTTACAGGAATGCCCTGAATGTGGTGAATAAAGACTTGATATTGAAGGTGGATGAGTTGACCTGTGAGAAGGAGATGCTGCAGGGGGAGATGGAGGCTTTGCTGCAGGCCAAGACCAAGCTGGAGGACAAGAACAGAGAGCTTGAGGAGGAACTCAAAAAGTAAGTAGCAGGTATCATTATGTCTCTGCGTTGGCGACAGCCAGGACCGGAGGCCTTATGTTTTCAGGTTGTCCATATGTCCGTCCCATTCTCGTGAATGCGATATCTAAGGAACGCCTTGAAGGAATTTCTTCAAATTTGGCAAAAACTTCCACTGGGACTCAAGGATGAACTGATTAGATTTTGGTGGTCAAAGGTCAAGGTCACTGTGACCTCACGTCCGTCCCATTCTCGTGAACACGATATCTCAGGAACCCCTGGAGGGAATTTCATTACATCTGGCACAAATGTTCACTTGGATTATATGAGTCCGGACAGACATGGATTTAAGTGCAAACTTGACTGGTTGGCAGAGGCATACAACCATGAGGCAGTATTTCTAGTTTTTATACTGCAGTTCTTGTTTTAAAGTGTTTTTTTTTTGTTTTTTTTCCAGAGTGCGAGTGGAGATTGAGGAAGTGAAACACAAAACTAAAGATGAAGAAGATGTGAGTCTTGTACAACAATATCTGCAACTGAACACTTCCCACATGTGTCGAAATGGAGCTCATTCCTAAAATAATGAATGTATTTCTGTGTGGTCATGTGTGGGTTTAATTGTGCGCTGCCACAGAGTGATGTACCTACAGCCCAGAGGAAGCGCTTCACCAGAGTGGAAATGGCCAGAGTGCTGATGGAAAGGAACCAGTACAAAGAGAGACTAATGGAGCTACAGGAAGCTGTGAGGTGGACAGAGATGATTAGGTAAAGAGGAATTAGTATTCATCAAAGCCAAACTTAATACCAGTATCTCATTGTTCTGTGAGATCTCTGCTGTTTTCTTAACTTAGAGTTAAAATCCATAACTTTCTGCATGTTAATGCAACAGCAAAGATAACTGAGCATCCACCAGTGTTGTCTGTTTGCAGTAAAAACATCTCTGATCAAAACAATATTCTGACCATGAAACATGAGCATGTTATTGTCTGGATTGATGAAATTGGATGGTGTTACAGCTGTCAAAAAGCTCAGACAACCTCATTAACTTTTTTCAGTAGCGGAACATGGAGACCACCTCCAACCACAATAATGTCTTAATGTTTCACCAGCAGTCAGATGGATACAATAATGACATACCAATTAAAGAAGGCAATAGAGTTCAGCTTTAATTGTAAGGAGCAGAAGGATCCTTCTACATACTCAACCTGCACTTGTGTGTCTAAAAACTGTCTTCAAACTCTTCTTTAGGGCCTCGAGGGAAAATCCAACACTCACAGAAAAGAAGAAATCCAGCATCTGGCAGTTGTGAGTCCTCTCAAATTTACAGTTTCTTTTTTTTAAAAACTACAGCGTTATTCACCATTTTGTCTGGGCTTTAGTTTTGACAGCCTTTTGCGGTCAGTGCACACTTTCCATTTAACTCCTGTGACATTTTCTCTCAAATTATTCAAATACATTTTTTTTCTTATCTTTTCCGGGATGTGTCATTGAATTGGCAGCATTAGGTAAAGATGGTTTAGTAACTCTTCTCCCAGCCAAACCTCTCTCTTGCCCTCCACTGACACAGAACTACTCCTCCATTACAAATGGATCCAACTTTGATGTGTCTTTCTCCATAATCTTTACTCTCCATGCAGTGTATCAGTTTTTGTTATCACAAACTGCTCAGACATGACTCTCCTTGTGCCCCCCGGGCTTTCCTGTCTCCTGCCTGCTGTGTGCCTTTTGATGTTTTCCTACTCTGTCTGCTCATAGAGAGCTAAAGAGGGATGGAGTTCCCTCAGTAGCCTAAATACATGTACATGTTCTGTCACTTTTGTGTGTGTTCTGTCAGTTTTACTGTAAGACATTTTTAACAGAATATAGTAGATGTGTTATCTTTGTTTTATTAAGTCTACTTGAGTAGACTTTAAAAAAAACAAGTTAACAAGTAATGCAATACCTAGTATATTATGGGAAATGACAACATAGAAATCTCTGGAGATTTCTGGAGAAAAAATTTTAATGTTCAATACCCAGTTCTTGTAAGATGTTATAGGTAACGCTCAGCTATTCCACAACTCCCAGCATGCTTTACATTACTGTGCAGTAAATGTCGGTGGTAGTTGGTGATCCTTGGTTGACCCCTACCTTGCTTTTTCCCTGCACTCTTGTTGGCTCTGTGTCCCTCTTGGCTCTCTGTAACTTCGCCACCTGCAGCTTCAGCAGACTGTTTAGCTCCTCCTCCAGTGCCCCTGCTATAAAGAAGATGGAGCCCCAGTCCAATGTAAAATCCAACCCGGGCAGCCTGGTGAAGAGGAGTAGCACCTTCTCCCAGTTCCCCACAGAGAAGTCCAAGACCTTCGACTTCCTCAATGAAGAGTGAGTACTGCAGTCAAGTTATTAAGTTGGACAATGTTTAGAGAAATTCCGAAAAAGGTACAGAAATGTGTTGAATTGATACAAATCCAAAAAGTTAAAAATAAAGTTACATTTGATGATTATAATTTAATAATTTGACTTCTGTGTCATTGCAGTACCTTTTGAGTTTGGTCATCATTCCAAAGTTCATTCACCTAATAGCCTGTTATAATATTCATGTACATAATGTATGTTAGCTGATCCAATTTCTCTCTATTGCTCTTCTTGCAGAAAAGACCAGTGCAGTTCGCCATCACGTAAAGAACAGAAGAGAGCCCAGTACAGACAGGTGAAGGCCCACATGCAGAAGGAGGATGGACGAGTCACTGCACATGGCTGGAGCCTGCCTAGTAAATACAAGGTGGGAAAGGAAGAGGTTTAAATACAAATCTATTACTGTAAGAGTAAATATGGCTGTTTTTTAATGTTAATGATCAAGACTGTCAGTTTAAAGTTGGAGCATTTTACTTTTCCCCACTGTTTTAAAGGAAACATATTTATTTAAATTGTCCACTAGATGGAGCTTGGTCCTGTGAGATTTGCCAATTGTGTATATCGAAGTACAGATAACATAAAATCAACACGATAAATTTTTAGTTGGAGTTGTCCATTTGTTTTCATTTCATTTACTTATGAATGTAGCTGTGCTGTCTTTCTGCTGTGCCTATGTGGACAGTTCAGAGAGATGTTGGCTTTAAGCAGTTTTGTTTATGTTGCCTTTTTGTCTAAATTTAACAGCCATCTAAACAAATACTGTTCAGTGCTCTCACATTATTGTCCATATTTTGATCAAATATGTTTTGAAATTTGACCCTGACAGGTGGCAAACGGTGGCCAGGTAGAGAACAAAATGAATTTGCCTGTACCGGTATACTTGAGACCTCTGGATCAGAAAGATGCTTCTATGAAGGTACATAAGTAAACTAGATAACACGTACATACACAGAACATACTGTGTGCCTTTTTGTACATATCCATTTGATATTTCTGTGGCACAATATTATTTTACACTGATGATTAATCGAAGTGTATCACATTAGTGGATATAATCCCATTGTAATATGTTTAATTTGTTCCTTCTCTGTTTCCCAGCTGTGGTGTGCTGCAGGGGTTAACCTGTCCGGTGGGAGGACATTACCCACATCAGAGCTCGCTAAGCAGACGAAGGGTTCTCAGAGTAGCCTGGACCAGTTGGAGCAAGATAATAAAGTTAGAGTGAGTCATTTAAGGAAGAAGCTGTGGTATCTTATAGTGTTTTTTATGTTTAAAAATTAGTTGCTGTCTGTAGGTCCAGTAAGTTCAGAAAGTGCTTCAAACTTTGGTTTGAATTCTGTCAAGACTTTGGCTGATTTTCAGGATCAGGAGAAAGGGGAGCAGGAGAAGGAGCTGATCCTTCAGGATGAGATATCCAGTAGGGTGTGGGTGTGCACCAGCACCCACTCCTCTACCAAGGTTATGGTGCTGGACGCCAGTCAACCCTCTGACCTGCTTGACAGCTTCTATGCCTGCAACACCCACGTTGTCTGTATTGCCAGTGTTCCCGGTAGGTTGAGTGATCACATTGTTTATTTGTGTGGGGTGGAGCGTTTGATTTCTCTCTTTGTCATCTATAACTGAATTTGGACTGTAAGGTTGTTAATGTCAATTTTCAGGTGCGTTGGAGACTGATTATCCAGCGGGTGAGGAGGTACCCCAAGACTTGGAGGCTAGTCAAGGTGACAGGGTGTCACTGGCTGGCAGTGTGGCCAGCGTGGGCTCAACAGGCAGTGATGGTGCCATGGCAACAGAGGGGACCACTGCTATCCCCCAGACAGCCAGCACAGGTGTCACTGACCAGCCGGCTGAGCACAGTGCCATCTCTGGCTCAGGTATTTCTCTGCTGGAAATATGTTTTGATAGAGTATTTCCTTAATTGTTTCTCATCTGTGAAAAACAATTTTGCTAATAAAATAAATGGATTTTCTACTGATAATCCATCCATCCATCTGCAGGTATCACTATTTCATCACTATGTGCTTCATCTTACACTCATGAACAAGAACTTCCCAACCCAAGTATCAGGGGCAATCCACCCTTTTCCTTGCAAAAACAGTTACATTCCTTGGTGCTGAAATCCCTAACCTAACCTTAAATTTATTATGAATTTTCTCTCGGATCAACCCACAATACCCATAGTTGAGCTGTCCAGAGAGACCAGTCCAGCAGAGGATGGGGTTCCTACAGCGGAAGAGGCAACAGAAGCAACGGAGGCCAATGCTGGTGTGGGCGCAGAGGGAGAGGACCAGGGAGCAGATCAAAACCAGCCAGGAATATACACAGAGCATGTGTTCACCGACCCACTAGGAGTGGGGCCCACTGATTCTTCTCCTGTTGACACACATAGGTGGGGAACCATGTTCTAGATTATAATTTCTGCCATTGTGGAGTGTAAACACTAAGATATGTTGAAAGCATTAACAGCCTTTACTGAAAACTTCCATCTTGATTTCAACAATTCTACAGTAGAAACACAAAAATTTGCCACAATAAGTAATGTTCAACTGGCCTTTTGCTGTCAGACGTATCACATCTTCAGTACTTTTTCAACATGCCAGCTTTATTTATTATTTTGCTCTCTCAAAGGAGCTGATGTGCCTATGCCAAAGAAATAGTGTGAAGACTAAATTTATATATTTCAAATCAAATTTTCAGTCTAACATTCTTCCCCTGGTTGGCATTACAAAGTATAACCCTCAGGATATTTAGCTTACAAAGTAAATGTTAACAAGAACAACCTTGGTGTCATTAATATATACATGTATATGTGTCCATGTGTCACAAGTTTTTTAGTTTTACTATGAAGTGTACATGATCTTCTGCCCTCTGCAACCCAGGGGCTCTGGGCCGGATGGTGTGACCTCCTTACCGGAAGACTCAGACCCGTCAGAGGGAGAACTCCTGAGGATGAGTAGCGCCCTCCCCACCATGTGGCTGGGAGCTCAGAATGGATGGTGAGCAGGACAACAGTCACTAGAGGGTGCTATAAGTACAGCAAGAAATATAAGGGGCAGCACTAACACAACAAATTCCACATTTTCCTTGCCAAAGGACTCAGACAAAGAATGGAAGTTTAACTTTATTGATAAAATTGTTCTTACATTTTGAAAAACAGGAAGGTGTTTATAGAATCAAGCCTGATTTAAGCCAGTTATGGTTCTGTTATTTGTCAAATTATTTTATCACACAACTTTTAGTTGGAAATCTACTCTTCTTAAGCCAGTATTGTACTCTGATCGGCCTTTCTTCATCTCTCTGTGTCTCCCTCTTAAGTCTGTATGTCCACTCGTCTGTAGCTCGATGGAGGAAGTGTCTCCATGCCATCAAATTGAAAGACTCCATCCTCAGCATAGTGTGAGTACAAAGTTGCTTGTGACACACACACCTAACATACTTTTTTACTTACAGGAAAAAAGGTGTAAAAAAGCGTCTTCATCTTTTTACAGGCATGTTAAAGGGAGAGTCCTGGTAGCATTGGCAGATGGGACTTTAGCAATTTTCCACAGAGGCATTGGTAAGTCTGTAGCTTTTCCTGTACATTTTCAACAACATATCTGACTATATTTATACTGTTGGAACCGTTTTGCCAAAACCTCTGATGACCATTTTATGCCACAAAGACCTTGGCTCTCAAGTCTCTGTGTTTCTCCCAAGCAGATGGTCAGTGGGATCTAACCAACTACCACCTGTTGGATCTGGGCCGGCCCCACCACTCTATCCGCTGTATGACAGTGGTCCACGACAAAGTGTGGTGCGGATACAGGAACAAGATCTACATAATCCAGCCCAAGGCCATGAGGATAGAGGTACAACTGCCACTACAGTCAATAAGTATTCTGTCACTTATAGGAGTTATTTTCCAGTCACCCACAACTTGTGTAACCTGATAGTCTTATAATTTTGTTAAAGTAATAGTTAACCTTTATCGCAGGTCAAGGCAAGGCAAGGCAAGTTTATTTGTGTAGCTCATTTCAACAAGGAAATTCTAAGTACTTTACATAGAGCATAAAAGGCATCAAGACAGAATATAAAAGCAACACAAGACAATGTAAAGAGACATTTAAATATAATTTTTAAAAAGTGTTAAATTTGGAAATAAAAAAGAAGCTAAAACAGAATAAGACAGATAAAACAGGATAAAAGTTACAGTGCAATGTAAGATATTAACCCTTAAATTTGGTTAAATTAAAAGCAGTGGCAAACAGAAAAGTCTTCAGCTCTGATTTAAAAGAACTGAGCGTTGCAGCAGACCTGCAGTTTTCTGGGAGTTTGTTCCAGATATGTGGAGCATAAAAACTGAATGCTGCTTCTCCATGTTTAGTTTTTACGCCTGTCCCAGATGACCTGAGAGGTCTGGATGGTTCATAATGTAGCAGCAGAGCAGAAATGTATTTTGGCCCTAAACCCGTTCTGAATCAGCTGCAGCTGTCTGATCGATTTTTTTTTTTTAGGCAGACTTGTAAAGACAGCGTTACAGTAGTTGGGTCCAATGAAGATAAATATATGGACAAGTTTTTCCAAATCCTGCTGAGACATAAGTACTTTAATTCTTGATATATTCTTCAGGTAATAGTTGGCTGACTTTGTAATTGTCTTAATGTTGCTGTTGAAATTCAGGTCTGAGTCCTTATCTACACCAAGATTTCTGGCTTGGTTTGTGGTTTTTAACATTATCAATTGAAGCAGAGTGCTGACCTCTAATTGTTCTTCCTTGACTCCAAAAAAAATTACTTCAGTTTTATCTTTGTTAAATTGAAGAAAATTCTGGCACATTCAATTGTTGATTTGTTCAGTGCACTTACTTAGTGCTTGTATTGGACCATAGTGCCCTGGTGATATGGTTATGTAAATTTGTGAGTCATCTGCATAACTGTGGTAACATATTTTGTTGTTTTCCATAATCTGAGCCAGTGGGAGCATGTAGATGTTGAACAGAAGAGGCCCCAGAATGGAGCCTTGGGGAACTCCGCATGTAATTTTTGTCCGCTCAGATGTGTAATTACCTATAGACACAAAGTAGTCCTATAAGTAGGATTCAAACCTGTTCACCGGTTCAGTAAAGTAAATAAGCCCAAATTAGCAAAATATTCCTTAAGTAAAAACATGTCTCACGGTGATTTCCACAAAATTGTTACATTACATCATCTCTACCTGTCATACCTGAGCAGAAGTCGTTTGATGCTCATCCTCGCAAGGAGAGCCAAGTCCGGCAGCTGGCCTGGGTTGGAGATGGTATCTGGGTGTCTATCCGACTGGATTCAACCCTGCGTTTGTTTCATGCCCACACCTACCAGCACCTCCAGGATGTGGACATTGAGCCCTACGTCAGCAAGATGCTGGGTATGGCTACTGGTCACTGCTTACCAACTTACTCACAGAAATCCTTTCAACTAACCAAACCACAGTTTTCCTCTAAAGTTACTATATGAAAGTTAACTATTTAAAAATAATTAAATTTGTATGTGTGATCATTTAAAGTCATATTACCAGTTCGGTAGGTTTACTGAACATTTATAATTTTGGCTTTAATGTCAAGAATTTGATTTAAGTCCAAAAAGACAAATTAAATTGACTACATGTAGCTATAATTTTTACCATGGACAATGTTGACCATATGCCACACAGTGATAAAACTGACATTTTGCCCATGATCTCCTGGATCTAAAGAACTGGTCTTATTTTTGTTTTAATATTGAGAGTGTACGAGTAAGGAATTACCATCAACTGTATATTTTAGGTAGATACTGAAGATTTTTTGAATATAGATTGAAACAGCAAACAAATCTCTTCTTTGCGTGTGTTGCAGGTACGGGTAAACTGGGCTTCTCATTTGTGAGAATCACAGCTCTGGTGGTGTCCTGCAGCCGACTGTGGGTGGGGACAGGAAACGGTGTCATAATTTCCATCCCACTGTCTGAAGGTATCGTATGTGCACAGCATCAACAGCCCACTCAGATTTACCCCATGCAGCGATCTGCTAAATGTTCACTTTTGTTTACAGTACAAATTCTGGATCTTCTGAAAGTTTGTTTGTTTGTCATTGCATGTCTTGTCCCCATCTTCTTCCTTTTCCCTTTGTTCTCTTTTTTTATGTAGTTTTCTATTGCACTTGTTTTCTGTCTTGAACTCCTCTTGTTATGGAGTATGAATATGGGAGAAATTGTTGCCGAGCTAGGTCCTCTTTTTCTTTAACCTCTGGTTTCTCCACTACGGGCCTCACTCGCTGGTCAGAGGCACAGAGCTCTCTTTTTGCATGTTTATTCAAAAACAATGAGGGCAAACATGCTCAGCTGCTGTCAGACTGTCATGAACCCACAGACTGCTCTGTGCTGTCTGAGAGACTTTGCCTGCAGGCCATCTCTGCTCATAAACTCTCTAGTTTTCTGGATTGGGATTCAGTTTCACACTCTATTATGTAAATTTGTGTCTATATGAATGTGTGTGCCTCAGTAATCCATTAACACATTGTTGTCAAAGACTGAGATTTGATGGCCTCACCAATAGTAAATCGTAAATGGACTGCAGTATTCAGACCCCTTCACTTTTTTCACATTGTGTTATGTTGTAGCCTTATGCTAAAATCTTATAAATTCATTTTTTCCCTCATCAGTCTACACTCAGTACCCCATAATGACAAAGCGAAAATACAATTTTAGGAATATTTGGAAATTGATTTTAAAGGAAAAACTAAAATATCACATTGACATAAGTATTCAGACCCTTTGCTGTGATCCTTTAAATTTAGTTCAGGTGCCTTCCATTTCTCCTGATCATCTTGGAGATGTTTCTATAGCTTGATTGGGGTCCACCTGCGGTAAATTCAATTGATTGGACATGATTTGGAAAGGAACACACTTGTCTATAAAAGTTCTCACAGCTGACAATGCATATCAGAGCAAAAACCAAGCCATGAGGTCAAAGGAACTGCCTGCAGAGCTCAGAGACAGGGTTGTGTTGAAGGACAGATTTGGGGAAGGCTACCAAAACATTTCTGCTGCATTGAAGGTTCCCAAGAGCACAGTGGCCTCCATAATTCTTAAATGGAAGAAGTTTGGAACAACCAGGACTCTTCCTAGAGCTGGCCAGGCCAGCCAAACAGAGCAATCGGGAGAGAAGGGCCTTGGTAAGAGAGATGACCAAGAAGCCAATGGTCACTCTGGCTGAGCTCCAGAAGGACAACCATCACTGCGACACTCCACCAATCTGGGCTTTATGGCAGAGTGGTTAGACAGAAGCCTCTCCTCAGTCAAAGACACAGGTGCGCAAGCTGTAAAGACTGATAATTACACCCTGAGGTGGACAGGCAGTCCACGCCTTTACCTGAGTTAACCAATGTAACTCAAGGCTGTAACTGCTGCCAAAGGTGCTTCATCTAAGTATTGAGTAAAGGGTCTGAATACTTATGTCAATATAATATTATGTCAATATAATATTTCAGTTTTTCCTTTTTAATAAATTTGTAAAAAAATTCTAAAATTCTGTCTTCACTTTGTCATTATGGGGTATTTAGTGTAGATTGATGAGGGGAAAAAATGATTTAAACGATTTTAGCATGAGGCTGCAACATAACAAAATGTGAAAAAAGTGCATGGGTCTGAATACTTTCTGAATGCACCATATTTAGCACCTTCTAGTCTTCGGACCACTCAAAGCGCTTTTACGCTACAAGACACATTCACCCATTCACACAACAATTCATATGGTGATGGCAGGGGCTGCCATGCAAGGTGCCAACCTGCTCATCAGGAGGATCTAATCATTCACAAACAAATTCACACACTGATGGCACAGCCATCGGGAGCAATCTGGCGTTCAGTATCTTGCCCTTTGCCCAAGGACACTTTGACATGTGGACTGTAGGAACCAGGAATCAAACCGCCGATCTTCTGATTAGTGGATTACCTGCTCTACCTCTTGAGCCCCAATGACCTTACCTCTTGTCTTTACCATTGTCCTGTTTGACCACTTCATCTTTTTTTGTATGGTTCTTATTTTGTTTCTCATTTCTTATTCTTTCATGTGCTTGTTTATTGATCATTTTCCTGATAAGCCTTTGCCTTCCCTGCTTTAATACAGCACAGTAAAATGCACAAATAAAATTGGATGTTTTTGTCTGAAAACAAGATCATTTACGCATTGACCTCACTTGTTCTAGCATTAATAGTACTTTCTTTTTCTGCAGCCAACAAGACAACAGGAATAGTGCCAAATCGTCCCGGCAGTGCTGTACGGGTTTACAGTGAAGACAGTGTGGACTGTGCCATGCCAGGCAGCTTTGTGCCATACTGCTCCATGGCCCACGCCCAGCTGTGTTTCCATGGACATCGAGATGCTGTCAAGTTTTTTGTCACCGTGCCAGGTAAGCAATAAGAGCAGAAACAGTGATGAATGCTGAAAAATGAATAGACTGCAAAACCCATTAATCAATTAAAAATGCCAGCTACTTCTATGGGCCAGATTACTTTATATATGTCATTACTTGACATTATTTTTCATCTGAGAAGACATTAACAGATTTGCATTACCATCGTTTCTATTTCTTTTCTTTGCATCTTAATTATGGTCCATTTTGTGAATGTCAATAATAGTCATTTGACAGAAGTCCACTTTTTAAGTCAATCATCAAATAAAAATGGCAACTGCCTCCTAATTATAGCTACTAAAAGTTGTTTTTTCTCGCTTTCTCAATACTGTAAACTAAAAAAGTTTTTGACTTGTTATTTGATTTTTCTTCACAGGTCAGGCAATGCCTCCACCAGGTAGTGCTGATTCAGGCTCTGATGATCCTGCATCTGAATCCTCTGACACAGCGACCTCTGAACCCAAAACATACCTGGTCATGAGTGGAGGAGAAGGTTATATTGACTTCAGAATGGGTGAGCATGCCACGTGTATATGTGCGCACACGTTGGTATACTGTATACAGCATTTAAAAACAGAATATCTCATTAAAACACCCACATGAAAGTCTGCTATAGAATTACAATAGAATAACTGGTGTAATACAAAGCACAGATGTAGTGCAAATGTTTTCACTGAGGTGGAGCAAACACATAATATTCCTTTTAGTAGAAGCAAAATATTAACGGCTGCATTTATGTAGCTAATATATACACTGTACCTCTGACTATTAAAACTGTGACCTGTTGACTAATCGTCTTCCTCCTCAGGTGATGAAGGCGGTGAGTTGGACGGTTTATCAGAGCAGACAGCCGGCGAGCCGTCAGCACCTACCAAGGCTGAGCGGAGCCACCTCATCGTCTGGCAGGTCACAACCTCCCATGATTGAGAAAATCACAGACTGTCACCGCCAGGGCCGCCCACCAACCCCCGCATGTCCTTCTCTAAGTTTTTAATTTGATATAACTGATTGTTCTTAATGCCTGAGTAGTTGACTACTTTGTAAAAAAAACAGTTATTTTTAGTCCATGTTTTGTACAGTTTATTCTTTATGAATTTAAAATTGGTAAGTTGAGGTTTATGTTAACTTTAAGAATACGTCCAAGATCCAAGTGTTCCCTTCTGCTGGGTTTCATGTTGGAAAAGCTGTTGCACACAGGAAAAGGGCCAAGTGAACACACATAAAGGTGTGGGCAATTTGATCAGGTAAAGTACGGACGTGTTTTTGTTCCACAAATGTTAAAAAAAAAAAAAAAAAAAAAAAGAGTTTAGATGTGATCGATATAAAGGGAAAAGTGCTTGAAGCATTTTTGCAGTCATTAAAAAGGGAACAGGAAGCAAGTTTTCATTTGAACTGAAGTATATTTTATATTATACACGTAAGACTTTTACATTTGTATACCACATGTCTGTACGTGTGTGAGCATGAGGTGTGTGTGTATGCTTTCACGGACATCTTTCCTGTGTTGAGCATTTTTATCATCTTTACCATTAGGGCTGGGTGTCAAAACATGATAACTACATGGCAAAAGGCATAAGACATTTCAAAAGGTTGAATTATCACCTGCAATATGAGGCTATTTGCTATACTGTATTGTCTGATGAGAGTGATTGACTTAGAAAATCAGCCTGCACATACAAGTGGTAGTATACACAAAAAACATAATGTTTCATCACTAAATGTGCTTTTATTCAGCAGAAGTTGTAGAATAAAACACTGTTATAGAGGGTGTATACATTTTTTGATTGATACCCAGCCCTATTTTTCCACAGGTTTAAGTTTTGTGATATCAATAATGTCTAGGCAGTTTGGATACTTCGGTGTTTCCTGTTAATAGAAGAACCAGCGTACTGTAGGTTAGCATTAGCCTGCATGAGGGAATCCTGTATTATCGTCCAAGTGTGTGTGTGCCTGCTCGGCCATTTTAAAAGCTAAACCCTAGTCTGCTGTGTGAGGAGAATCTGCCTGTGCCACCAGCTTGGTGCTTCCTGTTTGCTTCAGCTCATTGGCACTTTAAAATGTTAGATGTTAGTCGCTTGAGGTTTGGAAAAACACCCATGGTAATGTAAACTACACTACTGTACTGTGTGCCAATTGTATGAAGGGAACAATATGTTTAAAAAAAAAAAAAAAATTCTTGCAAGGCGTCACCCCAGTAACCAAAGGACGAAAGTAGAAGCACCGTGAAACTGAATTTCATTATTTTCATATTTTCCAACTTTAAATAGTCTTGTGAGTCTAATAATTTGAAGCGTATACATGTATATTTTTAGGGTGTCCTCTTGGGAAATAATCTTGAATGAGGGAATTTGACTGACAATAACATTTTTGCGTGGCACCTTCTAATGGACATGCACATAGCACTAAAGAGAGTCTCCTGATTGCTTCATCATTCCTTGTTTTATTGTGACAAATGCATTTGGAGACCTGGAAGGCAATTATTGTCATTATTTTTTGTTGTTGCTGTTTTGTATCCATCTGTGAGACACTTTTATTAAGTAATGAGAATTTTGATGTAACATGAAAGCAGAATACCAATATTAAGCAGGTGTTATAGTTTGTTTTTATGTTGGGCCAAGATTGGTCTTCAGTCCACTTTTTTCCATCATTCACAATAATAACTTTATATTGTGTTTTTGCCATTCCAGTATTTATTTCCTTTGTTATCGAGCCTATCTTGGTTCAGAATGTAACTTTCTACATAAGCAAAATATAAAAGGAGGCTATTGTGAGCAAGATAGTCCAATGAGTTTACATGATTGTTAATAATGGTTAAATTAAATGGTTAAAAAAAAAAAAAAAAAAATATAGCAATGTGATCATGTTGGAAATTTTTTGACAAACCATAAGATCAAAGTGTGTAAACAATAACCTGGTTTTCGAACAACACATTCATGTACTAAGCTATGCATGTTTTTTTTAAGAGAACACTGCTATGTTATCGGCTAAATCTGTTTTATTGCCACCGTTTTGGGTGGGGTGGATGTCTATGTGTGTGTGTATGTGTGTGTGTGTGTGTGTGTGTGTGTGTACGGTACACATGTACACGTAGGAGTCTGAACGCGAGACACATTTGTCCGTGTGTGTTTGATATTGCAAATGTGCAGTGTATGTGTGCTCACTGTTATGTCCATCTGTAATACCCCAGAGAATGGTCACATTTACCCGTTGTACCGGACTTCTCTGGACGCCACAACGGTTGTTCCTCCTGGTCAATGTTTGCTAAAACAGCATCATAGCCTTATTTTTAACAATCTATTAAACTCAGTTTCATGGAGAACTCGCTGATGTCCTGTGTTTCATTGTTGGTAAATTAATGAGTGCATGTAATTATGATTTAATTTAGGAAAGTGGAAAAAATGAACCCCTTTATTTCTCCACTGCATCCCCTCTGAACTATAACTCATGCATAAGTCAGTTTATGTCCCATGTGCTTGTCTGCAGAAATGTTTCTACGAGGCAGTTGCTAAACTCTATCCCAATACTTGCAGCATCCATAAAGAACGTCAAATGACAAATACCCAGTTTAGAATTGAAGATAATTCGTTTTTTAATTAATGAGTGACATTTTAATACCTACATCATATAAAACAACTGTCTCCGTCAAGTGACCCATATTACCACCAGATGGTGCTCTTTGTTTATTTTTTAAAATGGGTTCAATTATATCCTCTCAGTTCCACTGTGGTCATATTCATGTGTGTGATTTGCATTTCTGGTATCAAAAGACATGACGCATTTTGCTTCATATGAAAGAAAATACTGAAATACGCGTCAAAGGGTTCATTGAAAACCAAGCTGAATGTATGTAAATTTATTATGCTAAACAACTGAAGAATTAGTGTGATGAAAAAAACTGTTTATCTGATTGATATATTCAAATCATATCTGAGTGGGTGAGGAAAGACTGCCAAATGTCACTTTTCCAGTCAGAATTATATTTATGCTGTCTTCATGCTGTCTCATCCTCAGCCAGTAGGTGGCTGGGCTGTCCAAAGCTTCTGTAGGATGCAGCACAAAACCATTTCCATGAAATTACATCACAGCGTAAAGCCCACCTCCCGCCCCCTTCTTTCTCCATCCCTCCATCCTACCTCACCCACCCCTCCTCCTCTTAAGCCATGCGGGGGTTGACAGCAAGGCCTGCACACACACACATAAACACTGAGGTTTCTGACGTCACAGAGTGTGTTGTAGACCAGACAGGGGATTCTGAGGGATTCTGAGTAACATGCCAGGTTTGTGCTGTATTACAGCTGGGATGCTGCAAAAGAAGAACTGATCCCAACTTCCTGTGTCAGAGCTGTTGGGGACGGAGGGAAGAAGTACCTCCATTAGATCAGTTACAGATTATGACTAAAGAAATACTGTATTATAACTGTTCCGCACCTGTGACACAGTGGGTTTTTGACTGTAGTTCATTTTATAATGACAAAGAATGAAAAATGCTGTCCAAACTGTCAAAATTATGTTTTCAGTAGTCATGTGTTTGTCATGATGGTGCATACATCTGCATATACACATGCCAAGACTTTGTCTCATCAGTATGAAGGCTCATAAGGCACAAAAAAGAGAAAGAGGGAAATAAGTGTGTAAGTTGTGTAAGTCCAGTGATTTAACATTATGTAATACTCAACTAAACTAAAGATGGAGCAAGGATTTCAACTCTGACCACTAGAGCGGGAGATTTAGGTTGCCATGTTGTGCTCACTTGGCTCGTCGTTGATCATCGAGCCTGTCTTGGTCATAGATGACAGTAAAATAAGCCCCATAGGCCCAAATATGTGGAGGCTGTTACATAACATCCCCAGCTGCCTTCTCTGTGTCTCTCCGACCTTCCTTGAAAGTCAATCCCCCGTCAAAGGTCAAAATCTTTTGCTTGTCATTTGTTCTCTGTTAGTTATCAGTGATCACAGAAAATACATTTGTCACTAAAAGCTAACACGTCCCTTTATGTGTTCTTCCTTGATGGTGTTTCTTTGTTGTTGATCCTTTTTTTTGTTGTTATTGTGCTATGTGATGTGAAAGTCGACACCTGTGCTTGTCTCAGCCCAATACACGGCAATGACATGCAACACAGGCTGCCAAATCAATAGTGTGATCACACAGCGAGATTAAGGACAAGACCTTCAGTGAAGAAAAACAAGGGCAGAGCAGTTTCAGTGGAAGGAAATGAAGAAAACAACAGCAAACACATTCATAGCACCTTGGGTGAAGCTTCATAATATTGTACCCTTATGAAACGCATCATTATGAACGCTTATTCATAAGGGGGTGAAGTTTGTGCGATAGTAGATTAAATAGATGCAATTCTTTCAGGGACGCCTGTGGTGTGTCAGCATAGCGGTAAAGTAGTAGTGATTCTTGGCTTGTAGCGAAGGGGGCTGGATGAGTGCAAAGCAAGGTGAGAAATCCAAGAAGTAAGAAGTCTAGAAAAACAGGGGGTGGGGGGGGGGGGGGGGGGGGGGGTCTACAGAGAGATAGGCTCACCAGATGACGCTTGAGTGAAAAATATGGCAGTGGTGAGGAGGGAGAGGAAGAGATGCATCTGCTACTATCAAGATTCCCCCTGCAAGTAGTTCAGCTAATAGGCTTGGTAAACAAGAGGAGAGGTGTGTGTGTGTGTGTGTGGGTTTGCATGTGTGTCTGCATCAGCATGCTTTAGTGAGTGGGGGGTTATTTTTTTGTATTTTTTTCCCCTAATTCTCTGAATCCAATGATGCTCTCTGCAGGCCATGTATAGAATGAGAAGATACAGTACAAACACTCAACTATTTTAGTAGTCAATACTTCCAAATCAGACCTCTGACATCTGCCTTGTTTTGTGTTTGAGCACCTAATGGTACTGCTCCTTTTTTTGGCTGTCAAGCCATCATGACTCATTTTGTCATTTTAACAACAGGATCTCCTTCTTTCCATTCCAAACAACACCTGATACTGCTGCCAGAAATGGAAAATCACTTGCTCTATATGCAGGAGAATTTCTCCCATTAAAAACCAACATGATTAATCTTATCTTCCAAAATTTCAAAGGATGATTAAAAAGTCGGGAAATGTACCCAACTCACCAAAATGAGAAAAGTACTAAATACACATACAGTTGCTTGTTGGTGTGCACATAGGAACACATACACAATTACACAGTATGCAGTCATTCCCATTCATACAATATCTGAACACAGTAGAGGCCTTTTCTCCTCCCTCTGCTGTTTGTAGTGGATACAGCAGGTTCGGTACCACACAGTCACATTATTGTACCACCAACATAGTGGAGCTTTTTAATCCAGGACATTATATTAGGCAATAAAAGTCTTTAATAAGCAGAGAGAAAATTGGCAGAGAGGGAATAGAAATTTACAGGGCTTTTCCTCAAAGTGAATTTCAAATGAAATTCATCAGGAATTATGACAAAAAAGGATTCAGTCACCAAGAAATTAACCAAATGGCTACTAACTCAAATATGATATCCACAGTGTCTGGAACTGTTATTATAGTGACATGGTTGTCGTTAGAAGAGAAGCGCACACAATCTTACACACAGAATATTATAAATTTTGTGTGTTGATACAGTATGTGCCTCTGTCTGTGCCTGTCTATTTGAGCTCCATGCGTGTGTTTATGAGTGTGTGCACCTGCTATATGATCACATGTGATTTAAAAGCCTCCCTCAGTTCTGGTGAGAGTGCCCTTGGCCTCCCATGGAGGTACGCAGTATTTCATTGTGATGGGCTGGGCTAAGCATTTTCTGAGCCAATACAGCAAAGCATTGTGGCGTACTTAGAGCACGCTGTGCTCACCATGAACGAATGACATGCCTGCAGGTGAGGCCTCATAACAGCTGAAATCCTTTTGGCTAAAAAAATAAAAAGAGTTTTCTAAAGTAGATAGACAATATGGCCTGGTGGCTGTAGTCTGTGTGTGTATGACTATTTATAGCAAATGACTAAAGTGCTGAGGGGACTGAACTGGGGTTGAAAGCAGGGACACAGTTTAGTGTGACACCATGTGCAGGCTAGCAGTGAGGCGGAGGTTATATATGGCTGCAAATCAGTCGGATCCTCATCCTCTCTCTCTCTCTCTCCCCTCCCTTGCTATATTTAGGGAGTGTTTTTGAAGTATTGTGTTTCTGTGTGGTTTAACCTTGTTTGTGGAATGGGAGGAAACCTGAATCTTTATCTATCTGCCCTTCTGCCCTGTTTATCTTTTTGTATGTGGGACCTTAAATGTTAGAACTAAGTGGATGACAGTGCAACTAAAGATGCATAAAAATAAGAAAAACATATATCTGGAGCAGTAATCATAGGTTACCTCATGTTATCCAGTGTATGTGAAAGGCAGTTGTTGTGACAGTGCACTGTGAATTATTGACCAGATGGATATTGATGAGGAATCACGTGCACGTGTTTGTGTGTGTATTAGGATGCTGTTTGTTTAATAATTAAGCATCGGCAGTACGTGGGTGCGTGCAGTTCTGTACATACTCTTTGTGTGTTTTCATATGTTGGCGAGGGGCTGGGGGCGAGCCAGCTTCTCTGCAGTCTGAGTGACATCACTGCCCAGCAGAGCATGACAGGCGGCAAGGCCACAAGCAGCAGGGAGACGTGGGTAATATTACCCACGCTCCTCGCTCCTTTATTTATCCCCTCAGCCCCAAGGGTCTGGTTACTCTTTCAACGATGACGTAGACATGCTGCTGTTATCGCTGTCCTCCTCTCTCTTTCTCCCTGTCACTTTTTTTTTTTTTTACACTATTGTGTGGACAGACAACTGGATGAGCTTATGAGTCTCTTTTTCCTTTTTGAATTTCATGATTCATGGGGCTGACGGTGGTTGTCTCTCTGAAGAGGCACTTCAGGCTTTCAGGCACTCCGTACTCATTCTGACAGTCATTCTTCTTCTGCGATTTAGCTTTATATCTTATATAATCTTGCACACATGTAAACAAGAGAACTGAGACATTGCTACCACTGAAGTGGCTGATAAGAGAGATTTTCATCCCTAAATGCTGCGTAAGTTTTGAAACCATGTTTGCTAATTTATATATAGGCACAGATGAATCCAACCTAAGATAATTTGCCTAAACCCAATGGAAATCAATCAGACTGGTGCAATACAGTAAGAAAATTCACTTTGATATGCTTAGACATGGGATAAGTTACTCTGATCCCGTTAAGGATTTAATAATATATTGATTTATTAGGTATAGAGAGCTGAAGTTGTGCCCTTCCTTTGGGTTCACCTCTATTTGACTTTGTTCTTGTTCAGAATGGTTTTTCCTTTACAGCAATTGTTCTTTAAAGCTAAACCATGATACTGAAATATGTGGTTCATATTCTTAACTAAATGTGTATCTGCTTCTTGTCTATAAACGTCAGTGCAAAAATACACCGCGGAACAAAGGCTAATAGAGCAGAGCCTGGATGTAGAGCAGGTCTTCAGCTCTAAACAATAATTTATTGGATTACCATGACACACAACCTTGGTTATTGAGAAAATGTATTTTTAATTAGCTATTTTTATTAGCTGAATGTGAAGGTCACAGAAAGTAATGGAGAAAATAAATAATCCTTCCTAAAACCTGGGGCATCTTCAGCTTTCAGCATCTTGTTTTATACATGCAGCTCAAACTGTTCAAGTACAGACGGCAAACAAACACACAACCTCTCTGACTCAAGGGATGCATGTCCACTGACACCACACCCCGTCAGTTCCTGAATCTGATCACCTGTCACAGTCTAATAGTGTCTGTGTGTGAATGAGTGTACACAAGTTGGTGTAACTTCATTAGCTACAGACACATGTCTGCGCTTGAGATAAGACAGTGTGACACTTTAGTCTGCAAGCTTCAGAGTTAATTTCACACTTGCGGGTTATTTAAACAGCCTCACTGAAGCTGCATCAGTTCTGTTAGTGGACACACAATTATCTCATCAACTCCAAATAATGCTCACTGAAAAATCAACAGAGAATTTGCTGTGGAATGGAAATAGCAGATACGGGTTATGATTTCATTTCACCTTATGTCAAACGCAATTTGCCCATATACAGTAGGAAGTACGTGAAGGTCATGGTGTAGTAAACCGGACCTGAATAATGAAGGCTCTGACATAAAGGTGACTCACAATGTGCCTACTAGTGCAAGGCTGCTCACTTCTTCCCACCCCCTGCACACCCGTCTCCTCCCCTTCTCTTTCAACCTCCTCTACTGCACCCTCCCTCTTCTCATCTTCCTGTTGTTTCCCCTTCATCTTCGCCACCTCTCCATGCTCAGGTCCTCCTTGATGCCCTACTGCAGGGTCTCACTGGTGGGCTACATCCTAGCTTTTGATCCCTCAGTGTTGGATCTGATGTGGCCCCACTGGGGCTCTGAGCTATGCTGACCTTTCCCAGGGGCCCTCCCATGTCAAGCTCATCTGAAGACCCCTGGAGAGAGGCCAGGGCAAATATTGACTTCCTCCATCATCAAAAGCTGCAACAAGCTGGCATCTTTCTGTATGCAGTATGTGTGTATGTGTGTGTGTGTATATGTGTGTGTGATTGATGTATCATATATTCACACTTTCCTTGTTATCTGCATTGTTGTAAATGTGTTTGTGTGCTTGTTTACGTATGCTGCTGTTTGCCTTTAAATGTGACTGAAAAGAACAGTCCCTCTTTCCCCTTTATCTACAGAAATGTGTGTGTGTATATACCAGGTATTCCTTACGTCGTGGGGACGTAAATATGTTTACACAGTCATGTTGTGGGGTCTCGCCCCTTACGGGAGCAAAAACAAGTCCCCTTAACATAAATCATTAATTTTAGGATGAAGACTTGGTTTAAAGTTAAGGTAAGTTTAGGGTTATAAGTAGTTAAGATTAGGATAAGTCTCCAGGAAATGAATGTAAGTCAATATAATGTCCTCTGAAGTGATGGAAAGAGGACTGTATGTGTGTGTGTGTGTGTGTGTGTGTGTGTGTGTGTGTGTGTGTGTGTGTGTGTGTGAGTATGATGTAAGTGCCCTGCACAGCTTACAGATGGAGAGGTCTTTTTTGAAGTCATGCATAGCTGATTAATACTGATTAGTTTAGATCTCCCTGCAGTGTTATCCTCCTGGGTCCTAAAGCTCTCAACTCTGGAGGGTTGATCAGCTCTCTCTAGGGGTGATTTGACTAATATGACTAACATATGTAGCACTGCATTTTCTAAATTTGCTGAATTATAGGCATTATTTCTATTTTTTTCCAGTTAATTAATGGTATATAACAAGGTTGCTTTGTTGTATGTGCCTCAGCTTGCTACTCACAAGGATGCAAAGTCAGCCCGTACTGGTCACGTACACAGTATAGACACACACAACAGAAGAATCAACAAGCAAGTGCAAAAAGCAAGTCTATTTCATGTGCTCCATTAATCAGTATTTTTTAAACTGCCTGATTGAGCACTGATGAATATAATTTAATGTCTGAGTGAGAGATTATTCACACATTTCCTCAACTGAGTACCTGCAATTCTGTTAGCTATTCAAAACATATTAATGCAGAAAGACGCAGTTCTGCACTATGAATGAGGGCTCTAATTTATAGGCAGGCAGCACACGAAAACAGTTTAAAATATAATCAAGTACAGATCATTTAAACATTCTTTTCACAATTTCATCACTCACAAGTGTTTAATATGGCGTGCGTGTTCCTGAGCGCCACATGAGAAATGAAATGTGATAGATAGTCTATATTCTTTCCACAAGATCTATTTCATGAGTCACAGTTATGAGGTGAGTCATTAAAATGCAAATTTGTTCATTTATAAGAACAACCAGTATAATGTCTGTCCTTGAATGTGACCTCTATCGTGAATCCTTTCATGACAGTAGCTTTTGTGGCTGCTGATTTACTTTTAAAATGCAAATGTGGGAGCTAACTGCTGCTGCTGTATCATGTTAACCATCACAGTAATAAGAAGCGAGACATGATTTCTGGTAACATGTTGATTCTGGTTTACTCTCCATTTCCTTTTGCAGCCCAGTGGTGTGTTTGTGTAATCAGAGAGGTTCATGTTGATGTCTGACTGAAGGAGAGAACAGTCAATCACCTTGTGTTCAGCCTTCTGCCAATGATGTCGGCCCCAAGAAAATTTATCCATGTCCTTGCCAGACCACAGTGAGATAAGCGATCCTGGGGACTGGCTGTTGGAGGTTAGTTGTAACTATGATGTCAAGGTACCTGAAAGGCAGAAAAAAGATAACTGAGTGCTTGTAAATTGTGAAGAGAACAGTTCCTCATATATTATTATTCTACTATCTGTTATTATGTTGTGATTGTGAAATTAGTTTCCAGGGGGAGTCCTGTGCAGCTCAGAGGCTTAGATGTTTTCTTTTACTGTGGTATGCATGCAATGTGTAAAAGGTTTTTAGGTTTCTGATAGTGAAATGTGTCTTTTTTCAGATCTTGTAGTGATATCAAGTGTAGTGAGTCATTTTCATATCAATTGAGGGATTTTTAATTAAATCACTACTTATATTGATTAAATCATTTAGATAAAAGGACACTTATATATAACTTTTTTTTAGTCACCAAAAAGACAGATCCTGTCTTATTGTCCTATTGTCTTATTGTTTTTTTAAAACTTGTTTTCATTTTCACTTGCATTGATTTTTTTACCAATTTGTTTTGACTTATTGTTATTATTTTTTTTCTGTGTGTATTATTCTTTCTAAATTATATATTTAAAAAAAATCTGTTTAATTGTTGGATGAGTCTGCTCTGATGTGTCTGTTTTTGCCAAGCTGCAAGCCAAATTTCCCATGCAGGACATATTCATGGTCACATATGAATACATATGAGTTGGAAAGCGTATAGGTTGCACCCTGAGGCCATCTGCTAATATATAGCATTGTGATGTTTTGTGAGAGGTGTCATCACATGATGTAATTTGGCAGTTAAAGTGCACTTAATCACATGTGAACATATCTGGATTCGCCCTCCTCCAGCCAGTCACAGCTGCTATCACATACTGTGATATAGTATAGTTTCCTACTATCACCATTTAACTTATTAATATTTCTGAAACCCTCCTGTATATTATGGTTTGTCTTTACCTGGAGGCTATAGGCAGCTCTACAGCTACATCTGCTAGTCTGCATGAACTCTGGGATGGCTGAGTAAACTTGATTATACAGTTTGTGCATCAGATGCCTCAGGACCAAGTGGAAAAGAAAGTAAACACAGTGAAGAGAGTCCCACACTTCAGTGTATCCACTATACTGTTAGAGAGAAACATTAGATACTATTTCGATTAAACTGTCTGAAATGCAAAACTTTGCTGACTACATGTTTTAAAGAAAAAAAGAAGGACAGGATCATATCAGAAAAGCAATTGAACATACAATATGTGCTGTAAAAAGATGAAGTGAGACTAGTAAAATAACTTGTCTCAGGTAGCTCCATCTCAGTTTCCATAAATAACACATGGAATTGGAAATGAAGGTGTGCTTATCTTCTTGCACATTGGATGAAGATGGAAAAGCATATTTATATTGTTCAGAAACACACACACTCACACATATACACATATACATGCACACATACATAAGCAACAGTTTTGCTGTCGTGCACCATAATGTGATTACTGAGCATCTCTGGGTGCAGTGGCAGGCTTGTGGTGAGACAGAGTCATAAATCTCTGACAGGGAGACAGACACAGAGATAGACAAGCAGACAGATGGGAGCAGAGAGACTGAGTTTGCAATTCATTTACTGTAAGAGCGCCACATGTCTTTGGTGCCGGGGCGATTTGTCATTTTCACTTAGCTGTGCAACTTAGAAAAGTCGATCTTTGAATGTAAACACTAATGTGGATCACACCATGGGTTCATGTTAGTGCTGTTAAACGGGAACTCTGTTAGTTAAAACAATCTAGCCTACATTTTATTTTTGTTTCGAGGTACTTTTACAATGTTACACCAAGTTTACAAAAAATAGACTTTCAAGGGGTTTGAGTTGGAGCAGTACCATTGTGAGTATACTTTTATATCTTTAAAGAATAATTTGACATCTTGGGAGAAACACCTGTTCATTTTCAAAGTTAGATACCACAAGATTGATACCACTATTATGTCTGCATTGTCACAATCTGCTCTTCAGTCTGTCTCCGCAGCCCCACACTCCCACACCCAGCTCTCTACATTACTTCTCCCTGGCCATGTTTGTTCTTCCTACTCCCCACACCTGCCATTCTCTACCAGTTCACCACATGCCCTCAGACTTTTCTCCAGACCTTGCTATTGCTGCAATCACCTCATTCTGTGCTTCTTCGCCCATCTCCCCTTCTCTGTCTCTCTGAGTTTAAGAGACTCCTGGTTCAGAAACCTCAATCCTGTGCTGACAACCACATTTTCCCTTACACACTCCCTTTTAGTTTCTGATCCCCACACAAACTATTAAGAGACTGTTTTGCCTTTCTGTTATATATAAGAAAATGCTTTTGTGTATGTGATATTACCTTTTGCAAATGTAACAATGTACAGCAAGGAATCAGACAACTGTCTTTATTGTGTTTTCTGGATTTTTGGTTTTCTGTTTGCTGTGTTTCCCTCCTGTGTTTGTGTACTCCTCCCCATCCTGATTTTCCCTTCACACCCTCCCTGTATCAGCCTCGTTAGTCCTTCCCCGCTCCCAGTGTTTTCCATAGCCAATCAGCTCCTTGCCTGTTCTCTTTCTAGTCACCTTATCTTCATTCCCTCATTAGTTAAGTTGGTATTTTAGTCCTGGTTTTCTGTTTAGTCCTTGGTGGATCCTTTGTTCTGTTCAGCTCAGTTTTACTCTGCCTGCACTCAGTCTTTAAAGATTTATTCTTCAAGTTGCCTGCAGTCTCCTGCGTTTGGGTCCACCTGCTCTGCTCTTCATGCATGATAAATATGAAGCTACAGCCAGCAGCCTGGTAGCCTAGCTTAGCACAAAGACAGGAACCAAGGGGAAACAGCTAGCCTGGCTCTGTCCAAAGGTAATAAAATCTGCGTACTAGCACCTCTAAAGCCGAAAAAGGGATTTGTGAAATGAGGTAAATTCAAACTGTGTTGGCGGTCACTATAGATAAACCACTCAGCCACAGTATCACAGTGCATTTAACTTTCCTGCACTGATGGCTCCCAATGATCCTCTTTGCCCCGCCAGACTCAGCCCGGTTGCCTTTTTTTTATCACCTGAACTTCCTCTGCCTCTTGAGTATTTTTCTGTGTCTATGCTGCAAGTGAGCCGAGAAACTGTCAAAGATGTGTTCCCATGACAACCTCCATCCAGCATTAGCAACATGAAGTGTCAGGGAATATCCAAGTGTGTGTGTGTCTGTGAGAATTGTGGGTATAGAGCATACAGTTTAGAGTTTTCTTTGTGAGTTATTGAATATAAGGGAATATGTACACACGTATTAATACTCATTCATTCAATTCAATAGTATTGTATGTAAGTATTAAGGAGCACACAGCAAATTAACCCCAATTCAAACTTGAACTTTTTTTTCTAATCTTTCCTAACACCCTAAGAAGGCGCCTTTACTTCATTTCTTTAACTGAATGGGAAATACATCACAGATACATTTACATTTATGGAAACATGCATTCAAAAACATACTTATCCACACACACATATTTGGGAAAACCTTGCAAGATGAAGTTATAAGCAGGCTGTGATCCCACCAGACAGATTGTACTGCATGTTGTCATTTGTGTCACATCCAGCTCAGCAGTGAAGGACTTCTATGTTGCCACAAGAATTTCCGACCTGAAAATATTACTAGAAATCAAAACAGAAAACATCATTTACATTTTACACAATGGATGAAGAGAAATATAACTGAATGATTTCAATCCGTACGATGAGAAGTGATTTTGCCTCGTTGGGAGTATTATCTTGGTTTTAAATAGTTGTGAAACTGCTAAAAAATAGGTCATAGGTAGTGATATTGCTTCATCTTGTGAAATAAATCATGTTGTGACATGTTTCTGGCACCTGTCAGCTCATGGCCTGAGGTAGTCACTCACAATGTAGGCCTACTCTACTGCACCTCCCGTCTATCTTCTACTGTATCGCTTTTTTCATCATTTTCTCCTTCACTTTAGGTATTTTCATTCTCTCTCTCCACTCTCCCCATTTCTCTGTTTTACCTCTCTCACTCAGCCCTCTTTCCCTGTTCCTTCTTGTCTCTGTATCTGAATTACTTGGAAGGGCAAAATCTTTTTCTGTATATGTTGTTGATGTTCCCACAAAAACAACTCAAAGGAATTTAAAGGTTTGTGTTTTTTTGCTCTTTCACATGCAACTCTTTTCAAAGTTACAATTTTGAGATGCAGTCTCTTGGAAACTCCAATTTACAAACTTTGCCTTCAGGGATGTGAATCTGTATGTCATGCATGTCAAACTAAATTAATCCTTGCTCTCTCTTTGCCTTTCTTTCTTAGGCGTATGAAATACAGCAGGAATAAGCACAGCTTCTTGGCATTTACTGGACACTGCACACAGAACTGCACAACAAAAAGACATACAGCAGGGCAGATGGGAATTAAATTTACTAATGTATCTGCCAAGGTTGGGCTGCAGCAGTTGAACATGGCTACCTGACCTCTGGGACTCCTCGCAGGAACATCAGTCTCTTTCATGACAGGCTAAGGTGAAAAACTAGTACATCTTAGCAGGAGTGGAGAATACCATTTTTGAGTGCACAAGCCTCCCTTTTTTATGTGACATATTGCCTTGGTCTTTACGAGGGTGCAGGGTGCACATAATAGGATTGCAAGAAATAGATTAATGATAGATTGAAAATCAATACAGGATGGTGACAGATCTGGAGTTGGGCTGTTTCGGATTCAGTTTCATTTCTATTTTGAACATGATTAAGAGTCTATAGCCATACCGGAAGATCACTGAGTCTATATGGCTTTTTTAGATGAATGTTTTGCAAGTATAGGGATACCAACATATTCACAATGGATCACTAAAATTAATATGTATTCATCCATTCAATAGTTGTAGAGACATTTCACTCAAAACTACAAATGTCAACCTGTTAATGGGGATGCAAGAGGAAAAGTCAGGGGGTCACCAAAGTCAGTAGGGTTCATCCTCTGGGGATCATGGATACCTGTACCAAATTTTGTGCTAATCCATCCAGGAGATGTTTATATATTTCACTCGATAAGCAAAAAATTGCTGGTGGCACTGGAGGACAAGCCAAAGCCTAAAGATCACCAAAGTCTGTAGGATTAATCTATTTGGCATCATGGATATATGTATGTACCAAATTTCATGGCAGACATCCAATAATTGTTGAGATATTTCACAAAAAGACAAAAATGTCAACCTACTGCTGGCACTTGAGGAAATTACAGCAGATCTCAAAGTCAGTCAAATTCATCTTCTGGGGACCATGAATGACTGTACATACTTTCATTGCAATCCATGTAAAAGTTGTTGAGACCGACATTGCCATTGCTAGAGCCATGCAGCTAACATGTATGAAACTGGTGAAGATAGACTAAAATAAGATGCGTGAAATGTGATATCAGACTAATAGATACAATATCTGTGGAGCCCATAAACATTTGAATTTTTGTATGCAAAGTGCCCCGTTCTCACAGCCAAGAACTTGGAAGTTATCAAAGCTAATGAAATTTCTAACATCTGTCCAGTCTGATCTGATGACATTTTTTCTTAAATCTATTGTAAACTGTATATATTTCCAATAAATGCTTCTCTACGCAGGCTCCATTTAGATTACTGTTTTGTTACACAGTGGGGTCATCAGTATTTTGTCCCTCCTTTCTCCCTGTCGGAGTTTTAAGTGTTTCCCATTCCTCCTGTGTCCTGCTGGCATGGTGCACAATGCCCTTTTAGTGAAGGAAAGCTGGCTGGGTGTGAAAATGCCAATGTTTGTGAAACGTCTTGAGCACTGAGGTGTAGGGAACGCTGCCAAGCACGAGGGACATTTTACACTTTAAGCTTTCTCGGAATGTGGGCACCATTCACTTATATTGACACATTTCTAACTTTCTTTGGGGCTTCAAGTGACTACTCCTCTTGATGGTGAAACAGTGATTTTAGTTTTTTATAACAGTAATTTCTTTCTCTCACAATACACAGATATCGCTCCAGTTGATTTACTGCACTACAGTGCTTCAGTATCCTGCTCTATCTTCACCTGTGTGATGATATCAAAGCCATTATCATTTTATAAATCAAGAGATGACCTTTACATAGACAAGCGTTGTGTTGAAATCTGTGTGCATGTTTGTGTGTGCTTGGTCTGTTTCTAGGCAATCACGGCAGGTTTGTTATGTCACTATAAGCTTTATCTCTATCTGGTTGTGTAAACTTGATTTGTTATGGAGCAAAGCTTTCCCGTGAACCCAGCTAAAAAACTAATTGTGTGGCTGCGGAGCATTTCAGGCCCTACGCCAAATGGTTGACAACTCTTTTCTCAAGCCTCACAATCAACAAACAAACAAACAAACAACCTTTAACATTTCAAGTCTGCCTGTATATAGCAGATAACATGATAACACGTCATCATAGGTTTTTTCATCATCTGCTGATGATCAAGACTTTTGAATGAGTTTAATGATGCCAAAACCTTTGGTGAAAGTAGAACAAAAAAAGAGGTTTGGCTCACCACCAAAGGAAACTATTTCTTTCTCTCTTCCCCCATCCATCTACATCCACTTTGAGTCTCTCTCTGTATTTCTCTAAGTCTCTGCGACCTCGTGCTTTGTGTATTCTCACATACTTAAACATTCCAGTACTCATCCTTGCCTCTTTTCCAGCCTTTGTCATTCTGCACTGTATGTTTTAAAAGACTCCACTCTAGATTTAGGCTGTCTTAATTAATTCCCATGGTAAAAGATTGTTTTTGACTGCTCAGACTCAGAGGTGGCTACTGTGAAGTATCAGAAGTGGGAGAGAGGAAGGTTCAGCTATCTGAATTTTTAATGCCAGATCTGTGGGAAGCAGAAGCCAAAGTGTTTGTTGATGAGATGGATGAGAAACGCCTCTCTCACTGTGAAGATGCAGGAGTTACAATGATGCAACTAAAGCGATAATGTGTTGTTGAGAGTTTGGCGCAGAACTGGCTGGCTTTATTTACTCTTCCTGTGTGCATGTTGGATGGCCACTGACTCTTGATGTTGGTTAGGTTGTACGTGATTAGTGCACATGCATACATGGACACACACTTTTCTGAGAGACGCGTGCTGATCAGCTGCTTAGCTGAAGTAGATTTTGCCAGCCAGAGCATTCAACCAGTCACATCCTTGAGGAGAGCAGCTGAGGAGACAGAGAGCTTGAGAGAGTAGCTTTGGTTGGGTATGAATAGCAACTCTAATCGCCCCAGGCCATGGGAACCAGCTAGCTGCAGGGCTAAGAATATGCCGGATTGCTGCTTCGTGTGACAGCCAGAGAGCCGCTCTGCAAGGCAAGACAGTGACCCACAGTGGGAGGGGATTGAGGTCAGCTTGACGCTTTCTGCTACCAAAGCTAGCTCAAGCTTATACAAGGGGAGTAAGGAGCACTGGGAGTTATTTTTGTGTATGTACAGGGGAGAGGTATAAAGGAGGGGAAGAGAGCAAAGGAATTGTTCAATTTACCTTTTGTGAGCTTATAGAAAGTGTGGCAGAGAACTTTATATAATGAGCAAACAGTCTAACAGCACTCACACATGACTTTAACATCGACTGGATAAGTTTTAACAACGTTGCCCTGCTGCGATTGTTTCCAATGCCTTTTTATGCAGAAACACACAGCAGTACTGTATATTACAACAAGTCCTCCAAATTAAATGATCAAATAGGCCGTATGACCATGCACTCCAGAATGACCCATAAGAGCATTTTCTAACATGCCACCTCTATCATCATTAATCAGCAGGACAACATAATTTGTCTGTGCTTTCCAAAACTGTTACAAATCACTGTTGAAAATAATGATGTTTTATGGTGTTAAAACACTATGGTTAAGGTCTGGTTAGGTTTAGGCACAAAAAACACTCGGTTAGGGTTTGGGAAAGATTGTGGTTTGGGTTTAAATGATCACTTGAAACAAGGTGTGGGTTAAAGTTACTACTTCCTTAGGCAATCTTCATCATCATGGCAAGAAGCACCATGACAATTGTAGGTTACAGTTTTTTCTTACCATGGGAACTGTAAGAAATGTGACACTAGTGGTTGGAAACAGGAAGTGAAGCAGCGGTATCCTGCAGCACAGTCCAAAGTCCACTTTTCACAAGTTAGGATCTAACCAGCCACCTCTGAATATGGAAATTTGCCACCTTATACAGACGTCATCTGAATTGCGCCACTGCTCTGGGTCACAATTACTATGGCCACTAGATCATGTCCGTCACTCAAATGTAACTATAGGTCGTTTTTGGTGACTGCAGGAAAAAATGGCCCAAAACTAACTTCATATGTGGTCCTAAATCAGATACAGGTCTGATTTTTTTGCAACACAACCTCAGTCTGAACAGTCATATTGGAAGTCACACGATTTTTACGTCACTCTAGATCGACATTCGTCACAATTCTGCACTGTTGGGAATCATTCCATGAATACAAACATGGAAGATAGCTGCGATGGAGGGACAGCGATCATCTCGTTATCATCTGCACACGCCAGCTTCCACTGCACATCAACTTATAAATGAAACCGTAAATGCTGACTTCAGTGGCCTCCATGTTTACTTCCGTACAACAGCGTGCTGCGGATGACATCTTTGTGGGTCAGTTCACCAGTTCGTGATTTATATGAATCCACTATGACCTTGAATGAATCCCGTGACCAGTTCACACTGGAATCTGATATTGGCCACAGTTAAAAAATAATGTGAACAGCCAAACAAAAAAAAAAAGGATCTGATCAATCAATCCAAATTAAGCACCTAGGCTTTCTATGTGAATGTAGCCATAGTGTCGTTTTTCTTGGGAGGACAGGCTCATATATCAATACTGTATGTGTACTGTTTCAGATAACTAGTTCATAAGCTTTTGCTCAGTGAGGTCATATTGTCTTTCACAGCTTGTTTGTCAGAATTTGCAAGCAAGCATTTCTCCTTCTAAAGGGGGCCATCAGTGTTTTGGCTCATTTATTACAAATCATTCTACATTACTGCTGACTATTTCCAAAAGGATACCATGGTAATTTAGATTTAGATTTTAGATTTAGATTTGAACCTTACTTCATAATCATTCCCAGTGAACATCTTGATCACAGTTAAAAGGATCACGCAAATTCAGTTGCCTCTTGCATGTAAAAGGTTGCTGTTCTGTAGGACCCTGGAGGGCCTACAAAATGAGTAGCCTCTCTCTTGATGAAGTAGTACTGAATATCTATTCCCACAGTGAGAAAATCATTACCCAGCGGTGCTCAGTTCCTTCAGGATCGAAGAAATCCTAACAGCATCTGACCTTCAGTGGTCACCCCCCAAGTTGAGAAACAAGTTGGTTCTGATTGAACCCTGTCATTCTGCACCTGAAACGAGGGCACTGCATCTCAACACTTCTGTCCATAAATTTTTCATTCAGTATTGACTCTTCATGTCAATATTTCTGATACGTAAAAGGGGCCATTAAAATTCATGAAGGGCACATGGTGTAGGTCACAGAGCACCCGAAATGATCATCATTCTCTCCAACTCTGCAGAAATTCTTTGATATCAGAAAGCATTCCTGATTTTTGCAGCTCGTCAAACCAACCCCAACATCATTACATACCTGGAGCTTTATCAATTTATATCCAACAGATTTTGTGAAACATGAAATGCTGTCAAAATATTGACTAGAGGCTGCTTCAGCCAGGCAAAAGTCTGTCTGCTTCTTGTAAGGCTGTATGTGGATTTGAGAAATGAACTGAATTGAAATGACAGAGAATAGAAGAGGATGAGGGAGAGAAAAACAGGAGATGAAGAGGAAAAAAAATACCTTTGATTGCAGAGGATTGCAGGTCGGGCATGTTTGCAGAACACTGAAATATTATCAGCCCTATAATAAGACCTCTCTGGTTAATTTGTAAGGATTGCAATGTTGTTGTGGATCATCTGTTGGCCGATAGTTTGACCTGTGAATGTGCCGGGTCACTACACATGGGGAGGCGTCAGCAGAGCTATTAACGACTAACTAAGCTCTATCCGTCCTCAGATTAGCAGTGTGCCAGGATGCTTGAGAACTAATCAACAGCAGAGAGAGTGGTGGCTCTCTCTCTGACAGCTGCATCATCTTTAATTCTCTCTTTCTTTGTCTTCACTTTGCTTCTATCCTCCTTCTTTCTTCCCCAAATCACTTCTGTCCCACCCTCTCTTCTTTTCAACATCATACTATTCTGGTCTCCATTGCTATTTTCGTCAACAGATCTCTATTTCTCCTATATATGTCAATCTCTCTTTTCTGTCATCCCCTTCCCTCACTTACTGTTTCCCCTTTTCTCAGAGTCTTCCTTCATACTCTTCTAATTTCCTTTTTGGACACTATAAACCTTTTAAGGGAAAGCTTCAGGCTGCCTTGGCTCTCAAAAAAAGCAAATATTCACGCCATGGAAGTGAACTTGTGGAATGCAGTGGAGAATGGGATACACTTTGAGAAACACTCTCACTCTCTTTTCCCTCTTTATGCTTACTGTAAGGTCATATTTTACTCTTGACAGGCAGCAGCTCTGAGAGGTGACAGGAAAATAATGCACAAATAATGTCATCAGCAATTAACAAATTGGATGAAAGACAAATACTGCAAATGTAATGCTTCAAAGTCACAACCATCCATCTGAAATAAACTGTACACACAAAAAAGCATTTGACATTTTCAATAAAATAACTTGATTAATCACCATGAACAACATTTGCTTCTGCAGCCCTGTTTACTTATTTTCTTTCCTGCAGACAGTCTTCTGTTATGTGCTGTGTTGACATGGTAAACATGAAGCGGAGGCAGGCCACCGCATCAGTAAATGCCATGACCAGGTTGCACTCTTAATTCTGCCATATTAGCTGCAAGTATGCCTGCTTGTTGGTGCTTAAGAAACCAAGCACTGATCCAAAATAAGCCTCTCTGCTCGTGAGTAACTACCCTGAATAGTCGATAGAAAGAAAGAGGTAAAAACATGCATGGGGGATTTCTTGCATCATATTATGTCTTTGGGAAATTATAGTATGTGGCCAACATATCAGGCTTCTAACTAGGTTAGCTTAAAAGTGTCTGGGAAAAACATTGTGCCCAGAGACATCTGTGCATTATTAATATTCAGCAACACAAAGGTTGGGATTTGTCTTATATTTTCACACAGAGCTACTGCAGATATGAATTTCCAAATAGGCTAAATTTGAGGTTCTGGGTGCACTAAAACAGAATTAATAATTAAAAATGTCTATATTAACAAACTAATAATGTACAGTGTGATGCTGTAACCACAACGTGTCAAGATCAAGGCCAGGGATTTTTTTTCAGAGTATATTTGCTATCAGGTTTTACCACTTTGCTGACGCTGTCCCTTCTAATCTAAACACAGATCATTTTATGCACTCTGACTGACGCTAAGCGCAGTGCAAACATTAGCAAAACTGATTAAAATTTGACTGACTTTGCTGGGTAAACATTTGTCAGATATCTTGACAGAGAAAGTACATCCTATCTTACTCTCCCTAAAATAGCATGTTTGACTTAAGAAATGGCTTCTCTTACATTAACTGCTGGAGTACCTCATTTGAAAGGTGCACATTAAATAGAGTGTGTCCTGTCATGCACTAATGCACAAATAGATGTGCTAAGACTTGAAAAAGAGGTAGATGTGACCATAGTTTTCAATATTGGGACACCATGGAGTGTATTATTGCCATATATTGTAACACATGATTTTAACTGACATCTGCCATCTCAAGTGGAAATTTCAGTGCACACAGATGTGGGGGTCAGCAGCTGGAGACTATAGAGCATTGTAAGAGGGTGAAGCCTGCATGAAATATAACATAAACATACACAGTCTGCTCACTGCACAGTCAGTCATGTTTAGCTCTTTTTTTTTTTTTCCTTTACAGCACATCATAACTCTCGGTCCTGCACCCCGCACCCTGAGGTGTCAGAGCAGTGTGTGCTTTATGATGGTCTCAGGGGAGACTGAAAGATTGGATGGACACGCCCTAATACTATGAAGGTCACCATGTTTGCTTTGCATCAGTATGGAACAAGCGTTGGACTCTACTTGGATATACTCTGTGTATAAAAAGAGACAATGCAGATTAAATAGGGCCTGAAACTCAGTCGCTGTTGTAGCTCAAAAGAAAAAAACAGCAAAAAAACAAAACAAAACAAAAAAAAGAGCCTGTTCTGAGCAGAGTATTTAGAAATGGATTGTAGTGAGCAGCAGCTTTTATTTTCATCAGCTCTGTACAGTCAGGGATTTATGCCACCCCTGTCTGAAAGTGCCCTCGCTCTGTACTTTATGGCACCAATATGAATCAGAGTTGGAGTGCAGAGAGCATAGGGAGTGTAATATATGTCCACTGGTTCACCTCTGGCAAGCCCATCACTCTGCCTTTACTGCATTTACTCCTATTGGAGTTTAGTGTATTGTGGAAGGTAAAAATTTAGAGACTAAACATATAGTGACTATAGACCGTATCATTATATTTAGACATGTACAACTTTATAAATGAGAAATCCTGTTTAAGTGATACAGCTCCATGCTGCAACTTCAGTTTCAATTTTTTGTCACCAGTGAACATGAATGGAAATTTTAAGCTTTGAGCCCTTGTTTGCAAATAATGTTTGAATGCGAGTTTTCCATGTTGTATGTATTTCTGGCTATTCATGTCTCCCATAGTTTGGTCATGAGTTTACACAGTTATCCAAACATGTGCTTGGTAGGTATCTTTATTATGGTTACTAGTATAGTTCATAGGCTTTTACATTTAAGCAGATGATGTTAATGTATAAATGTCACAGTGACAATCACTTTAATGCTGCAGGAAGGTCATAGTGGATTCATATAAATCACTTGTCACTGATCCAGCAGCAGTATATAAATGCTTTGACAGCTGCATTCAGTGTGCATTGTGCCAAAGAACTGCTACCTCTCGAGTGTCCACCTACCTGGACTCGCCACCTGGTGCGGTCATGCTGCGGGATACTCAGGAAAGGGAGGAAACAGTCCAATGCCACGTGTCCAGCATCCAGTCAGGCTGGCCGTCGTCCTCTTATTGACTGTGATATTAGCTAAAACAGGCTCCTGTGTGCTTTTGATTCGACTCTAATTGATCTAGCAACAGTCTCCTGGTTTTTGGTCGCTTCTTCTGACCCTTTCATGCTTCCCCTGTGATTCTCCCAATCCAGCTGCATGAGCATCTTCTGGCGAAATGTTTTTCTCAAGTTGAGCATAATCGTCACTTCAGTAGTTCTTCTCTTCTCTTGCTCTAGTCTGTAATAGAGCAGTCATGTTTTTTGTATAGTTGTAGCGTGTAGCGTTTTGGTGTTCAATTATTTACTGTGATGTCTCAGCTAAACAGTGCATGTTGTTTGTTTGGGGTTTGGGAAGCTGCTGCACTAAAGTGAATCAAAGCAGCACTGTGGTAACATTGTTGCCAAGTAATCACTGAGAAAGACTGTTCAAAACACCAAGTGGATGACCACATATCACTAAAGGTGTCACAACACAAAAACAAACATACCAGTCAACCAAAGATGACACATACACACACTGATACACATTAAAACACCATGACCATTACAATAACTAGGTGTCTCCTGACATGTGTTCATCTTACAAAGCAGCACAATCACATCTGGCTTTGCAAAACTATGAGTGGAAAGAATCTCATGAAAATCTTAAGACCAGAGAGGAGGCAAGAGCAGTCGCTTCTGGCTTTATAAATTGCTGTGAGGCGTCTCATAGTCATCCAGTGAGGGACTGCAGAGTCCTGCACAGGGGGAGTTTGCTGGTTCTAAGACAATTTGCAGTAGGAAGCCTTGTGAATGTTGAACAGACTGTAGCATGCCGTTTTACTGAGACTGAAGGCAAAATATGAGCCTTGTGTGTCCTCAGTAGAAAGCTCATGTTTTACATTAAATGGCCCGACCTGGCCTCTCCCCTCTGCACTCAATTAGAGTGCTATGCTAACATTGGGGCTTGCATAGGTGAAGCCAAACAGGCTGCACTACATGAATTCATTATGCAAAAAACAAAGTTAGAAAGCCTTTTCTCTATTTCTCTTTTTCTATTTGGATCCTGTTATCTTTTGATCATCCAACAAACGTGACAAATTGAACCTCTGACAATCCATTCAAAGATGTGAATTCTAAATCCCTTGATGTGTGGCCTGTGTATGTATTTACACCTAAGTTGATTTACATTTCTATGGCTGCTGGGAAATATGAAAGTAAGGAGCAAGAAACCATCGCAGAGCACAGATCACTTGAGCTGCGCATATTAATTGAGACATTAAATTGCCAGGTTGTGTCTCTGACATCAGAGACAGGCAGTAACACTCTCATTCTCATTCAGCCTGGTGGTGATACACACGAACGCGGACACACACACACACACAGTCTGTTTTGACATCCACTGAATGATTATGGTAAACAATTGTCAGTACATGTTGTTCCCTTCAAAGCGCTGTTACATCAGCCTCATGTACTGCACCAGCCATTATCCATTCACAAAGCAAACATCAATTATGCACCATATGTCTGACAACATAACGCAAACACACAAAAACACACATTGATTGAATGTCTTATGTTCAGTTTATATATATGATGTTCAATTACAGCAATGCAGTCCCATCAGCAGGCTCTTTCAGGACCACTTCATTAATCTGCACAGCACAAACATGATGGTCAAGACCTCAACATATCAAAATGAAAAGCCACTTCCTTTGATTGAATCATAAAAAATGACAGATGGACGTCAGATAGGAAGGGCGCTTTAATCTGAATCAATAAGAAAAGCCATAGCCAATCAATATGTTGGCTGAGACTGCTTGCTTCAACATGTTCTTTTGAGATTTGTCACGTATGCAGGAGATAGGATTTCTCTAATAATATTGATCGAATGGAATTTAGGTCAGTCGCATTTGGACATGAAGAGCAAAGCTGTTGCAACACAACTGGCAGACTTTCCCTTTAAACTGGACCCTCAAATTATTGTTTTTCCTACTCCGTCAGCATTAAACAAAAGTTAATAATTGCTTATTTTTTTATCATGCGTGCTATCGTGTAGTGCTCAGGCTTTCTCTAAATCTAAAACTGATAAAAGATACTTGGCTGCTTTCATTGCTGACCTGTTTGCTTTTCCCTCTCCTATTTTTCCAACCCCTTCATCCATCCATCTGTCCCTCAGTGTTTCCTCAGCTTGAGAATAAGAGCAGATGGAAGGGGAGCGTGCCGCCTGATGCCAGGTGGTCAAGCGATAGAGGAAGGATGGAGGGAGGGAGGAGAAGCCAAGGTGTACTCCTGCGGTCACGGCACAGCAGTGCAGTCTGCTTTGACCTGTGATAAGACAGCGGTGACCCTTCCCTGAGCTGCCCTTGTAAATCATGTGGATTTTTCCGGATCTTTGACCTTGCTCGCAGTGGATGACTGAGAAATTGCCTGATGTTTTCCTATGCTTGTCCTGTTTTCCGCATTGCACTCTTTTAGAACTTCATTCTTTCATAATCTCAAAGGGCTATCATTAAAAGAAAAGGCATCCATTTGTCATAGTGAGTGCTTAAATGATTAAGAGTTTAACAATACTCTCCCTTGTCTTATCTTATAAAGCAACAGCATGCACCATGATGAATTGAAATATTAGAGGGATGTCATAGCAAATTCTGACTGCTGGCTTTATCTCCCTGTCATCCAAAGATCAAATGCTTCACTCTGCATTACACAGCTAAATGTAATGCATTGGGTTTACATTAAACACTATTTTGTTTGGACTTGTGCAAATCTCCTGCTTCTGTCTTCGCTGACTATGCTACAGGAAAAATTTCCACTGCCCACCTCCTCTGCCCGCTCCTCCCCCTGCCCTCCTCCTCTTCTCTTGTTTGGGATCAACTGCAATCTCTGGAAGGACATCAGATAGCCACACTGACAGCTCCGGCTATAGTGTATGCACACAAATACACACAGACGCAAACACATACACACACGCGCACACAATATTTGTCGTAATTAACTCCTGTTTGCACCATTAAACCTCTTTTGCTTAAAGAGGACATAACATGCACATTCCCAAGCCTACGTTTTTATTCTGGGCATATCTTTGCATGATTTACAGTAAAAAAACCCTCCTTATTTATCTTATGCCGGTGCTTTATGCAACCTCAGTTCCATTTCTGTCTGAAATAGGATGCTCTGATTGGCCAGGTCCTGAGGCTACGTAAACAAACAGTAGTCAGATTTTGCTTCTTTTTCTTCTTCTTTACTGAAAATATATACTTCTCAAATACATCCGTACAAGCCTGAATCTGATCCAAAATGCAAGTTGACAATGCGAACAACCCCTGAAACATCTTTAGAAACAAAGACAATAGAATGGATAGCCATTTGTAGGCATGTGCAAACGATCTGACATCAGTTCAATGGGGAACTAGAGGTAACATTGCAAATGGAGTGTTCAGAGAAGGCTGAAGCCTGGGCGTTTGATTTGAAGGTGACATTTTTACTATGTTCACCTCAGGTTTTGGACTTGTTTAACATTGACATCTGACAATTTAGCAGTATATAAATGACAGAGAATCACAATAAAGCTGTAAGATCTCTACCAGAAAACTGATTGCTTTGGTTACCTTCATGTAGTGGGTTAAAGTTCACTTTGGTCTTTGTGTTAGCAGAAGCTCATCTTCATGGGGAGTTTATTTACCTTGCTCTCATGCAGGGAGGTGAGTAAGACTGGTGGACGACTCAGTTCTCGAGGCTGCCAATATGTGCACAACCTGGTGATGCAGCTCCTCCCTTTTTTGTACTGTCAGCCCTCGCTTCAAGAATTTGGCAGCCTCTTTCTGTGTGTGTGTGTGTGTGTGTGTAGATGTGGGCATGTCTGTGTGTGTATGTTATTTTAGGGGGAAGACCATGCCAGTGCCAGGCCAAATGATGCAGTGCCCTTTGGAAGGAGGCCCATTAGGGAGGGAGACAGAACATGTATCAGCAGGGGACAACTTCCACTTATATGGACCTGTTTAGCCAAATGGGGCACTTGCTGTTATTTACCTAACAGCAGAATGTGGATTAGCATATTTTTTACCTGAAGTTTGACAGTACAAACATGAGAAAAATATGATGTTTGGCTTGGTTTACTATTAAATAGCCAAAAAACCCAAGTCATTTGAAAAGCTTAGTCAAGGTCACTACAAGTTAATTGCTATTTTTTGTCTTACACAATCAACTGTTCAGGAGAGACTGAGCACTTTCAGTCCTCCATTTACTGTAAATACTCAATGACATTTACACATACCACTATGCAAAACACGAGTGAGAAGTTTTCTTTTAGTATTGTTATTTAGTTTTGTGATACTCCAAACAGACTCACCCCTTGTGTTTTTGGAGGATAAGCCTTCCCTCCCAGTATGTCAAATATTTGATTTTCTTGTTCAGTATTTGCAGAGCTGTTGAGCTGTTACAGCTGATAAATTGTACATATTTTTCAGGACTGTGTAACAATTTGTTAATGCATGAGGCAAATAACAACTGAATCAGAATTGAAACCATACTCATTGGTTGTTTCTGTCAGATTTAGAGACAAACAAAGATAGCGCTGTCACTTTTCATTCAGTGTTTTCTCTCGCTTCTAGACATGTGGTTAAAAGTCAAGCTTTGTGCCCACCTGAACCAGCATGTTTAAAACATAGCAAGTAAACAACAATGCAACCATGCTTCAAAATAAATGTGAAATAGCGTTAGGAGGTGATTTAACTAATTAAGAATTTGTTTGTGTGATTTGATTATATATCTATTAGTAGGATGAGGTTTATGTGGACAGGAAAAGATGAGGTGCATCCATTTACTGCATGATATAACATGATAATCGCTCATTTGAATCAACAGTGCCCTGATTTTGACAGATTAAAATTTGGGACAACATCAACATACAGCTTCCATTTCGTCTGTGTTACACCACAGATTGCTGGGATACTCATGCCAACCAATTAGAGATAGAGAGAGAGGGATTAGAATGAAAGAAAGAGTGTTTGAGGTTAGATGGGTGGTTGCATATCGTGATGGAGGGGCAGATGGCATGAGCTGAGAAGAGGACAGAGCCAGCTTGTACATGATTTACAACAGCAACATCTCCCCTTTCACAGAAATTATTCTCTCTGGAAGCCCCACAGCAGTGCAGTTTGAGGGAGGATTACATTATGCAATCTCACACCTGGGTGCACTCCAGTTCAAGCAGCCTTGTACTGTTGATGCTGAACATCAGAGCAGCTGGGTTGGCAGGGAGAAGATAGCCTCGTTCCAGACCCCTGAATCGCCGCCCACATCTCAGATTGTCATGGAACAGACATTCTGACCTGTCAAACACTGCTGTAACTAATACAATTAATAAAGGCTGCATTCCAATTAGCTGTGCCAGTGCCAGAGCCCTATTGTGCATGCTGGGTCATGACAGAATTTAGTAACACACTGGATAGAGGAGAGCCATCACTGACATTATTAGTTACACCTGTTCTTTTCCTGCCATGACAAGACAAAATGTCTGCTATGAAAAGGTCTATTTAAAGGTTTGGTGTTGCTCTCATAAGTATCGGTTTCCTTTCAGTTTAATATATCAAAGCAGCATAAACACATCATAGTAAATTTTGCCTGATACTGAGTTAGTGGGAGTTCAAACTGAAAACTGTCTTGTGATGAACAAATGCAGAGGGCAGCGAGTGGTGGGAGTGTGTTGCTTCTGGTATCGGTGAGACAATATGATTCAGGAAGTATAGTTGAAGTAACAGATTCATGAATTTGAAGGATTATCATACACCACAACTCTGCACAGTGGTTTAAAATGATCTGAAACAGTCATCATGATGACAATCATTGTATCTTTTGTCGCAACAATCTAGAGGTAAACAGTAGAAATTTATTTTGTACAAATATTTTAAAAATCATTTGTTTTCGGGAAGGAAAAAAAAAAAAAAGTCAAATACCAGTGTGCAGGTCGGTTACATCACTATCTCCATAACCTGTTGTTCCCCTTCTCCTTTCCACAAAGTTAGGTTGTAAAAAATAGGTAATAAATAAAAAGCGCCAAGCAGTAATGGCCTTTGAAGTTCTTTCCTACATGTTATGCATTGTAATGTCTCTGTGTTATGGGTGTATAAATAGCTACAGGTCTGTCTAAACAGTGCAGTTGTCTATGATCTGGGAAACTCGAGTTTGAGACCCGCTGTGGGGACCTCCTTCGTAAGATAGTTTATGCATAAACACTCATTTTAACACTTTAATATCCTAAAATTAAAAGTGTAATAAAAACAAAAACAGGATTTTTGCATCTATTTCCACTTTTATTCGAATACAAATACAAATATAAAAATAAATAATTTTGCTGCTTCAACAAATGTAGATACAAATACAAATATTGGGCTCTCTGCACATCCCTAACGTTCACATCACACAATAATCTACCTGGAATGTGTGCTTGCACATATTCAATTGGCCAACACAGCTCAATGCCGAATTATGATGCATTGTGATCAAAAGAAAAGTTGAGACTGCCAGATCATCCTACATTTTTTTGACAGAGCTCTCTGTGTTGGAACCCTCCGGATGAAGTAGACCCATTCAAATGAATAAGGGGACCGTATAATTTCACCCAGCTGAACGTATGCCATAGTCACAATCAAGTTCAGAATGAACTACAATGGCTATGGTCTTCGTAATTGAGAAATATGTTGACTACATCATCTTAATTAATGTATATACATATATATATTTAACAGTTCTGTAATAATAATAAAACTTTTTTAAAAATGAATTCCCTTGGCATATATCAGACAGAGACAATATGAGTTATACCAGCAAGATGAATCTCTCTTTGGGGGATTTGTTCAGACTCTCACTTTCATCTGAGTGTGTGTCACTACATTATCATCATCATTTTGTTTGTTTACAATTTGCTGAGATTCAATATCAGGCTAGACAGAAGTGGGTAGATAATGAAGAGAGTCTAAATTAACCACAAAACCACACTTCTTCCTCTGCAACAGAAAAAAAACAAAAATACTGATATTTAAGTGTCCATGGATGATTAACTCCATTAACAGCACCATGTTATCTCCCTCATTGTTGAGTGCCTTTTTATTGGGTCACAGTGTCTGTGTAGCTGACTTCACCAATGGTACGTGCAAGTGTCTGTCCTCAGGGGAGAAAGTAGTTCTGCCAACTTTCACAGAGATGAAGCATGAACCTTTTGGGTACGTGTGAAATTCAGTTGAGGACAGTTGTATACTCACAGATGGATCAGATTACGTATCTCTGTGTTTTCTAACTTTAGATCACAAATAACCTGGCCCCAGAGCGGTTGCTGGGATTGCTTTCCCTCGCCTATTTGTGACAGACGGCTGTGCTCAGAGAAGACACCATTGTTGCAAGAGGTGTGGCCATCAAGACTGCATCAACCTATCACAGTGTGGGGTGGAGTCGTGCTTCTACCCAGCAACAGACTTAGAGGGTCCCCCATTGCTAAGCTGTGCTCAGGTGGGCTGACAGAACAGCTCTCGTCCTAAGAGGCCAGTAGGTTAGTGCAGAGTTCAGTTTGTCTCATGACGTACTGTCGGCCATTCTACATGTTAAATTTAGAAACACACTCAAGAAACACACAAAATTGCTTTTAGGCTTTGATTGGAGCAGCACTAATGTATGAAAGTAGTCACTGAATTAGGCTTTAACAGTTTCAATCAAGCTGATGAGTGTTTTACATTAGCTGTGTTGACGCAGCAAAGGGGAGGTTGAGAGTGAGGCAGCAACATATTGCAGTACATGAGGGACAGTTATCGAAAATGTCAGGAAGGAAAGAGAGAAAAAGAGAGAGAAAGGGAGAGAGGGGTTGTGTTTGCACAAGCAGTTTTTCTGCCCAGGAGGCCCGACAGTGCATTTTTAGGAACTTGGCAGATAGACTGGTAGAGTGAGTAAAACATTAACACTCCACAACCTTTGTTACTGCCAAAGGAACTGGGGCTGGAATCAAGACAATGAGAGATCTTCCAGTACGTGTGTGTGTGTTTGCCTGCAAGTGAATGTGGGTGTCTGTTTTTGTGTGTCTCTGGATGCCCAAATACTGAACACACAGATGAAAGTGTTGATTTGAAATCTAGAAATAACCATCTTCCTATTTGCTTTCACCACCAGTTCACCCAGTCCTCCTTCATATCCCTTATCAGGAGAGAATCTTATCACTGCTTCAGGGTTTCAATTATAACTCTGAACTTTTCCACTACTTTCACCCTTTGAGGAATATCCTCACATTAAAAAGGGTTTTAATGCAAGCAGACAATTTTGTCCTTGAAAATATGGCTTGTATGTTGTGCACGCCAGCACATTAACTCCTGGACCATTTGTTTTGGGTGTTGACACCTCTCTTAATGCTGAAACTGTAAATCACTGAGCGAGGGTGACAGCAGTGACATTACCAATTCATGCAATAATGGAGATTGCTGAGCACACACGAAAGGGCTTTTCACACTGCATATTCTTAGCCCAGGGCTATCCTTAGCCCTGAGGTAAGGATAGCCCTGGGATAATTTAGCCCATTTTCACACACACATTGTTAACCCAGGGTTAACCTAAGCCCAGGGCTAAATGATTTACACTGCACTTCTGCTAGCCCTGGCTTATACGTCAGTTGGAACATGCGACTAATGTTTACATTTTAGAATGATGCGTGACTACTCTTTAACAGCAAGCAGTAACATTAAAGTGTTGCCATTCGCAGGGCTTTATGTGAGAGCGGTGTTGAAACATCAAAAAGAGATAGAACAGTGGAGAAAGGTAAGACTGAAGATGTCTATTGTTTTACCTTTTCCAGCGGAGGCAAAGAAATGAGAAGTTGCTATTTTGCTGTGTCATGCCTAGCGAAGTACCACCACCTAACCGACAGATTTGGTCACTACCAAAAAGTGACCGTAGGTGGCACTTCACAGTCAAAACATTTACGGATGTAGAATGGATCAAACACTTTAGGATATCGAAAACAACATTTGATTTTCTTGTCAATAATCTGCGACCATGCATAAAGAAAGGCAAGTCTTCACCAGTCAGTCGAGATAAACTGCAGAGTTGCCCTGACTTTGCGGCGCTTAGCCACCAATGCTGAATATAGAACCATCGGACAGCTGTTTGGAGTGGGCGTTTTCACTGTCTGAAACATTGCACACCAGCTACATTTAAATGTTATATTTGTCATTTAGCAGACACTCTTATCCAGAGTGGCTTACAGAAGTTAAGTGCATCTAATGAGGTAGCATGAAGATGCTGTATAATTGGACACAACTAATCAACATGTATTATTAATAAAACAGTGCTGAGGTAAACTAGTGATACTAGTAAACTAGTATCATTCATGACTCAATGCTTAAGTGCTTTAGGTCATGATTGATAGGACTGGGACATTACAAAATAATCACATACTATGATGAACAACATAGAATGAAGAGATCACGCTTAGGTAGGAGACATAATTATTATTAATTACAACATCTTGTCCTTTTTGGACTGTGCCATACACATTGAAGATGACAGGAACCTCCACATTAGAGTATAAAGGAAGCCCACACAAACAGACCAATATTTTAACTCTCACCACCCACTGGAACATAAGCTAGGAGTTATCAGAACCCTGCACCACTGAAGTGATAACGTACCAACAAGTGCCCTGGCCCAAGAGAGGGAACACAAACACCTAAAGGATGCACTTAATACTTTTGGATACCTTAGCTGGACCTTTCTGAAAACAGCCACAAGATCCAGGAAAAAACACCAACACTGCAGGTGGTGAAGAAAAGAAGAAAAAAATGCAACATTGTCATTCTATACATGTCTGGAGTATCTGAGAAACTCAGGAGGATTTTCAACAAACACTGCATCCCTGTGTCTCTGAAACCCAGCAACACACTAAGACAGAAACTGGACTACCCAAAAGACTGAACACTCAAACACAAGAAAATCAATCTAGTGTATGCAATCCAATGCAGTGAGGAATGCAAAGACTTGTATATTGGTTGTTTGGTTGTTGAATGCATGCCTCAGCACAGGGGGGCCAACTCCTCAGGTCAAGACTCAGCAGTTTACCTACAACTGAATGATAAGGTACACTCTTTTGAGGACAACAATATACATTTTTGGATAGGGAGGACAAATGGTTTGAAGGAGGAGTGACGGAGGCTATTAATGTCAAAGTAGAAAATCCATCCCTCAACAGAGGAAGAGGTCTACGACACCACTTCTCCCCTACCTATAATGCTGTCCTTTCATTCCTTCCCAGGAGACTTAACAACATTCACATTTGGCCTCATGTGACAACTCCAACGACTGTCATTTACACTTGGCCTCAGGTGACTCCAACGACTAACAACTGTTGTTACAACAGCCAGGAGCACTAACGAACCAACTGGTATCAATGACCTTGATAACGACCCCACAGACAGAGGTTAAATACCTGGGACTCCCCACCAGTCAGAACTGATGAAGCCCCTTGGATGAGAGGCGAAACTTCAAGTATCTACAACCAAGTCCAGTTGTCATTGATTGATTCAGTCTTCTTTGTATAACCATGACCTGGATGACTGAGAATCTTCAGACATTAGTATTATTTGAGAGTGGCCTCCATCAATGGACTCCCTTGTCTTTGTACGATCTTAGTAGCTTGGCAGCAGTATTCTGGACCACTTGTGATTAGTCCACGTCTTGCTAAGACAGATTTAAAGGGAATTGCAATAATCAAGACAAGAGGAAATGAACGCAAGTATAATCATCTCTATCTCAGCTATGACACAGTGGGCCTGAGTTTAGCAATGTTTCTCAGCTGCTAGAAACAGGACAGAACCAAACAATTTACATGCTGGTCAAGATTCAAACCCTGGCCCATAGAAATGCCCAGATTACGGAGGGAAGGTTTAACAGAAGATAAAGAGCCAAGTGGAAATGAGAGCTTCTGTTTTATGAGTATTTAGCAGTAGAAAATTTGCCATCCAATCTTTTATAGTGTTAAGGCAGTTCACATAACAGACAGTTTTGAAACATTTTGAAGCTTAAATGAAATGTATAATTGAATATCATCTGCATAACAATGGAAGGAGATACATTTAAAATTATTCATCTGCCCAAGTGGAAGCAAGTACAATGCAAACAGTAACAGGCCAAGGACAGAACCTTGGTGTTAGATTTGAAATTTAATGGCTGGTGGGGTAGGCTGAGTGTGTTTGAGAGAGACCCATAGATGAGGCAGGAATCCAAGGTTCAAAAACACAGCCATTTTATTTTAATTTCTTTATGGATTTCCTTTTCAATGTGTGTGTGTTTTAAGTTCTGCAAAGAGAGAACGAAATTATTAACATCAATTCTTAACAGAAATTGTGTGCAAAAATTCAATCCAAATAAGGAAATTCACTTACAGGACACACACAACATGGCTGAGGTCAAAAAGAAAGAACAAAGGGAGGAAGGCTATATATATAGCCTCTCATTAAGGTGAAGTGATTGCACCTGAGGGGGGGGTGTCCTTCCAGGCAGGAGTGCTTGTGCTATCCTCCCTGCCTTAGGTGTGATCATTTGACTCTAGGATAGGGAGTTCTTGATATGTGGGGAACACCATAAAACAAAGATTTAGCTGATGAGGCATAATTATGAACTGTAACTGAGAAGGTCCTGTCTGACAGGTATGAAGAGGACCAATCCAAAGCTGATCCAGAGATACCCACTCACTGCCTGAGCCTCTCAGTCAATATACGGTGGTCCACAGTATCAAAAGCAGCACTAAGTTCTAGTAGTACCAATATAAACCTTATTCTGCATCAACCTGCATTAACAGATCATTTGAGACTCTGAGAAGAGCTGTTTCTGTTTAATGCAACTGACTGAAACTTGTTGAAAATGTTGTGCTTATCTAAGACAGCTGTAAGCTGCTTTGCAACCACTTTGACCTTAGCTATAAAAGGTAACTTAGAAATAGGCCTGTAGTTCTGGGTCAAAGAATGGTCCAGGTTTGTTTTTTTTTTGAGAAATGGTTGAACAGTGGCTTGTTTGAAATAAGCTGTGACATGACCAGATGTCAACGAGTTATTGATTATAGAGAACATTTAAGAAGATATCACTTTTTTAACAGGAGAGAATCAAACATCATGAAAATCTATAGATTAGGGATGTCCAGAGAGCCCAGTATCTGTATTTGTTGAGACAGCAAAATTATTTGTATTTGAATAAATGTGGAAATTGGCATAACAATCCTGTTTTTGTTTTTAACTACACTTTTTATTACGCTCTGCAAAGCACTCAGACCTGCCACTATTCATACATCCATGACACAGAGATTGACAGAGTGGAGCAGAAGAGAGAGACAGGACAGTGATGTAACCAACCTGCACACTGTTATTTGCTGTGATGTTAATAATTTAAAAAATATTTGTACAAAGTAAATATTCATAAAAATCCATTGTTTGTGCTTTTCCTAATACCATATTCGGATTCGACTCCACCCTTACTATAGATATCTGTGGTGGGGGACGGGATGGGACTAGTGGGCATTTTTTGGTGAATTGAAACCAAAAATTAGTTCTTACAGTGTACTGTAAAATATGGCTGCTATTTCGATTTTCTACATCAACAGAAACACATAAATTACTACTAATAAAAATACAAATATGAATATCTGAAAATAACCCCTTTTAATTGGCACCGGTTACAGCTACAGAACGGGTGCAATAACTTACTGACTATTGACACAGAATGGGATTCCATGCCAGTAGTCCACAGGCTGTTGGTCCGGAGTGGCTTTCCGTGCCAATAGTAGTTTGTTCTATGGGTACGTAAATACAAATTTAGCAGGAGGGGGACATTATTTAAGGGGGAAACAGACTTCAACACAACAACAGACCTGTTGTAGACCACTAACTGGACATTCTTTACCGTCACCTCTGGCATTTTTTGTCTCAATTCAACATCAAGGCTAAGCAACTCATTAAAAGGTAGACTCTAGGGGTGTGCCCTAATACAAATACGTTATTCAGCAAAGCACAAATAGTGGGTTTTTTTACGAACATTTATTTCATACAAATATTTCAAAAATTTGTTTTTGGGGAGAAAACAAAAACATAGCAAGTCTCAACAAGGGGAGTCACATCAACCTGCTGCATGACGCACATTTCCTTATTTGGACATCACTACCAGAGTTGGGGATGTCCCCCAGAGATAAAGCTGAGCTACTGACATGTGCAAAGTGCTTTCAGGGGACTCTGTTTTCAAGGGTGTATAAATAAGTAAAGGTCTGTCTGCACCTGGTTTTAGCTCGGTAGTCAGCACAGTCATCTATGATCTGGGAGGCTTGAGTTCGAGACCTGGTGTGGGGACCTCCTTTGTAAGATAGTTTATTCATAAACACTTATTTTAACACTTTATTATCCTAAAATTAAAAACGTAATAAGAAAAAAAAGGATTTTTATGCCCATTTCCACTTTTATTCTAATATAAATACAAATATAAATAATTTTGCTGCCTCATCAAATACAGATACAAATACAAATACTGTGCTCTCTGCACATTCCTAGTAGACTCGTGTGTGTGTATGTGTGTGTGTGTGTGTGTGTGTGTGTGTGTGCATGTGTGTGTGTGTGTGTGGGTGTTAACGAGTATGAGTTGTCCGTTTATATGTGTACGTCACAGTGGATGCGCAGTGTGTGACTGTTGTTCGAGAACAAAGACAGCCTACCTGGGTGTTTTGATCTGACTCCTGCTGATGTTGATGAAGTGATTTAATTCACAGCATCCATCCTTTCCTCCTCCGCAATTGACACGTCCCCATCTCCATTCTGCTCTCCCCCCATCTACTCCTCAGCCATGGCCAGGGTGTCTTTGCTCGCCGAGTTGTATCCACCTGAAGGCTTAACACTTGGCCAAACTCTGGAACAATGTCATATCAGCCTGCGACCAATGTGATCTGAAGTCTTTTCCGGACATATTATTGTTATTTTAAGTTAGCTAGCATGCTAGGTACCTTTAACATCTGAATGTTGCCTGTTTCAGTTAGTAGTAGTTACAATGTAAACAGAAAGCATGTGCATACTGTAATGGCGTGACGAAGAAGTAGTGTGATTGGACAACAAAAATGATACACAAAGTCCATTGTTTACTTTAGCCACGTTTCACACTGGCACCTTTTAGCCCCATGTTTAGTTTATTTTAAGGGGATAACCCTGCAACCTCGGGAATAACACTGGCCTGGAGCAGGGCCTGCAAGCTCTAGGCTAAAGTGGAGGTTAGCTCACTTTGGAATGTGCCAGGATTGTGCCAGCGTGAAAGCTGACACCAGCAGAGAGAGTGAACGTTGACAGCAAACAGCTCCCTTTCTTGGGGCTAAGAAGGTTCTAAGAATGCTTTTAGCCCTGGGCTAAGTGCAGCGTGAAAAGCCCTTAAAAATATACAATCTTCACATACACATTAAGAAAATTATGTTTTTTTTCTACCTTTCGCGCTATATAATTCTAATAATGCAATCACACTTTATCAACACCAAGCTTTTTTAGAAGAATCATAAGTCTAAACAGAAACCGCACATTTGCTGCAATGCTCCGATTTGTTTTAATGCAGCCACAAAGTTAAGCTTTCCACTTTGTTGTCTCAGCAGAAATGTCAGTACCCTCACACAGTAACTACTACATCAATCAATGATACTTAGATACGCTCTGCTGGAGCAGATACAAACAGGAAAACAAGGATAGGAGGGAACAGGAGAGGAGCTGTTTTGCTCTGTTGTGGAGATAAATGGCCCAAAGGACTTCAGTTGAGAACAAAAACTTTGGAGGGTGATGGACGTGTCTGTGGTCCAAGGGGAAACAAGGAGAAATATGTCCAAAGTTGGTCCATGCTTATATAGAATTTCATTGTCTGATCTCATCAAGATAACTCAACACACTATATTTTAATTTTGTAAACACTGGACACTGTTGGAGAGGGATGCAAATTAAAGAGAAATGAGATTTAAATAAAGATTTATATGGATTTAATATATCTAAAATACATTTAATAGATACATCTGCCCATGTCCTTGTTTCTTTTTTATATGCACAGGGGGAGATGAGATTTGGGGGTCACAGCATCAGCTTATTCCTGGTGAAGCTAAGCATTGTCTAGCAACTCCATGTGTATTTGAAGGAGGCACATGACTGACTGCACCCTTCCTAGGCCAACAGTGTTAGCAGTGATATGGATGGGGTAATTGGCAGGGGTGGACTTTACCATAAGGCAAAGTGGGCAACTGCCTGGCCCCCAACTAAAAGGGCCCTAAACAGCTATAGATTTATTATGATGCTTAAATATGAAAAATATTGTATTATGTTACTATTCTAACTCATTGTACCCTGAAATAACTTACAAAAGGCCCCAAAAACACTTGTATACTTGTATATATAAAGCAACTGTATATTACTGTGTACTTCTACTTCAAAGTAGAACTTCAGCATTGTACTACTACATTTACCTGACAGATAAATGTTACTGGTTACATTGCAGATCAAGACTTTACTCACAAAATAAAAAACTAAAAAACTCTTAAAATATGATGCATTATTATTCATTAGACTATCCAGTATTATATAAAGAAGTTAGAATTAAAAGCTTCACCTTGAACAGATGTTAAGTAAATTCAGGTACATTGTGCTAATAATTCCTCTCTTTCACTCTTCACTTTAAGTAAAAAATTTGAATGCAGGACTTTTACTTTTACTGTGTGGTATTAACAGTTTTTCTATTAATAGTTAATACTCTTATTTCAGAAAAAAGTTTTGAGTACTTCTTCTACCACTGCCAATACCAATAATCCCAGTTAGAGAAAGGGTGAAAAGCAAGACAGCATCTGCCTAGAGCCCCTAAATCACTAAATCAGCCCCTGGTAATAGGACATAGCAAATTCGGGGGAAAAAAGTAGGGGAGATTTACAGCCAGAGGAGTCACATTATCACTAACATGAAAAGTGTTGCTGTAGCCTTTGAATAATCAGCCAAGTGCAAGGATGTGAGTATTACCAGAACTCATCTACTGAAAATGTAGAAGAGCAGAGCACCTGCAGGCTGTAGTCTGGCTGTAGTCAGACAGACTGTGTATGAGAAATAACAGAAGATATCATACAGATTGCCACCTCAGGGCTCAAAGTCTCCAGCAGCAGCACTGTGTGCAGCTGAACATTAATTGGACTACAACATTGGTTCAAAATCCTCAAATGCTGACTGAGTGATGGAGAGTCATTGCCAAATTTATAGAGTTTCATGCCTTAATTTATGGAAATGAGAACACTTGTGTGATTCAATTATTTATTTAGGACAACAAGTTAGTTTTACCTCCTCAGATGCTGGCTAAATACAAACAGTACATCTGGGGTTCTCTGTGTTTCTAATCAGGTTGTGAGGATGAAAATCGAAGCTCCATAACTTCAGTAAAAACAGATCCCACCCTGTCTGTGTTGCATGAATTCAAAGACTCTATTGTGTGAATGTGGAGGCCAGCAGCTTTTTCCTCCTTATCCAAACACAGCATATTGCCTGAGCTTTAGCTCTGTCCTCTACATAATGAATATTTCAGTAGAGTAGTGGTGGAGGGTCACTTCCTAAAATGCCTCCAAGTACCGATACAAACGTGTCCTTGATTTTTGTCTGCATCAGTTCAAAGTTGCACAGTTAGAAGAAGACCACAGTGATAACTGGCACTATGAAGAATAAGGTTAATTAAGCTTGAGAATATCGTCATCGCCTGCTGTGTGCTCCACAACTTGCGTGAGTAATAAAATGTCATCTTCTTTATTATCTTTCATTTTGGGCCATTAGAAGATATCAAGGGTAAGATATTAGATTCCCCAGTTTGTGCATATGGCTCCTGCATTGAAAGCAGCTCTCTGCTGGATAACGCCCAGAGGAGCTGAGGCTGGGCATGCTCACTGACTTGTTATTAGCTTAGTATACAGTCAGGCCATCACTTTCTGATTCCCTCTAGCAAGAGCATATACAGTTGACATTGTAGGTCAGAAATGACTGAAGGATAATGTTGTATGCTGGAGCTGCAGCATATCTGGAGGAGGTGATGCTCCGTTACAAATGAATTTAGTAATGACACCTCAGGGTCTCAACGTGGTAAAATGTGGATTGTATTTGTATGTTAATGTTGCAAAATATGAGGAATTATCTATTTGATGTGAGATATTTGTTACTACTAGTGATTTTTGACTACTTATGTAAGCACAACCTCATTTACTATTCAGCCTTTTGCACTACATCTCTGTGGTTTATGTAACCAGATGTGGCGATTAAATCTTCCGTTGAATGTTTAACAAATGGCAGCTTATGTCAAATGTAATGCGTGATGAATTTTTCAGAATAGCATGCAAACCAAAAACAACCTGTAATTTTGCAACAGACAGGATGTGAAAGAAAAAAGTAAGTCAATAGACCTGTCAGAAGAATGCAACACTTCTGCCTCTTTTCTCTTTCACATCGACCAAAAGAAGAAGTGCAGGGGCTGGTTGAGAAACCCTAGCACGGCAGGATCAGAATTGAGGTCACTCCTCAGGTGCCTTGTTGGCACTTTTACAAAGCATGAAACTGGCCTCCAATTGCAGTGTGCTGTCTGATGCTTCAAGTGCCCTGAGGTATTGATTATATGTTCAGAATTCCCAGAGGACAAGTATGACTCAGCATTTTCTTCACTTCCACTGGCCATGTTGGACCCGCTCCCTTTCCGCTTCTGTGCCCGTGACCATGCCGTCCTGTTACGCAACCTTATGTGTGACAAGTGTGAGGGGGGGAAATGGCACTGAATGTTAATAGAATATGCAGAGATTTACACATCCTTTATCAGCCTTGTCAATTCTGGATTGACATTTTTCTCCAAGAGTCATGAGTTGAATCTGACATGGGACCACTTTCATTACCAGGCACTTCATTCCAGGATAGGGCTGAGTTCAACACACTCCTTCATACACTAACTGTAGGTTTTTAAATTTGCCATAGTGATGATGCAGGCCTTGTCACAGCACATTGCGCACAACAGGGGATCATCATCACTCTGTGCAAAGGCTGTTGACACTGCTGCTGTTCACTCTGGGAACAAAGTAAATACTGTAGAAGATATATTTTCTTGTGAGAGGATGATAGAAAAGTGTAATAATGATTGTAAAGACTTATTTGCTGTAGTGGGAGCCAGGCTGTAAATATTGTGGCACATGCAAACACTCATGCCGGCACACACCAACACAGAGTAATGAAACACACTTGGGGGGCCAGCAGCGACACACCACAGGATTTCTCATCCTGATTTAATGGATCCGTTAGTGTGTCCTTGGAGACAAGGTGGACTGTGATGTAATAAGTGATCTGGCCAGCCGAGACAATAAATGAAATAATCTCCAGGATGAATGACATTGTGAACCCATGATGCTACACCGCAGGGCAGATTGTTTGGACTCCAAGTATCCTCCCTCCTAGGACACCCTGGTGTTGGTATTAAACATCATCAAACATCACTTTTATCAGCTCACGGTTTCTATCATTTTGCATGTGATACTGTGTGTGTGTGTGTGTGTGTGTGTGTGTGTTTGTGTATTGAGAGATTAATTAAATCTGCTCAAAGCAGCTGCTGGAAAGGTGTGTAGGTTGGCATTTCATGGCTCTTTTAACAAAAGAACACTGGAACGATGTTGTCCTTCAAAGAGAGCGCTGTAAAATCTGTAGCTTATACACCTTTGAAATCATCTGTAAGAACAGCCAAGAAATACATTCACATGCAGATTTGATCTCCCCAATGAAAAACACAAAGATACGTTAAAAAAGTGAAAAGAAAGAATAGATTTGACAGAGAATAAGGATATGTTTTTCCTCCTTTGTACATGTGTTATTTCTCCTCAAGCCTGTTGCTTAAAGAATGAGGCGTGTCCTTTCAGAGCCCAGATTGTGCTACATCTGTGACGTTCAGCCCAACCATTCAACTGTTGAATGTATAAGCTCTATAGAAAAAATGTATTTGATTCTCTCCCCCACAAGATAGCATATGGCTGCCTTAAGTGTTATTGACAGTGTCTCCTTTTCACTAGAAAGATTACGCATATCCTTCTTTAGACCGTGGTGTGTCTCTCACAGTGTACAGTCTTCAACCTTTTTCATATTTCACAGTATGTACCATGACAATCAAAAGCCAATGCCACTCGGAAAATAACATTATTTGTACAAATGAATCGGTAAATCCTCTTTATATGACAAATAGAAATGTACTAAAATCATACATTGTAATTAAGCAGTTTGTTGATTGTGCTGCATATATGGATTATAGTGGTGCTGTTTTGTGTGTCAGTGTATTAATGCTGTATTGATGGTGGATTAGGGGTTGTTTATGATGACAGAATTCTTTTCCCCTTCACAATAAGGCAATTGATAAAAGATTAAAACTAAGATCACACACATGATTTTTTATTTATTTTATTATTTTAACTTTTGTGGCAGACTTTGATAGTTTTTTTCCCCCTATATTACCTCCCCAAATAAAGTAACAAATTTATTGGGGTCTTGTTTGTTAATTTTGTATGTTAGCAGGATATTTCAAATATTTGATAACAGATATCAATGGGAGATAAGAACAATAGGATTTAGAGAATCACTTTGTGTTTTTATATCTTTGTTTTAAAAGAAATTTACATTTAGTTGAGAATGCTACCAAAATTCAATATCTTCTTGTGGGAAAGTCTTTACTGTACAGGAGCCAGGAGAGAGAAAATCCCAGTATGTGAAGTTATGGCTCCCCAGGTCATCCCAAGGAGGATGAAGTAAGTGCCTTAGAGCATAACTGCAATATCAGGCTGGACTGTGGAGAAGAGGGACTTAAACTCCCCTAACAGCATTCTGGGTCTGGGATGAGCAGCTGACAAGCAGCCAGTGGATTGAGTGCAGGAGGCCCCACTCCTGTATCCTGAACTATGCTGGCTGCAGAATCCTAGATGAGCTGTGGGGGCTGAAGGCATAATACTCTGGAGGGACCAAAAAAATAAAAGAGCTGGAACAAGGAGGCGGGCAGAATCGCTGATGAAAAGCAGGATGACTGAGTAAAGCTGGGTTCAAGCTTGCAGGATTGGATTGAGTCTCAGGAAAGGAATTGTGTGAGAGTTGGTTGTCAATTTAATCTTAAAGTCGAGATGAAATGAAAAATGCCTTTTTAACCCTTTTAGATCACATCCCTGGTTATATTGTGCATTTATTTAACAATATATGCCAAAAAATACCAAAAAAAAAAAAATTTCTTTGTATTCCTATATCAAAATCCAATCATGTTTTCTTCTTGTAAAACAAAACATGACATGTGCTTATGTAGGTTTGAACCAACCAATTTCAACCAATAATATCATGAGATCCACCAATCAATCAATCTTCAACTTTCATCAGCACAGAGCTTATGTTTGTTATGACACACCCACTTTTCAACGTTCAAATCAAAATCCTCCCTACGTTATGTCCCACCTTTCTATCCTGTTTCACTCGGAAATACGTCACGATACAGAAGTTAGATACTCTCGAAACGCTGTTCCACCTGGACTTTAAGAGAAGGTTTTAGAAAATACCTCCTTCATCAACTTCCAAAAGTAACATTATATATTCTTTTTTTCTTAATTCACAGTAGATTATATTATTTTAAATAATTTCATGGCAACTAGTGTAACTGACAGCTGTTTTGATTCATTTATTTTTAATCCATCACAAAGTAGAAATTATAGCTGAAAAACAGCCATCTGAACAACGTTAGCTTCATCAGCAATTCAATATTGATAAGACCACAAATAAATCTATAGAACAAAGACTCATGTTACAAACATAAGTGAAACTTTGGTCAAATTCATATCAATTGTGTTATTATTCAATGTATTGAGGAGAGTATAATTAAAGATTGAAATTCAGTCTTCTTGCTCTATTATAATACTTTTTTCATCAACAGTGAGGGATGACTGAGATAATTTCAGTAATAAATGTGTGACAGGAACACTCATGAGATACAAGAGATGGCTCGACATAAATGAAGGAATCTTTTTTTTATTAAATCCTGGAAAAACTGAGATAGATTTACTACTCCAATAATATTAAAATAGGGAGATTTTAATGTGTTTTTCAAACGAATACTCTTTTACCTCTCTGCAAGTATGTTTGCTACTGTTGGGGAAATAGGCATATGTTCCAGTGTCTTCCCAAATTAGTATTCATTGGCAGAAGATTCATAATAACACTGTAAATCAGTATATACCAGTTTATCTGATGCAAGGAAATTCAAGTTTTTTATTTCAGTGGTGCATTAAGTGCTTCCGTGTGCTGCATGTGGATGTCAAGATGTAAACTGAGCTCTGGCTCATCAGTAATGTGAGATTGTGCTGTCAGATCACTAAACGCTACCTTTATTGTTGCCCCTTTTCCAATTTCCAGTGCTCGCAATTCACTTCTCAGCTGCTTGGCTGCACATATTTTTAGCTCCAAGCTCAATTTTGTATTGATTGTATCTGCACTTGTTTTTTGTGTGGGCAACTTGGAGGTTAGCCACATTCCTCTGGCCCTCCTTTGTCCCTGAGGGTGCCTTGTCATTATGTACTCCTCATATTCCAGCCTAAATCAAAGACTGAAGCCTTCAATACTCCCTTTGCTGAGCCAGACATCATGTTAGAGGTGTCAGGTAATTAAAATACTACCAAGGTGATGATATTTTATATTGAAATGTTTAGATGTTGTGCACAGCATGTTTTGTTTAATTATATGATATTGAGGAGGATTGAGTGTACACATACTGTATGTTTATGTGTTGATTTTTATGTCTTTAGATAAATTCGACAATAGCATTTCTGCAGTAAGGTGTCATTAAATAGACTCATTGTTTCTGGGTGGGAATGAATAACCACATGCACACACACACACACACACACACGTGAGGTCGCAGTAATGATTGGATCCAGCATCTTCTACACAGGATGCAGATATGCAAGAATAGAAACAGCATAATGCTCGCCACTGATTCCCAGTGGCACAGTGATATCTGGCATCATCAGCATCACAGATACTAAGACAATTTTCCCCATGCTTCTCCCCCACACCCCGCCCATCATCATCCCATTCACATCCGAAGCTGTTGCACCATGTGAAAGGTAACATATGTAGGTCTCATACTTCCTTCCCTTCTCCCTCTTGTCCCCTTACTCACAGCTGTGCCAGAGTTAGCATCGTTACATAAGATGCTTATCTCTTAGCGGCACAGAGAAGTCGAAGACACCCTATTTGGCAACAAAACAAACCTCACTAAAACAAAACCCCAAAAAGATCATCCTTTCTTTTTGCCCACCTGCAATTTCCTTCTGTCTTTGTGCTTTTGCTTCATTTCTCTTTGCGACTAATAATTTGACCTGAAACAGCCCTCAGTGCTCAGATAATGATTTTTCCACTTGCTCCCCCTCTCGTGTTCCTCGTCCCATCTCCGGTGGCTGCTGCTTGCGCTTTGCAGTGTGCATGCATGCTGATTATTCACAAGGACCTATACACCAGTGACCTCTCCTCCATTGGCTTGCTTGCTTGTTACTTCTCATCACCCTGTCATCGCTCTATACCCTCCACATCCATCCCTGCATGCTTATGCACAAAAGAACAAGTTCAAATGCTGCTTCCATGAAGCTTCACTTCTAGGGCACTAGCTCTAAACAAGGAGACCATTGAGTGGTGCGGTGAGAGGAGGGGCAGTTGGGGCAGTCCTGGCATTCAGGCTGGCATTTGTGAGGGGGCTGATCAAAGGCGGCGAGACTGAAACACAGGCTGCAGAATGGGGGCTAATGGGAGCTGAACTCAACTGAGCATGTGTAATGTCAGTATTGTTTCTGACGCTGAACAAAACTGTTTTCATCACTAGATTTCTAATGTGGTTGTATTTGTATAACAGGGATATATAGCTAATGGATGGTTTGCAGTTGTTCCTTCACCAAACCACTCAGGTGGTGGCGAGCTCTCTTGTTTAATGTAGAAACATTATATTGCGACAAACAGAATTAAAGCAATTAGGGCAAATTAGCTGAGTGTTCTCTGAACTGGTGAGGAATATATTTTTTGTGGTGCATCATAATACAACACAGGAGTTTGAATTCTGTTCACATGAACCTTGGCTAACCCCAAACCTCAATTTTCTGCCTCTGTGTGCGTTCAGACTCCCTCCCGCTCACTCACGCTTTACTTCTCCCTTGTGCCTTCCCTTTCTATACTCCCTATTTTCGTGTTGCTTTCACCATCTGTCTTTTCACTGCAACTCAGTCCCCTGTTTGTTCCTCTGGTTTCTGTTATTCTGTCTCATGTCTGCTGTTATCTCTATAATGGCCTACCCGATGTTGTTTGTCAGTTTTTTTCTACATTTTTGATCTGCCTGTAAACATTAATTTACATGAGCAATAAATATTTAATGTATGAATACAACAGGGATCAAGTGGGTTGTGGTGCAGTCGTGGTAACCAGGTTAGTGTATGTCCCCCATTACATAACACACGAGCAGGATGTGACTGCAGCCACTAAGACCTGACCTCTGAATGACCGCCCTGCAGTCACCATGACCCAGGCTTCGATAAAACAACAAAACAAAATGACCAAAGCATGGATGAATGGTCGGCACTAAGTTATGGCTGTTATTGTGGTTGCCACATTTTTCTAATATTCATTCCTCACTTCACATACAGTATCACTTATTTTCATCCATCTGAATCTGAGAATTCGAGTACTACACTTGTGTACTGCTGTTAGATAGACTGTAAACACGTGATACCAACTAAATTAACTATAAATGTATATATAACCTGGTAATGTATTTCCCCACGGTCTCACACCTTATGCTGTTAAAGCCAACACAGCATGTAATCCATATGTTCTCCTTCTCCCGCATGATGGAACCAGCATACCCAGGCTAAAGCCTGGGGTGGGGGAGAGTGGGCGTTTCCTCTGATAGCGCACTCTAAAAATAAACCTGTGCCCTTACATAATAACCAAGTCTGTGTGAGAGTGAGAGTGATCGATGCCAGCAGGTCTTCACTACTATCAGCTACAGTGGGACGTGACACACACAGGCATCCTCAGAGGGCAGACTGACCAGCTCTGGCTGACTTTTTAGATAAACAAAACCCAGGAAGATAAAAACTAAACAACAACAACAAAAAAAAAATCCTTATGTAAATCTGTTAATGTATTTTAAGGTGGAAATATAAACAAAAAAAAGACTATTTTACTATATATATATATATATATATATTCAATAAGAAAATTTAATCTTTTAGCTTTTCAAGCTTTTCAAGACTGACAGTAATCCAAGTGATGGAGAGCAGTTGACCTCTGTGTGTGCTGGTTATCATTTTCAAGTAAGATACCAGTTTTACATTGATTTAAAAAGTTTCACATTGAAAGAAAGTGCTTTTTGTTAAACAGGATAGTGTTTTGGGATAATGTCAGTTGGCCCACAGCTTTGGTCCAGGCTGAAATATCTCAACAACTATTAGCTGCATTGTCATGAAATTTTTTTAGACATGCATGGTGCCCAGAGGATGAATCTTACTGACTTTAGTGCTCCTTTCACTTTTCCTCTAGCAGTTGGATGACCTTTTCAGTTTATAATGAAATGTCTTGAGAGCTATGTGATGCACTGCAATGAAATTTGGTACTCAAATTCATTCCCCTATGAGAATAAATTGTAATAGCTTTGGTGAAGCCTTAATATTTTATCTAGTGCCATCATCAGGTTCACATTTTCATTGGCCCAATACTTTGATTATGACTACATACTTACAAAACTGATGTCATGGTGTATTGTGTTCAAAAGAAAGTAAGAGTCACAATGTGGAAATAGTTTATTCACTTTCTGGCGTAGCGTTAGATGAGGAGATTGGTATACTCGCAAATTAGATTTTGGTATCTTCTGAAGGAGCCAAGCTAGCTGTTTCCAATTTTTATGCAAAGCTAAGCTAATCACCAGCTGGCTGTAGCTTAATTTTTAATGGACTGGTATGAGAGTCCTATTCACTCTTCTGCCAGAAAGCGAATAAGTGTATTTCCAAAAATGGTGAACAATTCCTTTAATAGGAATTAATTGAGTTTCCGGGGGTACTGGGATTTCTGATTTGCACAAAAAAAAAGGCAAAATCATGGTTCAAGCTTGTGATTTTCAATCTTGTATGAACTGAAGCACAGAGATGAGGGATAGAGTACAGTTATGGAAATATCCACCTGTCCTTCTTTCTGTCTTCCCTCCAGTTCGCTCTGTTCTGTCACCATCAGAGTGCACTGTCACTGTCTCCCAGAGAAGGCAGGAGGGAACGGGGGATGGTGATGTCGATCAGGATCAAGTTTCTGATGCTGAACATGAGAACATTTTCTGCCTTTACTTTTTAGGCTTATATCTTCATACATGCCCCCTGCCTGCTCCCTTCTTTCTCTCTTGTTGCCTTTGTGCAATATTCCCCACTGCTGAGCCCCTCATCAATCACCACTACCTATCTATCTCATCCATCTCAGAGGTCGATGTTCGCTACTTCATCCCTCCTTCATAAATCAACAGACAAATGCATATTAAACAGCAGCTGTCTTTCTTTTTTTTTTGGTCAACCTCCTCCTTCTTCTTATCACTATTTAGTTTCTTTTGAAAACGTCTGCAACGAATGAATCTCAAATGAGATGTCAGCACGTGGAGTGACCACCTGTGTGAGCTGTATGTGCCTGATGTTTGGATGAGAGTGAAAAATAGTGATGTTTTTCAGAATTTCAACCATATGGTAGTCACTCTGTCCTTGGATGCATTGGCAACATTATAGTCACACAATGTAGCCTGCATGTTTGCAGGAGAATGTATTAAACTGACAGACAGACAGAATGCCACTCAGTCTGAGAAGATTTAAAGGATCAAAGAGGGCGAAAGGGAAAAGGGGGGAGGGTGGGGGGCTGAGACGAGTTACCATGGTGACCATGACTTCACCAGAGGCTTGTGCGTGCTGCCTCAATGGGAGTTTTGTTTGTGTGGAGGTGAGGGCAAACAACGGTCTCGAGACGACAGAAGGAGACACTTTGTGAAATTTAAGTGACAGAAATGTGTCTCTCAGAGCTCTTGGATGCTGTGGACAATCAGGAAAATGAAGCTTTTTTTTGTGCTGCTGTCTCTCCCTTTCTTTGCATCTCGCTGTCGTAGGCGGATGCTGTAACAGTTACGTCAACACACTAATAACAGAGTGTGGTTGTGTGGAGGTGAACTGCATGTTCCAGTCAGCTCTGACATTTTTAATTGAGTTATTACTTTAAGGGACAGAGACAGAGAAGAGGAGAAAGAGATACAGTGCAGGGGACACTGTCATCGAGGCAAGTGTGCTCTCAGGCATTACTGTATTGCATTATTGAGGTGTCACTAATATTTAGTCCAGTCCACATTTACATCATGTGGTCAAAATATTAGAAACACCTCTCAGTACTGTTATATTTCAATAACATCACAAACTGCAGCCTCTAAAATGACCATAAAGTTGAATTAATGTCTCTAATAGTTTCAACAAAAATTGAAGCTAGGTGTACCTAAAAAAATATTATTGGATATGGGTAAAAACAGTTGAAATATGCTACTAAAATGCGTGTTCTTTTCTGTGCTACCACTTCACAGAATGTAATAGTGTTTCACAAATCACTCAGACATTAGCTGTAAAGTGTAGGTAATTTAGGAGCAAGAAAAATTCTTTGCACTCAATCAGTTATACATTTTGTGTTTTAGGCAGAGGCAGAGGTGGAAAAAGACACAAACCGTACTTACGTACGTCACACACACGTAAGCTTCAGACACACATGCTGACTCAAAAGACGAACGCACAATAGGAGACTTTCATACACAATACCTGTGATGGTGTGCCTCCTCGATTCTATTCATTTTGCTCCGTTTCCCACAGACTGTAATTGCAGCCATTTTCTCCTCACTGCTGGGTGCCTTTTTACCTGGTAGAAGTAGTTTAGAGTTGTTTTACTTGTCTGACCTGAGCGGGGATGTTGATGTGAACTGACAACAGTTGCTTTGTGTGACAGACCTTCCAGAGTGCTCTTGGGGTGCTATTTTGGAGATTCTGTGCACCGTATTGTTAATACAGATGTCCAAATGTGGTAAAAAATTAAGTGACCTTAAGCTGAAGGGTAAATATAAAATTATATAATTTGCAGTAAACCATATAATTAAGTTCTTTTTGAATCATGGGTTTCACTTCCTCCTCACTTGTGATGGTTTAAAGGTTTGACCTTTCTGTGTGTAATTTGCATGTTCCCCCAGTGTCAGGGTGAGTTTCCCACAGATGCTCTGGTGCTCATGTTTCAAAGACATGTTGGTGGATAGGAGACTCTAAACTGCCCATAGATGGTGTGTCTGTCTCTGCCTCGCTTCCCTGTCCTGTGCCCAGTGCATGCTGGGATATGTATTCAACCTTCAAAAGACTGAAGTGGTTAGAGTGCAAAAATCAATCACTGAACTTCGACAGTAAATCAACATCATGTTACTTTCCTTAAATTGCTCAAGGACCAAAACCTCAGTCATATGCTTCCTCCAACAAATGACAGCAGTCTCTAGTTGTCCAAAGATATCATCTCTGGCACCATTATGTCAAAACAAGATTTGTGTGTGTGTGTGTGTGTGTGTGTGTGTGTATGCATGTGATAGGGCAAGGGTCAGGACAAGAGACACAGCGCGGCTGTCCTACTGACATGGCTGACACTTGGGGGAAGGCAGTGACACCACATGCGTCTCATTCGGGATCAAAGGGCATTTGTAACTGATTCAGCGAGTCATGCCCCACCTCTGGTCTATGAAGTGAATTTCTGACAACTGATGCAAACTTCTGAGTGTGAAGTGCAGCAGCTGGGCACTTCCTTTTAGTAGCTGCTTGGTGAGAAGATTTAGGAGGGGCAGAGTGTTGTGGAAGAGTGCTGTTTGGTGAGTGCTCTTTGTACTGGGAGAAACTTTGAAGCACTACAGCAAAGTAAACAAAGAGTTTGATGGATGGAAGCATTTTGCGAGAAAGGTGAAGGGGAATGGGCTGGTCTATTTTTAAAGGTTTTTGTGCCTTGACTTTGTCATTGTTGGCTTTTTAAGTCTGAAGTAGCAGCAATACATGGGAAAGGAGTGGTGAACTGGCTGTGTGCGATATGTACACATGCATGTTTTATTTTTGCTTACGCAGTGTATTTTGCAATGCGGCTGCAATAGAAGACAAATAAAAGAGAGAGAGAAATGTGACTGACTTTTATGATGCGATGATGTGTATCATAAAACCAGTGAATTGTAATTCCACGTGAGAAGATCTATGACTGAGTGGAAACAAGTTCTGACTTCACTGCAGTTTTTATACTGACTGTATCTCCCTTATAGATGGTTCAAACATCAACACACATTTCTACAGGATGATTCATCCAAACTGCTGTCTATTACAATCTAATTCTATTTTCCTGCATCCTTATTCTCATTCATGGCCAGTCGACCATGGCCATCTGATATTGTTTCACCTCGTTGACTCCGCAGGACAGAAGCTAAATAAAGGAAAGGTTAATGTGCTGTACTCATTTTAAGTATGCATCAGCCACTCCATGATACCATATCTGTTTCCAAAACAGGTACAACCATTAGCTGTTGGGAGTCACGCGCTGTTAGCACGGTGTGCATGTGTGTGTGTTACTATGTTTGTATGTGACTCACTGATAAGGCAGCAGGAGATCTAACATAGACCTGTCGCCTCTCACACACAAACACATACATACATACACACCCGCTGTGCTGAGCCAAGAGAGAGAGGATATCTAGAAACACTGCAGCAGACCAGCAAAGTTTATGGACTGTGAATGTGGTACATTGTGTCTGCTCCAACCAGATGCACCGCGGGGCAAAGTATTTGTTGGTCCCCAGCCTAAGATAAAGACTTGTGTAAAGAGTCATATACTCAGAGACACGTTTATCCACTACACATAAAATCCCCTTCCATGCATAATCCTCCCAGGAAAGAAATATCGTCAATAATTCACTTGTCTTTTTGAATTTGATACATCATTTATATATGGTTGCACAGACAAATATGGGATTTGAACAATGCTTTTACATATGAAACATTTTATTTAAATGTGATTTAAGATTAATTCCCTTTAATTCATTGTAGGCTAATTCATAAATAAACTTGTAAATTGCAGTAAAGAACACAGTATAGAGATTTTTTTGGAGGCGTTCTGTGAAATAAAGGAGATGCATTGTGGGTAGGTCGTTTATTTTGGAAGAAGAGAGCAACTGTTTCAGATGAGATCAGTGTATGGCAAAAGGCAGACTGTCCTCATTCTTATCGCTCTCTATGGCTATGTAATTCTGTTCCAGGCCCAGAGCCAAAAGAACAGGGAAATCTGGGGTTGGCCATCAGTCAGTGTGTTGATGATGTGGATGTAGATGTGGAATATGAACCGACAGAACAACTCTTATCTTTGTGGGTAATATGATCAAAATCATACTTAAGATATGATGCAAGTTAATGGGATTTGTGAATAAATTGATTTCACAATCAGAGAAATGCTACAGCTTCGAATGAAGAAGCTGCTTGTTTTCACATTTGTGCTTTTTGACCCTTCTGTGTGTCTATACACTTCTATTTATTGCACAAGGTTCTTGGCCTCAAATAGCAGGGTTAAAAAAAGGTAGTAATTTCTCAACAGAAGTGATTAATTACATTTCCTTAATGAGACACAATATAGTAAACTGCCATGTATATGCTGAAAAGTTCATTCTTGGATCAGCACTTGATTAAACTGGTAAATAATTCACTATTGTGAATCATCAAAGACTGTAAGAATACACATACAACTAATGCAGTATTCACACACACACACACACACACATACACACTCATTTGATGTCTGCTCAGTAAGGGGACTTGTTAGCTATAACATATGTGCCTCTGCGGTGGGATAAAATTTGCATATTCAACACAGACCACCATGTTATAGTGTCGCATGAGCAAACTGTGTGACCTCGCAGACTAAACGGAAGGCCACTTTATCCTCATACATCTTTTTTTATTAAATGGATTCATTAAATAATGATTGTTAAAGACAAGCTACGGGATCTAATTTGCTGCATGTGACAGGCTGCGTGATAACAAGTTGAATAATCTTATAGAAAAGCACAACCAGAGCATTTCAAGATAATACGGGTGATATATAAAGCTATCTAAAAAGCAGAATTTCATTTGAGGGTAGATGAGATTTCTGTTGGTCCGTGACCACTCAATCTCCATTGATCACCGAACACTCACACATCTACATAGATACATATGGTTAGTACAGATGGAGGCGATTATATATTCAGGGAATGTGAGACCTGGCCTGCTGAGAGATGTATGAATGTGTGTATCTGTGTGTGGGGAGCTGAACATACAGATTCGCCCAAGTATTTTTCCACAGCTATGAATACAGAATAGCCTCCCTTCGTCTATTAAACACAACAGTGGGATTGTTATTCCCCGTCTTTCTTTCATCCTCCGTCCTCCTCCTCTGTTGTCTCCATCTATCTCCCCTCTCATCTATCAGGCACACTTCTCGGCAGACAACTCCTGCTGTTTACTTTTAATTTCTCTCTGTGAATCCTAATTGCACGCTGTGTCTTTCCAAGATCAGTCCTAATCAGACATTATGATAAGTGCATCAGACTTTGCAGCCAGCCCCTCTAAACCACCTGAGGTGTTTTTTTCAAGGGCTCTGCTGTTGTGAGCAGGTGGTCTCCATTTTGCTGACTTTGCTTTATTAAAACAAAATAGATCATGCTTTTCCTTTGAGGAACAGAATTATTCAAAACTTATACACAGTACTCTTTGCTTAGAGTATCTTTTGTCTCATAATCAATGTTTTTTTCTATCTATAACAGCTCTTTCTTCATTTATTTTCTCTCATCTTCCTCTCTCATTGTGAACCCTTAGAGGTCACCTCTGGCCCTCAGGGCACAAATGCCTTCTCTCCCTTCCTCTTTCCTTCATATCCCCCCAGCTGTCCTTTATACCTTTGTATTTCCCCTCCTTTACACACCCTTCCCATTCTTGCACCTCTACACTCTTTCAACCTGGAGACTATTGCTTCCCTAACACCTCAGAGTGTCTCTGGACCTGTTAAGCACTAAAATGCGTCTTAGGATATCCATTCACAAATAAACAGCTCTGTATACAGGTGTGAATGTACCCACTGAGATTCACTGGGGCTGAATTCCCCAAGTCACATTTGGAGGTGGTCAAGGACAAATGTGGCCACAAATTCAGCTTAATGTGAATGCAAATGTGCCCCTGTCCACACTGAAGGACTGACATGGGAGTTTTGCTTAAACCAAAAAAAGATCATAGAGAGTAGATGCCGTTCTGTCTTGTTTTGGGTTTGAGCTCAGATTTTACAGAAATGACAGATGTCGTGTATATCTGCAAACTATATCTGAGCAGGAAAGTGAAATCCAATCAAATGGACACTCCAGAAGCATTGGACACATTGTGATGCCAAGTGTGACTGCAATCTGTCACAACTGAATCCAAAAACGATCTGTATATATTTCAATACAATAGAAATGTTACAGGTGAAGTAACACGACATGAATAAAAGATTCTGCCATGACCACTCTTACAGCTGCTGAAAGGCAACTGCAAATATAATGGAAAAAAATTGAATTAGTTACATTAAGATAAAAACTACATGTTGTATATGTGACCAACACTAACAGAATTATAGCAGAAGTAATACCATCAGTCTTTTATACATGAATAATACATGAACATGGCTGTATTGATAGTTTCCTTTATGAAAAGCAACGCTAATGCTCTACAATCCAATCCTTTCACCTGATGAATAAGAAAATTCTGCCAGTAGGCTGGAGACAAATTTACTCATTTCCCCTGCTGTTTTTACCCTCCAAGAATTTACAATACATTGAAACAAGGCAGAAAATAAAATAATACATGACTCAGGAAAACGTGTGAAAGATGCTTAATTCCCTTGACACAGGTGAATTAAAGTCAGGTAATTTTCAGTTTTTATTTTATGTAACATTTAACTTGCTGCAGAATGTCTGGAGTGCATGTGTTGTTTAAACTCATCCAGAATATGTGGAATATGTACATTACTACACAGGGAGACCTATTAGCCCTCCATTCGGATCCTACTGTGAGCTATGTGTTTTGTCATATTAATGGAGGACCTTGCATTAAAATCTCATGAATGATTGGGGGAGAGAGAAGAGTGCGGAATAAAAAATGCTAAGTAATCAACATAATGTCAGGCACTAAACCACACAAAGTGATGTGCCGTGTCACTGCCACAGATGAATCATAAATACCTCAGCACTTCTCTCTTATCTTTCCATCAACTATTCACATCTCATTACTTAATTGATTCTCTACGTCCTTGAGACACAGGAAATGTTGCTCTATCATTTGAGAGGGGAGTTGAGTACATACAGAGAACTTACAGAGCTATCCTACTGACTACCTCCCTCCCCCTTTGTGCCTTTTATAAATCGTGGACGCACGGCGTGGTGGATTTGTCTAATGGGGGAGTAACAAAATCAAGAAAAATGTAGGATGAAAAGAATTAGCCTTAGAAAAGACTCATGTGACAAGCCACTCATGGGAACATACAGTACTGGGGGATATTAGAATAGTGCCGCTGACTTGTACTGCCCTATTCATTCATGTGTGTATTTACATTTGTGTGTTTGTGTGTGTGTTTCTGACATTAGCTACTCAGTGGTGTTTACTCTGCTGGTAAGTTAAAGCTGAAAGCATACAGCCATAGTTTTTGCTGAGCTGTGGTACAAGGTCAAAGTGAGATAAAGGGAGAGATGAATGTAGAGAAGCGGCTGTACGCAGGAATATATAGCAAAGAACTGGTGATTAGAGGCAAATGTAATTTTCCAGCAAGAGTTACAGGGTAACTTGCATATAAAAGGTCAGTAAAAGCAATTCCTATGAAACTGAAAAAGATTACTTGTGAATGCTTCTGCTAACGGTTAGTAATGCATCTTAAAAAGGAGCAAAACATGTACCATACAATATATCCAATGACTTTCTAGAGATAGCATCACTCATTTGCATGGCTCATCGAATAAACACAGCACTGAGATTCAAGACACTACAAAGTCAGTATAAATATGTTTACCTCATTTCATTTTTCTGAAATTGACCATACATCAATAATGAGCCATGTTACGCAGCTTAAAGTTGCTTATTTTAGGATGCCCCTGTACGTTTCTGCCTTGTTTATTTCACTCTGCAGATGGCGAATGGATCTATTGATGTTGCCCCAGTGGGCTGCTATTGGATGAATTATGTAACAGCCTCGATGCGTTATGAAGGCGACTGTGCAGGAGAAAAAGTACTCGCGCTGCTGTCGTGACAACTGATAACATAACCTCCATATTTACATACGCCCTGCCATGGAAAACCTCCATGTGTATGCATGATGTGTGAGTTACGGCTGGCTGCTGATGCATGATGTTTAATGGGCAGCCACAGCTGACAGACTGTTCCAGAGTGAAGAAAAAGTACAATTTGCCATTCCCTGATAACACCGTGAAATGTCTGGCGTAAAAACTCAGTCACTCATGTAATTTAGTAAATGAGATTTTTTGCCAAGGTGGTCATTTCATGTATCAGTGATAGAATAACTGACTCGTTTGAAGGTTATTTTTTAGATTCAACCCAGCATTTATGCTGAATGAAAAACATAGGACACTGAGGCACACTGACTATGCTTTTGAAGCCTTAATACTGTTTTAGCTAGTTGCCAATGCTAAATGACACTGATGTATTACAGTCACGGTGTAGTGTTGCTATGCTATCGTGCTAGTAGACTACTTTTTATGCCTTTTTATGCTGAGACCTGTCTACTGGGAAGATTGTGTTTGTCAGATATATCAACAAAGAGGAAACCTTTAAGACTATCACTTTACATCTACTGTTTCATGCACATGTTTTTCCCTTTTTAGGAAAATAAATTCACCTAGTCATCTAATGCTGCATCAAAAGAACAAAAAATGCATATTAAAATATTCTATTGAAGGCTCTAGAGAGGAAATATACTGAATTCTGAATGCAACATATTTTTTTAAGAAGGATATCTCAGTTTGGAATAAATTCCTTCATTTCAGCAATAAAAAGATAAAAGTCCCAGTAGTAGCCAGTATTACACCTACAGTATTTCCTACTCCTCTCCCTTTCTCTCTTGTCTCCTTCACTGCATGTCTCGCCCGCCACCTCATTTACTCTTCAAAGGAAGAGCAAAGCATCTGTCTATTACGAGGAGCCCAGGGCGCTCTGCAGAGTTGTGTTAAGTAATAACAACCAGTGACGTCAAAGGCTCTCCGTCTGAGCTGGAAAGAGGGAGGGCGAGGGGGCAAACAAGGGATAAAAGGAAAAGGGAGGAGGGGAGGCAGACATGGAAGCGGTAGTGTGTGAGAACTCTCCTCTGCTTGTGTGTCAGTAGCTCCTCTTCTGTTTATGTGTCACTGCTGTATAATACTGCACATAAACACTGCGCAGTGAATAATTCTTTAATCACAAGCTGTAAACGCCGATGTGATTTCTGTTCCTCCCCTCTAAAAAGGCTAATAAACATTGCAATTATTTTATTTTTTTTTCCTAGCAACTCATAGCTTTTTTTCTCACTGGCTCAGAGAGAAGCGGAAGCGACATGGTCCATTATGCGTCGTCACACATCTGCTGCTGAGCATAATTCTGTGTATGGTCCTATCACAGGAGCCTGTATGTTTATGTCATAGGCGAGCAGCGGAGGAGGACAGCCTCTGCTCATCCTCTGTTGTCAGGGCGAGATCAAGTTTGTTTTTAGTACAAAGATGTTAGGTTGAGGTCTTGTGACAAATGCTGATTATGCAACGCTATGGTCTTTGAAGGTGACCTGTGAGTCAAAAGGGATAATTAAATGTAAATACTAAATTCTCAGTGAAAGCCTGTATGATTGTTGTTGTATTCCTTCAGTGTGAGCAAGCCTTAAAACAGCACGACTAAGACCTCATGAGTTGCATATTTTTAAAACACTGGAAATAGGCAACAACATTTAGTAAATTACTCATTTAACTTAATTTTCCCCTACTCACATTCTCATTCCTGCAGTCAAAGCACAGACTCCGACTGAAGACTGATCAGGGGATTAGAGATCTTAGGGTGCAACACGCCTTCATAAGCACAAGTGACAGAAGTGGCAGTGAGTGGAGGATACATTAGAGGATTACACCCTAAGACAATATAGCAGTCTTAACATACCTCACTATGGCAGCTGACCTTGCTCTGGCAGGTGACGGCTGTTTGTTATAACTGCAAATACCACAAGCACACACACACACACATTACACACTACTAAAAAAGAATATGTAAACTACCATAAAAAGCAGAATGTCCGTATGGCTTTGGTCCTAGAGGACATGTGACGTTAGATTGAGCTGAGCTGTTAACAGTAAAAACAACCCAGAAGGCCTTGCCAGGACTGTGGAAGTCACAGTGTCGCTGGCAGCCAACTCACTCTCCCACCCACTTTGACTCTAAGATAGAGCCTGAATCTGAATCCACGGGGCAATGTCAAACCATATAATCTCTCCTCTATTCCGCCTCTGTCTCATCTATCTTCTGTCTCATGTATTTGATCCCCACAGCACTTTCCATGGGAGCCCTTTCGCACACATTTACAGCTCACAACAAGCACATGACTCCGCTTGGCAAACCTTAAGTGCTTGAAGAATGTCTAAAAGTCCACTCTGTCAGCAAGCCTATGCAGACCAGCAGCCTCTCCGTTACAAGCGCAGATGCTGTGATGACAAAAGAATGGCACACACACACACAGCATTATGAAGAGATATGAATAGAAGAGACTAAAATAGGCCACAAAAGCTTTAAAGGCAGTAAATGATCACCATATGGCATCATCCATACAAACCTGCAGAAAAAGTAAATGAAAAAAAAGAAAAAGTAAAGGTTTTGTTTATAATTATTATTATTAGGCTCACTTTTCTTTTCTCTCAGACATTTTACAACAGCCTTAACCATTAGGAGTCTGTATGTTTCATTCGTTACTGTGGTAAATAAACAATTCAAATAATAGATACGACTTTTTTTTCCATTTCAACACAAACACTAGTGTTAAGTTACACTGACATTGTGGGGCAGTGACTTCATATCATGAATATATACACCTTTGTGTGTTAGTGCTCTTTAAATTTGGCAACAGCGTGCGTTCAGCCGATCAATGACGTGCGCAGCCTACATCAGCACCTTGGATACGGACACACCATTCACCGTAGGGTTCCTGCCCCGTTTTAGACCAATCAGCGCATGTGTTTTTCTAGATAGCATTGAGCACCACCCACACTGCTGCCAGCTGTATTGTTCCGCTGTAGGGAATCTCCTCTCAGGCAATATATATTCATCATAAACTGCATTTTTTCGTGGCAGGTCACGCAAATGTGGTCTTAAAGCCTATGAACAATTTTTGATAATAGGTAAGTATATGATATAAATGAGATGATAGTCGCACAAATGGCTGCTTTTGAGGCTCAGTTGTCCGGTATTTAGCCTAAACATGGCACAGGCATTAAAAGAGCAGCATGTTATGTGCAGTACAATACCTACGTATATTAATTAATAACACAGTGTCCCTGATTTTTGTGTGATGGTGAAGACCTGCCTATACAGTATGTTCCTGACTAGTGGAAAAGGTTTAGCCTGTAAAACATAGTCTACAATACAGAGTATTTAATTCAAGACAATTCAGACACAGGCAGGATATATCTTTATATAATATCGTTTGTGTTAACATTAATTACTTTTGCCTTTTGCTGTCAGCACAGACCTAGGTTATCTCTGACGCAAGCGCTCACCATAGGCGTCTCTCCCATTTCACAGAATCATATGTCTCGGATTGTCAGCGCAGATCTACCAATGAGCGCAGGACTCGGGCATCACTCAGAGGGCGGGACTCGGACTGTAGTCCAATCACAGCCCCTCGCATTGTTTTGACCTCTGAAACCGCATCACCGCCTACCTCGTGCCCATGGCGGAGGAAAGCTATAAATAAAGGCAACACTGTAACAGAAGGGGGACGAAGTTGCAAAACTCCCGAGTAGGAGGGAGCTACATTGCAAGCCTGCTGAAAGAGGAAAAAAACGCAAAATAACCTTAAAAACAGAAACCGAAGCAAACGCCAATCCTCCGAAATCTTCATGTACTGGAATACTTTTTTGTAATGTTGATAATATATTCTATGTGAAGAAAGTATTTATACTTTTTTTCTATTTGCACTAACTAACGGTACTTCAGAACTACTGAGAATCTTTGTTTTTTTTTTTTTTTTTTTACAAAAAAGTAAGTATATTCAGCTGACTTGTCTCTGTTACTTGTGTGTGTGCGATATGTGTCTTCATTTGGCTTGCTGTCGTATTGTAGCTCATACTTACTAAGCTGATTTGCTGCGTCAGTCCACGAAGTTAGGGAGGGTGTGTGTGTGTGTGTGTGTGTATGTGTGTGGGGGGAGGCGCGTGCGTGCGATAGAAACGTGTAGCATGTCCTTTTTTTCTCTTATCTCAGTTCAAAAAAATGATAGGCTATATGGCAATAATATTTCCATAGAGCCTTGAAATGCGTCTGACATGCTCGCGAATTTCCCCAGTAGCCTACCTTATCTACTTTATTGTGTCTTTTAATCTCAATTGCGGTCGATATCGGCTGTTAAAACCATTGCTCCCCTGCAATTCTTGTGAAATTGCAACAATATGCCTCTAACTTTGTAAAACCGATAAGATTAATCAAGACCTGTAGCCATTTCACAACTGTGAGGAATCTCCTATAGGATACTGTCTTCAAGGGCAGCTTCGTGAGGGAGGCGATAATGTTGCAGTTATTCCCCAGTGCAGCTTCTTTCCCATATGATGAACAAATTAACCGACTGTGAGGTATTTAAGGAGCCTCGAGATCCTTCCCTTCAATCCAGCTCTTGGCGAGGATGATTTTAGCCCAAGTTGTGTCTTTGCGTTTAATTTTTATGTGTTGTACATTTTCATTTTATTTAAAGCTGTGTTCCAGTATTTCCTCTTTGCTGTGTAAAATTGCCAGACATGGGTGTAGCCATAGTGGGTTAAGTCTTATTTCAACATTGTTTTTAATGTAGGAAGCACCTCGACTAATCGGCTGTGCCTCACGCATATCAAACCAGCCCCACTGACACGATTGTAAGCTTTGAAATCCACCCAAATGATTTCCTCGCCAACTTATCCTCTATTAGACATTATTGGCTGGGCATTTCCTCGGATAAGTTTACCATTTTCGTTAATTTAATGCAACTACTTCGCATTAGTTTGCGGTCTCCTGCTGTATGGAGGCTATCCAGCAGCCTATTATGTAACAGGATTCCTGAGTGCTAGTGTGAGATTAATGTGCTCAGTACCTGCTTTTTGCCATTTAGATAAACAAATATATGTATAAACAGATCAACAAGAAAGAAATCAATTGACCTTCTGTCATTATTTCTGCAATAGCTGCACATTTCCCCCCTATCTAATTTGTAGCTTTGAAATTCTGCTTTGGTTGTCTTTCTTATGACATTCAGTGTATGATATTTGAGCTTACAGCAGTTAAAACTGCAACATACAGTGGTACTTCAGACTGCAAATGGTTAATAATTAAAGGACACTTACGCACTCTCCTCATAAAGTCTGCAGTTGTGGTCTCAAGCAGCCAAAAAGTAAATATTTCACTCAGTGCTCTCTTAAAAAAAAAAAAAAAAAACTTAACACTCACTTATGAATGTATGTTTTATGATTACTGTGTAACATCTTGAAATGAATGAAATCTAAATTCATTTTTCTCTTTCGATTGTCACAGGAAATAAATACCACACCCTGTGGAAAGACACCACTTCTAAGAAACCAGCACTTTTGCTTTTGAACCTGTTTTGATCTGAATTCCGGTTGCTTTCGCCATCCTGCCTGGAGAGCATCTGTGTTGCCAACCACGGATAAACAAAGCAGACCTAGTGGACACATTCAGACACACCTAATCTTCACGCACCTGATAAACTTCAGCAGTCAGCTATGCAGCTTGAAATCCAAGTAGCTCTCAACTTCATCATCTCGTACCTGTATAACAAGCTGCCAAGGCGACGGGTCAACATCTTCGGCGAGGAGCTGGAGCGGCAGCTGAAGCAGAAATATGAGGGACACTGGTACCCAGAAAAGCCATACAAGGGCTCAGGATTCAGATGCATCCACGTGGGGGAGAAAGTGGACCCTGTGGTGGAGAAGGCAGCCAAAGAGAGTGGGCTGGACATTGAGGATGTCCGCAACAACCTGCCCCAGGACCTCAGCGTGTGGATTGACCCCTTTGAGGTGTCCTACCAGATTGGGGAGAAGGGTCCCGTCAAAGTATTGTATGTTGACGACAGCAATGAAAGTGGAGCTAACAGTGGGGGGATTGATCTGGACAAGGAGATCAAGAACAGTTTCAATCCCGACGCACAGGTCTTCATGCCTATCAATGAGCCTGTGAATGGCACCTCTCCGGGCTCCAGCTCACCCTCTCCTCCTTTCGGTCACTCGGCAGCCGTCAGCCCCACCTTTATGCCCCGCTCCACGCAGCCTTTAACCTTCACAACTGCCACCTTTGCCGCCACCAAGTTTGGCTCCACTAAGATGAAGAGCAGTGGACGCAACAACAATGGCAGCAGTAGTGCTGGGAACAAGGTTGCACGTACCTCTCCCACCAACCTGGGCCTGAATGTGAACAGTCTCCTGAAACAGAAAGCCATCTCCACCTCCATGCACTCTCTGTACGGGTTGGGCCTCGGAACGCAGCAGCAGCAGCAGCACCAGAAGCCCTCAGCCCTGTCCCCCAATGCCAAGGAGTTTGTGTTCCCCAGCCTGCAGGGCCAGGGCAGCCAGAGTGCTCTCTTCCCTGGGGACAGCTCGCTCAGCCTCAGCCCGCTGCAGTACAGCAATGCCTTCGACATGTTTGCGGCCTATGGTGGCCTTAACGACAAGTCCCTTATGGATGGCTTGAATTTCAGCTTGAACAACATGCAGTATTCTAACCAGCAATTCCAGCCAGTTATGGCCAACTAGTACACGTAAAGGTACTACTTAAGCTACTACTTCACACAGAAACGACCAGAGATAATGTGATAGGGGGGAAACAAACACAAATGCACATTTTGAAAAAAAAAAAGTGTAAACAAGAACAGAATGTCAAGGATAAAAGGAAAAAGTGACTTGTCAACTGTAAGATCTATGTTACGAGTCTTAAGAGCATGAGCCCGAGGGTGAACTACTTTGCCCCCTTGAGTTATACCTTTTTTTTTTTTCCCCTAAATGATGAAGCTTGTAGTACAAGATGTCCAAGCTTGGTTACCTAAACTTCAACATGCATCATTGTTATTTCTTTTGCCAACCAAGCACAAAATATTTTTTTTTATGTGACTGTTTTAAGATATAAAAAAAGACAAAAAAAATACCACCACAAGTCATGGCCTCTTTCAGTATTTAAACATAACTGGACACAGCCAATTTTTCAAGGAATTGGCATAAATAAGTGGGATTTCCTGGTCTTTTTTCTAATTGTATAATTTAATTTAGTACAGAGTTTGTAAAATATCAGAGTATCTATTGTTTCTACGACATGGTATTGCATTTATATCTTTTTACTACTCCAGTGATCTGTGATGGCTGCAGCAACTTTATGTTTTCTTTTTTTATTGAAATTATAAAATGAATCCATCTTTAAAAAAAACATTGACTATTCTAAAGATTGTGTACAGAATATTCCGTAGTGGTGGGATTTAAGAATATTTGCTTTTTTTGAAAAACATAAGAGTTGTATTTTCTGTTAAGAGTTTAAAGATTTTTGCTATATTATGGACAAAATGTAATCGTATATTAATTTTGTACCTACATTGTGCAATACTTGATAAAACAAACGGTATAACAAAGTATTCGGAGTCAGTGTCTTACATGTTAAGAGGGACTGATAGTTTATTAAGTTTGTATTAAAAAGCTTGAAAATAATTACACTTGTTCAGTTTGTCATTGGTCTTTGTGGTTGAGCTGGTTGATACAGGTCTTAAAGGAGATTATGCAAAGTATTTTAGGGTTTTCTAACATGTCAGGACAAATCCAGTATTTTGTCCTGCAGTCAGAAAAATCAGGTTTTTCTTAGATACGCCTGCATCCTTTTTAGGTCACCTTTTTGGTACGTTGTTAATGTTCTTAGCAAACCATTTGACAGTTCACATGCAATAGCTTAGGTCAGAAAATTAATAATGCCTTTAGCTGCTGGACTGCAGGTTTAGTCTGTTGCTTTAGTGAATTCTATCAGGAGCAAATGCTACATTAGGTGGTATATTACATACTTCGACACATTTCTTATCCTCTGCCTGATATATTAGTACACAGGCCTCACAAGCCTTCAGCAACATGTTCACATCATGCAGGCTGTGCTGGCACCATTGCCCTTGGGCTGAGTGTCATTACACATAGAGATACTGGGAGTGTGACTGTGTCAAGCCTGATAACATCCTGAACTAAAGCCTGGCCTCATATGTATGACAAGGCTGTTAGCTAGCATGCTGCTAAACCATGTAATAATTTACACAGCAGACAGGCTGAAACCTTGTGCTACATACTGTGGATGGAAGCATTTGTTGAGGCCTGTATGATGAAAATACAGATCTGTGAATTGGTTATTTACCTATAAAATGTATAGTGTGGCAAGAGCAGGAACACAGTTGGTTCTAGTAACTTTCTCTGCGCCATCAGACCATCAGACTGTGTTCGGCAGACATCTTCTAAGGTGACAATAACAGAAAAACATCTGCTGAAGTGCTTTTAACTGCAGGATACTGAATCCCTACCTGCTCCAGGGTGCTATTCCTCTGCGCTCTTGACTTCCTGTAGACCAGAACACGTGTCTCTTCTACCGTACCAGTAGAGTAACTTATTAACCGTAATTATGAAATTCATCATGCAATAGTGGAAAACAGTTTTAAAAGCTGTCCAGGAGTGTGTAGCTGAATGTTAAGCTGGTCAGTTACATTTCACCCAGTGTTCTCAAGGATGTTGCCTGTTAATGTATAACTGGCAGCGCTGTCTATCCAGGACAGAATGAGATTCAATCATATGTATATCCTATCATAATGAACTGGAATAGCTGGACTGAAATTGGGCCTCAACCATTTCAAATTCAATTACTGTCTCTTTGTTATTTAAAATGAACTCTATCAACCTTTCCAAAAGTACTCATACAACATATAACCATATAAGGTAGCACTTTAGCTTTGGATATTTAGCTGCTTACATTGTTGCACGAGGACTCAGTTTAAACATTTTTACGGCGATGATTGTTCATTAGAGGGACTACCCAAGGAAAGTCACTCAAGTGTTTTTGAAAACCATCACACTACTGCATGAAATGTTGACCAGTGCTTAGGTTTTGCAGTATTACAAGTTGAGACCTCTGTGCTGTTACTGCTCCAGCTTGACTGTATCATGCCAGTGCTAGCTGACTAAAATCACTCTGACCCTTCTGGCGTATCATGGTCCCTCTGGGGCTGGTTCATCATCACTTGTCTGTCTGTGTGTCCCCTGATACACTTGGGGCTGTGTAAAGTTCAGTATGTGTGTGTGTGTGTGTGTGTGTGTGTGTGTGTGTTTATCTCAGTTGCTGATACTGTGTGTGTGTACAGTAACAGAGTGTGGTGGGAGTGTGTTTGTTTATCTTGGGCTGTGACACTGTGTTTGTGCGCATGTATGACTGTATGTGTGGAACAGGTCATCCTGAATATACGTTTGATGGACGTTTGATTGCTTTTTGCACACTCCTGATCCAGCTGGTTATTATTTTTGTTAATGGTTCTCTGTAAATCATGAGTTGAGACTGTGACTCTCCAAGCTAATGTAAGACAGGCAGAAAGGATGAGTCATAGACATCAACTCTCCCTTTATCTAGGTTGTGTTATAGAATCTATTGGACATATAAGGTTAAGATGAGTTGTAAATGGAAAGGAGTGTTTTTACTTCTCTTAAGTCAGACTGGTATTGTACTAATTGGTATGTTCCAAAGATTTATATCAAATAAATATAGTCAAACTATATTTCTGAAAATACAACAAAGCCCTCATGATTGGGAAGGTTATGTTCGGAATGTAGCCTGTAAAGGATTAGTGATTATCATTTCAAAACTGTAATGAGTGCTACAATGCTCTGGAGTATTTTATCATAATAATGTAGCCTGATTACACTGGATAATTTTACTAAATAGAACAACCATGTTTCTGTTTATGAAACAGGTCATTTCTTAGTGGAAGACATAATGACTCAGTTGTTTACTTTCTGGGGTGATTCACTCAGAGTGCACAAACATTGTCATGTTAGGATTTTGAGGAAGTTAATAAGTGTTAGAAAATTGGACTATATGTAAAACTATGTGTAATTTCTTTTTAGGATTGACTGTGGTCAGTTACTGTGTAAGCTGATGTCTCCTCAAATTTAACATGAAGGGCATACCCTGGTAGCCAACTGGTTAAGATGCATACCACATAACTGTACTGTATGTCCACAGTTTGATTCTGGTTGCGGACTTTTGTTGCAAGTTGTTCCAACATGGAGTCTTCCAAAGCTGAAAAGCTGAAAGTGATTTTGCAGCTGATACACAGGCTTTAGATGAAAATATCAAATATCACATTTGTTTTTTATTATAGTCTTTTTGACCCTTAAACCATTTGAGACATTCGTCAGAGAGCATAACATTATCTGAGTCACTACCAACCTGTCTTGAAGACATTTCTTCCCACAAACGCACCTCCTTGACCCTACATGTGATAGACTGTAGTCATATTGTTTCGTATTTATATGTTATGTTTTGTACCATAAAAACTCGACATACTTTTGGTGCTAAGGATACCTTCGGAGAAAATCCAAGTAAGAGGAGGCAGAGAGGGATCAGAACAGCATAGAGGAACAAAGAGAGACATAAGCTCGATTGTTTGGGATAGGCATGGAGCAATGTGACTGGGCAACAGAAAGAGTGAGAGTGAAACACTGGCAGCGCCGCTATTGATGCTAATCCGGTGCCAAGCACACCCCTCAGCCCCCCAGTCTCCCCTTCGCCTGTCATGAAAACAGGTGGAGCTCGATTCAGCTTGTGTTTCCAGCCAGCCGACAAGGCTTTATGGTAATGTCACCCTCCTCAGCAAAAAATGGTTAATGGCTTTTCTGTCCCTTGCCTTAGTCCAACCCTTCACCCCGTCTATTTCTGGAAGCACGCTTGAGCTGATTGAGCAATGATAAGCTACAGGGAATTTTGCTTTCCTCCAAACATTATATTCACCACACCTTATCTGTATCTCACAAGGGGAAAGTAAAGTATCTCAACCCAACATGGAAAGATCTATCTGTCTTGTCATTTGCTGTCTGTCTGGACCCAAAGCTTATTTGGACCACTTATGTTTATTTTGAAAATCTAATGTTTTGGAGGCGTGGAACAAGTATGACAAAGTACACTTCTTCTACGTCTTGCCTCTAGCACGCATGAAATGAGCAAGCTAACTTTCGTTAACTGGTTTCACAGTGGAAGTTTAAATGAGTATCAAGAGTATTGACACAGTTGCTTTAAACAGTTGCTCACACACCCATTTGGAACACATAAGCTGTTGCTGGTAGGCAGACAAGAAACACTTTACAGTCATTCAAATGTATTCTTGTGCCATATTAATACACCCTGCAGCTGCTGGCTGCCCTTTGCTAATTCAAACAGAGCTTTCATAAAGGTTAATGAGTGAAGTAAACGAAGAATACATGCGTTTTTAGCTTATGTTTCAGTGGTATTTTGGATGCAATTTTAGATACATTGCATGTTTGGGCTCCTCATACTTCCCCATGGAAACTGTCACACGCACACACAAACTGTTAACTCTATTTACAATTTCTGATGCATAATGGGAGTTGTCCGGTTTGCTTTGTACACTGTATATATCCCCAGCAGACACTCACGCGCCCAGCCCTTTAAACTGCAGCTGCTCTTATCTCCAGAAGCAAACCAAAAACAAACATACAGCCTCCCCTCCTTACCCACACCTCTCGGGGTGACGTTCTTCGGTTTCAAGTGTAGTCTATCACACTACTCCCATACCTGCCACTGGCTCTCCGTGATATTTTGCAGCTGTGGGGTGGATAGAGAGAGAGAGAGAGAGAGAAATAGAACCACCAAGGTTACAAAGTAGCCCACATACTCTATGATCCTAGTGAATGCGTAAATCAACTATGGCTAAGCTGTTTAAGATAGGCTATCTCACAAGGCCTTCTAGGTTCATTTCTTCTGCCTTATCTGGTAGAAATACAGATTTATCTCACATCTGATTTGTTTTTGTTTTGTCTGAATTTAGTTCTGATCACAGAGGAGTTTTCATGATTTGATAAGATGGTGAGGCCTCACACAGAGTTCTGTTTTAGCGAGTTATAACATGCTGTGTTGCAGCAAAAATATGGGTAAAATCAACAATACTGTATCAGCCTAGACATTTCCTACCTTTAAAAACATTAACTATAATCACCTCTCTATAAACTGTCTGAATATGGCTCTTGTTTGGGCATCGTACCTATATTTCTGGATGAGGAGGAACATATTTTTAACATTGAAAGTGTCCATGAGTCTACAAAGATAACACTGTACCACCCCCCACCCTTCCCCAAAAAAAACTTCTCTCTGCAGCTGTGGAGACTTTGGCTACTTTCTGCAGTGTCCAAATGGCATGAACCAGCTTGTCACGTGGAGATTAATCAGTGCTGTGCAATCTGTATATCTGTGGCACTGGTGGTGATGGTAGGGGAAGGTATGGGGGATGGACACCTGCTATTCATCATTTCCTAGTGTGTGTGTGTTCAAGAGAGACAGAAAGAGAGAGATGGGGGGACACTATAGCAACAAAGGAATATTTTGGTCTCCCTGAGAGGCTGATTTGTAGCCAGGAGAGAGACTGGAGAGGTAAATCGTGCACACACACAAATGCATACAAACACAGCATATCCATGTGTGCATACACAAATAGAAAACTGTGCCTTCTGCATAAGTTCTTACTTAAAAAGGAATATAACAAAATTATCTAAAAGCCAGTAGAGAGACAAAAGTCCTTTGAGAACATATTCACATGAAACTTTCTCTCCACAACCACTTAATCCACATTATCTATAGCCTACATGTCACCACAAAGTCGTCTTTGTTGCTGTTGAAAAAAAATAGCTATTGCTTTCTAAACACCTTTTTCTGTCTACTTAGAGTCAGGTTGGATTTACCTGACGTATACCTGAGGATGCTTTGAACACTTTCATGAATAATATTTACACACATTAAAGAAAGAAACCCCGGCGACGACTGGCCAGCCTCTAACTGGTAACTTCAAGTCATGAGACACACATTTGTTCCCGTACATTCCATAACTGTCTGTGCGGGACTAAAATATTTTGTCAACAGGGTTAATGTATTCTCAAGATCTCAAAGGAAGCTCCTTTTTTATGTCTGTCTAAATGTATGAAGATGAGAAGGTTCATATGCATCAGTGGAAAAGGAAGTCAAAACACGCAAAAATAAAGCCATCACTTTAGTATTCACTGGCAGTGGTGCAGGGTCCTAATCGTGAATGAACACTTCTAAGTCACTTATGTGTTTTTGAGGAGTGCTGTACAACTCCACTGAGAAAAGGAGAGTGTTTACATCTGCAAAAGGAGTGAGATAAACAGTACATTACTTCCTTCAAAACTTATTTAATGATCATTAGAGTGGAAGGTTTTCTCTTGTTGAGAGTTGAGGTGATCGGGCCTCTCTTGTCTAAATGAACCTGTCCGGACATCACCAGGAAATGTCTCCACAGCTGGAGCAGCTCTGACTGACTCAGGGCTCTGGAATTCCAACCATCCCACTAATAAGGCTGCCTGGGACACTCACGTGCAGGCCTGAACACACACCTCCCCTTTTCACTTTCTCTGACATGCATCCACAGTACATTACTGCTTTAGATATCTAAGTAAAAAGAGGAGTGTGGGGCAATTTCATCAACCATTGTATTTCTATTTCTCCTCTTTTACCTTTGAGGTTAAAAGAAAGTTAAAAAAGAGAGAAGATGATGAATATTTAGATCTTCAGATGAAGAGAACTGTATCTTACAAAAGGCAGTTAAAGAGACCCTGCTGCTAGGACGGTTTTAGAACTGTATTATTGGTGCTTTTGACTATGCTAACTTGACATAGCCTGTTGGGGCAGGTGTGATCCTCAATGCAAATAGAAGTGTTCTTATTTACATGCATTTGCATGACAATTATATTAATGAGGTAAGTGTAAAAACAGTTTAGCCTCCATGTAGTTAATTTACATTTTAGTTTTCCCTGAGGGTGTTACTTCCTGTAATGGCTGCGGTATCTGCACTAGATTCAGTCTCACCCACAGGTTTGAACCCCATTTTACCAGTAAGGTTGTTTTGACACTTTTTCACTGCCTGCAGCTGGTCTCAAACTTCCCCACCACTGTCAAACAGATGTTTTGGCTGCCCTCCACTGGAAAAAATGAATCCACTTCCTATTTCTTTGAATACTGATATATCGTTGTCCCGTTTTTGGTTTTCACCTCAGGCTTTTCATGATGATGGACTAAACAGATCTTGACCTGCATGCGATGCGAAAACCTTGAGTGAGAACTGAATATTTGAACCGCTCATCTTATCCAAGCGTCCTAGCAGAAGTATGGCCCAGTTTGTGCAATGATCTGGGGAATGTACCACACACCTGTCAACCAGCAGCACTGCACAGGAAGGCTCTAATGAAGCCAGACTTGGTGGTTATGATAGAGATTCCTCCATCCAACCCACTCTATTTTGGTGTGTTGACCAATACCATGCAGCAAAGTAGGTTTATTTCCATGTTTTTGGTAGTAAATCATTTATAAAGTCAATTCTGTAGTGATATTTTATGAAGACTATAGTTTTCAATCCTCATAAGAGTTAGTTTGTACTTTTGTTATATTATTTTTACACTGAATGTAATCCATCAACCAAAATTAAATTTATTTTTTCCTGAGAGCACTTTTCAAAATGAAAGGTAACTTATTTCCAATTACTGAAAAGCCTTTATGTCTGTCATGAATACACACTGCAGGGAATAAGTTAAGTTTGGGGCTGAAAGATAACAAAAGTGTTTCAGGTGAACATATTTAAAAAGAAAAATTAAAAGAAGACAGTTTCTTTAATTGCTTCAAACTTATTGTTGTCATATATTAGTACCTCTCCGGTCTTTTTAATCAGTCCCCTGACAGCATCCAATTAATTGCAGTGCATTTAATGTTGTGTTGTAGTGTGAGACGTGCAAGCTTGTGACACTAACAAAAATTCTCAGGTATCATCCAGGGTTATTTCAGGGCTTCATCATGTGTCGCATGCTAAAATATTGCGTGACACAAATAAATAGAGAGTGTGCCAGTTAACTTGCAGTGGAACCTGGTTTGGGCAGAGGAAGCATCAGAAATAATGGTTGAATTAATCACTCTGTGTGGGTGATGCAAATTCATATGCTCTTGGCAATAAATACTGACACATGTGAGAACTGGAGCTCTGGAAGAACCAGCTGTGTCTAACCTCATCACCACCTCAAAAGACCATTAGTAACTTTATCAAACACAGGTTGCATAAACACACACTTAGCTTATACAATGAGCTTATGCCAATGAGTATACAGTATGTACTCAATATGGGTAACAACACTAAAGCCGTTAAATATCTTGCACTCAGTGCATGACATTGTGCTGCAAGTTCGCTCTCTCTCACACAAACACACACACACATTTCACCACTTTCACCAACCATTATCATCCGTTTAACATAGTGCTCTCAAAGCAACTACAGCATAAGGTGACAAAAAATTACAGGAACGTTATTGATTCATGTACACAATACAACTACAGTCATGTCCTTTTACTGTGTAATTTGGAAGGAAAATTGTGTGAATGTGTGGGCTGGTCATATGGTTAGGTATTATAGATAGCCCAGAGGTGCTTTGTTTGTTTTATTATGGTGCTAAAGTCCTGCAGATTTCTGCCTGCATTCTCCATTTGAAGTGTTTTAAACTTCAGGCATCACAACATACATTTAATTTTTTGGAAATCGTTACTTTTTTAAATACCTGCACTGTTTGATATTAATTTAGTCATGTTTTTTGATTCTTCAACCAAACACTGCACTGTTCCTTCCTCTCTGGTTGACTTGTGTTATGTGGTGAAATTAGTTTGGTCTGTGTTTACAATGCAAAGCACATACATTACCGTTTCCCGAATTAGGCCATGCTGTATTTACGCTGCAGTGTTTGTTTTGTACACACAGTACAGGTGGACTAAATGATGTCACTCCTCTCCCACACAGAACAAAGATGCTGAAGGCTACTTCTTATGTGTAGGCTGACTGTGTGTGTATATGTATGTGTGTGTGTGTGGGATGTGCTGATGGGTTCTCAGTGGGAGGTATTGCATAAGAACGTCAGCGCTGAAGCAAGGTTAGATTAAAAGGGGTGGGGGTTGGGGGGGGGGGGGGGGGGGGGAAGGGGGTTGCTTCTATAACTTAATGACTCTCTTTCTCTCTCTCTCAGCCACTCTCTCAGTTTCTGTCTCTCGTCTGTCTCATATAGCGCACACACATGGACTGAGCCCAGCTGTCTGAGTCAACTGCGTGGACCACGATTTTTAAGAAAAAGCCCACTGAGCAGCAGCAGAGTGTAAACACAAGACTACCCCAGACCAACATCAAAGATCAGACAGACAGAGTGAGACACAGAAAGAGAACTTTTTCCGGGAAACACCCACCTCAAATGAAACAGGAAACTTTAATATGTACCAGTACACAAACAAAAAATGATTCAGACTCCTAAATCATAATTTATTATCATTATTTTTTCTAGTTTTCTAGTGACTTTGTGATTGAGGAGAAGTCGAGAAAGGCTTGATTTGATGTGATTTCATCACGTTGTGAGGTTGGTGATGAAGTGACAGCTTCATCTTTCAACAACACTTAAATAACATCTCATTTTGATTTCCTTACATCCTCTCCAAGATATAACAAAATGTTTAACAAGATACAGCATGTGTAAAAAAGCATTCTTTCTTTTGTGGGTAAAAACTATACCTTTCTATTGTGAAAATATGCTTGTAGTAACTCATTCCTGGACTAATCACCTTTTGTACATGTACTCCCTATTACATTCAGGAGTGGTGGAAAGTAAAGTACATTTACTTAAGTACTGTACTTAAATACACTTTTAAAGTACTTGTACTTTACTTGAGTATTTCCATTTGATGCTATTTTATACTTCCACTCTACTACATTTCAGAGTATTCAGAGCACTTTATTGTACTTTCTGTTCCACTATATTTATTTGACAGCTTTAGTTACTTTTCAGATGAAGATTTGAGACAATAGATATATAACAAGGTTTTAAAATACAACATATTGTTAAAGATGAAACCAGTGATTTCCAACCTTTTTTCCTTTTACATCTTACAAAAAGCAGTGTGTAGTCGGGGTCACATTTCAGATGTCTGAGTTGTTAACAGCTCCACCAAATAGTTTCATTTCAATAAATGTTCAAATGATCCAATATTTCACTAAAAATCAAAGATTAAAGAAAAAGTCCAAAAATTGAAAACAGATTCGTGTAACAGAACTTTGTTTTTTCTTCTTTCCTCTCCCATTAATCATCTCACAACCCCTCAGATTTATCTGTGGCCCGACCCCTAGGTTGGGAACCACTGGACTAAACTAGCGAACTGACTATAAAGTAGTTCAAACTAGCTCCACATCTAGCAGCTACAACAGTAACATGCTGCTCTAACACTGATGCTTCAGTATTAATAATCTAATGATGTCACATATAATAATATATCAGTCAGAGGGACCAAACCACTACTTTTACTGCAATACTTTAACCACATTTTCCTGCTAATACTTGTGTACTTTTACTTAAGGAGGATTTTTAATGCAGGATTATGGAAAAGAACAACAGCTCTATAAACATTCATACATTTCATTACATTTTAAGTACTATAACAATTGGGCTAAGTGTTTGTATTTTTTCTGTTCTGCTTAATTGCCATGTGAGTGGAAAGCCTCCTCATTAATCGTATCAAAATAAGACCTCCTCTGCATTAAAGCAAACACCTCCTTAGTGCAGTGTGGATTGTTATACAGAAGTCCCATATAGGCACCAGAGTGAAATCCCTTATTTCTGAGCAAATTATTTCAGCTGAAGTATAGCCAACATTGATCTTTCATCTGTGACTTCATACAATTACTGTGTATATTTTGGTTTATGAGTCACCAATATGCCCTCAGCTTAAATATCTCCTGGTGTCAACTGTTTAGGCATGTCAACACACAATATAATTATTTCATCAACCGCAAATTACATTACTTCATTTATCATCACATGTAGTGAACCTCATCATGTCTGCCCTCAAACCTTTTTCAGCCTGTTGTTCCACTGTTGTGTTCCCTGTTGCCAACGGTGAAAACTCACTGTCACGTTGTTACTGTGCTGACGCATAACAGTGCTGAAGACTGACAGAAACTGAGCTCTTCAGGAATAATTGGAGGGTCATATGGAGTCTCTGTCTTTCTTTTTCTGACGTTCTCTCCCACACACACCGTGGTGTGACAGTGAGCTGAACTACACCAGCAGCTTGCGTGGGAGGAAGGAGGGGAGAAAAAAAAGACAGTTTTATCTTAAGGAGGATTAAGTGATTAGGGAGGGAAAAGAGGTAAGGAAAACAAGTGCACTTATCTGGCGATTTACACTAAATCTTAGGTTTGGTTCAAATTAGTTTAACTCAAGAGTACTGTCGCACTGCATGGTGAAGTGCTGCAATGTTTGCACTTTAGCAGTTAGTGGACCATCAGTGGATGAGAAGAAAGTAAGCCACTGCTCAATGTTTTGAATGCTGTATCAACCCCCTCCCTCGTACACACACCCACAAAACTGCGGAGTGTTTGTTTGGTGAAGCAAAAAAAAACCTACAGACAGCTTCTTCTCTACGTGGTGCTATGGAGTCTAACAGTAGCCACATTTCAGTCCTGATTTATACTTTGTCCCTCGCTCATGCTTCTAACTCCCTCAGGCTGATAGCAGTCCACGGTAGGCCTATAAAACTCCAATCCAATCGTGTGATATAGTGCCTGCTGTGCTGTCGGCCATCGCAGAGGATTACTGGCAGGGTTGTGAGTTTTCTGGCGACCGGCTGCAGCCAAACACGGAGGAGGAAATGGAAGTAGAGAAGCTGCAGAGGGATTCTGCCAGGTCAGGTCATGTCCATGTCACAGAAATGTGATCAGTTGGTCTCACTTGAGGAAGTGCAGCCCTGATTTAACGGACTTTTTAGTCCATTACTCTCGACCCAAGCCCTGTGACTGAGAATTAAATGTTCAAAAGAGAATGAAATCAGGTGATAAGGAACCTTATTACAACAAGACATAAAAATAAATCGTTGCAAACTCATGGTGGCAATGTTTTTTTTTTAAATCACTGTAATTAAGCTAAAAATAAGCATGGATTTTTGTAGTTTTTCTTTTGGTTGTAGTTTAAAAGGTGGATCAGGTTAACAGATTTTTTGGGCTCAGGGGACGTGTGAGTAAAAAATATAACACGGAACAGACGGATATCTTGTGTGTGCAGCATTGAAGAGCCAGCCAACTGGACAGTTTCCAGATTATATTAAAAGCAGTAGGTGAGTTAAATCCCTCCAGTATGTTTTTTTTTTTTTTGGTAAACAATGTTGTCATGACATGCTGTCTATATTTGGAGACTGAAATCTACCCACAGTTCGGCATTTGATCTGGAAATACAGATATTTTGTTTCCAGCAAAGAACTTTCTCAAGGGAGACTATACAACTAAATTTGAAAAGGCTCAACGCAGCAAAAGAGATAAGTTTACCTGAGAGTGTCAACTTTGAAAGCTTTATTGGAGTTGTCTTGACATTCCTACAGAAAGCAGGTTAAAATAGGGCACATTTCACAGAAAATAGTGCTTCTCACTGGGAGCCTTCATCAAAAATTAAGCACTGAATTGTCAGAAACGCAGTGTGACTTTTGACTCTTTGTTATTATGAACAATTATCTGATGCAGAGACGTGATAAAATGTTCGAGTTGAGTTTGTGTGTATGTATTACGCATCTGTGCTTGTGAAGAAGATTCTCTTCTCTTGTGCCTGTGTGTGTGTGTGTGTATGTGTGTGTGTGTGTGTGAGAGTGTGCACGTACTGGTGTGTATGCCTGGCTCTCATCTCGGCTCACATGTGTGAGTGTATGTGTGCATTTCATTAGAAATCGGTTTGATTTAAGGCAGTTCTTGGCTGCGCTCCACCGCTACTGCAGACGTCAGCAGCTTCGCCAGCTAGCTGAGAAGGATGGGATGGGAGGAGGGGTTGGGGAGGGTATGGGGGGTGGGTGAAGAGAGCAGATGGAAAGAGAGAAAGACGGAAAGTTAGAGGTAGGAAAGAAAGAATAGACTGTTGACATGATGGAGAGGTTAGCAGGGACATGGATGGATGGAGAAATGAGGGAACAGAGGGAGAGATCTAGGAAGTTGGACTTAAATAGCATGGAGTGATGGGCAGAGCTGCAAGGAGAGACAAAGAGAGAGAGAGAGAGAAAGAGTATTATTATCATACACTGAATTCAGACAGAGGAGGATAAAGAAAATATGCATCACCATGTACAAGTAAAAATGAAGGAAGTGAAGGTTATAAGAAATTGCAGGGTGCAGTGAGCAATGATGCATGCTCCAGCAGCTCAACATTCTCCAAGAAGAAATTTTCATTCTGTTGTATTTTGTGAACTGGCAGACATTTTTGTATCGAAGCTTTGTCTTAAAAATGTTGTGTTATGTATCTGAACTCTTAAATAACCAATTAGGAGTCAAAACAGTCTTCTTATGATGACTTTGATGGGTATAAAATCCGTCACCTCATCGTCATACAAACTGCCTTTTCATCCATTTAGAATCTAATAAAAATATTCAATATGCATCATCTGAACTCTTATAACTAGATGTTGCAATGAATTTTCTTTGGAGGCATTTGTTGGGTGGCTTTCGGTGATGATAATGGAAACTACAGCTAAAACATTTCCGTTTGTGAGCAGGAAAATAAACCTCCCACTTCTGGAGTTGACTGTGACACGTCATTGAGATTCAGGACCACATTAAACAAGTTAATAATTAAAGCTTCTTGGAGATGAGGTGATGCTTTTTCTGGCACTTGTGCGAATGATCACATAATTATTCGATTTTTAAGGTTTTTGGTTTCAACTGAATTATTTAAAAAATCCAGATGTTAAGCTTCTAGCATTATTAAAGATAAATTGTTAAAGATAGTTAAGTACTCCAGCAGCCACATCAATTTTCTTTTGCATAGACACAAACCCTTAAAAACCACCACCTCAGTTCAGAATGCACACTTCACAGCACAAACAACACCCATTACCTCAATAACAGCACAGCGTATTCCCAAGTGAGCCCTGCCAAACACACACACACTATCACACAATCTTTTTAAAATGAATCAGTAATATAAGTGTCCTCCACTGGCAAATAGGTATGTGTGGGCTTGACGGTTGAAACCGCGCTGCTGTAACACCGTGTGACAGGTTGTGGAGTCAGAGACAGCATAAAGTCCGCAGCAGGAAGGCAGTCTTTATTGAAGCCAATAGTTGGGTTGTCTCAGGAGAAAAGCTGTTATTAGCATAACCCTGCAGGGGTCTCTGCTAAAGGTAACTCAAGGGAGGAGAAGAAGATGAGGGGGAGAGAGGAAATAGGAAAATAGACGGAGGGGGAGACAAGTCGGAAATTTGAAGAGTAGATGAGTATAACAACTGGTTGTGGTTACAATAATGCCGATGATGCCAGTGATAGTGACGGTGATGGTGATGTTGCAGATGACAACAATCTCAGTGGTTGCTAGATGACTATGATGATGTTACCAAGCAGTGATAATTATCATATAATGCTAATGATGGTATTTTAAATCAGAAATAGCAACAGTGATGTCAAGAGTGATGACTGTCACCATGAAGACAACGAATGACATGCATAAAACAGTGTAATGCCTGATCTGTGAAACTAAATCAGTTCAGAAACTTCTTCTTCTTCTCATTGTCATCTCAATTTCAGACTGGACTTGAGAATGTAAATGCTGTTGTCAAACCAGAGATGAAAATACAGCATAATGTTGTCCCCAAGCCATAAGCTGTTGGGTTCTTCCTCCCACCCTGCAATTGAAGCTCCAGTCGTATCCATGGTGGCTTGACAGCCACACACACAATAGACATGGTAATGGCTGGGTACATACTGACACACTCTCACACACACACTCACAAAATAGAAACCTATACAGACTTACACTGAGACCACAGGCTTTCTGTGAACCACAACATAAAGATCATCATTTAGACTCTGCCTTGGAAGCACAGGAAACACTGATTATATGTTATTTGTTTGTCTATGTGCTTTGTGTGTGTGTGTGTGTGGGGTGGGGGGCGGGGTTGTGTGTATGTGATCAGAGAAGAATTTATACAGACTTCATCAATTCCAAGTCAAATCAAGTTAAAGGGACTAAAGAGACAAAAATTTAAAAAGAGTGGTCAAAAGCAGCAGAGACCGATTGCCTGACTTTTAGTCATGAATATGGGTCGAGCTCTGAAAATGCTGGATCTTACACTCCCCATAATGCAAGTGGACTGCATCCTTACACTCAATGACATGAGCGCAAAATAGAACGGTCCTGTTTACATTTCTAATACCGTATGTACGCTCCACCACAAGCAAAAGATGAAAGTGTTGAGGTTCGTTATCGGTCTCCCTTGTTGTACTGAAGAAACAGTTTAATTTAAATATACTGCAGTTATTGAGCCTTCTGTTTATGTCACCAAACTAATAACATTTCTTATTCAAAATGATTCCCCCGAGAAACCTCTCAGAAAAATGTAGAGTGCTTTGAGTCTTTCCAGAACAGCAGCTTTACTTAACTCAATTTTTAGAGCAGAAGGAGAACAGATATGCTTAAAATTCAGTAATCGTAAAGACTTATTTTATGAAACATAAATAAAAAAGATGCATTTGCTGAATGGATTGTTTAAGGTTTAATCCACTTTGACGTGAAAAGCCAGAGATCAAACTGCCAACCCTGCGATAAAAAGATGACCCGCTTTACCTCCTTTAACCTTTTAGCACAAATCATTTTGTTAGAGAAGCTGTGTTTTAAAGCAAAGAAGTGAAATCTCATTTGGATAGAAACTCCTTATATTAGATGGAAATATCACTATTAGGAGTATTAGACAAACATGAAAATCAAACACTAATATCCAGCTCCCAACAAGTCAAACTAAGCGACAATATATCATCGGTCTATGCCCTCCAGAATGACACATACACGTGTTTTCTGATCTGATGCCACTACTGGCAGGATGACTTTGCAGTTCAAATTATAAAGCTGTATTCTGATTGTACACTGCTATGGTTAAGGTTTGGTTTGGTTTGGCACAAAAACAACTTGGTTAGGGCTTGGGAAAGATCATGGTTTTGGTTAAAAAAACAATTTGGGTAAGACACCTCATACTGTGGGTTAAAATTACTGCTTCATTAAGGTTAGTCGTCTGCGTTGACACTCTTGCGGTGTCGCCGGACTGGCCTCATTGAAATGAATGAGCGGGCTGCTTTTTTACAGGCAGGGCAAATCAGTCTGAACTCGGCCTCTCTTTATATTTCTTCTCCCTCATAGTAACAGGGTTTATCCATAGAGGAGGATGGAAATAGATTGTGCACCAGCCAAACTATACTAAGAGGACATCTGATGCAGAGAGCTAAGAATAAGGGCAAGGAGTCAACAGACTGTTCATAATTGTGAGGGGAAAGGATCCTGACAGGGCTACATTTCACTGGAGACCAGATAAAAGTTGGTTTACATACATTTTACAGGGAGGCTTAACACATCAGTACGTGTGTTTTGGCTTACCTGTGCGTTGCTCAATGTTTTGTCTTCTCACTAGTGTATCTTTTTTTTTTTTATGTTCTGACTTGCTTATCATGCAAGACAACTTCCCTTAACCGCAATGAAAATTTCCAATTGTTTTGTTTGCTTAGTTCTGTCATACAAACAACTTTCATGCCAAGTTGACTTGTGTTTGAAGTGTTTCGGGAATCTGAAAATAAAAACTCATCTGTCTCCATCTCCTTATTTGTTAAAATATGAGTGTTCACCTGATCTTCTCTGTCCAGCGCCATCTTGAAAGCCTGAGCTGGACTTACTGCTGATCTTTGAGAAAGCAACCTGTGTGTCTGGACCAGATTTCACAAGGCATTTCACATTGCATTACATTACATTCTCCTAAAAAGCAGGTCAAGCTCATCCGACACCATCCACACACCCTGAAGACACACTGGAGCCCCGCCACACCCACCTTCTCATAGCTCCTCTTCCCACATCAGGTCTCCTTTTCCAGCTACTGAAAGGTCAGCACAGCCTATATTCTGCTAAAAATAGCATCACACAAATCACCAGCTAACTTATTGTCAGAGAGGGTGAAACCCCAGTTTGGGTATAAAAATATGCAGGACAGGGTTTGGCTTGCCCCCAATTTCTCTAATACACAATGAACAGGCAAACAAAGGGGCAAACGCACACAGGAATGCTCTTAAACCCACAAACACACAGACATACAAACACTCATAAACAACATTTTTCGCCAGCAGTCTCCCTTTTTCTATCATATTATCACTCTCTCTCTCACACACACTCTCTCTTGCTGCGTGTGCACACTCCCTCTATCCTGTTTTCTGTTGCTTCTCATGATCAGAATAAGTTTTGGGTTGAGGCCTGGGAGAAATCCAAGAGAATAAATGTAAGCAGACAGCGTCTCCTCAAAGGTTAGATGTGGGCTGTTGGACATACTCAGACTCATGCAAACACACGCACCAGCACACACTGGGAAGGGAAATACATGCTTGGGTCCCTTTATATGCAATGTGTGTGTTTGCATTTTTTTTTTGTGTGTGTCTCTGTTGTTGTATGAGTCAGTTATCGTGCATGATCTCACTGTCAATCTGTCTCTCTCTCATGTCTGTCATGTACTTGGATTTGCACGCTGATTGTTTGGTGCAGCTGCGTATAATGTTATATAAAACATACAGAGCAATGACAACAGAGAACATGTGATGGTATAATAATATATCTGTGTGGATAAGTGATTTTCTGTCTGTGCTTTTACATGTATTTGTGAAACCTGGTCCATCTGTCCATCCATCTATTTTCTAAACCACTTACAGTGTTCAGGGTTATAGGGTTGTAGCCGTCTACAGCACACACTGACTGCAGAATGTGATAACACCGTGGACAGGCTGATTTCATGCTCTTGTATATATTTAATTAAGTTTTCCAATGAGATTTTTTATATTGTGGTAGCGGTGCTGAAGAATGGAGGAAAATATAATCATTACTTGTAGTGGTGCGTCCTTGTATTCACAATAAATAGATCCAAACTGAAATAAGTCAAAATAAGTTGGTTTCTACTGCTTGAAAGTAGCCTTTTTGTAAAATTTGGACATACATATGCTCATAGTAAGATAATTCTGTCAGCTCTTTATGTGTTGTCACTTCAAATGCCCTCAAAAAAGGCATGATGTCACATTAATAAATTGTGAAAATGCCAGTCTTGGTTAGAAAATCTGGCTGGAGAGAAATCAGATTACTGACCTGCCGCATTTAAACGTGATCTTCAGTTTGTTGCTTAACTCGTACTTCTCCCAATAACCTTGTTTCTCTTGTATGTAAAAAGAGAGTCAGTGACTCAGTAATCTGCTACCGTGTCCGTCTTTTCACTAGCTACACCCATCAAATTTTGGGAACACATGTATTTCTACCACCTCCACCGCTCGGTCACTATTCACTCTTGTGCCCTCTGTCATGGGCCTCGCCACTTTCTTGCCATCTGCCTCTCTCTGTCTCTCGCGCTCTCTCTCAAATGTCATGCTGTGCCAAGTGTAAGTGATTCAGCTGACTCACAAACAGTGTGGGTTGCCAACTACCACCCTCCTCACTCCGACACACATACACACTCCCAAATACAAAGGCAGAGTATAGAGAGAGGCAGAGTAGACTAATGAAAAAGAGAGCTGAAAGGATGGAGGAAAAATATTCTTATTAAATCACAATTTTAGATCAGCAAGCATTCACTTCAAAATAAGTCAAAGGATTTATATAAATATACCTATATACTCAAGAACTTGCCCTCCTCTCTCTATGCATCTGTTTTTCTACTGAAACTGCAGTCTGGCAGAAGTGGCTACAAATTAATAATTTGCTCCCCAGAGAGCACCAGACTGAGTTACTCCTCCAATTACAAGTGGTAGAAAGTAAACACAGGAGCACATAAAGGTAGGCACAGAGATCCCCTGGGGTAAACCACCAGCCCCCCTTTTTACACAAAGATACGCATACACATAGCGTATCACACTTCAGAAGAATACAAACACACACACACACCCACGAACACATAACCTAGCCCTGTACTCTGTAGACAGACCCACTTCTGCCAGTGAGAAACAGGGTCACCACACAGGTTCATTATTTCCTGTATTCCAGCAATTGAAGCTGTATTCTTTAGCGCTTTAATTTTACATAAAAGGTGATTTTTTTTTTTAATGGCTCAGATAGTTCTTTCTCATGACATTTATCAGCATGTAAATGGTGGTTTTTGTGGCTATAGTGAGATGTATAATATGCATTCCTATGATGAATACATACCAGGGGAAATGAATGGTGTGCATACTGTATTTAGGTAACGCCCTACTATCAAGTACAGATCGAGCCATGGGACACTGGTCGCTAGGCCTCATTAGATCCAAGGAACAAGGTTGTCACACACACATACGCACACTCCACGTGATTTGACACATGTGCTTGTGTGTGTGTATGTGTGTGTGTGATATTGAAGGTGGACATTAATCATCTCTATTGTGCAGAAGCGGTCATTTAGTCTGAGGTGACCCAAGGTTATCTATACTCCTCTGCTGTAGGCAGACATCACTATCACACATTAATACACACACACACACACAAGTACACACACACACACACAAGACTGTCCCGCTGTTACAGCACCTGGAAAACTTAATTGGCTTTAAAATGTAAAGATGATATCAGTAAGGGTCATAATAAGTCATATTTGTCAAATTTTAAAACCGTTTCAGTTTCACCTCATAAAGCTGAATGTGTCACTTAATTATTAGAAAAAAGCTTTTTTTCCACACAGTAAAACATCATGTACAGTGTATATTCATACAGTGTATCAATGCCTTATACAATAGTAATCATTTTACACATATTTCTATGAATCTGAGCATATTTGGAGACCTTGAATCAAGGACATTGCTGATTTTGTATATTGCTTTCTAATTTATTGCAGACGGAAGGAAAAGACAGAAACCTACATTTAGCAATAAAGTGGAATGTGATTTTACTCTCATACTGTTTAAATGTTTTCGTTCTGTATATGCAGATAAGACCACAAACTGCAAACTCTATGCGCGTAACTATCCAGCACAGCAAGACAGACTCAGGCAACCCACAAACTAGAGCTCACCATCACACCCATACCAGCTCTAAACTTCACCACCCGTGATCCACCCAAACCTCCACCACACCCCCACCCCAAACGCCCACCCCACCCTCTCGACTTTATAATCAGAGTTGCCGAGCTAAGCAGAGTGAAAGCACAGGAAAGACAGTGGGGGCCGGTGCTCGACCCCCATTCAGTGCAGTCGGAGGGCCTGCCCGGGCCCCGAAAGCTCAGATTACATCCCACATAATGAGAGGCCTGGCTCAGCAGGCTCTGCCTGTCTTTCTCTGTCTCTCTCTCTCACACACGCTGTGGCATTATTGCTGAAGTCCTGTTCTGTTCTGTTCCTCTCTCTGGTTACTACACTGACAACTGCCAGCACAGCTGCTTTACATGTCACTGTATGGCCAAGGGAAATAGACACAAACCTTGTGTGTCTGTGTTTTTGATAGTGTGTGAGTCTGGCACAAGGCCATGTCCTCACCAACATGGATAAACGGAAAAATGCAAACATTTTCCATCAGTGAAAAACAGAGCTATTGAAAATGCTCTCCCAGTGAAAATGACAGTCAAATTAGCATAATGTTCACATCACCGCAGCAATGTTGAGAAGCCAACATTCTGTTACCCCCAACCTTGGCAGTACACATGATTGCCATGTTGTTTGTTAATATAGCCAATAACACTATACGGGTGTGGATTTTTGATATAGTCTTCATCATACAAAATGGTGATCTTAAGTCAGTGCAGTAGCCCAGCAGTTACTGTTCTCCATAGTTAGCCCTACCTGATGATGGCAGTGATGTGCCACCACAATTAAAACAAAACAGGAGGAGGAAGAGGAAGATCATTTTTCAATTCTGTAGTATAGTGGCCCTTAAAGACAAATCCAAAAATGCTAAATCATACTAAAACACATACAAAAGTGAAAACACAACATAAATACAGTTGCAAATGCATCCCAAGACACACTACAGTTGCAATCTGATTATTCAACGCACATTTGGATTGTGTAGGGGACATGTGACAATTATTATTCTCAACAAATAATACAGGTCTTTGAGCCACTATCTAGCTGACATTGCTATGAGAATTCTTTATTGTATATCAATAAAAATGAACTATTTTCTCCACTCAGCCATGGTTGCAGCTGTCTGAGTCTCAGGACCGTGAGAGACTGTCATTACTTTCCCAGTCCAGTCCATTTCTGTGTGACCGCAGCTCCCCTTTTTGCCAATCATGTAATTTTGAAATCTGGAATGCAGTGGTGGGATGCATCATTTCCACAACTCCAGTGAAAACTGGATCAGTAGTTTCTAAGATATATTATGGATGATCGGGCCATTACTAAACTATATGATCCCATCATCGGAGGAAAGTTCATATTCGTTGTTTTGGTCTGGTTCATAAATTCATAATTTCCTGCATGTAGACAGTATTTTTTCATAAGACTAAGAGTCTGCTAACATGCTCACAATGATAATACAAACATGCTGATGTTTAGCAGGTTTAATGTTTGCCATGTTAACCATCTTAGTAGTTCAATTGTAATCCATCTTATAGTTTCTGAGATGATTCAAAGTGGCGTACTGGCTGATCAATAGACCGACATTGCTGTCCATAGAGCTATGTCAGTAGCATGGCTAAAAAAATGAAACATACTACAAATTGGGCGGCACTCCACCATTATTAGTTCACTTTTTTTTATATATTGAAAAAGCTCTCATTAGTTCACTGACTGAGACATCGATAAGCATCAAAGATAAAAGTAAACACAATGTGAATTCGGCTACAGTAAACAGTTTGTCCTCTTTGAGCCCCAGTGGTGAGGTCCTTAAAAAAACATTTTGAAACATGGCCTTTTCTGGAAACTCAGTGTGTGAAGGCCTGTGACAAAGCCTGGCTCCTTCGCAAACACACACACACACACAAACAGACCCATTCAGCACACAACTCACAGCCTACTCACTCACATGCTGTGTGGGCTGGCATTGTGTTTATTGCTCCGTGCTTTCATAGCACCAAGGCCATTAGCATTGTGAAAAGCTGGATTGGGGCACAGTGAGCTTGTGTGCATGTCTATGTGTGTCTTGGTGTGTCGGTACGTCAACGTATGCGCCTATAAGTGCCGAGGGGCATGAGCTTATGTTTGTAAACAAAACAATATTACATCTCGAAGATGTCTTTTTTTTTTTTTTCAAAGCGTCCACCTCTATATGTGCTTCCCCTCAGGAGCATGTGTGTGTTTGTGTGTATGTGTCCGAGTAATAAAAGAATGAGTGAGGTCACAGACTTTCGCTACAAAGGCTCCCAGCCCAAGGTCTACTAGAGTACAAGCAGTCTTTGTAAAGGCCATGTGTGGAGTGCTCTGTGCTGCATTACAATGGATCTGAGAGAGAGATAGAGAGCAAGGAAGAGAGAGAGATAGAGAGGCTCTAACAACTTCTATTGATTAGCAGCAAAGGGTTCCACCTAATGCCCCATCTGCTGTTACTACTGCTAAAAGATATATACTTTGCCTGTCTTTTGGAATATTGGTTTTCTTCCATCTCTTCATAATGTGACATGGCTTTCACGGTTGTGTTGCCCCAGGGTTGCATATTTCCCCCCTTGTTTTCACTTTATTGTCTATATAATGTTGAGATTACATGTATTTTGATGTTTGTATAATGCAGTTTGTGTAGGATGTGTTTATATCACTGCTATCTCCGTGAAATTATAATGAGCCTTTGTTTTTGTGGTCGAGTATGTGTGTGTGTGTGTATACATATATATCTGAGTAGGTGTGCAGTATGTGCCTGCCTTGTCTTGTTGTCTGTTTCAACCACGCCGCAGGAGAGAAAACTCAAGCTAATGCAGAGCAGGAGATCAGCAGAGAGCCCGGTCGGGGCTTTGCTCACAGCTGTTCCATGCACACACACACACACACGTTATAACCTGGATCTGAACACCCTGGTCATCATTTATTGATAGGGCAAAAGTATAAACAGTCCAGACGTGCGAATAGTGCAGCAGGGTTATTTTGATGCTAGGGATTCACAGGGTTGAGGTGTGTAGCTATCACAATAAACCCTGGGAGATGGGATAAAGGCAGCAGGAGCGGAAGAATTTTTGCCCAGGGTTAAAGGACACAGTGTGTGACTGTTTGTGTGTGCTTATGTGTGCATGTATATGTGTTTCAGAGGTGAATGTGTAGCATATGCGGCACAGATGAGGGCTGGGGGGTAGGGGCTAATCTTGGAGGTTGTGCATGTGTGTAATTGTGTGTGTGTGTGTGTGTTTGTATATCCTTAAGCATGTATGCGTACATTACATACTGTATGTTTTTATGTGTTTTCTCCATTACATAAGGTTCAGCCACCCCTCTCTGTGACAGACACACTGACTCACCAACCCAATAATACACTCTGCACCTGTCACTACGGGCCTCATATGCAAATGGCTGGAATAACTAGAATATTCCTACTGTAATTAAATGAAAGCAGAATTACAGAATGGTTATTAAAAAAGTACAACATGCAGGTAAAGCATAGTAACACACAAAAGTAGGTGTGCGCATGACAGCTTGCAATGAAATTACATCCTTTAAGGAAAACATTGTGTGGTCAAGTAAAGCTGTAAACAAGTCGGACAAAGCCAACCACACAGCAGTTAGATTTCCACTGTGCTTTGGCTTACTGTTTCCCCTGACATAATCATGTGACAACAGTTAACTCTTATGTTTATTCATCAAAAACTTCAAGGACTTTTGACAACAAAATATCTTTTAATACATCTCGTGGATCATCTTGTCAGGTCATACATGCTGGAAAGATCCGTTCGAGGAAAGCTGTACAACTGGCTGGGTTATTTTCAATTTGGACTGATATATGGGCATTTAGGCAGGAAGAGGTTAAGGAACAGCACTACTGAGCTGCATTGTTGCATGTTTTTGTAACTTGACCCATAGACTAAAAGTCAGATATCTCAGCCACTGCTGCACATACTTATCTCTCACAAGTCCCCCAAACTTATAGAAGTGTATAACAATAATAAATCACTGGAGTATCCCTTTAATTATTTGATTTGGCTGATAACCTTCTCTTCTCTTCTCTTCTCTTCTCTTCTCTTCTCTTCTCTTCTCTTCTCTTCTCTTCTCTTCTCTTCTCTTCTATTCTCTTCTTATCTCTTCTCTTCTCCTCTCGTCTCGTCTCTCCTCGTCTCTTCACTTCTCTTCTCCTCTCTTCTCGTCTCGTCTCTTCTCTTCTCTTCTCTTCTCCTCTCTTCTCGTCTCGTCTCGTCTCTTCTCGTCTCGTCTCGTCTCGTCTCGTCTCGTCTCGTCTCGTCTCGTCTCGCCTCGTCTCTGCTCGTCTCATCTCTTCTCTTCTCTTCTCTTCTCTTCTCTTTTCTTCTCTTTTCTTCTCTTTTCTTCTCTTCTCTCCTCTTCTCTTCTCTCTTCTCGTCTCGTCTCTTCTCATCTAGCTGAAGGTAAACAGCAGAGCTGTTGCAGCATTTTCAGCTCAGTTCTGTCCCAAGGCAATATCCTAAGCAGATGAGCCTTCAAGGGAGATAATCATAGCTTCTTTATGTGTGTGCATATGCATGTGTTTGTGCATATTTGTTTGTGTGTGTGTGTGTTTTTGACACAGTGAAAAGTGGAAGCTCTGGCAGACGACAGCATATGCCATCTGCTACCGCACACTTCATACAGTAGTTTTACACAAGCACAAATCACACACACACAAACACACCTAAGAAAAATATATAGTTGAGTATAAAAGCATCTGTAACAACACATCCTTACTCCCTCTTTGTTTGTCACTCCTTTCTTCTTACTGCCCCTCCCCTCTTCAAACCCTGAACACCCAGGCGAATGAACAAATGACGCACGTCAAAGTCAACCGTAGCTGGAGGTGGAAGATAACGGCTGTTCAGAAAGACGATTTAGGCACAGAACAGACATTAGGAAAGATATTAGAACTGATGAACACCATATGGGAGAATTACCTAGGCACCATCAAGGACTAAAATCATCACTTTACCTGGCAACTGTACACATCAGAGGACACACATATACAGAACTCATTGTCAAAGTACGGAAGTCAATCAGAATGACAATTAAGCAAGCCTATTTCATTAAAATGAAGTACATGATCAGGGAACATGCGATATAGATGTCACTGAATGCAAACACTGGTTGAAAGGCATTACATTATTGCAGACATTCACACAATCACGTTACTGTATGCAGAATGGACAGCTCGACAGGTTAAAAGAGACTGAAAAGACATGAAAGGGGTGCCCAATTTTTAAAAATCTGTCTTTGTTTTCCCATCCTTCCTTGAATTAATCTTCAAACTTCTTCACCCCACACCAACTCGAGCTCCAGTTGTCATGGCAACAGATCAGGTAGTGGTAGTGACATCCTCGGGCAAACTTTCGATGTGATCCTCCTCTGCTGTGGTCTATTCAAGCAGCCCATTAACGGTCACCTGGCAGGTGCTGTCCACTTTGGGACATCATTAAAAAAAACTGTCAGCTTCATTTTATCTGTCAGAGCTCCGTCTGTACAGAGCTACATTTTCTATTTGTCTTACCTCAATATTTCATTCCAATCTGTCTCTTTTTTCTTCTCTCTTACCCGCTCTGTCTGTTGTAAATATGGAAATCTATGCATACTCAGTCTGCAGTCTCTGTGAACTGTTTTTGTCTTAAATTCTCTCACCCAACACACACAGCTGTCTACTCTCTGAGCTAATTTCGTATTCTCACTGGACGCAGCAGAGGTCAGAGGTCAAGTGTCACGTGATGCCACCTAAGCTGCTCAGGGCGACAGCGTGACGTCACAGAATCACACACACATAAAACACACAAGCCTTGATTAGACGTGAGCTGCACGTGAGGATTTCGGCTGTAGTCAGCTTAGAGGCATTTGCCTCGCTGCCAACACACATATATGTAAAGTAAACACACACATGTGCACACACAACCACTCCAGCCTTACAAAGCCCCATCTGTGGAAAGTGAAATTAATCTTGCTTTTTACCTGTTGATTACTAATCATCCTCTCTCTAAACAAATCTGAAAGGACATATTATTCACCCGTGCAGCCCAGCTTTCCTTTTACACAGAGGCTTTTATGTTCAAACAAGTCCTCTGGTCTTTTTCCGTGAGAAATGTTTTTGACTCATATGGTAATACGGCAGAGAGAAAAACAGGTTTATGGCTTTCCTGCCATTCAAACGCAGAGAGGGCCTTTCCATAGCAAATGATAAAAGCATTGATTAATATTCATACACTCTCACGGCGGAGAGGCACAAACCTGACTGCAATCCAAAAATAGTTCAACTGCAACTTCTATCTCGTTCTCTCTCTCTGACAGGCCCAGGCATTTCTTTCCCTTTCAAGTAACGAACACTTATGTAATACTTCTCTTGAAATAAGGTCAGACACCCAAGCCTAATAAGATGCATTATTGTGTGTGAAAGTGAAAATGAGCGTGTTTATTTAACAAGCCTGTTTTGCATGTACTCTAGCTCAATATTCTCGTTAAACTGAGGACAACGTGGCATAAGGAGGATTCGAGTTTCTGAGAGGCTGGAACCAAAGGTCACACAGGGATCAACAATGCGTCACTCACAATTTAAAAATCATATCAAGTGAAATACGTGAGTGATTGTAATTGGAAAAGTGTAAAGTGTATACAAGCCCATAGATTGTATCATTTCATGGAATAGTTTTCAGGAGGGGATGACTCACCAAGGAAACTATCTGTTCTGCGTATTTCTCAACTACCCCACGGCCCCCCTGAGCTAAACTGGTCACAGTGAGTGACTTATTATGTAATGGCCAACATTAGTCAGATGCTACAAATACAAAGATGCTTACAAACAAGGATAGGTGCATGATAGTTAACTAGTTTTGTGTTTAAATCGAAAGGACCAAAGACAGACAAAAAGAGAGACAGTTTGCTTGAGTGGAAGGTTGACAGTGAGGACTGACAGTAGCAGGACCAGAGTCAGAGAAAAAAAATAATATTATAATTCTTTTATATTATGTATACTTTAATATTACTTTTATAATATGTATATTATATTAAAAATGTTTCCAGCACTTACATATAATCTATACTTCTGATCAGTATGATACTAAAAACAGTATAAATAAGCAATATATTTAGGTATGTGCCCTTTCACAATCAGTCTCTTTGCTTCTGGCTCTAAATGGCTATGTCTGTGCTTGTTTCTATAAAGAATGAAACATGAAACTGACCTTGAAGCAACAATTCAGACATTTGACAACTTGTTCAAACTAATTTTCTCTGTCTTCCACTCATTAAAGATAGCAGTCTAGGACTCCCTCCAGTGTCTGCAGAGCTTTACAGCATTTCAGCAGAGACTTGCGTCCATTGGCCCCGCTGGTGCCACAGCAACGGGGGCTGTGAAGTCATTGTGGCTGTAAGCAGAAAGAGTGCTATTTGCAGCGACTGTATGGCCATGTGGTCTGTGTCAATGAGGAAAGACCTGGTATATTTTCTACATGAACAAAAACAGGCTGGCTTCTGCTTTGAACCTCTCTACTGTGCGTGAGCTCAGAAAATGAATGGATAATATAATATGAATGGGTAATATTTTCATTTCTATGGGCAACTGTAAAATGATAATACTGGGCTATAATGTCTGTTTGTATCACACAGCATGTGATGAGCATCCAAACACTTGCGAGGACTATTGACAAGAAGCCTATTCATCCGAGTGATGAAGGCTGAAAAAAGAAACTATTTTGACAAATCTGACAAATGCATCATTGGTAAAAAAGTTAGTCAGCAGTTTCAGATGTGATCAGTACTGACATGCTTCTGTATCAAACTTTCAGGCTCAATCTATAAACTAATATTGATAAGTTCTAAGGTTCTGAGCATTTACTCCTATTGGGCCACTGAAAAACAGTCCTACTTGGCTTAATTATAGCAGTATTTTGGACTTCCCCGCTGTGTGTGAATATGTGTGTTGACATGTGTGTATGTATGAAGGGACTTTCTGTTTCGCTGTCAATGAAAACAGGACCAACCTACCACATGCATGCGTACTCACGTGTGTTTTTGTGTGTGTGTGTGTGTGCATGTGCACCAGCATACATCACAAGCCTTTTCATGGACGAGAGGCTCATTATGAGCTCGTTTACACGCAACTTAAACAGTGAAAGATTTGATGTGTGAAGGTCATATCTCTCTCTTACTGTCCTTTGTCTTTAACATCATCCTTTTAATTTCAAAACACTTACAGAAGTGCCAGTATCACTTGATAGCTCTTGTGTCCTTCCTTTCCTCTCCCAGAGGCTTCTCTCCTCTCTTTTCCATATCTACTCAAAGATAATCTAAAGTACCCCTGATAGCAGCTGATCTCTGCTGCTGCTCTGCACGGTCACACCAGGACAGCAGACCTCATCCCAAAACAGAAACAATGTAAAATCCCTGAGTAACTCTCTGTGATGTTGCTCAGGGATTAGAACATTTTGTCCCAAGCATCCCTTTACCCCTCGCCCCCTCCCTTCTGTGTCTCTTTTTTGGCCACTCTACACCCTCTCTCTCTCTCTCTCTCTCTCTCTCTCTTTCACTCTCGTGTCTGTCTGGATTTTCTATTTTTGTGTCTCTATCATTCTAATTTATGAAGAAACCATAAGTATAATTGAAACTAAAGCTGATTTCCGCCTAGTTTTTGTTTTGTTTTTGGTCTCACAGAGTGTTTACCTCTGCACATGCAGGCAAAACACACACACACACACAAACACTAAGCAGGCGATCTTGTATTTGCATTATCTCTGACTTTCTGTCCAAATTCAAACAAACAGTCAAGGAAGGTTTGCGTGTAAATAATGTATATGTGTGTGCATTTATCAGTGAGAGTGTGTATGACATGAATCAAAACCAGGCTGGTGATCCATCTGCACACATTGGCAGCACATGAACATTTCACAAACCGAAAGCCTTAGGCATACGGGATTAAGTACTTTCAATGCATTATTTCATTCCATGCATACAGGTTACTGTGTACTTACGTGTAAGGGTATGTGTATCTGCATGTGCATGCGTATGTGTTCCGGTGGATGACGGCTGGCAGCGTGACAGCACAAGCCGGCGGCTCCTTTTTTAAACAACACAGGCATAATTTACAATCAATGCGCACACATGCATGTAAGTGGTAATGTAGCAGATAAAAAATTTGGTTTGAATATGTGTTGTTTATGTCCTTAGGCTAGTGGTGAGTGGAGCAGAGTGTTTTATAAGGATGCTCATTTTCTGAATTTTGCTTTAGATTTTAGAACTGAAATCAGGATGATTCTGCCTTTATTCCATTACTGTCTGTCATTGGTTCGAATCCATTCATTTCTCCATGTAGCCATACTGTATTTGTGTTTGGTTGCTTGTGCATGTTGTGGCATGCACAATTACATGTTTAATTTTCAAGTGGTGCACTAGCCCCTCTATCTATATTTGATAATTAGAGGGCACACGTGTACTCGGTGTATCATGCAACACTGTAATCTAACAGAGAAAATTGCTATTTCTCCTCAATAACATGGTTATTATTCACGCTAAAGAGGGCGCATAAAGATAAGTGAATCTCCTGCATGGTTGTACTTGTGTTTCCCCATCATGAGACAGCTACACCATAGCAGCCTTTGATCCGCTCTGATGATATTTTCAATGCAAGGGTCTCAGACTTTTAAAACACAATAGATAGACATACTATGATCTATCTGTGTATCTATTTACCTATATATCAATCTATCAATCTATCTAGATGTAATACAGTAGGTATAGATACAAGAGAGGGATGCAAGAGGTAACAGTGTCCTAGTTTCCCCCTACATTGAGCAGGTACTATTTTTAGAAAGCAGAAAGATAAGAGGGTAAAAGAATCCCCTAGAGTCGACGGCAGCAGTTTTATGTTCTGGACAATTTACACCCTCCTTATGCTACGATGACCTTTGCCTTCATCGTTCACTCATCCCAGCCCCCCTCATATCCTCTGATCATTCATGTCCTCCCGCTGTCCCTCCTCTCCTTTCTCCTGCCTCCTTATCTATCTTGATTCCATTCCCTTCCCCCTCATGCACTTTTATCTGTTCTCTTCTTTCCCAAAGTTTTTTTTTTTCTCTTGCGTGTCTCATCTCCTCCAACCTGTCTCTCGCTCTTCTTATTCTGTTAGCACACACTGCCATATTTTTAACCAGTCAGACATCCCCCTCTTTCAACTGCCTTAAATAATAAAGCAGTGAGGGCTGCATTACTGCGATTGTCAACTTGTCACGCAAGTACATCAGTGGGTTTTTTTCTGTGCGCTTGTATGTAACCACACATCATGTAATACTAAAAACTGTTGTGTGTCATTTGTCTGTTTGAATATTAAAGGTCTCTGCCAGCAACATTATACATAAGCATAGAGTATGTGGATGTAGCGTGTTGGTATTCCACATTTTATCTTGGTAATGTATGACTTTCTGTGTTTCTGGCCTTCTCTCCGCCCAACCCACCACCCTTCACCTCTCTCTCTCTCTCTCTCTTCCTCTCTCTTTCTCTCTGTATATCCGTTACCATTTTTTTTTTGTCCAATCCAACACAGAGACCAGCTGTGCCCTGGAGAGCTGCTATTGACACTGTGTGCTTATTTGTGTGTGGTCACATCAAGTACTTGCACACATCCAGTGCATTGGGCACATATACTAGACCATCTGGCTGCTTGTGGAGGCATTTATAGGGCAAGTGACACTATGTGTGTGTGTGCGTGTGTATGTGTGTGTATGTGTGTGTGTGTGTGTGTGAGAGAGAGAGAGAGAGAGAGAGAGAGAGAGAGAGAGAGAGAGAGAGTACATGTGCAATAAAATCTGTTTTGAAGCTGGGACATACTGTACACTGTAAAATTATTAAAACTATCCTCTGAAAACAATATTAGGAGTAACTAGTTTATTTGTCTAGTTTTGAGTTCTAAAATCCTAATTTCTGCTTTGCCTCAACCTATTGATGATATTTTTTTTAGCATCACTATCTTGAAATATTCCTGCACTGAGAACAGGCAAAATTTTCCTCACTCCAGACATACAATTTTGTCTTGTCATTCAGCTTGTTAGGATTAGTATTTAATACAGTGTAATACTGATGTACAGTAAAACAAGTAACTCCTGTCATTAATGAAATCTCTTTCACAAATGTATGAGACATGCGACAGAGCTAAACAAGCTCATTCTAATCACCATTCTTGAAGGGTTGTGCTGCCACTCAGTGGACAACTTCACTGATTGCACGAAAAGCAGTAATGTAGTTTTGGTCACACTTTACTTTAAAAACCCCTATTTAGCGTTTATAAGCAGTATACGAACATTTACACATATAATGTTGTTAGCACATGTATGTGTTTATTAATGTATTTAACAACTACAGCAAAACAGAACATGAATGACAAAACACAATTGTAATAAAATAAAAAATGTCTTCATAGGGGAAGTTATAATAGTTGACAAATATTGTACATTAAAAACTACTACTACTACTAAAAATGTCACTATCAACAATTTATGAAATGTTTATGTACTGCTTATAAATGCTAAATAAAGGGACCTATAAATGTTACTGTAGTTTTGTTCACATTCACATCTGTTTATTGAAGTCTACACAGAGTCTTGGCAAAATGGAAAGTTATGAAAGGTTATTTATGTGTAGAAAAATATTTAAAAAAATACTCAAATACATTTTAAAATAATGTGAAAGCATACACTGTTCTCTAATATTACTGTAATGGAATGGACATGAGTCATGCTCCTTTTTTTCTTCTTTTTCTCTTAAACATGTTTTCATATTTTTCTCTTTCTTAATAAATTTTTCCTTCTCTCTAAAAACACATGTCAAACAAATAACCTGAAGTCCCAGAGTTGTCCAGAAAAAGAGTTCAGTGGGCTTAATGTCTCACACAATGCAAATGTTACATAGTGCAAGATATCTGAGGTAAAAACTAACAAACAAAAAATGTTTTTAAAATCGATGCTCAATCAATGCCAGTTTTTGTATATTAGTTATCTTGAACACCAACAAGTTCTTCCTTGATACTGTGTCACTGAGGGCATTGTGCCCCCCCTTACCTGCGGCTGTCTGGCTTATTATTATGGTCTGTCTGGCAGGCTGCCTGGCTGGTGGTCTCTAAGTGAACTTGATACTGAAATCAGCGGCCGGCTGTGATGTGTAGGACATTAAGGGGGCTGTGTGGAGCTAGTCTGGAGCTCCGCCAGTCACTTAACACTCATCAACAGTTCTAATGAAAGTGGCCTTTTCCTTGGTGGCCTCTTTTTCATTAGCAGGGTCAGAGGTCACCGCCCAAGGCTGGCTGTCTGACGGCCTGAGTGGGCAAACAGTTGAGGAAGAGAGCTGAGGAAGGGGGTTAGAGAAGGGGATATAAGGGCAGAGGGGGAAGGGGGAAAACATTCAGTGTTTCCTTATGTTTTGTTCCCTGTATGTCCTGCTGGTCCTGGTGACTCATTCTGTTCTTAAGATATCCCACAGTTCCAGCGTTTGTTAACCCCAAGTTGATTCTTACTTGACATTTTAACTGTTGCATTTCAGAAATGGGCACATCTCTTTCCCAGGAACCTTTAAAGTCTAATATTTTATGTTTTTCCAATATCTTAATCTCTTCCACACCAGGATTTAGCCTCAAACTTCATCATGAAAAGTGAAAAATTCTACAGAATTATATGTGTGCTAATGGAGACAACTAAATTATCAAGCTCTATCTTAACTTTAATGTAACTCAGGGGTTAAGTTCCCTTATTTTTACTTGACTTTTTACTCTCTCTCCATTCCTCTCTCTGTTCTCTATTATGCCCCTTTAACACAGATGTGGCCAACTGAGTGAAAGAGATTGAGTGACTGAAAGAGAGAGAATCAGCCAACATCCCTCTCCTCCTCCTTTTCCCCTCCACCCCGGCCTCTCGCACATGAAAGGGGCCGCACAAGGCCAATGGATGGCCGGTGGGGTGTGTGCTATGCGAGGGCCCCAGACCCAGACACAACACAACACACAGCTCCGCAGGCCACCACAGCTGGGCTGGAATGTGACCTGCTTCAGACTTTAATGCCAGACTAGGCCTTGTGTGTGTGTGAAATAGAAGTGGAAGGAGGAGGACATGGATGGAGGGATGTCAACCACAGGACAGCACATGCACTGCCTGCATGAGTCTTTTTGATAAGTGGTGAGCATGTCGGGTATTTTGTCTGTAGCACAGGCAACAGCACAACAATATAACAAAGGACAACTGTAATATTTTCTAAAACATCTTTATTTATTTACCATCATATTCCATAAAAGTTTTAATGAACACTAATATATCATAGATAACATAAAAATACGTATGTTCTTTACGTAATTAGATTTACAGAGATACATCCTGCATATGTATATATTTATTGGCAAGTGCCCTATAAGAAATAGATCAATAAATATAGAGTACAGAAGTCCACATACATATTCTGTATTGTAAATTAAAACGTATCAAAATAGATTCCACAAAAAAATGGAACCAAAGAGCTTATTTGATTCTGGTAGATAAACTGAGGCTTCACATTGCATTATTGTGAGCTTGAGTGCTCATCACAGATGTTACAGAATGTCTGTTTTGGGATACCCCACAAAAACATAAAGCAAATGAACCAATCATATTAAAACATAATGCTAAATGAATGATATTAGTGTACTCAAGATAACATTTGGAGAGGAAATCTATAATATCATTTTAATAAGCAGTTACAACGATCGAACACTTTGTACAGAGTAAATGCTTGTGACTATTATTCTACAGTTTACCCCAGCTGTGGACATCAAAACTCTCTAAGCTTGGCTCTAATTTGAAAAAAAAAACATCTCTAGCTATTTGGACAGTTTTGCCACAGCATTCTGTGAAGGAATAACGAATAAAAGCAACGGATAAAAATTATCAGTGACAACAGTACAAATTATGAAAAGTGATTTTCTGAGATCTACAGAGCATTAGGTAGCAAAGGAAGGAAAGAAAAAATCTGAAAAAGGGAACAAAACCTCAGATGTTAAAGATAAATTACTACTTTTGTGTTTACCAGTCAGACTGGTGAGGTCACTTTAGCTTAGAATGATCTGAAAACAACATAACCGACGTTCAGTGAGTGTGAGACGTTAATAGACTCTACTGGACGGCAGAGAAATCTTTAAGGAAGTTGCAGGTTTTCTTGTGGACAATCTCACGAAGTTTCCTGATTCTGCGAGGGCTGGAGGAGCCTACAAAGCTGTCGGGCTGCAGGACGGCCATCCCGTTGTGAACATCTCCCATGATGATGAGCTGTCCTTCAGCAACAGTGATATTGGGGCAGGGGCAGTTCCAGTCCATGTTCAGGAGAGTCACCTCCAAAGGTTCTTTGCCAAAGAACTTCAGACCCATCTTCTCATCCTTCAAGATCTCCTCCACTGTCACCAAAGCGTGGCCAGACTCTTGCTCCTCTGTCAACTCTGTCACACGCCCCAGGATCACAAAATCACTCTTGCAGAAGCTGGTGACCATCTTGCCTCGAGGTTTACATATCTTACAATTGTGGTTCTTCGGAAAGGGGCACATCTCTTCACAGGCTTCTTTGGACTCAAAGTTGTTCTCGTTGCCACCGCAGCCTCCATAGACGAAGGACTGGCACTTTTTGAGGCTGCTGCTATAGGCCCAGCGAGGCTCATAGGCCTTGCAAGGCCCTTGGAGGCTTGGTAGGCTACAGGGAGCCGCCAGCTCTCCTCCGCATGACAGCATGCAGGCTTCATAGGTGTCGAAATGGTTACCGTTTTTATTGCACTGACTGTAGGTGAAGGTGAAGCAATTGTTCCGATTTGATTCATAGTACCAGCTCATGCTCTCCTCTCCACAGTCATCTGTGTCTGGACTTTTTAGACACTCTTCAGCTGGAAATGGCAGGTTGGTACTATTTCCTTCTGCATTCTTACCTTTCGATTCCCTCTTGATCACTACCAAGGGAAAGTGTGATGAAACACTTCCCCCAACATTTTTGGCTGTGCATGTATAAATGCCGGCATCCTGAAGTTGTGCGTTGTATATGACCAGCTGGCCAATGTTAGTGACCACAACGTTCCCTCGGACATGATTAGGTCTCATTATGGTGTTCTCTTTGCCCTTCAGTTGTTTCTCCCAGGTGATTTCCGGACGTGGCTTCCCAGAGACCTCACACAGGAAGCTGGCTGTCTCACCCACAAAAACAGCCTGTTGGGTGGGGCCACTGTGTATGGTGGGGAGCTGGATGTCAGCTGGGAGGGTGGTCTGGAGGGCAGTAGTGGGATGCAGGGTGGTCTCTGCAGGGATTGGACTGGTGTTTGGCCAGGTCAGGTGGTACCTGTAGGTAGGTTGAATAAGAAAGGAATTAATCAGAGCCAGGATATGTCAAAGGCTCTTCTTTAATTACATTATTGACATATTGCATACAGAATACATTTGTTTCTCTATGCTACAGCCAGAAAAAAGTCTTAATTTTGAGGACTGAAACAAGACAACATTACCTCATCACACCAAAATTAATAGTAAAGATCTAAAATACTTAACATGTTACCTGCAGGTGACCTCAGAGATAGAGATACCCTTGGAACAGGCTTCGGCATCCATGTAGCACTTGTTATAATATGTCATGCCATCAGATGCACACGTGAAGTGGGGTTCTCTCTCACAGCGGTCCCGGCACTTACAAACAGGCTGGCCGTCCCAGATGTCGCATTCAGACCCTTGTTGAGAGCACATGAACTTGTCGCAGGTGGCGCCCTTTGGCATTCCAATGGGGCCCTTGTTGCCCTTGATGTCTATATACCGTGCTGCCACACAGCTCTTGTTACCACATACATTAAGGCAGCACTTCTCAAATGTCTCGCAGTCCTGAAGGTTGGAAAAGAAACAAAACTTTTGTACCATATACCAGCATATTTGTTTTCATAATGCAGATACAGTTTGAATTATAATATGAAAACTGCACAAACACAGAAAATGATTTGATGCTTGGTGAAATGAAAATATCAAAATATTTATTTTCAGTTTGGATCAGTTTTTACCAATATATTGTCAACATCTGACACAGCATGAACAAAAACTTTAGAAAAAGTAAAGGTAGAAAATGTAACTGTAACTATAAAATTACACAACCACAAGATTATTTTTGTTGTGTTGGATTTCTGCTTGCTATCTTTCATTTAACCCCCACCCTCCCAGGCAGCAAATCATGCACTGTGCACAAGAAAACGCGAATTTGTCATTTTGCTGTTTAAAATTCACTGAGTTCAAATGAAAAAGAGAGATGCACAGGGGATGCAGAATAAGATTATTTCTCTAAACAAAATACAATTGTTCAACAATTTCCTTAAATCATATGCAATCATTCTGCCTCGAGATATGGTCACACAGCCTGTTTATTTGTTTACTGTTAACTTAGACAGCAGACGAACTGCATCTATGCACTACAATCTGCACATTGCGCATGCAGCAGGCTACATCACCTCGCTCACCTGGTCAGATTCACACTCGCGAATGCAGGTGCTCATAGCATCCACCCACAGGTTGGGGTTCAGGTCATTCGGGCACAAGCCTGCGTGAGAGTACACCACTTTTGCCACAGACATGGGCATTGCCCTCACGCGGCAACTGTCCATATAAAGGAGAATAGTGTAACAATGTCCCAGAAGAAACCAAATCCATCGGGGAAACAGCATCCACCACATATCCGGCGTCTAACAGAGCGGACACTAAAAAAAAAATCCCGCAGAAAAACAAATCCAACGAGAGACAACGGAGTTTAACACGACTCTAAAGTTGTGAAAAAGTCTTTAAACCTTCGCGGAAATGATTTGCAGTCAGATGCAGCATGCATGAAAATTGCGAAAATAGGAGCGTGCAGGACCGGTCTGGATCTGGAGAGCTCTCCAGGTTAGTTGCTCCACGTTTAATAGTAGCAAGAGATTAAGGCTGCAGTGTGCAAACCCACTTAAGATCTAACTACATGAATTACAGTGGCCTGTCTAGTCGGATAGCAAATCCCAGCTGAGTTACAGTTATGATCAACTTAATTAAAGAAAAAAAAAAAAAGTCCTCCAGCCGTTTGCAGGCGCTGCTTCATACAAGACTGGCGAGACACCTGTGCGTAAGGCGCTGTCCGCCTTAACCCTTAGCTTGCAAAGTCGCGGCTTGGGAAGAAGGAGATATTTAACAATAATCTGAAAAGTATAGTACATATGTTTATTGTACAATTTATGCACGATCTAAACATATTGGAATTGGAATTTCATACGCACATAGCAATTTCTTAAATTAAGTGTAAAGGTACAGGCCACTGAATAGAGACTTAAATGACTGTATTTTGTATTATATTGTCACACTGTGGCACAGCTCCTTATTTTCAGGTGTCAGTGCCAACAGACTTCAATTTACATTTCATATGATGGTTATCATTGTGTATTTCATGTTATATGACGCTTTGGATATGTTTATTATAAAATAACGTCTTTTTTTGTCGTATGGATCAAAACACAGTACTGTATGACAATACTGTGCAGAATGATCATCCTTCCTGATAATATAACTCAAATTACTGTAAAATCTCTTTGAGAGAACAAAAACGTCAGTCTCCAGGAGATGGCACCAAATTCACCAAACTCAGTGCAGTTCCTCTCATTCCTGCTCTGATTTGGACTATACACCGAATGTGTATCAAATAGTGCAAGGGTCATTTAAATTGCTTTTATTGAGTAGATTCTAGTGTAGAGGAGGCTTCATTATGTTGGTTATTGATTTTTTGTTCTACTTATTCGTACCATGACTGTATATTCTAGATAGTAATTGTGAAACCATTTAACCCTTCTTCTGCTTCTTCTTCATTAGAAGTTTCTGTTTCTTATTAACTCTAAGACCAACAGCAACCACACTTGAAAGATAGAGGATAACAATTATACTGGTGCACCAGATGATGGTGCCATACAAACCACTTCTGTGTTTTAGCCTAGCTGCTTGTTGTGGAATTCAACTTTTCAAAAAAATTTAATATTTTAGATATAATGACTTGAATTTGTCCATACAGGATATGTCATTTTGCATATTGCTTGGATCCAACTGACTGTACTGTTGGTTTGATATAATGTGTAACACTGAATGCAGCAAGTGAATGAAGAGTCAACTAGAGTTGCTGTTAATATGTCCATTGAGTGTGTCAGAGTGTGTCCATATTCTGATCCAATCAAACAGATTAAGTTGATAAAAGCATCCTCAAACAGTTCAGTTTGAGAAAATGGGGAATCATAATTCATACTGTTGTTTATATGAATCAACCACTGCAAAACTTTGAAAATTACGTCTTTGAGTGATGAGCATATGCATGATGTGAGTTTTAGACTATTTTGTCATCCAGGACAGATGACATACCATGACGACTTAATCAGTAGCTCCAACAAGTTGTATATATTTAAAACAACACTGGATAACATGTCCTACACTTATTGAAACACTTGACAAGCCCAAATTTTATAATTTCTTACTTAAATTATGAATGCAATTGTTAATCAGAAAATCCTATTTACATGCCATTTTATATTTAGAGCATTGTCAGTTATTTAACATTGTGTAGGGTAGTGGTAACACATATAGGAAAACCAGGATTCTGCAATAGAAATACTATTAGGTTCAAGACTCATGCTATCACAATATTGACATGTAAGAAGTCACAAGTAGTACAGACAGCTTGATATCGTGCTGTGAAGAACTGGTTTCTTCCCCAAAAGCCAATTCCAGGAAGTGTTGCTGAAAAGGGGGCTTCAAAACAAAACAAATAGGCTGGTGGTCTGTTTGGCTGTGAACATGAACAAACTGTTTCATCCAAAACACATTAGGGTCCTAGTCACATGGCTAGGGAACAAAACTGAGCTCAAATAAAACTGTTTTTGGAGACTTTAAAAAGCTGGTCAACCTTTATCTTTAGGAGAAAAGAAGAGAAAAGATCAAACATTTTAATAGACTGGCTGTATGTGTGTGTGAGTGTGTGCATGAAGTCTGTGCTTCCCAAGCTGAGTCCCTGCTGAGCCCAAAGAGGCCCAGTGCTCTCCAGGCCGAACCCTGCAGTCTTAGTCTGGTCCGCTGTCTGTGAGCCCTCTCTGAAAACACATAGGCAGGCACACACACACACACACACACACACACACACACACACACACACACACACACACACACACACACACAGGTAAGACTCATATCCTAAAAAGTATAAGTACATAGTGCTGATGGTAGACATATTGACTGATTATTTAGCTTGTGATGCTAATGATTTAAAAGGAACTGCTTATAAATTTTGTATACTGTATATACATAAATGTGCACACTCTCAATTGCATGCAAATGCACAAACACAGTCAAGCTGTGTTTTCAGTGTCTACTCACCCACTCGCCCCCTTAGGCCACCCCTAACCTTCACCCCTCAAGACCCTGCATTCCCAGCATAGCCGACACAAGAGCTACAGGGCATGTCACATATTGGATAAAGCCCCATGCGGGGTGCTCCGACAGGCTTTCTGCCTTCAGCTCATGTATTGTCTGCAAACAGACCTTGACTTTGACCTTCTTTGTGCGCTCTCACCATCTTTCTGAGCCCAGTTCAAAACAAATTCTGCGTTAATGATTATTTTCAGTGTGTCGCAATATGAAGATTTGTGTGTTTCTTTTTGTAAATTGCATCAGAATCGTGTAATCATCATATCCTCAGTAACTGAAAGCATCAACTGATACAACCAGAAATCAGTAACCAATAAATAAAAACAACTCTACATTTAATAATATTTACAGGTTGCAGGGATATATGTGATAATGATAAAATATCTTTGCCAATCAGGGATAAATGGTAAAAGAAACGGGCACATTCTCTCAAGACTCTCCTGTAAAAAGGTACAAATCAAGTCTGGTTGAATATGGCGTTCAGCATACAGTAAATAGATAATAGTAATCAAATGAGTTTAAATGTCAAACAACTATGCAGTTGGTCATTTTGTACAGTAGGGTAACTTTTCAGGAAAGAATAATATCTCATATATTAATATGCCATTTCTATTAAAAGTACAGAATTTGCAGGTGTGTGAATAAGCGGTAGGCCACGAGAGGCAATTATTCAGTTATTTTGATGCAGTTAAGAAGCATAGATACTGTGGGTACAACAGGAAGCGGATTGCACAATACTGTCTGGCACACAAAGTTTAATTTCATTTTATCTATCTATTAATATGTATGATACAGTAATCGTTCAAAAACCAGGCTTCATCTAGAGATATGTAATATGAAAATATTTCTTCACTGAGTTCTAGGCTTAATGGTCTTAGTGGGCCTGGTTGGGCCTTCTTCCGACTGTTGCCTTAACATACTGGAAGAAATATTTTATGGGTTTATAGGAGAAGGCTTGACAAGAAATGACGTGAGGAGCCTGTGACCTAATCTGTCTACACGGGTCCTAATCAATGTCACATGGATTGTTTAAGGTGGTACACCACTACAGACCACTCTTCATGGCACAACGATCTTTAGAAAGTCAGCCATCACTTCTTCCACTGTAGGGTGGGATTTTACTTCACACTGATCGGAAATAGGTGTCACTGCTGCAAAACTTATATTTTATGGGAACAGTTGCCAGGCAACCTGCAGAGACTCCGAGATACAGTATACAACTTATAGTGTGTAACATGTTAATTACTGAGCTTTATAGGTGCTGATAGGCAAATTTTATTACCTACAGACAGACCCAGGCTAGCTGTTTCCCCTTGTTTCAAGTCTTTGTGCTAAGCTAAGCTAACCAGCTGCTAGCTGTAGCCTTATGTTTAACGGACAGATATGAGAGTGGTATCAATTTTTTCATCTAATTCTCCACCAGAAAGCAATTAAGCGTATAATAATCACTGGACGTGCTGTCTATAGGCCCGCACAGCTATGTAAGATCACTCCATTGTGATGTTGGTACAAACTGCGGATTCATGACTTCATATTCAAATTGAACAGTACTGTAGATAAAAGAAGCATAAATCAAATATAAGCAACTGTACATCTGACTTCAACAGTTTCATCATTAATCTCTCTGGCTTTACAGTGTCATGCATGCATTTATGTTGCAAATAAGCAGCTCTGTTTATTGGCTTTGTGCATTATGCCGGTTAGAGAGGTGCACAAATTGTACCAAGGGCCATAGTCCAAGCACATCGACCAAGGCACGTACTGTACCTGTCGCCTTCTGCCTCCATTTCTAAAATGCTCTTAGGGGTTCTTGACCATGCAGGTCCACAGCTTCTCTTGCCCATGACCGAGGCCTGGGAAGCTGGTGGAGCTGGTTTAAAACAATGACGGTGTTATGACTGTTCATACTAAGCTTATTATGAGTGTCTCACTCCAGAACAAAGGAGAGAGACACATCCAGCCACAGCAGGGCCCTAAGCTGATTCCTCAGCCCTAGTCTAGACACACACAACATACCGATGGACAGACATGCAGACGTCCACGCGCAGATTCACGAGCATCCACTGAAATGTATATATCCTGGTAGCCATGCATCCCTTGGTGTATATCTTGGGATTTGAACACACACATACATTTAACTTTCTGAACACCATTCTGCTGAGATTATGCAATATTTGTGCTCTCCGGATTGCATTGTCAGAACATCTGCTCTCCACATGGACACTATTGTATTCATTTCATTGAGGTTAAGGAGCTCACAGATACACTCGTGAGTCAGTATGACCATAACTTAGATGTTGTTTATGTTCTTTAAATCAGAGAGGGAACATAACAAAATGTCTCAGGCCCTCAAACGCGCCTTGTTAATCAAGTTCATAACAGAATGTACAACATTGGCTTGCTGTGCAAACAGGTCAAAAGTGAATAGACAGCTGGACGGTGCAACAATACTGAGTTTTGGAATATGGAAGACTTCCAGATTTGCTTTTCAAAGTATTTTTATTAGTTGTAATATTAGTGGTAATAAAGGGGAATGTTTACTACAGTTAAAAGAAAGTCTAAATTTGCAGCAAACAGTGTAGCTTCATATCCTATTTTTCAGTAATTTTATATTGAAGTAAATATTTCAGCTTTATTTAACTTGTGCAAATATACATGTACAGTATGCTGCAATAACACATATCTCAACATATAACTAATGTTTCCAGGGTTTACTACCTATTGGAAAAAGCCATTTTTACTCCTCATGAGTTGATGATGTGCATATGGCTCATGTAGGATTGGGTGATATGCTAATTTATACTGTCAAACAACATAAATTTGTCTAAATCATCAGAGATTTTAACATATTGTTTATTCTGAGGTAGCAATCCCTTTTATTATGTCTGGTTGTATTAGTCCATTATAGGCAATTACTGCTTTATGCAACATGGATATATTTTTGCATCAATGTGATGACGTACTTTTACTTGCAGGTATTTAATTTGCTTGATTAGCTAAAACAAACAAGAAAACAAAACCACAGAAACACAGAAACACACACACACATTTCCATCTGGCTATTTTAGTTTCACAGCTGATTTTTCAACAAAATGTCCTGGATTATTTTATACTGTATATCTATATTGTGATGTAAAATTACATATAGAATTATCCATTTAGCCCACTCCTGGGCTGATGGGTTAGAAAACTTAGTCAAGGCAAAAATGATTATTTAGAGATTTATTAGAACCAATGTGCATGTACCTCACCCCCCAAAAAAATGCCTGCTGCTACACTTTCAAAATGTTTTGTGGTGTTCAATGATGAAATTGACAAGCTAACAATGGCTGAGACAAATATTTTGAAACATACCATATCATACAAATGAGGCATGAGATTTATATTTAATCATGTAAGTGATACGGATGTCAATTAGTCCCTAAAATTACTGTGCTTAAAATATTTTCAGTTTAGCTCAAATTCTTAACTGTAGCCTCAAATGTCAACGGCAACTTGACATTTGAATCTACCGTTAAGAGCTGAGTACAGAAGGTAGACTTTCTATCACAGGAAAGGCCAAGGCATCCAGACACTGGTGCATCACAGTATAAAGATATAACTGTCCAGTGTCTAAACAACAAGTTTAGAGAGATTCCTTTTATGAACTTCATCAAATCTGGGCAAAAAAGAAAAGGCATCCTCTTATTATAACTTTAAGTGGCATGCACTCTGGTACAACATTATGTGACTCTTCTGCTCCCTCTAGTGGATTTCAACTGAAAGATATGTTGCAATAATTGGAAAGTTACCCCTAAACATGCACATTCACAAAAAAGGATAACCTAAACTGAAAATATTTCATAGTCAAAATTACTTCAACTGGTCAGATGTACATCAATGCTTTATAAGACACAAAGCCAGTTTGAGAGAAAAAGAGGGAAGAGATGAAGTAATTCACCATGCTTTATCAAAGAACAGATACAGGTCTCCAGAGCGAAAAAAAAAACAAAAAAAACAACAAAAAACACAACTGTAACAGTGCCTAAGATTATTTCTACAAGTACACAGGACGTACTGTATATAAAAATATCACTCTGAATGCATAGGTTAAGTCAAACTGTATTCTGCTTTTTCTAGAACAATAAGCAATCCCACAAATACAATGTTAGTCATCTCTTTTCCACAGAATCAACGAGGATCCTGTAAAAAATCCATTTCAAACATGCTGCTCTCACTCACCCAGGGCAGAAAACAGCCAGAGGGGTGTTTTCTCCTACATTGTTCCACTCTCTAAACCACGCTTCTGCCTTAAACATGTGGCACAGCTTCACTTAATAAAGCATTTTAACATAGTTGGGAACATAAAATAAGCACTCTCGGTAGTCTTTTCTTCTCACAGCAAACTTTCTTGAAACACATTCTTTACCCCACATTGCACTTGGCTTCAACAATCAGCGCTTTTCATCCCGTTGTTGAACTCTTTTTTTTTTTTTTTTTGACACAAACACAACAGGCCTAGCTGGTTAAAAAAACTATACAAATTAATAAAAATATATCATAAAACATACAAATACAGTAAGAGCTTCAGGTATACATTTGAACAGTAAACAGTTACCACTGGGTAAGAAACTTTTTGATTGTAGCACATGTGTAGTGTCCGTCTACTGCACTGCTTAAATTAAATGAGCCCCAGCATTGAGAATTAAAGGAATATAGTGTTGATGAAAGCAGCATGAACGTTACCATCCGACACAACATGGCTGTGGCTCTTGACCTTAAATAAATTCTTAATATATAAGAACGATACTTTTTTTTTTATATAGTGTCAATAGTCATCTTGTCAGTGCAGTCTTAAGTTAAATCAGACAGAGATACCTCTGATTCAGCTACCAAATACAACAAATCTAACTATTAGCACTAGACAGGCATTGACAACCAAACTGATTGCAAAGAAATCAAACCACCATGTAGTTAGATAATCATATCAGGAATGATAATTTGGAATAGTACCGAAGGACCAAGGAAGTACTCAGTTTATGTGTCACAAACACAGATGATCATATACTTTTTTCTCTCCTCTTCACTTGGGGGGAAAAAAAAAAAATCTAACAAAGCTGCATCTTTTCTGAAGCAGTGATAGTATATTCTGCGGTTTATATCTTTGCTGGCTAGATTAGTTTTTGGTTTTAATTCTAATCACAGTTAAACAGAAGGAAAGGAACCGAAAAGATTCAACTGAAGGCGCAACTGATATGATAAATTAGATGAAAGCCTCGTACACAACCTTTTTCTGGGACTCAAGCCTTGCTACTCTAAAGCACAATGCATGGTCTCGCTTTATTAGTATGAATCGATAAAACTAAAATAATAAAAAATAAATACTTCATAGTTGACAGTTTAAGTGTTATGCTGACTGAACTGACAAACACATCCTGTAATTTTGTAGAAAAAAAAAAAAAAAAAAAACATTAGTCCTGCTTCAAGTTGCTGCACATTTATCTTAGAAATTAACTTTTTCTCTTACAAGAAAAGACAGAAATATTAAAACAAAACTATTTATTCCTTTTTCCACAGTGTACAACTGAGCAATTCAAATATGTAGGTAAACCGTTACACCTACTCAAATGTGTCCATCCTTGTGTGGATATATATATATTAAAGCGTGTTTGTGTGTGTGTTGTCGGCAAATAAAAGTACTATTAGTCCAAAAATACCTAAATCTCACTTGGAATGAGATTACCTCCACTTTAAACAAGTAGGCCAGAAATGGATGCCCTCTGCAGGAAAGACACTAAGGCTTATGCCTACAGCATGTATGAAAGTGTGTACGCCAGCTAGAATATCTGATAACACTCTATAGGTCAGTTTGCTAGAAATATAAGTTGCTGTGTGCAAGTCTGCTGTGCTGCAACTCGTCCTATTCTGTGGACTAATGATGAACTTATCAGTAAGAGTTATGTAAATCCTTCCTGTTGTCCTCTGCTCTCGGTCCTATCAGACAGTTTCTGTCTGAGACCATAGTCCACAGCTAGTATGGGGATGTGTCCATATAAGGCTATTGCAGAAACCCATTCATGTCCAGTCCATAAAGGAAGACAAACCAATGTCCTCCTCTTTTGTCCCACTGGAGCCTTGGCACAAAGTGCAGTGGGAGGAGAGAAAGAGATAGAGAGAGGAGAGAGGGGCCCAAATACGTTCTCACATAATCGAGGACACCATGCATCAGTAATCGCTTAGAACTGGTCGGGTACACTAAAGCAGCAGGAGGGCCAGAGGAGGACAGGAGGAGGACAATAGCTACAGAACTTGAAAAAACAAATCCCGGTTAGGAAATTGGCGAAACACCAAAGCCGAACAAAGCTGTAACAAGGGACCTGGGCAGGCAACTATTTATGGTTGCTTGAGGGTAGCTACAGAAACCCATCATAAGCAGGGAAACCTCGGGCTCTGCGGTAGCTCTAGTAGGTGAGGCGGGAGGCCTTCATGTTGTAGCAGGGTCTGTCTGTTAGGCCCCCCGTCCCCGAGAAAAGGGACAGGCCCTCTGCTTTCTCCAACACAACCTCCAGCTCCTGAAAGTCCTGCAGCCGAGCCACGTCCTTATCCTGGATAGGAAAATGGAAATCATATTGAAATCAACAGATTTGACTACTGATAATCTAATTTTAGTATTATAAAAAGGGTACGAGGCTGAAATGTGCAGTGAAACTAGTGTCGAAACCATTAGTTGATTGATTAGTCAGTCGTGATGGGCAATTTGAACTTTTTTTCTAATATTTTACAGCCTAATTGAAAAAATAATGTTTTCCAGAAATTTTTCAACCCAATCATACACTATACTGTCATTATTTGTCAGAGGCAGTGGGTAATTACACAAATACTGTTTACGAAAGGGGTAGGGGAGGTTTCAGTGGGAAGGTATAATGAGTCACAAACAACCTAATTAGAGAGTTAGGGACGGTGTCACTTTTCATTGTGCATGCATGAGTCAGACAGAGAGGGAGGCAGAGACAGATGGACAGACTGAAGAGAAGATTAGTTTTTAAGAGAATAGCTTTGTACGTTTATGACACATGGGACAGGCAGCATTTTCACATCAGGCTAGGAGTGGTTCAGATGCATTCACACGGTGCTGTCCCTCCCCTCAGTGAACAAAAACATCTTTTCCATACTGTATTTCAAGTGTCATCATCTTAAATGATTGTTATTTTGTCTTATTTTGTGCACGCAGCACTGGACAGCAACTAAAAAACATGTGTACGGTATGTCGGCTTTCTCTCCTGTAATGTACCTTTCTCAACATGGTGTTTGGCAGCTTACGGATCTTCTCCACGTGCTCGGCGCTGATGTCTAACTCGCGGCAACACACCCTCAGGAGGGAACGATAGGTGAGCTCCTGACGGTCCAGCTCCACCTCGATGAAGTCGTTCTCCCTTGCGTTGGGGTTCTGGATACGTACCTTCAGTACCAACTCTAGAGAGAATAACCAGAAAAACAGTTCTATATTAACAACAATATCGTGCTTTTTAGGAAGATGATGGACACAGACAGTCGCTGAATTAATCATACCTGTTTCCTGCCTATAAAAGATGCGTCTTACATGTACGATGAGAATGTCTTGTCAAAGATAAAGTCTGATAAAGTCTGCATTTCCTTCTTGCACATGCAAAATCCCTGCCCCTCCCCACTCTGGTCGTCTTGTGTTTCACAAACACTACATTGCGTGAGACGTTGGTGTCTCTGCTAGTGAGCCTGTGGCAGCTCAGTCATCACACTAAGAGATAAGGACACACATCCACTAATAACCCCTTCTGGTTTGACAAGCACACAAGAATGTCGTCATGCCTGCGTGCTCTTAACGGTCACTTAACATGTGAGCGCATGACAAAAGAAAGCCTTAACTACAGAGTCTGACAGCAGCTTTACCCCGTTTACACATATGGACTCGAGCGAGCCTGTTTAGTCTGACGCAGTGACTTTCTGGAGTCTCTGCTGGTTGCTTTGCAACAATTAAACATGTCCAGTAATTCATTGCTCCCGGCCAAGAAAAAGATCCAGTGCCTAACTCCCCATAGTAACAGAACTTGGCATTTTTACATTCCTGTTTGTTTACAGATAAAACAAACAAGACGTAACATTTTAAATAGTAAAATTTAAAAGGTGCTGGTAGGCAGATTTGTTTACCTTTGGACAGAGCCAGTATGGCTGTTTCCCACGCTTCCAGAGGTGATGCTAAATTAAGCTAATAACCTCCTGGCTCTAGCTTTATACTTAACAGACAAATATGAAAGTGGTATTGATCTCCTCCTCCTGACAATCATATTTTCCAAAAATACAGGGGACATATGTGGAACCTTTCTGCTAAAGTTGAATGCAATTTCCCCACATCCTGCTCAGCAACTTTTGAGTGGCCCCAGCTGGTTATTTGAGGTTTAATTCACAATGAATGGTATCCTGTCATGTCTCAGGTGTTTGAGTCGGTATGTGTGAACAGAGGGTTAGACATAATAAAACACACAATTTCTCTCTCACCTTGTACATTGACAGGGAAGGTGCTGGTGAAGAAGAAAGGTTGGAAGGCTGGCAAGGATCCGCCAGTCTGTCCGTAGCCCAGCTGCTGTGGGATAGACTGCTGCCTGCTCATAGTCGGGTTAGCGCCGGCCACGGGGGGCTGGACCTGGCTCCCGCTGCAGCTGGCCAAGCTCGGGCTGGGTGAGGCCAACGGGGGCGAGCACATGGTGCCGTTGTGTGCCACTGCGTGCGGGTAGTCTGCATGGTTGACAAGGTGAGGCTCGACTGACAGGTCCATGGGCACTGTGCAGTTAACAACAGTGTGGTTGTGGGATGAGGCCGGGGTAGGTGACACACCGTTTTGCTCAGTCACAGGAATGAATTCGCCAGCCTGGGTTTGGCTGTGAGTGATGGGGTTTGGGGTGAGAGTGGGGCTGTCGGAGACCAGGCTCTGTGATTTCTGAGGCTCATGGGTTGGAGAGAGGGAGGGCGGATCGCTGTGCGTGTCGTCCGCATGCTCTCCTGAACCGTTCTGTGTAAGGTGCTGGGCCAGGATGAGCTCTGACTTGTTATCCAGCTTGGAGTATATGAAGGGCGGGTTAGACAAGTAGTTAGGGATGATTGGCAGCTCGGGCTCCTTGACTTCAGGCACTTCCTCCACCTCGACTGTGGTAATAATGTGCAAAAGAAAATACTCATTTCTCTTAAAAATAAAAAGCTCAAGACAATAATCCTGACAGCTTTTGTCATAAACCTCTATAGATACACTTAACTAACAAGGCTACAACCTGTACATTATATGGTAATCTATCTCATGCACAGTATATGTAACTGATATATCACATCAAAATAATAATGTGAAAGGAACAAGGAAGAGGGGAAGTGAGATAGGTGAAGTTTACCTCCCAAGAGTCGTTTGATTTCTGGTTTGGATGTGAGTTGTGAGGCCATCTCATCCTTAGCCGTCAGGATTTCTTTGTCTGCTCCACAACTGAGTAAGTAGGACACTATGTGCTTATGGTTCCTCTTGCACGCCCAGTGCAGGCACGTCCTGGTGAGGTTATAGAGAATGCAGTTGAATGAATCAAAAAAAAATGTAACAAATGCTGATAAAAATGACTTTAAATGTATGAGGTGGACACGACCCAGTCTCTGAAAGTTGGATTTTGTGGACTTGCATGGCAATGATTGGTTGCAGTAGATTGCCGTGGCCTGATAACCTGTAATCTCATTTTGTGTTAATTATTACTTCTTACTCTTAAGAATTGAGGCCTCTTCTGACCGACAGTAGTCTCTCTTTTATGTATGTAAAGTTCAACTTGTCACCACACAAGTTGCATATTCAATAGGAGGAAGTTGGAGAGACACACCACATGTTTAGACTTAACGCTTTCATTTAATAATGTTAAAGGACAGGTTCACAATTTTTCAAATCTGTCTTAAAACAACAGTTAGGTGCCCACATGAAAACTAAAAGAGGTTGACAGCCAGTTCTATTAAAAGATCCCCTTTAAATGTGCTTTCAATGTAAGTGATGGAGCCAAAATCAGCCAAAGTCATTTTGTGCAAAAAAAAAAACATTTAAAAGCTTGTATGAGGCTGCAGCCATCTGAGTTAATTATATCAAGTGGATATCTGCCACATTTACAGTCTTTTTAGCATCAAATTCCCTCTTTGTGTTTCCTCAGACAGTGTTTCCCTGTTGAGCTGCGGTGGAAGTATTGTAACAAAAAGAGGGACTTTGGCACTAAAAAGACTGTAATGTTGAAGGATATCTACTTGATTTGACTCATTTAGACGGCTGAAGCTTCATGTTAGCATCAGATAACCGTTTAAATATATTTTTGCACAGAAGGAGGCTTGTGGATTTTGGTCCCTATCACTTACACTGTAAGTGCATTATGAAGAGGAGAAATGATTATAGCAAGAAAAACATGTTTCAGTGCTCATCCAGGCACCTGACTGTTGTGAAACCGTCCTTTGAGTTACTTGGTATGTTTATTACAATTATCTATCAGCTATCTATGGCAGTGAGAATAAGCATGTCAAATCAGTTTCACGACTGGAGTAGCCATGTGCCAATTCACATTTACCTTCCTCTACAGCCACAGGTCCTTCTGCTGTTTTATACTTATATATTTTACTATATTTCAAACCATTATCTAACAGGGGATTTGTTTACCGTTTGGACAAACAAGATAAAAAAAAGTGGCAGCTCTGGCTAATGGGATAACACGGAGCAATTTTAATCCCTGTAACATCGCATTTGGCTGCACTGAGCTGTCAATCTCAACAAGTTTTTCAATGTAACCGTGCAGCAAATCGACACACCAGTAAAGCCTATCATTATATGTCATAATACTTACCATCCGTTTATTTCATTTTGTGAATTGACATTTACTCCGCTCTCCACCAATGTCCGCACTTCGTCAATGTCCCCGATGGCAGACGCCTCTCTCAGTCGCTCCTGTAATTCTTTATCCAACGAAGTAGTGGACATTTTGGTGCAGACAACTAGCGCAGCAAGATCATAGGATGTGCAAATCCTCTCGGATTAGGTTGTCAATAATAATAGCCAAGCGACTTCCCTACTGACGTCCACTAAAAATAGACCTGCCAGCTAACATTAGCTACCCGGCTAACCTTACCTACTGGCTAACTTGACGAGGTGCTAGCAGAGTCTTTGGTGCCACTGGCAGTAAATCGCTTCGGCTAATGCAACTTCGTGTTGATATTCAGAGTCTTTGGCGTTCATACAGCAGGTTACTGGTTAGTCCTCAGTCGCCATTTATTCCAACAGTCAGTGTATTCATTCAGTCTCTCAGAGCTCCGTCAGAGGGCTGCCAGAGTCACCACCGCCTCATCGGGGGGCAGCTTTAGATGTAACAACAGTGAGCACAAAATGTTAGTTCCCCCCTGAAAACTGTCAATTATCTCACACGTTTTTGCCACTTCACCATAAAATCATGAGCCATTATCCAGCCCCCAGTTAGTCATTAAAGAACAGGTTCATAATTTTTCAAATCTTCCTTTAAACAACAGTCAGGTACCCAAATGAACACTTAAACAGGTTTTCTTGCTATAATCATTCCTCCTGTTCATACTGACCATTAGAAGATCTCTTCACAATGCACTTACAATGTAAGTGATGGGGGCCAAAATCCACGAGCCTCCTTCTGTGCAAAAATGTGTTTAAAAGTTAATCTGAAGCCTATATGAAACTTCCAAATTAGTCAAATAAAGTACATATCTTTCAATGTTACAGCTGTTACAAGCCAAAACTAAAGTCCCTCTTTTTGTTACTGTACTTCCACCGCAGCTTGCATTGAAAGCACACTTGAAGGGGATCTTTTAATAGCCAGTATGAACAGGAGGAATGATTACAGCGAGGAAAACCTCTTTCAGAGTTTATGTGGACACTTGACTGAAAAGAGACTTGAAAAAATTGTGAATCTGTCCTTTCAATAAATATCTCTGAGTTGCTGGGCTGTCAGTCACCAACCGGTGGTATTATTTCCACTTTGAGCCACAAATGGTGGTTAGATGCTTCCAGTCTGCAGCAAATGGTTTTATATTGCTGAGTGTTGTACATTGTAAATAAACAAACTACCACTTTGGAGAATACTTTCAAAATACAGAAACAAAACCAAAACAACTAACAGAAATTGTCATGAAATAATCATAAGTCTCCCATCTGCAGTGGTGGAAAGTAACGAAGTACATTTACTCAAGTACTGTACTTAAGTACAGTTTTGGGGTACTTGTACTTTACTTGAGTGTTTCGATTTGATTCTACTTTATACTTCAACTCCACTACATTTCAGAGGAAAATATTGAACTTTCTACTCCACTACATTTATTTGACAGCTTTAGTTACTTTTGATGAAGATGATTTGACACAATGGATAATATAACAAGCTTTTAAAATACAACACATTGTTAAAGATGAAATCAGTGGTTTCCAACCTTTTTGGCATTTGACATCTTATAAAAAGCAGTGTGTAGTCGGGGTCACATTTCAGATGTCTATGAGTTGTTAACAGCTCCACCAAATAGTTATTTTTCCCTCTAAACTTCTCACATGCTTTCATTTCAAGAAATGTTCAAATGATCCAATATTTAACCAAAAATCAAAGATTAGAGAAAAAGTCCAAAAACTGGAAACCGATTTGTGTATCAGAATCTTGTTTTTGTTTTTTTTCCCTTCCTCTCCCATTTATCACCTCATGACCCTCAGGTTTATCTGGTGACCCTTTGAAGGGGCCCGACCCCTAGGTTGGGAGCCATTGAACTGATGATATTGAACTCATGTCTGAGTCTAAATGTAAACAAGACAAAGGGTATGTTTTCTCTAAAACCATGGTACAACCTCCTAACACTGATATTCTCATCAAAGGTGAAAGGATTGACATAGTCACTGATTTTAAATATCTTGGTGTGAGATTGGATCCAAATTTGAACTTTAAGAAACATGTTAAAAGTTAAACATTTAAAACCATAAAGTACAACTTAGCAAATTTTAGACATGTTAGAAACTGTCTCTCTTTGGGTGAGCCAAGATATTTACGCATGCTATGATTCTTTCCCAAATGTCTTATTGCATCACATGTTGGGGGCAGGCTGGAGAAACAGCCATAAAACCTCTTGAGTCCTTATACAAACAAACTCTAAAAACTCTGGACAAAAAGCCAATGCATTCCCATTACTGTAGGGTAATGGAGAAATACAATTTACTGAGCTTTGAGAATTTTAGATTAGTTTAAAATTTGTGACTTTTTTTTATAAAATTTTAAATGGTTTGGCCCCTCCTCCGCTATGTGACTTTGTTTACACTTGCTCACTAAGTTCTATCAGATCCTCCAGAATATACAAGATACCATACCATTTTGTCACGCAGCATTTGGGCAGTCAGCTTTCTCTGTGAAAGCCACAACTCAGTCTAATGCCGTACCTGATGATATGAAGAGCTGCAGTTCCATCAGTACGTTCAAAAGCTGCTGCAAAAAAGTACTCAGCTCTGTAACCACTGACTCTACATTTTATTTCATGGTCTTCTCATGAACGCAAATAGCTATAATATATAAAATAGCTATAAGCTAACTCTGGTAAAGTACATCAAATGGTAACATTTATGTTTAACACTGTACATGATCCCAATAAATAAATAAGACAGGTAAACTAACCAACTGTATATGAAGTAGATCAAACTAGCCCCACCTCCAGCAGCTACAACAGTAACATGCTGCTTACACACTGATGCTTCAGTATGAATAATCTAATGATGTCATATATAATAATACATCAGTCATAGGGACCAAACCACTACTTTTACGGCAATACTTTAACTACATTTTGTTGCTAACACTTATGTACTTTTACTTCAGTAGGATTTTTCATGCAGGACTTGTAATTGAGTACTTTAATAGTTTTACATTGCTGTATTAGAGCTTTTACTTAAATAAAGGATCTGAGTACTTTTTCCACCATTGTGGAAATGACAATGACCATAATAATAGAGAAGTCTTTTCTAAGATGGTAAATGAACTATAAAAGTATTCACCAGAAGTGATACTTTGCTGACATATCAGCATTTATTCTAGTTTTATTAAATATAATATCTTGCAGTTGCACACAGTGGCCACTAGATGGCAGTAAAAACTAAAAAAAACGTGATTCTGCATTGATGCTTGAAATCCGTAACGTAGCTAATTAACTCAAATACGATGCATTGTCGGTTTAATTGGTATCGCTGCCAAAAGTAGTAGTTAACGTCGGCTGCTAATTGTGGCTGCCCACATACGGCCATGTTTGTCGTTAAGACAGACACAGTACCACTGTCGCAAATTGAACAATCAAAACGTTAGCATAGTTTGGCAACATGTCTGATTTTTGAGTCATTTTTGAGTGTTTTTTATGATATGGTGATGAATGGTGGGTAAGTCAAGTCCTGACCGGATGTATTAATATTTCCAATTATGCGTGTTTTTATTAGTTATGAGGGAAATGAGGCTTTTCTGAGGCACTGCATCAATATGAAACAATTGTATTATACAGTCGACATCTGCTGGGAAACTATTGGTATTATACTTGTATGGCTGAAATAAATCTGAGACTGAGATGAAACAGTTTAAGTGGTCTCACGGCTTTCATTATTATTTTGTTCAGTACAGTCTATTATTAAAACGGATCAGTTTTAAACAGCCTCTGTTTTTAGATATTGTGACAGATTGAGAAGCACACTGCGTATCTTTTTTCATCTCTTTATTTACAGAGAGCATCACAACATGTATAACAGCACTTAGGCATAAAATGAAACGAAGATAACATAATGACTTCACTTTCAATTAAAAATAACTTAACAGATAAGGTAGGCAATAAAATCAGATTTCTTTACAAAAAATAATTGGATCATATTCATCATATGTGCACGTTTCTTTTTGTTTATAAATGAAAAGTTCAAATGATGGGCGAGAACTGGGATTCATGGATGTGAAATTCCCCCCCCCCCCCCCCCAGAATCCATACTGACATTCATAAAATAGATGTTTAGGCTAGTTGTTTCTTTTTCGTTTTTTCAAATACACATATTTCCCCCCGTGAATAATTTTCTTTTTGCAGAAGAAATCGTTTCTTACATATTCATTAGTACATTTAACAAAGAAGGTAGGCTCCAATTCCAGCACAGAAACCAAAATCAGCGCCACACCTCTGCCATGAGTGTGACGTAACGAGGCCTGGTTTGAGGTGGTCACGTGAATTTTGGCGTGGTGAAGCGAGGCATCGAAACATCTTGCCCCGATACTTTTCTTTGAATGGTCGATAAAGTGTCGAGTAGTTTGGTTCGAGCGCAGCATCGCTAGTTTTTATACAACAGTACACACAGCATGTGCGGTTAATATGTAACTCCACGCTGCTGTCAACGGTTGTCAAGCGTGTATTTCCGGGTCAGGGGTTACGGGTGCTGCTGGTTGTAGTTGAACCGTGAACCGCCGTGAACGGGCGGTTGTTACAGCATCTGCCATTTTGATTAAAGCTACTTTGAGCGCAGTAGATGGTGTGAACTGGCTCTCCGGGACATATCGTAGTACTTTAAATCAAGGCTACTGTTTTCGGGCCAAAATGCTCTCCGCAGCCCAGCTACTCGATGAGTTAATGGGCCGAGATAGAAATTTGGCCCCTGACGAGAAGCGATGCAACGTACGATGGGACGACGAGAGCGTAAGTTAGCATCCTAGATAACGTTAGCCTAGCTAGTTTCATAAGCTAATACAGCTAAATTGCTTATAACATTTGGAAGAAGTGTGCTAAATGTAGCCGTCAATCATTAGTTAATATTTTAACGGTGGTAGCTTATCGGTTAACATAGTTACAACAAGCTAATAACGTAAGCTGGGACCTTGTTAACTTGCACGCTTATCCATGTTAGCATTATTAGCAGCAGTGCATGTGAAGGCTACCGTTATAATGAAGCTCGTGACGTTATGGTTTAATGTTTAATGTAAACGTTGTTTTATTGCTCTGCTTTGGTTTCTGGATCTAATATTAACTTTTATATTGGAGTTTGTTAGACATCGAAGGACGCATTAGTGTTAAATTCATTGTGGGACTGTTTGTACGATCTGCAAAGCTCATTTGTTCCCATTAACGTTAAATGGTGTTACGTTATACGATAAATAAAATGTGAATTCAGTCTGAATGATAAAAAAAATCTTTTCTCTTCTATAAGGTCTGTCGATACTATCTGTGTGGCTTCTGTCCAGCGGAGCTATTCACTAACACTCGCTCCGACTTGGGTAAGCCTTGTAGATGTGCATAAATATGCTTTAATACAGCTGTTCTGTTATATTCGAAAATTAAATAACATTACAATTCTTTTCCAGGACCCTGTGAGAAGATCCATGATGAAAATCTTAGGAAAACGTAAGTTTTCGTTTCTGTATTTCTAAAGATTTTCATGTAATAGCTTCGATCTATCCCGTTTTGTCCAGGAATTAGCATTGTTTGTTTGTTCAAAATAATAAAACTGAACTGAAACTCACTCACTTCCTGAAACGATCTGTTCATTTCTGTTCAGTTAAAAACCACAATCTGTTCAGTTAAGCTCAGTCAGTTGCAAGCAAACACTCAGTCAGTTGCAGTGATACACTCAGTTACTGAGTGAGTGATTCAAGTCATTCAATCGCATTTGTATAATCTGTGTTTCAGTTTAAGCACTGAACAATTCAGTGAACAAATCTTTTTAATGAACTGATTGTTAATGATTCACTAAACTGTAAAGAACTTCTTTGCCCATCACTACTAGGTACGAGAAAAGCTCTCGGTTCATGAAGGAGGGCTATGAGCGAGACTTCCTGCGTTATCTACAGTCGCTCCTGGCAGAGGTGGAACGGCGGATTCGTAGGGGGCACGCCCGGCTTGCTCTATCCCAGGCTCAGCAGAATGCAGGGGTATGTGCTTCATCGTTCTGAAACCTTTTCTAATCACTTCTATTGCACATCTTTGAGTGCAATAAAAATCATGTCCCCTTAACACACACAATATATTAAGAAAATAACATAATGTGTGTGTATCTATCTAAAATACATTGTTTATTTCTGCAGGGTCCTGGTCCATCAGGAAAGAATGAGGAGAAGGTTCAGGTCCTAACAGAGAAGATCGAAGATCTTGTTGTACAGGTTTGTAACAAATAAGTTGCATTCAGTTTTTATAATTGATTAGTGTATATCAGTCTTGGTAATTTGGAACATACTGGGACAAGGACTCACACAACTTGAACATGTGTTACATATCACCTTTGCTAGGTCGATCACAGCTGTAATTACCAACATGGACAAAACACATGACATGAACAAAATCTCTTACCTTTTAAATTACATTATATGAAAGGAGCTCAGTATTTCCCTTATAATTGTACAGGCCTGGCGGGCCACCACGCCAATGAGAGCCCCTGCCAGACCAAAAAAATCTTTTATTAAATGCCAAAAATGACACCAAATATCCATTCATTCAGAAATTAATAGCATTTGGCACCCTCTGTGCAGCACTGTCCCGAAACATGAGTCAATCTCTGGGAAACTGTTGGTCATGTAGCTCCTTCAGTGAATAGGGTACTGCGTAATGTGCGTGCATAGTGAGTATGTGGTTGAGTGAGTGGAGAGAGTGAGCAGCAAAAAACTGATGAATGTGAGCGGAGCAGAGGAAGAGGTTAGCATTAAATGTGCAGTACGGGCTACGGTGTGTCAGTTAATAAATGCTGCAGCTTCTCTAGACAAAGAAAAATCATTTCTGTTGTTCACCCAACTACTAGAAAAGTGAAAGGGATTAGCTCTGAAGTCAGCAACATCAGGTTAGACTTAACCTGACCACACAACGCTGATTAAGCCTTTCATGGCAGATAAATCTCTCTGTATTTCACAGTATACAGAGTTTTTAAATCTCATGTTGGGAGAGACATTCCCACACTGGCTGTTTGAATGCACACCCAGAGACTTCCGCTCGCCAAGCCGGCTAACTTCCAGTTAGCCCTCTGCTGACTTGAATGGGAAAACTTAGGGGAAACCCTGGAGCATTGTGATTAAATGGCTGATTGAAGTTGTTTCTGTTTTGCTTTCACTCAGATTGAGGAGCTTGGGTCTGAGGGCCGAGTGGAGGAGGCCCAGGGAATGATGAAGCTGGTGGAGCAGCTGAAGGAGGAGAGGGAGCTGCTCAGCTCCACCCCCTCGGTGAGTCAACTAACTCCAGGCTTATCAGCCTACAGATGCCACTCAGGATAGTAGGCGCTGCTCATGTAAGGCTATCTGTTGAGATGTTTCATTCTGTTGCAGTTTATAAAAGTCAAACTAAACGTTAACTGAAAATTATTCTCAGTCCCACTAACATTCATCAACAGCAACAAGTATCCTGATTATAAATAATTTCAAAATATGAAAATACCCTTCAAGCAAAGTCTGTGTAAATTGGACAAGCAAAACATGGCTATCCTCTAAGGCAGAATCATATTCCTGATTGCATACTTTCCTTATGATGTGTTTTTTTTTTGTTTTAATTAATTTCTTTTTTTTATCCAGACAATCGAGAGCTTTGCAGCCCAGGAGAAACAGATGGAGGTGTGTGAGGTGTGTGGGGCCTTCCTCATCGTGGGTGATGCACAGTCCAGAGTGGATGACCACTTGATGGGCAAGCAGCACATGGGCTACGCCAAGATCAAATCCACCGTAGAGGAGCTCAAGGTAACAGGATCACATGTCACAATGAATATGTAGATGATGATGTTATGTTATGATGCAATGATAGTCACTGGATCCACTTTACACCAGATAGGATATAGAAAAACAAGCTTGTTTTAATAATTACTGAATTGTGGTACATTTTTGTGCTTCCCATTTAAAAATATGAAACCTAAGTGCTGTCAGTTGATATGCACTCAGAAAAACAAATACCTAAAAATATATGTCAAATAGACTATTCATATTTTATTACAACAGTGCTACTTTGTACAGAACATTGATGATGTTGCAAGAGCTCCCTACTTTCTAACAAAGTGAATCATCTTCCATCTGGTCAATGTTAAATATTGGCTGTGGTTTAAGATCTGCTGATCAGCTTTAATATGCTATAACTATAATTGCTTGTTTACTTTCAGGAGAAACTACGTCGCCGCTCAGAGGACCCCCAAGGTGAAAACCCAGCGCTCAAGAGGGACAGAGAAGACCGCGAGCGTGAGAGGGAGGAAAGGGAGAAAAAGCGCAAAGAGGAGGAAGAGAAGGAGAAGGAGCGGGAGAAAGAACGGGAGAAGGAGAGGGAACGCGAGAGAGAGCGGGAGCGTGAGAGGGAGAGAGACAGAGACAGAGAACGGGACAGAGACAGAGACAGAGATAGAGATAGAGACAGAGACAGGGAGAGGGACCGGGACCGGGACAGGAGGGCACGGCGAAGCCACTCGAACAGCCGCCACTCCAGTCGAGCATCAGACAGGAAAAGGAGCCGGTCCCGCGATCGCCGGAGGTCCAGGAGCAGAGACAAGGAGAGGGAGAGGGAGAGGGAGCGCAAACGCAGCAGGTATGCTTCTGTTATTTGCATGAAATCCACATTCACAACAACATATCACAACAGTTAACATCACATTTTTGACTGTAAAGTGTTTTTTGTTCACCGCCTGCACACTCAGCTTGTCTAAACAACAACAAATGGCCTGTCATTACTTTGCCATTCTTACATCACAGGCCAGTTGGCCAGTGACCCCCCCGCCCCCCCCTCATTCTTTTTGGACAAAGCCAGTTTGAAATGCATGTGTTGATTGGGATGTGTTAAATTTGGAACCCGCTTGTTCATACAACAAACACTTAAATTACTGGGTACATCTAGCTCGCTGCTGACAGTACCAATTAACATGATGAATGCTATCAAAACTTCACTTCACTGCCCTAATAGAAACATTTCTCCTTTTTTATTTGACATCTTAAATACCAGGTCTCCACTAATGAGCAGCGCGGGGATAAAATATTTCTTGAAACTTAAAAGTTGTTGAACACAAAACATGCTACAGAAACAAATGCCTGCAACTCATGACTATACGTCACTCTGCGTGTGTGTGTGTGTTTTTAATGTCTTGTTATTGGTTTCCTTAATAACTTTTTCTCCTCCCTCTCTCTGTAGGAGCCGTGACCGAGACCGGGAGAGGAGACGCAGCCGGGAGCGCTCTGACAGAAAGCGTCGCTCCCGCAGTCGTGATAGGAGGAGGTCGCGCAGCTCAGAGCGCAAATCTCACCGCCACCGTAGCCGCAGCAAGGACAGGGAGAAGGACAGAGATAAGGAGAGAGACAGGGACAGAGAGCGGTCATCGAAAGACAAAGGTGAAAATTTAGAAATGGGTTTTATTTGTACTGCATGTAAAAACGACTCTTGGTTTGACCATTAGATGATGTTTTTGTCTCTGTGTGTTTATGTCTAATAGTTTATTTCTGATATAGAGGATACTGTTGCTTTTCTTTTGATCTGTGTATATATGATGTTTTCCTAGACCGTAAGGCGACAGAGGAGAGGAGCAGCTCCAAGAAAGACAAGCACGCCGACGGCGATGCAGCTGCCATCAAGGCTTCATCAGAAGCGGAACCGATGGAGACAGAGGCTGCTGCCTCTGCCTCCTCCCCTCTGCTTAACGGCCAGCAAGAGCTCCTCCATTCTGAAGGTGACACTCAGTCCAATTAAAACTGATCTGATAGGACCTCAGATCAGGCTCAGGTAAGTGCGTCCTCCTCCTCACTCCCCCCTGGCTCTCAACCCAACCCACCACCCTCCCACAACCCCTCCCCCCCCTCTCCCATCTCCCCTACCCACCCTCTCACCCTGCCTCTCCCACCCTGTTTACGTTCAGTTCAATGCCTATGATTTTTGTCTTATGTACTATATGCATATATCTTTATCCTGTTTTCGAATAGTGCATCATAAGTATGCACTGAAGATGAAGGACTAGGCCCGATGAATGAGAAGAAGGTAGAAAACATTCACACAAAGCCAAGAGGGAAAGGCCAGTGTAGCCCTGAGCAAACATGCCCGGAGGTACCCCTCGTTTTGTATCGGTTTTTGATCCTTATAGATGTTTATTTGTCTTTGTGGACAAAATGGCAGAAAAACAATTAACCAATACAATCAATTTTCCTGCCTGTATTTACCTGTTTTTATTTTTGTTTTTTTTGTTTTGTTTTTTTTTACTTGGCAGTAGGAAGATGTAATAACTTTGATTTGTTGAGATATACTCTCCACATAGGAAGAAAATTCCACCATTGTGTGTCTACATGTATATATATTTAAGGGATTTTTTCCTCCTCATATGTAAACACACAGACATACTTCGTCAAAGGTGTATGTGAAAAACAAGCCATTTATTTTTTCCGTAATCATAACTCAAATGCCATGGATTTGTTGTCCAGCTTACTGTGCCTGATAATGCCATGCAGTGTGTGTTTGGGGGGTGTCATAGCACCGGGGGGTCCTAACGTAACTAACTAACTGGAGGGTAGGGTTTATCGAATGAATTGCAGCTGACTTCCATACCTCACACAGCGTTGGTGTTGTGAGCGAGACCACATGAGAAAAGGGCAAATTAAAAATCATGGATACTCTCTGACTGTCAAACTGTGCAGGTACTCACCCCAGGTACTCCTTTCTCTACCCACATCCATTTCTGAATGCTGTTGCCTGTCAGAAAAGAAATTTCTGTACTTCTCCAGAACATGAAACTTAAAAGCTTGATTGTGTATATTTTGTTACTGTGTTTCTCTGTTGCTCTTTAGTAGCTTTCAGATATGTTTGGGGGATAAACTAATTTGATAGAAATGTTTCGGAGACACATTTTTTTTAAAAAAAATGCTGAGATGCACAGACAACCTGCTTGATATACCCATGCCAACAGTTGAAATTTTAACTCCTGTGTGTTCACTTTCACGTTGGCAAAGGGAATATCTTACAGGTTTGTCACTATTTTTAAGCAGATTTAAGGTAGTGACCAGACTTTGTGGACTTTCTTCTGGCTCACCCCAAGTTATTAAAGTAATCCAGTTAAAAATATACTGACAAGTATTAATAAAATATCAGGATATTAAGCCAAAATACAGGATTTCAAATGTCCATTGTGCGGGTAAATGGATAATATTTGTGCATTATTAGCTGTGTCTCTGTTTATCATCTACACTTTCCTCTGTGACTAAATTGAGGGACATATGTAACTAATAGTCTTCATGTAGATAATATTCGTTGCTCCAGTAGCAGCAGTGGTTGCTTCAAGCACTTGTTGTGGGACCTTTGCTAACATCGCACTCTGTGGACATTTTTGCTTAACAGGGGAAGCTGGGATAACTGTCGGAGGAAGAATCGGAAGAGCGCACCCATCCTTACCCTGAACCTGACACTTCGCTGCTTAAAAACAAGGTGAACCACAAATGTGTAGTGGCTTATTTAAAAACATGAACATACATGTGTAAATGAGGAGAGAGGAAAAAAAAAACAAACATTGATTTTCATGTTTCTGTCTATCTTTGGATGAGGGTAGTTGTGGTTCATCTGATGTATTTCTTGGTCTAGATGTCTGCCAGACATCACTTTAAATACCAAACTTAGAGGAGAAGTTCATTATGGGTTTTTGTTTTCTTATTTTGAGAATCTTTACACATCCTCGTTTCTTGGCATTTAGTGAAAATGAAATAAAAAAACAGTGCTTGTGGTTTGTTTTGGTTTGTCAGGTTCCACTTCACTTCCTGACGGTTTTTTAAGAAGTCAGTTGAAAGCGTCTGTACAATGTTAGTCCCGTGACAGGGCGTGTCTCTTTTCTCCTCCACTTTAGAGCTCACATTGATTGCTCTTGTCCCCTTACTGTAAAATATACTGATTAATTTTGATCAAAAGATTTTGAAGACTGAAGATTTGTTTAATTTTGCTCTGCTTTAAATGTCCATGTGGTCTTGATGAATAAAAAGTAAAAATGTTTGAATGTTGTCTTTTCTGTTCTCCATCATGTTGACTACCAAAATAAGTCTGTATATTCAGTTTAAGCCAATGCAGGTGAGTGTAGTTGGTTTAACTGATTATTATTAGTGTTAAAGTTGGAAATAACTTTTATTCAATATATTTTTATTTTTCGTGCACTCAAAGAGTACAATAACATTGTTCTCTATTCTTATAATTAATGAAGCATGACATCTCATCATGTAGTGTTGATGTATGATGACAGTCATGTTTTGTTGAAGGACTATTGAAGTGGTGCCATCCAGCTTTTAAATGTGCATTTACTTTTTATTGTATTGAGGAAAAAAATGCAAAGTATTCTCAGCCTTTTGCAGACAGATATTGTGCAAACTCTAAATTGTAAACTTAAAAACTGCAGCAAGTCTGACTGCAAGAGCCTCCCCTGTATCACCTCTACATCCTACTGAACTAACACAAGCTTCTATTATAAGACCCAGAGCCTCGGCTTGTATGTCCAGATATGCGAACACGTTCTAACCAAAAAAAATTGCCCCTCCAGCCAACCTCTTCTTCTAATTGAGTAAGAACACACTGTAACGGGATCCTGCTACTGCCAACCTAGCAAACAAGACATGGGTGCAAATGGTGAAATGTACTCTGGCTGACAGCCACCTGGCTTGCACACTTAATTTTCATTAATCAGCAAAGATAAAAGCTTCTTGCTCATTAATGCAAGACATTGTGACTTGAGTATGTTGTCTTGCTGAAAAAGTCAAAGGAATACCACTGAATTATACTTAGGCTTCAAATAAACTGAGCTAGTGGCTGTCGGCCTATAAGATCTGTAGAACTTAAATGTTACCACCACATTTATTACCAAACAGCTTGTGATACTAGACTGTCACTTTAAGGCACACTCAATGTTACATTCAGCTCTTAATCCTCTTGAAATAATTTCCCTTGTTCCCATCTATACAATATGTCTTTTACACAATTCCCCTATAGCAGGCCTGATATTTTTGGCCTTCGCACTGACCTTTACAAACCGGGTGCCTGTGTAGCAAGTGGCAGGAGTTTTTTGTTCATCGTTTGAGTGTAATTAATAACTAGTTGAAACCCCTGTCGATGTACAACTGGGATTTACCAACCACATCCTGCAGATTCACCAAATCTGAAATAAAGCCTAAAGTGGACAACCACAGTAAAAACCTGATAAACCAATGTCATTATCCCACTCGATGTTGCAAGAGGCTGAGATGGTGTTTGATTTTTATAACCAATTAACTTTCAGCAAAGTATCGATAATCTCAAGCAATAAAGCGAGCAACAAGGATGTTTTTAATATTGTTATGAGCTGCACAAATAACTGGATCTTGTGCTCAGTTTGCCAGCAAAAACAAACTTTTTTGAGTGTTCGTCAGGGTTTTAATTATAATCCAGGCAATATCCTCAACAGTACAACTAAATAGCTTGCAGGTGTAAACTCCTAGTAGAAATTTGGACTGTATATCTAAGATTGGTGACCAGTTTGCAGTAGCTGCAGTTGTGACAGACCACGTGATCAATAAGCTGAAAAAAGTGACTCAGCTATGTCTAAACTGCCTCCGGGGCATGAGTGTGATCATGGATAGTATTACAGATGATCACTCAGCATAATTTGTGCACATTTTCCTCCACGGAAAATGCTTGAAATGAAAATTGTCTGCTTCTTGTGCTTCGGAACATATTTGTTTTACACCATTATCCCTGCCGTCAGTGGGGAAATACCAGTTTCACATAATTTCGCTAGAGGTAAATTACTGTTTGAAAAATAAATAGCTTTGGGTGTTTATGTACCCCACAAGTAAATTAGTCACCGATTATGCATAACCATGCTTGATTGTGCAGATGGACTGGCCCAGCTGTGACCTTTGCTCCTCTTTGTCTCTCTCTCTTGTGACCGCTGAGTCGTTGCCTGAGCCTATTGGCAACCAGATTCACTTGCCCCTTCCTGTCCCAAAACACCAAAGTAACAGGTTGACTTCAGATGGCTTGTTAACTTCTGGGACAGAAGCTGAGATAATGAACAATGGAAGGGAGGGTCTTGGTTTGAGAGCCAGGCACAGTGCTCATTTGGGATGATAGATTGGCTCCATGCAGCAAATGATATGCATGGTTAGAAGCTGCAATCATAGTGCAAGTGGGAATGAATAAACTGAGTTTGGTGTATATCTTATTTGAGGATTGTGTTCTGTTGAAACCTGCTTTGGGTATCAACTTATTACAGAAATGTTCTTTTTCACGAACAGCAGGAGGCAGTATGTACCTATTTTTTGATTGAAAGACCAAACCACAAACCCTGTCAGGCACAGGTCTCCCAGCAGTGTAGATAAAGTATTTCTTGAGACATATTGTGTCCATCATTGCATGTACGTTCAGAGGGCATGAAGGGAACCCTGAGAATAGTTTAAACAGTGTCACACTCAAGCGACATTAACACCTCATTCTCTCTGCAACATACGGTCTGCACGTCATTAGGAAAGCTGTATTTCCCCGGGGTAACAGTTGCAGCTAGTGGAAAAACAAGCAACAACAGGAAGATAGTGAGCTGAAAAGACAGGGGGAATGAAAAAAGTGATAGAGCAGGAAACCAGGGGAGAGATTGGGGGAGCTGGCTTGATGTGATGCTAAATAACCAGGAAAAAAAGGATAATGGAGATAGATCGTCTTCTCCTTTCTCTACTTTTACTATCTTTCACATAGACACGCAGTTAGTCTCAAGTGAAGGTCAAGAGGGAAAGCAGCGTGTAGATTATGCAGTGGAGAAGGCAATTCATCAGCGCTGACGGCGTGCTGTGTGATTAATGATCGAAACTCCAACACACACTGGCAGTTTATGTCACTTGTCAGTCATGATCTGATGGTCGAATATAGTGTCCCCTAAAGGTATCTGTCAGTTGTGCTGTGCTTGTACTTATTTTATTACTCCTCGCACAGCTGCGGCACTAATATCCCAGCACTAGCGCTTCTTTTTGTATTATTACAGGTGATGCAGTGATACTATGTATCCTCCCGGGCAAGTGTAGACTGGTGTTGGCGCTGCAGAAATTCTTAAACTACAGCATGGCATTTTTTTACCCTGTTAGAAAGCCAAGTTGAAAATCTTCATTCAATTTATCAGATACAGCAAGATTTAGCAGCAATTTAACCTATCAGGCTATTTGGTTAAAGCAAACCCCTCAAAAAAGTGTTTTTCCTCTTGTTCCTTCAGTTGGATGTTTGAGTTTACCTGTGCAGAATGATGTACAGAACAAGTCAAACATTTGGACACACCGTCCCATTCACCTGGATGAGTGTCCAAATGTTTGACTGGTACTGTATGTGCAGAGTTTGACACTTGAAGGTAGTTTTCACATTCATATGCTGAAAGTGGAAAGTGTCTCTGAGCTTAAGTTTAAGGTGTGTACCTACAATCATGATTTATGACAGGATCACAACTAGTGAGCCTCCAATGTGCATTACACTGAGAATGGACTTTACAGTGAAGTAAAAGACATCTTGTGTCCAACATTAAACATTTAAAACGGATTATATTTGCTTATTCATAGATTCTGATTTGAGGGAGAAGAAATAGATGTAATTTTAAGGATTTTAACAAGGCAATTGAACTTATTTTCTGGAAAAACCATAGACAAATTATTATTTCAAACAGTATTTTTACATATCCTAAAACATGTGAAGGGGATCTTTAAATACTACTAATACTGATACCACTACTAATACCATCATTCACGTGCAGTATATATTTCCCATTAAATCCAATGGTGGCTGTAGTGTTTCACTAATCTGTCACATTGCAACCAGTTCATTGTGGTGGTGGATGGCGGCAAAATCCACCACTGTAGACAATCCACTGACAACACCTGAACATGTTAGAACGCATTAAGAGTGTTAACATGTGAATTCAATCATTTTTCAGGTTAACAACTCAATGCTTTCATGAATTGACGTGTTTTCACACATTATTGAACAAGTTGGCTTTCCATAAGGCTTATATTCCACATTAGTGCCATCAGCGCTTGTGTGCTGATGGTGGGTGTAATGTAAAATGAATAAATATTCCACAGAAAAAAAAGTAATGTCTCCCCGCATAATCAGGTATATGGTTTGCTAAATCTAGACTCCTGCTTCGATTGCTGCAGAAGTAATGCCGTATACCATATACTATACACATAGATGATTTCACAACATGTACAGTTCTTATGCTTATATGTATGTGTATCCTCATACTTCATTGCTACACAAGCACATAGTGTTGAATCATATCCAACAAGTTTTGTACTTCTACCACCTACCCCATGTGGAGTTTTGATTTCATTTCAAATTGTATTTAATGAAGTTGTTGTTGTCTTTAAGGTTGTATTTAGCATCATGAATGTTAGATAAGCACAACTACAGAACACCTGCAGTATTTACGAAGGATCCGTGTTTCCCCACGTGTGAACAAAATACATGTGTCAACTGAATGCAGTCCAGAACAACAACACCACCAACTGAACCTAAGGTAAGATTTTTTTCTCAAGATTGTTTTTTTGGGTTGCATTGCATTGTGGTTATATGAGTGTATCTGCAGTATGATAAGTTTTGGGCATGCAGTGTTTTCACCTGTATGTGTTAAAATCCAAAATCTCAGTAGCAATAATAACGTAACGAGAGCGGATCATGCTTTAGTGTTTGCACTGCACTCTGTCTCTCTCCTTCCCTCGGCAGATGGCTCCACCACAGGAATGGGCTCCGAACTGACGAGTAACAGCCTAGCAGCCTTCTTTCTGTCCTTCTCTCTGACTATCTCTTCTTTCATGTTTCTCTCTTTTTTTCTTTTCTCCTCATTTTCCTGCAGTGTTTTGCCGTTTCTGGCTCTAGATAAGCCGCCCGGAGCCAGGAACCAGGGTGGCAGCCAGTGAGAGTTTTCAGTCCTCCCACCTGAGCATCAAAGCCCTTTTGTGGGTGTTGGAGTGAGGACAATCCAGTCACCAGTGCTGCCTCCTCCCCCGGGAGCTCGAGAAGGAATGGTTGGACGGAGAGAATGACACGATAAAACAAAAACAGGAGGAAGACATTTTCTTTTTTCTGTCCTGTCTATTTTTAAGGAGGTGAATAACATGACTTGTAGATGAAGAGAGTTTGGAGCATGTTTGGAGAGAATAATGAGAGAGGGGGTTCCTGCCAAATATAGCTAATATAAAATATTTAGATATACTGTAAACTGATGAACAAAGGAGTCGGAGAGAAAGAGATAGACAGACTGGCAGGAGGGTTGAAAAAGTGATACAGAAAGCTTTTATCATACATAGACCTTATTTATGGGTAAATTGCTGGATCTCATAGATGGGTGAAGTCTATTTTACCTCCTGTCCATTAGGAGAGCGCTCACTGACGCACACACACACACACACACACATACATTTGAGGTACATGCCAATACCAAATCATCCCCTGGTGTAACCCTGTCTCCATGACAACAGCTCAAGCTGACCTTGCCTAATTTGTATCATAACAGCTGACAGAAGCACAGCGCACGGAAATATGCATCAGGTGAAGTAAAAATAATTCCTCACCCAGAGCTAACAGGCCTGCCTTTATGTGTCCCCACACAGCTAGCAGGGGAACCTGGAGGAGAGCTGAAGCAGAACAAATGACAATTACCACCAAAGTCTGGCTGCATCATTATAGAGGATCGTTGTTTTCAATGACCATTTGATTGTTTCTCCTTTTTTTTTTTTTTTTTTTTTTTGTGAAGCCAAATCCAAATGCGCTGTGTGCTGTTGAGTTGCATGATCAACAAGGGCGACTTTTTAGCTCCATGATGAGCTCCAGCATCATTAGAAGGTCATTAATGTCCCCTATATTTAGTTATTGATCTCAGCCAGTGAGACCCAAGGGTGTCATTACAAGTTGAATCCATGATGCTCTTTTTTTTCAGTCTTTGACTGTCATGAGTGATCTCTGCTCTCTACGTTCATTGGTATTGACCCACTCATTGTCTGTTGATTGCCATTTGATCGATTTATTCATTTTCCACCGGTGTGAAAGTAACATTGATTTCACTCTCAGGCATTATAGACCTAAAGATGCTCTATAGTATTTCACTGTTGTAGATTATTACTTATAGGAGATTTTAATTACATGTCAGTCATCTTTGATTTAACAATAAAAATGCAGCGGTAAAGAGATTTAATTATTCAAGCTCATAATGGTGGTTTGATGGAGTGCCAGTATTGTTTTTTATTATATAGTCAAGCACACACACACGTTTGTTACACACAAACACACACTCCTGTCTTTTTCTCCTCAGGAAAATGCTGATGGTGCAAGTCTTGTCTTCTCTCTCGCCCACCCCTTCTCTTTCATAGCACACTTTTTCCATCCCATGAATTATGTATCTGATTAATTAGGCTCGTCATTACGGTATATGGTCAACTGGAAACTCCCCTCTGTTCTAGTTCAAACATAAAATGGACCTTTTTCCCACCCCTCTTTCTCTCCCACCGTCATTGTCGGCTGTGTGTTATGGATGAGAGGGAGGGCCCTGGGTATTTGTTGTACCCCTCGGGATGTTGCATGGCATTGCGCGTGGGAATACAATGAAATAACAAGATAACAAGATAAAAGCCTTGTGTCGGACTTCAAAGCGGAACGGCTGCTTGAATAGAAGCAGAGTGGAACACAGTCTGCATCTTGGTGATTTCAAAGAACACGTCTGCGCTCATGGAAAGAAGGTGCTGGAGCAGGATATCCACACACGTGTACATAATAGTGTGAGTATACACTTTTCTGCACAACAGAATACTTGAATTGCACCAGCTTATCCTCAATGGAACGATCAAGTAAAGCCATATTAACACTAACTGCACTGCGTAGCCTATATTATTCTTCCCCTATGCTACACAGGCATGCTTACTCTGTTACCGAAAGGTGTAAATCCCAGACAAACCTGTAATTCCTGGCAGACTGCAATTCCCCCAAGCCCAAGGTGCCATCTGTGCAATAAATTTGCATAGCAGTTATTGATCCGTGCTGTGCTCACAAAGGTGGGCTGACGTACACCTCGGAGACAGTGAAACACACATGCGGATGCTCACACACTTCTGACAGGAGGGAGGGAGATGTTTGGGCATACTGTATATCTATGCAGATGCTCCAGGCGAAGCTCACTGTTTTCTCTCTTGTGTAAAATATACACAGTACACACACTCACTCATACATTTTACAAGCTTTATTGCACTGCTCTCACACCATGAAGCTATGGGAGGTTGTTGGGAGGTGGCCTCTTGCATTGTGAATCCTTTGGCCTCCTATTGATCCTGGGCTTCAATAGCTCTGTATCGATCGTACCTCTTTCCTTGTTCAGAGATCAGTCATGTACCTGTCCACTGATGCTCTGTGGCCAGCAGCGTTGTCTTTTATGCTTGCCCAGCAGTGAGATTATACAGATGAGTCAGTGATAGGCAAGGTTTAACAAGCAAGGCTCTTATGCTAATTGGCGACGTGGCTCGGAGCTATAGCTTTTGAAATACCTGAAGATTTAAGTGTCTTTAAACACAAGCTTGTCTGGGTGTGTCATCACCCTCACCACCGCTCAGCTATAAACAGTGTCAGAAGGCATTACTCTGATGTACAGTATTTGTGTGCACTGTCTCAGCGAAGGTGCATTTATGTGTGCGTGGAATCATTTTCCTGTAATCATCCTGTGTGCGTTTCGCGGTGAGTAATGAAGCGCTGGCTGTCTGGCGGATGCTGTGTAATCATGCAAATCAGCTCCATGCTCATTCCCGGCAAGGATATTACAGACGATGCTGGACACTGAGTACGGCCGACCTCCTCCTGGCTGATTCACTCTGCCCTGTTCTCTCTTGTCCCTGTGAATGACACCACAGCTCTAAAGTAAAGGATGACAGGGAAGGAGAGAGACACTAAGAAAGGCAGACGAGAGGCTGAAGAAATTAGACACAAAAAAAAAAATCTCAGAAATAAGCAGAGGAGAAAATGAGCAGGAGGGGAATAAAACAGTGGAATTGCTCCACAATTTTGTGTGTTCACTGAGTATGCAGTACATTCCATGTTTTCAGATTAGTTTGTAAATTACTCAAATATTTCTCTAAAGCATTCAACACTTATCTGCAGCAGCTAGCTGGCAATTGTGTGTCCTGGCGTTTGAATTAAATTTAAAGGATGGGTTCACAATTGTACCACTTCTGTCTTAAAACAACAGTCAGGTGCCCAAATGAACATTGACACATGTTTTTCTTGCTGTATCATTCTTCCTGTTATACTGGCCTATAAGAGATTCCTTCACAAAATCAACAGTCCTCTTTATGTGCAAAAATATATTTAAAAGCTTATTGAAGATATCATGAGGCTTCAGCTGTCCAAATGAGTCAAATCAAGTAGATATCTTACAAAGTTACAGTCTTTTTAGTGCTAATTTCCCTCTTTTTTCACTATACTTCCACTGCAGTTGAACAGGAAAACACTAAAATTTGCCAATAAAAAGACTTGGAAGATATACAGTGTACTTAATTTGTCAAACTCAGACAGCTGAAGCAAAACATTATTTTCAGATAAACTTTTAAATACATTTTTGCTCAAAACGAGGACTGTGGATTTTGTCTCCCATCACTTACAATGTAAGTGTATTTGGAGGGAATCTTCTAATGGTCAGTATGAACAGGAGGAATGATTACAGTGAGGAAAACCTATTTCAATGTTCATTTGGGCACATGACTGTTGTTTTAAGACAGACTTAAAGAAAATCGTGAACCTGTCCTTTAAACCAATCATATTGAGAGACACTAAGTGACCTGCTAGCATATTGACATGTGGCGTGAACACGATGACAGACATAAGAGGGAAATCATAATGGCAAGCAAAAACAAAACAGCAGAATTAAACATATTGACCGCTATGACGCTACACATTATACATGCATAGGAGTATTTATGTCCATGGGTGTGTGTACATGCGAGTTGCACATCATTTGTGTCCGAGTGTGTGGTTGTGTGCATTTTGGGAGATGAAGTCAATGAGTACTGACATTTGCACTGATGTGCACTGAAATGGAAAATACAGTGTGGACTGACAAACACCTGACTCTCACCTCAAAACTAGAAGCAGGTCCACTCTACACACAAGCGCACGCACATACATCCTTACTCGTTCACATACTGTACATATATTTTTCAGTTTACTTTCAAATTTGATCTGCTCAAGATTGCATAGATCGACAGTTCTGGTAAACATTTAATCAACACACATTCATGCCTGTTAAAACAAACCAGTGTGAGGACAGTGAGCACGCCGGGGTGCAGGCTGTAAAAATGCTGGTGGGACTCAAATTAGGTTTTAGAGCTGTACACACAGTACAGTACACCTCCCCTGTTATTACAGCACAGAGCCTTGTGAAAATAATGAGATCACACGCCCCAGGTGAGTGGTGGACTGCTGGACGGGCTGTCTAGGCTTAGAAAGGGGGTGGGAATGATTATTAGGCTGTTTGCTGCTGTGGAAAATCACAGGATCACACTAAATCCCAAATCCAATTTAGGGTTTCATGCATGTTTCTAACTCATCTAGTGTCAGAACTACTTAACTGTGTAAAAAAAACAAAACAAATATGGATGCAAAGTGTTGCTTGGCAGCAGTTCTCGCCAATTTCATTGCCTTGGCTTGACACAAACACATGCACACCGAAACCCCCTGTTGTTTCTAACATCATCTCCTGAGCATACAGAGCAGTGAAAAGAGAGTGGACATCTACTTTACTCTTTTTTAGTTGACTGCATACCATATGTGCGGCAGAGAGAACATCTGCCACAAAGTGGGAAGGATTCATATGCAAGAACAACAGTCCTGCAACAAGATACAAACCCCTGAGTGAGCAGAACGGGGTCACACGACACATTTTCAGCTCTTGTAAAACTAATAAACCAAGGAGATTAGCCTGCGTCGTCGCTTGAGACCATGCAACTAATAAAATACCTGTCCAAAAACAATCTTTCATCCAATGTGCCATGCCTAATAAGTGCAATGCCTAAATAAGAATGTGCCCATTAGGAAGGCCAAATTGGATTCTATTTGGAGTGTAATGAATATAAATGGAAGTAAAGCAGGCTTGATTGTCATTTTATGGCTGAAGAAAATTCGTGACAGTCTGCTTTCTGCGGTATTATTTATTTTTCCTACTAGGAGTCATATTTGCTTGATTGTATATTAAATCCATAAACATCAACAATAAACATCATGAAAGAAGTAATTACCTGCAGTCACAACCTTTTTTCAGATCACCAAAGCTCATTGTTTAATTCCATCATCAAAGATTAATTTTAATTGCTTTCTGTCGCTATGCCCAACAACAATCAGAACTGGAACTCATGATTGCTAGTGTTTATACATCGCTTTGTCAAAATGGATCATGATGTTTACATCCTAAAAACTCTTGACTATTCTATTGTATTAAATGATGCTGACCTCTACGCTGTTTGTTGCCATGCTACCATAGCGGCATCATGATTGGATGGTTGGTCAACCACTCTGGTCCAGACTTAATCTCAAAAACTATTGAAATTTTGTACAGACATTCATGGTACCCTGAGGATTAATCTTACTGACTTTAGTGATTCCCTGACTTAACCTCTAGCACCGTCATCACGTCAAATTAAAACATTTCCAATACTTTATGACTCGATACCTGCAAACCGAATCTGTTCAGTGCAGTTAGTTGTTACTGTGAGCATGTTAGCTGACATTAACATTTAGCTCAAGCTTTGCCTCAGTACAGTTTCACAGAGTGTGATCATAGTGTGTGATTTTCTTGTTAGATGAGTTAGACTTGATTTCCCTTGTGGTATATACATATATGCAGCACTTCATTTACTCAAAAAAACATCATTAAACATAATTAATCCACTACATCTAAATGGGCTTTATTATTGCATTTGAGGCATCTTCACTAACTTGAATATCAGTTTTAAGTTTGACAAAACAAATCTCAACTCAAGGTCCATTTAATAGCTTTTTTCAGAGCTTTTAACTGCATCTCACATTCTTCATGGAATTTTCTTAGTTTTTATGGGGATGGCTCTTTTCTTTTTAAACCTATTTATGAGGTCAAGAATGAACTTTCATGCTCATCTGTTACAAGAATTTTGACAAGGTTTACCGTTGGGATTCTTTCACAGAATAATTGGGAAGATTGGAGACAATATGATTATTTTTTCTGGACACAAGTCTATTTTCCATGAGACTTTTATATTTAGCAAAGTGTAAAATCAAACTTGAGTGCGATGAAGAAGATTCACCTCAAACAGGCTGTCTGGGGTTCACTTCCAGCAAGCTCTGTTGCAATTACCTGGGCTCTACCACACTCGAGTCTGAATGATATACAGGTTGGAAATGTAACATTAACATTAGATTAATAATAAGTAAGAATATTGGATAAGTTAAATATTTAATATATAAATAGATGGATATATAACATCCATATGTGGAACTGAACAAGTGTGGACTGTAGATACAAGGAAATAAATTCAGTACACCAGGAGATATTCTATACAGCTATTACACATCTTGATATGAGAGTGGGTTGACCCATCCCCTCACTTGTCTCTTGGTCTCTGTACTGTACGCCAACTCCTTGACCTATTCTCATCTAGCTCCAGCAAACCAAATATAGCCTCCTGTCCTGTGACGTCCGTGTCATCACACCGGGGTTTGTTTGGTGATCAAGAGGCAAGAACACTGATGTAAGACTGACGTAAGATCTTTTTTTTTTAACTACATCTATCAAACTGTGCGCAGTATTTGGCTTTGCTCCTTTGGTTTTTAGTGTCTATAATACACTCATAATGTCTTTAGCTGTTATAATAGCCAACCTCTAAGCACTACTCATTAGTTGAACTTATACCTCGAGCTGCGCACACAATGATATACTAAATATAATACTTAGTTGAAAAAGAAAGCTGACCATTAACAGGAAAGACGAGAAAAAAACCCTTTCTGGGCTCATGTTAAAATCATTGATCTTCCTGCCTATATACCAATCATTTCATCATTTCACCTCCTTAAAGCATGGCCGCATCAGCTGTTTCCTTTCTCTCTCTGCCTATTAGTATCTGCCCTCACCTCATCTCCCTTGTCTCCACATGAGCATCAAAGCCACAGACATCAAAAGTCTTACCCAGCTACTCATTTGAATACATTTATCTCTTCGTTCATGCTAGTAAGACTAAATAACACACAAGCATGCACGCCCACATCTTATACTGAATACATTGGATTCAAGTATGTCATCAGCCTTCGGACTGAATTAAAGTGGAGTAACCACTGTGAGCTGCCCCCCTCCCCCCCCCCATCCCACACACACACACACACACACACACATTCTTTTCCAGTGTGGTGGAGACCTTAACAGAGGTGGCCCAGTTAAAGACAATTCATTATCATGTTATCAGCCAGCCTTTCCCCACTAAATTATTCAACACCATTAAAAAAGAGGCTAATGTGCATTCAACTAAATTAGAGAAGACTATCAGAAAGAACGGGTGGCTTAAAGAGTGTAATCAGAGGTTTTTAAGTATGTGAGTGAGTCACTGAGTATTACTGCTGTAGAACTAAAGCCTTGTAATTTGACAAATGTTTTAACTTTAAGAGATTACATGCCCTTGCATGGGTTGAGAAAACTGTGCGAGATGCAGCATTTTGAAGTATATGGCTGGCAATTTTATATTTTTCATATCAACAATATCTCATGTGCAGAGCCAAACCAACGATGAATTGATCCTACAAGTATTGTGTGTGTATCCACAGCCTGATGTATTGTATTTCTCTGCACCGTAGACCTCCATTGTTGTCCAAAAACTATTAAAAACACGTCAATGAGCCACACTGCTTCACCGGGTGACATGTTCCTTCACGCTACAAAGAGTTTTGGGCACGTTAGTTTGTTTAGAAACAGTCCAGAGACTAATAACGGCGATGTATCGTCCTATTGCATCCACGGTCTATGTCCCTCACTATTTCTTGTTTCACCTCTCAACTCCTCGACGCTCTTTACTTCTTCAGACTACCTCTCTGCTCTCTTCCCTTGTCCCCTTTCTTTGCCCTCTATACTCTTACCTCATTGTAAATGCAGACAGGGCAGAGTGTAATTTCAGTATGGATACATCCTGTGCATGAAGTGTTGGCTTCAGTTTCACTTCCTCGGCTCCTGTGGATATACAGCATATGTTCAAAAGCTAAATATGGACATTTTTCATCCGTCAGTGGACTTTGTAGTATCGCTGCTGCTTTCTGAACTGCTTTTTACCTTCAAGCACCTTTCTCCTGTACTTCATTTTGTTTCAGCTTCATTCATCTTTCCACCTGTTCTCTGCATTCTTTTGTCTCTGTCTGTCTCTCGCTTTCATGCGCTCCCTGTCTTTTTGGATCTGTCTGTCAGAGATACCGTCACTATATATATAAGTACAGACACAGACACAGGAAGGACAAAGGACAACATTTGCTACAAAGGCAGCCCCGGTGGCTTCTTGATCCAGGCTGGGACAAAAGGAGGGAGACAATCAACGGGTGTTCAAAACTCCATTTGCAGTCTCCTTTCTTTCTGTCTGTCTCTCTCTCTCTGTTACACACACGTGCACGCTCACAGCAGGCTCTTAGGTAAACAGGGGCAGACAGGCTCTCCAGTGGAGGAGAAATGCTTGCCAAGTGTGAGCCGCAGCACGCTCAGCAGAGCGCCTAATTGCAGTGATAAATATGAGATGGTGGAGATGGGAGACAAAGGCTCCTCTCCTCATATGAACCTGGGGGAGGGAGGTGGCTAATGGACAAAACACACGAACACATAACTGTACTACACACACAAACACTCAAGAAGCAAGTAGTTATCCACAGAGGGAACACAAACACAGAAAAACAGCTTGAAAAAGCACTTCTAAAACGCTACACTGCAGTATACTTCACCTTACTGTCTTCATTTCTTATAGCCAAATTATGGATCTTTGAATAGACAGTAAATGTGGCAGGAAAGCTTGTCTTGAAACTGAGGCTGAATCTGGAGTTTCATCATTGAAACACATGAATAGCCTCATATTTATGTTCAGGTTGGCAAACATATGGGTCACTATGATCATGTCCTGTGCTGTAGACATACATTTCAAAACTAATAGGTCATATTGACATGATTTAAGTAGTCAGTGTAACATGCAGGATTAGGTTGTTAAAGGTCCCCTCCAGATATGTATTAAGATGTATAAAAATACTCTATTTGGAACAATAATGTGTCTCTGATATGGTTTTTCCCTTAAAAAGTACAATTAAGATTCTTTAAAATGCAATACAATGACATCTACTCCTTCTGCCTTTTTAAAAAATATGAATATATGAATATGCAAATATGGTTCATTTTAAATGTTTAACTGCTGGACACAAGATGTCTCCTACTTCACTGAACAGTTCATTCTCAGTATTTGTGCACTGGAGGCTTCAAGTTTCCACATCACACTTTGTGTAAATTGCATACTGGACCAGGATTGGCTTCCAAACTAGTGATGTCACAAATCATGCTTATAGGCCTGCCCCTTAAAAATCAGATTTTCAGTGAGCACAGGAAAACTTTCCACTTTCAGCAGATGAACATGAAAACAGCCTTCCACTGTACATACAGCATTCTGCACAGTGAAGCTCAAACACCCAAGGGAAGGAACAAGAAGAAAAACATATTTGTGAGTGGAGGGGGACTTTAAATCTAACAAATTTTCTTGTTTTTGCCTCTTTTTTCTGTACTTTTTGCAAACCTGCCACATGTAACCTGAGAGACAGATGGAAAGGAACAGCTGAATGACAAACAACTTGAATAATGAGGCATGTAAAAACAATTAGAGGAAGTGGTATATTTATATCCCCCAGGGTGTCCACCTGCACACTATTAAAAGGATCTGATGGCAAGAGTGACTTCATGTCTTCGAAGTGCAAGTCTGATTCCGATGAAAATTTTGTCACACGAAGAAGACTTCTATTTAAGATACATTCAGGCAAAATTTAAAGGCTTTGAAATTCATGAGTGTCTTCATGGCTTGGCCTTCGCTACAACCTTGCATCGTGCATAATGTGAATTTCAGTGTGTTTCAGGGTTTGAGCTGATGTTTTGCCTCTCACTGGGCTTGTGGCACAGCATGCATGAGAGGCTACAGCCAAAAGCTCTTAACACTAATACCCAAGTCTGAGAAACAGAGCTTTTTAAGACGCAACAGGCATCAAACACTTTACCATCAAATTCACTCAGCACCTCTGACATGTTTCAAATATCTTGCCTCAGTTGCTTCTCTTTAGCCACTGATAGAGAGTTAGTAGATGTTGATTGAACCATCTTCATTAAAAACACTTTCCAGTTTTATATATTTACAGCATCATAACACACCGAGATAAGAAGAATGTCAACAAAGCTAGAACCAAAGCACCCTGTTTGTGCACCGCCCAACTTTGAGTTAACTTTCATGTACAATTGCTTTGAAGTACATGAAGATTTTCACAAGGTTACCATAATTAAAGGTCCAGCTAAATATCAAATAAATAAATTGCATGAATAAAGAAACTGCTGCCTTTGTTGCTTTGTGTGCTCCCTGATTTGGAGGACAAAAGATCTCTATAATTTCACAGCAGAGCAAACTTTATTACAAATTCAGCAAAGTTGCATGAGACGGTATCCACTAACCTTACGTAAGTTTTCTTTAGAGGGCATGATTTATGTTTTACTCCGAATACTAAAAGCAGGAACACTTGGAGTGTTCCTGCTTTCGTGCTGAAGCTGGGTAATTCAATCTGCGCTGTGTTCTTGGACACAATCATTAAGTGAGGTTGTTGTGCTCACACACACACACACGCAGCACACACACCCTTATAAGGATGTCAGTCAAGCATAGTAAGTGCCCCTTATCAAGCTTTCAACTTTCAGTTTACATACTAAAAAAACAAAAGAACAATACCACAGTCATTTACCCCCTCCTGATGCTCTCAGTCATTCTTACTGTTCAGCAGCAGATGTAATAAGAGGATTCCTGGCTTTTGCAACCTTCAGAGTTGTCTTCATGTTCGAGGAAATTGCAGAGTTCTAAATTCAGACGAGGGAGAGATGTGACAGCTTGAACAGGGATTTCAAATCTGGCTGTTGCAAACACAACCCTACCTATGTGTCACTGAACCACCGGAGCTCACTTTGAATAAATCTCTCAAATCATAAACCAGTCACTCAGAGTTGTTACTGTATTATTTTTCACTATTATCTTACAAAACAGCGGGCCAGGTGTTGAGAAAGCCAGTCAATCATCCATCATGATGAAAGCGCGGTGAGGCTGAAACTAGCGGCATCAGCAATGTTCCCAATCTCACCGCTTCAGCTGTCGCCACTTCCCTTTCTCTGCTAATGGCTTTACGTTGCAGAGGTAAAGCAGGAGAAAGAGAAAGAAAAAAAGAGAGAGAAGAGAGTTTGTGAGGGGATAAGCTCCAGCCATTAGCACTGATCCTCTGACAAGCACACTGCCTTGCAGACTCGCACTGGGAGAGTGCCTGCGTTTATGTAGACATGGAAATGAGTTCACAAAGGCCAGAGATATGCCCAGTTGAATTAGTTCAGATATGGAGAAGTGCGCATACTGTACCTGCTTAATTTATCCTCTGAAGTCACAGAAAGTAGAGTTTAGGTGATGACAGAGAAGAGAGAGAGCAGCTTTCTGTGTGAGTCAAAGGTAAGAAAAAAAGGATGTTAATGGGAAAGAAAAGAGAGGCAGAGGCAAACGATAAAGAGACACTCAAATGAGAGGAAAAAAACCCTCAGAACTGGTTTAGATTTCAGAGAGTTTAAGTATCGTCTGGAGATTGACTGCCAGTTTCCCTGATCTTATACAGCCAGCTCATTTCAGTGGCACCTCATTCATCCTTTTGTTGTGCCTCCTTCTCAACCTGCCTTTATCTGGCTGTCTCCCTGGAGCCTGAGATACAATCGATGGGCCTGGACAACTCCCTGGGCAGTTAGCCTTGACGGATGACAGGACCTGGTTTCCATACACGGCCTTGATGTATGCGTGTGTGTGTGTGTGTCGGGAAAGACTCAGGTGTGAGCTGTGGGTAAAAAGGTTTCCCAGAATGATGGGAAAGAAAGAGACAAAGTGGGAGAATAACTGTTGCTTCAAGAGGAGAAATGTTAAAATGTTAACATGTTCTTTCTTTCAATAATAATCCCGTACAACTGCATTAGATAAATAGAATATGACTCTTACATGTATCTTCATTCTGCAAACCCCCAAATTGAAACAAAATCCCATCTCCTATAATCCTCACTGACCCTTTAGGCTGTCTTCTCTGTTATTTTCCTAACGATACCAGCTTGAAAACACTGTTTCGTGGTCCATGTTCCCTGCTTAAAGCAGCACTCAGGTCACCTCTCCACACATCAAAGACACTCTGGTGGCTTAAGTGACTCATTAGGTGACAGAGCACTAAAAACAACTCTTAATTTATTCACTTTATGAATAAAAAGCTTCACAATTCCCCCAGGAAAAGGCAAAAAAGCAACACATCTATGAAAACAAGCTGGATGTTTTAAGAAGTGTCCCGCTCCTCCCTCTTGTGCCCAGAAACAAACACATTAATGAGACAGATCTGCTTGGACCTTGTTTATCAGCCTTATGTTTGACCTAACACCTTTAGAAGGCCAATATACGAGCTTTTGTTCTTCTTTGAACCAACTTTAATTAATCCTTGCCACCAAAAAATGCTCAGCTTTATATCCAATTTCACACAAATGTGAGTAAGTTTTAAATTCATGAGGTCTCCCCTTGCAGCTGTTAAAGTACAACCGTTGTCATGATTTACAGAAGCACTATGAAGGTTGTAGTTGAGACATGAAGAGTGGGTTTCCAGGTGCTCTGAAAAAATTATCTTTTACTCAAGAGTCCTTGATCTCTCAGGGGAACTTTGTGTGTTGCCATGCGAGGAAATCAATCAAGTCAGCACACAAGCCCTCACAGTTTGCTTATCGGATCTCTACCTCCAGAGTTTAAGTTGCAAGAGGTCACATGTACTCTTCAGGTGACAGAGGGCAAAGCAGAGTTAACACCCACAAAACTTTGATGACAGGACACTTCCTTTTAAGACCTTGCAGATAACTGAAGCAATGACATATCCACTCACACATACTTGTTTACGCACGCATCAACACGCACACAAATGCACTCGCAGTCTCAGAGACGCACGCACACTTACCCCTAACTGTACTCACCTCCACCCTCCTGCAGTGACATTTGAAGGACAGGAGCCTTGAGGGAGAGCTGGTTTTTTGAGAGGTTACATGAGGTGGAGGGCTGGCTGGTTGGGGGGGGGGTGTGAGGTAAACAACACCTCAGAGTTCAGCATGCATGCCTAATGTGCTCTCTCTCGTGCTGGCGGCTCTACTGGGCGAGGCTGCCGATGACAAGCTGTCTGGAGAAGTCTCCTGCTTCTGAAGCATCTCACTACCTTGGTCTCTCACACTGTCTGTTAGCTTTACACTGTGCAGCTGTCCACGTCAACACTATATACTTCCGGCTTTCGTGCCCCTGTCCTGACTCTGGCTTTCTCTTCTCTGCTTTAAACTGCCCTGACTCAACTTTTTCCCCCCTGCTGTCATGTCATATAGTTATTAACTTAATTGTAATAACAGGTATAAAGATAAAGCAGACTGAGCAGCTTTTACTTACCAAAAATGTCATATTTTATCATTTTACAGTCATGTTAAGGATATGTTGGAAAAAAAAAAGCTTTTGTGTCTCCAACTGATTTTTTTTTTTGTGTGTGTGGTTTCATAGCAGCAGTCAAAAAACACCGGGGCATTCCCTCTAACTTTGTACAATTTTATGAAATGCATACTAATGATATAATCATGGTCACTGGCAGCAATGTACACATGCAGATCAAAATACAAAGATATGTACAAATGTGAATTGTACACTCTTAAGGTGTGTTCAGACTGAACACAAAGCAAATTTTAGAGGCAGCATGATTGCATACAAATTCAGTATAGAGTCGCAGTTGGACACAGGTTCGCTCTAGGCAGCGTGAATTGAAACACACGCACAAGTTGAAAACGTTGACACTTGAGTGAGATATTTCTCCAAGCGGTTGTACTCAAATTCATGAATGTACAGAGACAAGAAAAAAAAAACAACTTGAGTTGTGGTACGTTTTGAAATCAGTCTGAGCTGTAGCACACACACACACTGTACAAAGGCACACTCCACTCACACACATTGTTAGCTAGCTGCAGCTAACATCTGTATTGTTGGTGCATTGGCTCCAGTGCACTCCAGCAGTTAAAGTTGTGCGCATAAAGCGAGGTGAAAATTCGCTTTGTGTTTAGTCTGAGCACACCTTTACAACTATTTCTAACATTTTACTAGTGGTTTTTACCCCCCGACCTGAGTTCAATAACCTAATTTGTTCATGTTAGTCCAATTGCGGCCCATCTCACTACTAACTGAGACTGATTGGTCTCTGAGAGGGCAGAGGTGCTATCTGATTGGTTGTATGTTCAGACAAGTAGAAGCAACAACAGACAGTAATGAATACTGTTATATTCTGAGGAGATAAAAATCACATTGACATCATTTACTCAGGGCATACACATAGAACATTTATTGCTGTGTAGTCAGGCTTTAACCTTTGATGCCATATTCATTGACATTTGTCTCAGAAAGATAAGAGGATATATCTTTCAAGCTAAAACAGCCCTTGGTTGTTTCGTATTTTCCCTCTTCAACCTTCTCAGGTATCCTCATGGACAAACAGGACACTTCAGGAAAAGGCAATCACTACTTCACCTGAAGTCATAAACACACACGCACACATACGCACACACACCCACACACACAACTGTCTTTGCTATCACTCATTAATACCCAACACCATGTGATAAAACATAGTCATCAAAGTGATTTTGCATGATAAAAAAACCCCTCGGATTTTCTCACATCACCTCATTCTTTTTGAGAAATTAAAAAAGTAAGGTAATGATCAAAACACTAGGGATACAACAGTCTACCTCTAGAAATCAGGCTTTAAGATGAGCATCTCATTTTTGGATTGGAGTAATTAATCAAGCGGCAAAAGCCAAAGTAATTTTGCATGAAAAGATGCAAAGTTTTGTTCTTTGTTACAGTGTCAGCTTTTGATATGAAACAATGTGGTGTGTGAAAGGGTTTGCTACAACATACTGTATGTGTGGAGAGATGGGGGAAGAGAAGATGAGTGCATCATTTCAAGAATAAGCATTACTGTATTGCAATCCCAGAACCATGCTTAAGGAACACGAATGTGTCCATAATCGATATGTTGTGGTGTAACTCTCAAATTAAAGCTTTCATAGAGATGGTTTACACTATTCATGGTTTTTTTTTTTTTTAGCATAGGAGGCTAAAAGCAAACAAAGTTCCCTGTGTGCAGCCAGGAATGTCTGTGAGCCAGAACGATCCTCATGTGCTGAGTGAATATGGCTGTTCCCATCTGTCCCCTGGGACTCCAACATGTGGAAAAAAAAAAAAAAAAAAAAAAAAAAAATCCAAGAGGAACCAGTGTTCCCAAAGAGAAATGTGCTGGAGGGAACAATCACTTCAGCGCACAAAGTTTGTTTGAAATTTTTTGCTTTGTTGTTTTATACACTGTCCACACCTTAAAAAATGTTATAAAACTGGAAGCCACTGGCAGACAAAAAGTCCTAGACAACAAGTCAAAGAGATTGTATGGGTTTAAATGAAATAGGAACAAAGTAACGGCAACACTTGCACGTGCCTATTCTCTTTTCTACAAAAATAGTGGAATAGAAATCACATGGTTATCACCCGACATTGACATCTTGATACACTCTGTATATAGATAAAAATCTTGGTTAAATGCAATTCCATCATGCAGTCGAGGTCCCTCGCAAACCTTTGTGGTTTTGTCCGTTCATCTCAAATCCTTGGTGAGAGGAAGTGGTGTCAAAAAGGAGTGTGCTTGAAGTCTCGCTTTGTTATGTAGCTGTGAACCATTTTTTTTTTGGTGCACACAAGGCTGCCACAAACGTGCATCATTGTTTCTTCAGATGGTGGGGGGGGGGGGGGTGGGTTTGTAAAGTCCATCCGACCTAGCTCTCTTTCATACTCATTTTTCTTCAAGTTTGAGTGAGTGAGAGATGCTGGAGATAGAGAGAAAAATAAACCAATTTCACGAATCACTCCATGCAAGGTTATACCTCTGCAATCCGTCAATTTCTTTTCATTTTCCGCCGCCACTCAAGACCGAGTTGACAGAGGCACAAAGCTTTGATCAGTCAATACTTATCTCCTCTCTCGAAAATACAGAGGTATGGTGAAGTGATGAGAATGATTTAATTCATGCCTTGGATACCTGAGGCAGTGCTCTCACACACAAACACACACTACGAGCACACACTCTTGAACTCTCCTCCACCTCGCATTTTACTCTGATCTCAGCAGAAGGTCCTGCGCCAGAGTGAGTAGGACCTGTTGTTTCCGTCTGCCAGAACAGATGGACATTATATCCGCTTTCTGCTTTCCCAGCCAAACAAATGACCTGACTTCTCCTTCTCCAGCCTTCCTTCCGCCTTGATATATTCTGCCATCTCTGGGCCTCCTCCCACTTACTTGTTGCACTGCCTCACAGACATACACAAATCAAAACGGTTTCGGTTGGCATGGATAGCTATTTCAGTTTGGACACTTCTATTTTTGCATTTTTCAACCTCGCCGACATGGAGAAAAGGAAACAACAGTAGAGCAACAACAAGACTTGTGTCTGTGAGTTTAAGCTCTTTTGTCTCTGCTCCTAACTTAACTCTGATATGAGAGGGCCTCCTGGTCTCCCAATGTGAGAAGAGCCTTCCATGGCCTCCTCTATAGGTACAACCCCCAAGAGGTGTGTAAGGGCCTATCTTCAGCCCTTGGGCCTTAACTCTGCTGGCTACTGTACATCCTCACCAGGAGACCATAACCAAGACCACTCCCCCAGGTAGCACAAAATAGGAAATGGGCTTGTCACAAATGTATAGAGAGGGGTTGACGGGGCAAGATGAGGGTTTGGAATACAGGACATCATGTGTCATCAAGCCTCTCTCTCATTGATGGGAGCAGAGAGAGTGCAAGGGACAGCAATGGGTTTAGATCCAAGGAATGGAGACACAAAGTAAGAGTTAGGTAGGTTTCATCTGTTTTTCCGACAAGGCCCCACTGTTGTTTGGCTTGAGCTCTTCCCTTTGAACCCGTGCTCTCCATCACCTATGTCCCCTCTTCCATCTCCTCTTCTTGTCTCAGCTAATACCCCTGTCCAGGGGTTGGCCAAGAAACCTTGGGGGTCCATAAGCTCCAGGCCCAGAATCTCCCTGCGGCCCTCCCTTCCCCGGGATGACAGCAGCATCCCCCCTTGGTCCAGGCTGCCTGTGCTATTGCACTTCTTCACTGCTCCTCCGGGATACACCAGGGAGCTGGGCGACAGCAGTGATGTCAGCGACAAGCTGCTCAGTGTCTCTGACAAGTGTTCACTGTTGCCCGCTTGGCTGGAGCCACAACCACCAATTGATGATCCAATGCCGATGCCCAGATCCTCATCTGAAGGGTCAATTGAGTCATCACGGGTGTAGCCTGGGCTGGTGCTACCTCGCCCGCTGCTCTGGCTCCGCTGGTGACCCCTAGTGGCCTGGAGGGTTAAAGCCGATGAGGGGCTCGGCCTCGGTCTCAGGGTCTGGATTGGGGAAGAGATGGTGGTGCTGTCTTCCGGCAGCGGGAGTGGGCACACAAGTGGTAAGGGAGCTGTTGGCAACTCCAAGTTCTGTGGTGGAGAAACGCTGAAGCTCAATCCTTCTTCCAGGGTGGTCTGGAGGCTGCCTTCAGAGCTGCCCGTAGCAAGGGATGAGTCACTGTGGGATGGGTACTGATGACACATGGAAAGGAGAAAGAACTCTCATCACATGAATCCAACCCTCATTAGAAATGTAACATTTAAGATCATGTAATATCTGTTGTTTTGATTGCACTGACACACCACTTCCATTTTTTATTGCGTCTTAAATGCTGGTTACAAACCAGCTTCATAATATTAAGATCATATATCATCATCTCTTGTCAGCGACCAATCCACAGGCAATTTCTCATCTAGATGAGCACAAAAATGAAATGTCCTCTCCTGCATCATCGTTAATATCAATCTAATGACTCAATAAAACCTCAATTATCTTTTTGTTGTGCCCACTTCTAGTATCATCTAACCTACCTTTGTACAGAGCATCTTGCTATGGGCTCCCGGCGAGCGGAGCGAAGCCCAGGAGGCTGGGGAGGTCAGCCTGAGGCCCCTTGATAACCTCAGGCTCCTACTGCGGGGAGGTGCTGGGATGGCTGTTCCTGCAGGGTGGAAGAAGTCTGCAGGCAGATGGAAGAGAGGAGAGATGCCACTGGCACCTCCTTCTCCTTCTCTGTTTCTTTCCTTGTTGCTGCAGCTGGAAACGCCACCTTGAGGACGGAATACACTCATGGGAATACACCATTTCTATCAATCCATGTACTGTTTACACTTCTCTAGTGAATATCTTTTGCTTGAGGGGGATCTTTTTTCCATCTGAGTGATGTACAGTATGTTGATCCAGCTATACTGGAGGGGTATATTTATATATCTCTTTATATTTATCTTTAGCAATAACAACAGATAAATAGGCTATTATGGCAGCAGGCCAAGCACAAGACTTGTTGGTGGATGTCATGAGTGAATCCCAAACCCAGTCTACACAGAGACATTATACATTATTCAGGTAAGTGTGTGGATTTTTTTTTTATTTTAAAAAATGGGAAAGGTTTAATATATTCATTAAATAAATGAATTATGTGCTTAAAATAGCCTTAACCTCTTATTTTTGCAAAGGGGCACAATTAAGTTTAGGATTAGCATTGTACATTGTAAAGTCATAATTCCATGCTGAGACGAAGGCTGATAGAAAGTAAGGGCAGAAAGATGCAGCAGGATTTACTGTGTCATTCCGTAAATCCTGTTTTAGTGAACATAATATACAGTATTTTTCTACAATATTTATGTTGGAAAGTTCTTACTCTTGTTTAATAAAACCATACCTTATCTTGTCCATGAACCACTTGATTTGGCATAAAATGTGAACCACAAGCCACTGCGAAAAATCCAATTAGAGTTGAACTTGTTTGCTGGTATAAGCATACATTTGAATCTATACTTCAGTCATACAATCCTTTGATAATCCTCCTGCTAGTGCAGCAGATACACTTTTTACTCACCAGGGCTGCACTGAGGTGAGCACATATTTTGTTGGTTTGTTTGCATCTCCATCTCCTGTAGTGCTGTCTCCCTCTCAACACCATTGCTGAGGGCCCTGCACAGCTGGCCGAACCCCTGCACCTGGCTCTGCACTACGGTCTGAGTCTGGTGGATTCCTACACGACCTCCTCCACCTGCAGCTTCCTCGGAGCTGTGGGAGTCGCTGCTGCACCTTCCCTGGAAGAGAAAAGATGATCTGAGATTGAAGAGAAAGTCTTTTCCAATAAATCCCCAGGATATATTAATCAAGTGTGTGGATTTTTCCAAAACTTAATTCAAAAAAGGGAAAAGGGAAAGGTTGAATATATTAAATAAATAGATGAATTATGTGCTGAAAATAGCTTAAAATTTAGCCTTAACCTCTTATTTCTTCTGCAAAGGGACACAATTAAGTTTATATTAGCATTGTATATTGTAAAGTGATAATTCCAGGTTGAGACCAAGGTTGATAGAAAGTGAGTACAGAAAAAAGCAGCCCTGCAGGCATCCTGCAGATATTAAACATGGCCTCTGACTCACATCATTCCTCAGGCTTTTCATTTCAGTGCTAGTGAAGGTGTGAGGACTGATTATGAGCCCGAAAGAGCCTGTTATTGTCATGTTAATGTTATGTATCGTAACAATAAATGTTTGGTTATAAATTTGGGAGTGTGCGTGATGGCTGCAACAGCTGGAAGCAGATTAAGGCAGGAGTTCAGCTTTGTAAGCTCCTACCTTGTACATTTTAATTACCATCATGTAGGGACTGCAGAATCATTTGTGCATGCTCGCGCACACTTGTGTGTGAGTGTGGGTACGCTTTTGTGCTTTCATTAGTGTATTGTCCCACTGAGTCATTCAGTCCTAGCCCCTGAACAGCCCCCATTCAAATAGCCAGCCACCCACACCCATACAAACCTCAAACAGCCTTGGCACACATGCTAAATGCCACTCTCACTCACACGCATACACAGACACAGACACACACCAAACAATGCTTGACAAATAAAATCCCTAACCTTAGATCCTTTCTCACCTTCCGTCTTCCCCTCTTTCTCTTTCTTTTTCCCATCCTCTAATGAGCAGTGGTTCACAGCCATGCTTGGTGATTGCAGGCTTATCTGGCTATCCAGAACCAAGGAGCATTACCCCATTACAGAGGAGGATATCTAGGAAGCATGGACGATAAGGGATGGAGATAGAGGGGCTAGAGGGAGGTGCAGAGAAGGTGTGCAATTACCAGAGGACTAACAGTGAGAAAGGAGAACCGCGAAAGATAAAGTCGAAAGGGGAAGAGGAGATTCAGGAGAGGGAGGCATGAGAGCCACACGGGATAGCAACTAGGGGGAGCCTGGTGGAGAGATTTATTCATGAGAAGGTCTGTGGTAGACTGAGACTGTGGATACTTCAAATACGAGATAGTTACTGCTGACACACAGAAAGAAAGAGATAAAGGCGTCTTTAGAACCTAAAGTTTATATCTGTATATCATAAGAGAGCCTATAGCATAGTATACCCATGAAAAAGATTTTATAATGATCTTTTGTTTTTTGTTTCCTGGAATGATTATAAAAAACCATCAGTGAGCCTCTGCCATTGTTTGTGTTTACCCTCTTGGGGAAGCAGGACAAACTGCCGGCACACTGTGTATGTCAAGTACAAAGTAGTGGCCAAACTAGAAGTTAATCACTTTGAATCTGTGGTGCTGTTGTGGTCACTGCATCATTTTCTTTCTCTAAAGCTGTTTTTTTGACAGGTAATTTATAATGGCATGGAGCAGGAGCTGCTCTGGTTTATAATTCTGTGTAAAGATGATAAGCAGGTAAAGCAGGTCCTCATTCCTCATCTCTCGGTCACACACACACACGCATACACATAAGCACTCAGAGTGCGACACTCAGTGTTAGTAGGTTTTCTGTTATAATTATTCACTGATGATCATTTTATTAGGATGTTTTCTGTGAGACCACTGCCACCCCTAGAGCCATGCTGGTGGCATAGCTCTAGGGGTGGCAGTCAACCACTTTGGTCCAGACAACTATCTGATGGATTACTATGAAAAATCGTGCATGATTCACTGACTTTTACTCTCACATCACCATGAGGTTTTGTGGTTCAGAATAAAATATATTGATAAATATGAGATGGATTGCCATGAAATTTGCAACAGATATTCAATGTCCCCAGAGGATACAAGGTAAACTTTACAGCTTACTACTGATCTTCTAGCTTTTATTCTAGTGCCACTAGGTTTGGTGCAGAAATTCATGGTTTGGTGATGTATTCTAATGACTTTGGTAATTCCTTGACTTTTTCTCTAGCGCCACCATGAGGTTAACTTTAGTTTAATGAAATATCTCGACGACTATCGGATGGATTGCTATGAAATTTGGTACAAGTGTTCATGGTACCCAAAGTATGAACTGTAATATCTTGCATGATTTTCTGACTTTTCATCAAGCACCATCATCTGGTCAAAATACTTTAGTAAACTACTTCACACCTGCTAAACATTTACATGGTAGCATTATCATTGTGAGCATGTTAGTATTTACCTCAACTATAGCGTCACAGTGAAAATGTCAAGATTTTAATTTCAATAGACTGTCTTTCATTTTAGTTATCTTTGGGATGAGGAATACAGTATGTATGCACCTTTGTTCTCTTTTTCAAGGCCTTCAAGATTTTTTTTTTCTTTTTTTCAGAAGTGTAAATCTTAATTTCCCCTTCCCACCTCACTCTGCACACCAACCTTGCCCTCTCGTGCCAGCAGCTGGTAGGCAGTATGTTCGTCCAGGCTGAGGTCATCTGGCAGGGCAGGGGATGAGGACTTGTCTGAGAGTTGCTCTGACTTCAGCGATGCCTGCTCAATCTCTGCCATCCTGATCTGCTGCAAGGAATTTACCTCAGTTATTCATGTCTCAGAAAGAAAGGGAATAGGAACAGCAACTGTTTTAAACTTCCTGGAATGCAGATAAATTAGTAGAGCATGATCTCACCGGTGCTGCATGATTTATTCTATGGTTCACAACAAAATCTTGGTGTACATAGATATTTATAAAGGATCAGCAACAAGATGATGCGCATGGTTTCTTTGTTTATACAGTATCTCTTATCCAATATGAGCCACACAAAATAGGTAAAACCCCCACAAAGCTTCGATATGCTTCACCAGATGTTGACAATTCAAAGCAGCCATAATGCCGAGGCACCTGTCTGTAAAGAGATTTCAAGATGTAATGACCTTGCTTTGTCATCATCAAAATACTCCAAATCAACAGAGTGAGGCCTGTTAGCGATATATTAACATGTAACCATTGATGAGAAAGACAAATAGGTTCAAAGAGAGAGATTCATGACTGATATGCAGCAGTAAATTAGCGTTGCCGAGGCCCTCAAGGAGAGAGAGAGAGAGAGAGAGAGAGAGAAAGGTGGGATGAAGCGAGGAAAGGAAGCAATGCAGAAGCACAGCAAGGGAACTCATTAATTTAAAGGAACACTTTTTCAGTCTTATCTCCATATATCGGCAGTAACTAATGCTACTGTGTAACAATAGCATATCTGCAGACTGTGTCTCAGAGGTGGGTTGTATATAGCTTCAAAAAGGCCCCTGCAATTCATCGTTCGGTACATTTATCGGCATGTAATGGAAACTACAGCCTTCCTCTTCCTCTATTCTTGGCTATGGGACAATGAAAAAGGCACAATGGAATACAGCCACACAGTTGCTTCCAAGGTAACTGCAGAGATATCGAAGGTTTCACTAACAAAAGAGGGGACTAGAAGCAATTCAAAGTGTCCACCACAGCCTGAGATCGCTGAGGCAAGGCATCGCTTTATTCAGCGCCGCTGGGAAGCAATGAGTGTGACTGAGCAAGAAAATAAGCATGACTAATATCTCATGGCCACATTGCATGACTCATGGTATGCAATATCATTTATGCTAAACACAGGATGTTAACAATCCAAGTGCACCAGTAGTCATTTGGGCAGTCAGATGATAATTTTCCACAACACACACAAGTGCAAAGACAGGTTCAGCTCCTGCTCCTCCTTCATGCTGTCTGCCACAGTAACTGAAGTGAGACATGTTCAAATCCCACACATAGGTACTTTAACTGACTTGTTAAATATTTTTGCATGTTAATGTTTGTGTCAGTTGCATCCAAGAAGCAATTTTTTCTTGCCCATTAAATGTGCAAGCACAGTATGCAGCATCTACTGTACACAGCTCAGCAACTGTATAATTCTGCTACTTAATTCTCCTCTCAGACCTCTTGGAAGTATTTATTTGTTGGAGTATGCTGATGTATTACTACGCATCAGAGTCCATTCACATCATCACTGGTAGAGCTTTGCCCTGCGTAGCTTGCAGAACTATGCTTTCAAAGAAGCTTCCAAAACTCGCTTCCCATGATGGTGCCTTTCCAAAAATAGTGTCAGGAGAAATAATGTTGTGGAACGTACATATACCCTCGAGGAGTGCCTGTTTATGCTAGCAACTGAATGAATGGCAAAGGCCTTCACTGCTCCATTGAACTGTTCCCTGCAGACTCAACTGGAGTCAGTTTCAAGCTGTGGATGATCCCAACTCCTTATTAGGCAGATGAATATTCCCGCTGTCAGACACACTGCACCCAGGTGTCCCGCTGCTCCTTTGTGTCCCCTTTAACACAATAACATTGTACATAACTCTCAGCAATGACAGACTGTCTGAAAATGACACACACACACACACACACACACACACACAAACACACACACACACAGTATACAGGTCTAATGGTTAAAGAACATGGGAAATTGAAGGAGGTCAGATCAGATACAATAAATCAGACATAGATAGAGGAATAGTTAGAAGACTGGAGGGACAGAGGGAAAGAGGGAGCATGTAAAAGAGGGAGGAAAGATTGATGGTTTGACAGCATCTGCAGACAGGCAGAAAGCAGGACTGACAGGTGAGGAGGTGTAGAGCCCAGTTATTGCTTCTTCTGAGCTGACCCGCTGCACTTTGTCACTGTGATGAACAACACTGGCACAGGACAGTATGTTTGTGAGTGTGTGTTTTAAAGGTATACTATGCAGGATTTTCCTAAACAAAACAAAACAAAAAAAAAAACAATGTATAGACTCATACAAAAATAATCCCTCTCAATCATCACTTAAGACCCACTAGAAGTGTGTGGCGGAGTATGTATCTACAGAGACTCTGCCCTCTGCCTGTATTTTCTTATTTTTGTATTATTTTGCTGTGTTTGGGATGTTTCTGGGCGTCAAACTTTAGGTAGCGGGTGTGTAGCCCCCAGCCAATAACAGCACGCAGAGGGTGAGGTCGGGACTCATGGCGTAGTGACCAGGTTACATCACTGTCTCCGTCTCTCTCCTCTGCTCCGCTCTGCTCTGTCTCTGTGTCATGGATGTATAAAGAGCTGCAGGTCTGTGTGTCTGCTTGACTGAGGGCGGGACTGAGCGACACACACGCAGAGCAGAGAGGCCACAGCGGACAGGATGAAGCTCTGCATTCACACAAAATCCAGCAATGCGGCACCTTCCCGTAGGGTTGTGTGGAGATGTTGTTGTGTTTATTTGCGCTTTAAACCAATCAGAAGATAACGTTTTATTTATCTGATTCACAGCTTTGTTCTTGCCAGCGCTGCTCGCTCTCTTCATTCAGTCTCTAGCTCGCTCGACCATTGCTTCTCTTTCTCTGCTCTCAGCTCACTCTGGTTGAGCCGGGGAGGAGGGACTGACTCTGAATGCTGTGTGTTTACAAACACCAACCGACAAATCCTGCATAGTATACCTTTAAGCAGGATTTCTTGTGTACAAAATACCTCCAAATACAAGCACAAGTAAAGGAGAGTGTTGGTGCGTGCATGCATGCATATCAGGAGTAGCTGCATGTGTGTCTGCATGCAACGGGCCTCATTAATCCACATTTCTGCACATATGGAAAGTTGATATTATTTTGTGCTGCTACTGGGTTTAATTATGGGCTGAAATTCCCTATTAAACCGTAACATGGTAGCACATACAGTAGTTGACGTGCTTTATAAAGCAATGACACTTTCCATTCACTCTACTTTGTGTGATGAATGAAGCCCTCTGTGTGTGTATATCCCTGAGCGTACGTGCAAATGCATGTTCCTGTTGCAAATCTTCATGCATGCAATCTGGTCCCAAACATAATGGTTGAGAGTGTGTGCGTGCCTTTGTGCTGAATGTGTGTGTCCTGCAAATGAGTGTGTGTGTGTGTGTGTTTGTGTGTGAGTTTTACTATTTACTGTTTTCTGCAAAGTAATAACTGACTAGCGGTCACTCACTTATTTAAAAATGTAAAAAATGTATTGCAGTACTACAAAGCTGACGAAAAATGTGTATAAACACATACATGATTCATGGGCAGAGCCATTGGTAAGAGGCACTGACCACAGCAAATAAACTATGAATTTTTTAAATGCATTATGGATACTCTGCAATTAGTTTACATTTCAGTCTGGCTGTCGTATGGTTGACTGAACGTGCTGCTCTCTCTGACTCACTGAACGCAGCTGTCAACACAGAGAGCTACAGCAACAGTGATCAAGGAGGACCGCAGATTCACCTGTGGCTCTCTTCAAGAGAAAGTAAAATATTTTTCCAAAAAATCACAAGATTTGTTGCCAGGCAATTTATTTTTAAAATAATATTGCTGATAGAAGTGGCCAAATCTAAGGTACACGGTCACTAAATTGATCAATACTAGTGAAATACTCTGTGTGATTAATAGGAGGGGAGATTCTAGGGTGTTTGATATGTATGTTTAACCAAAAATGGATGCTTGTGGTTCTCTTTCTTTTGTAAATTTAAACCACAAGGATGAATTTAATATCTGGGATTACTAAAGGTCCCTCACTGTGTGTGTGTGTGTGTGAGTGTGTACTGCATGTGTGCTCATGTGTGTTCAGGGTGGTACCTCTTGTGGGTGGCCCTTGCAGTCTTTGCAGATAGGTGGAGGAGAGGAGTAGTGGTGGAAGACAGAACCGGAGAGGTTGTCGATCATCAGCATCTCCCCCTCTAACGTATCCTTGATCAGGAGAGAGACGCTGTCCAACCACTGGCTCTCCTGGAACACATACACACACATACACACACGGACACATACACACGGGACGCAGGCCGGCAGACCAGTATTGCACGCAGGCGCAAACATGTGCACATGCCGACATGCGAGGACAAAGAACACGCAGGGAAATGCATACATCATCGTAAGGGTTATAAAAATGCCCGTGTGGACACGCAGGTAGGCTTTAACACTTTATGGACTTACACACAAATGCGCGCACTCACACACATTTATATTTCACATTATGTAAGCCTTCTAAAATTCTAAAAAAATTTTTTAAAAAGCATCTTCAGCACTTTCTCTGTGTCAGAGATCAAGAACACATAAACCAGAACAAATCCCCCTCTCAAACTTTGTTGTCTTTCAGACCTAAACACTCTTCTTTTTCAGAAAAAGGGTCCTCAATAACATGACTCCAAACTCTCATTAGCCAAGTCACACATAATTTTACTATCAAAGCCTTGAGCACTGAGAGCGGTGCAATTACATTTGATATATCTGCTCAATTAGGCTGTTCAATACCTTGTTGAAACAATTTAAGATTTAAGCGTTTGCTTTGTGATCTGGGTATTATTAGGTTTAAAGCAATTTAGACTAAATCAGTCCAGGGTCTTTTTGCAACTTAAATGATCCCTCCTTGCTTGAATCTCATCTGCCAGATTGGTTTTTCCCAGAAACTAATCTGGCAGAAAAAGGAAATTACTGACAGAAAAAGGAAACTACTTTAAAAACAATTTCTGTGTTTCTTGGCAGGGCACTGTATTTCACAATGAATTGAATGTATTGTGCCTGTAGCACATTCATAACAGCCAAAATAACTGTATTACATCAGCAGATGTATCCCAAAAGATACTGTGAAACAAGGTCACTCCTCTTCAATCCCCACACAAGTCTATTTCCATAACACATTTCTACAACACCGCTTATAGGTCTATACTTAGATGTGTTATGCAAACACACATTTCTGACTCATACTGTTATATTACAATCAATCGTGGCTCATGTTTTGAAAATGAGGGAGTTACGAATTCAAAAGACAGGTTACTGTACTCCCGGCACTATGAATATACCCAAATCATACTGCTTTATGAAACATGGAAGTTTGTTGCAGTGCCACATTTTGGCACAAAGACAAACTGGCAGCACGGCTGACTCTTCCATATCCAGCTCTTTTAATACATGCATGTATAAAAAAAAAAAACACACACACACTCTTTCTCTCTTTTCTCTCCCACACACTCTCACAGACAGTCCCAAGATAGTCAATTCTGTGTAGGTGGAGAGCTTGATATAAAAAATAATGTTTGATTGACTGTGGTGGCCTATGCGCTGGCCTCCATTAATAACTGTATTAGTGGACAACAATAGGGCCCGTCTTCAGGGAATGGAAGTTGAGAGAGAGAGGAGAGAGCTAAAATTAATTACTGCCTCTATCTGACTGTCACTGGCTCAGCTATTATCTCTCCTCTCTTTTTCCCTTACTCTCTCTCCCGCTGTGTGTGTGTGTCCACTTCCTACAGAGTCTCCTTTAGAGCCTGTGCAATATATTACTGTTTCACCATACAGTCAAAAACGACGAGCGTAATATGGCAAATAATATAGTAGCTACAATCTTTCTTTAATTAAGTAGATCATCAAATCTCATCCAGTCTATTAACAATAATTGAGTATATATATATAAATATTATGGCCATTAATATTATGGCAATTTGCACCGCAGCATAAAATGTCACAATATTTAGGTGTGTACATTTCCTCATTTGAGCCTTTTGCCCACACACACACACTCAAACTCTGGCTATAAATTGCATCCGTCTGCCAGATCCCTTATTGCATCACTTGAGAGACAGAGAATGAGAGGAAGATCAAGATAGAGAGAGCGAAAGAGAGAGGGGGAGGATGCTGCCAGTGTGTTCTCCCTGGTCTGCGTTAAGTTCCTCTGTCAGCCAACACTGAGCTAAAAATGGCTCTATGTGGCCAAGTTTAGCTCCGCAAAGGTGAAACTCCTTACGGCAGCCGATGAGTCATCTTTATGTGTATTTCCGCGTCGATATCTCAGACTTTTATTAACAATTTCATAATGAAAGCTTGTGTCTACTGCTGTCAGGCTTGTGAGTAAAAAACGAGAGACCATCTACTCACACACACAGATGTAGGCTGTGAAATTATCATTTCAGAAATGTAACCTGCGCACGTCCGTCTGCATACTTGTGTAGTCTCATGTGAGTTACTGAAAGGATAATAAAATTTAAATGAAAAAAAGCTTAATTGAGAAAGAGATTAAACTGCGCATCTCTCCTCCCTGACAACATCAGTTGCTATGACTACAGTGTAGGATAAAAACATAGTTCCAAAAGGTAAAATGAAACTATATATGGCCTAACCCTGACTTTCACCTGCCTAATATCACTTTAGTAGTTTAGTTTCATTTTGTAAAGTGCCTTTAATTCCATCCCAATGTGTTTTCCTTCAAATTAAACAGTTTCTTAACACAATTCCTCTTTCTCTCTTTCCTTTTTATCTGTCTGTTCTTTTTCTACCCTCTATTCCTCTAAATTTTTAACCATCCTTGCCTTCCCTTCCCTCTCACAAAAACTGCAAAAGAAAAGGAAGTTCAAACGGATTTCACAAAGAGATTGGTAAAATGACTGAGCGTAATCATGCATTATGGCTGCCAGTCAATTTCACACACACAAAAAAAGAAATAAAGCAATGACTCTCTACTCTCTTCCATGTCAGCACCATTCAAATACTATGCAGAAAATCACTGCCATATTGTTTACCTCTTTTGTATTCTTCCAGCTTGTGCATCAAATATGTAATTTTCTCTGCAGGAACTAATGCAGTGATACTGTGTTAAGAGAAGCAAACTCACAGGCAGCCAGAAACACAGAAAAGAATACTTAGAATACTTAAGTAGGGATGTCTCTATTCTGTTTTGTTTTTTTTACCCCATATCCCGATCATTATTATTTAGCATTTTCTCATACTGGAATTTAGATTTTCCCACTTAATACAGCTGCAGTGTGCCATGAAACCTAATGTAGGTCTGCATAAAAAATATTAAAGCAACCATTGAAGCAAAAAGATATGTTTGACAGCTGAATTGCTCTGCATCACGCTTCCCATTATTTCATACCATGTTGTATAGCGCCCTGTAGTGTTTTGAATAATGTCCTTTGAGAGAGGAGCGTCACTGTGGACACTGCCGGAAGGTTTTGATAGGATTGTGAACAAAATACTTAAGTTCAAATGCGGTTTCCAACCGACAGCATGCGCCAGGAAATTGAAGCCGAAATACAAGCAAAGCAAACATGTATTTATTTATCTATTCATTCATTATTTATCGAATCACTCGCTGGCACACGCTGTCGTTTTATTAACAGAAACTGCTGCTGTTGATGTCGCTCTGTGGTTTACTCGTCCATTAAGCGCTGCATTAGACAATGGTTCCAATGTTTTAAAGAAAAACAATTCATATATAACTTTCTATAGGATCAGAAAAGGATCTGAATGAAGATGTTTGAATATAATGATAAAGCATCCTGATCAGCCCCAATCTGCAGATTGTCTCGAGACATCCGTACTTAAAAGCAGACAAACACGAACGCACACACACGCACCTACCCACACACACTCGCCCATAAACACACATAATTGGCCTTTCACTCTATCAGCAAACAAACATGCGAATACACACCGCACACACAGAAATATACACACTCACTTGTGCTGGTGAGTACAGAGTCTGGGAATTGTACGCTCCAGGGTGCGCGGTGGCTTCTGCGTGTCGCATCCTCCTCACTCTTTCTCCCCTCTCTCCTCTTACGCCTCCTCTTTCCTTTCCCCCCGCTGCGCATCCGGGTCCCGATGCAGCTGCCACTAGTCCTTTCTCACCCCCCCCACCCCCACAGCTGGGGGCGCCCATGCAACAGAGGGTGCCCTGGGCCAGCTCCAGCTCAATTTCTGCATCCATCTCCGCCTCCTCTGCGGCCTCCTTGTTGGAGTCGTCCAGGTGCTTCATCAGCACGGCCACCACCACGTTGATGAGCACGAACTGGGCGGTGAGCACGAAGGAGACAAAGTACATGGGCGAGATAAACTGAAGGCTTGGATTGCAGGCGTAGTCCACATCTGTGCCATGGTCTGGTGGGCACTCCCGCAATGTGTCCTGGTGTTATGAAGGCAGAAGACGAGGACAGAGGTAGGGACAGGGGTGGTGAGGAAGAGAGGAGGTGGGGTCAGTTGAAGAGAAAGAACAGATGAGATAATAGTTTTTGTATGAATCTTCATGAAGATACAGGAATAATAATAATCTTCATATAGTTGTGAAGTTTGTAACATTCAGTTTTTGAGTGAGAGTCAGTCAGGGAGGTAATTTATGAGGCTGTGGTTTCATCTTGTTTTTGCACTGAATTGCAAATTATTGTGAGAAACATAAGGCCCACATAATTGTTCAACATTTTACTTTGCTTAAACATCGATAGAAAAACCCATAATTTCACTTAATTTAATAGTGGCAAATATGCAGAGCAGAAGACAGAATATCAACCAACAATGCTGTGAGCACAGCCACACCGCCGCTGTATTAAAAAACATATTTGCATAAACAATTATTAAGAACATTTTAGTTGATAATAAATCTTGCTCATGTTAACAAGACTCTTTGTATTCTTGACATCTTGTATAATCATCACACACTTAATTGTTTTTGCTTCTATGCGAAACAACAAGAGGCTTTTTTCTTCTTCTTCTAGAACATTATTCTAGTGGTTTTCCACTCTGGTTAACATGATTACAGTGGAGTTGAGTCAGAGCAGAACCAAAGTGACAAGTATTTTCTGGAGGAAGTACACATATCTCACCCAGGCTGTGACCACACATAACAATTTTAGCCCTCTAAGCTGAAGCTGGTCGTTTCTGTCTAATCTGGCATGACATTTACACACTGTGCTCCTTCACACAACATCTCCCATTTCTGCTGCCACTCCCTCTCCATCTTATTTCTTAATACATTTGTGTTCTTTTCTCTTCCAAATCTCTATTTTCTCACCCCTCGTCTTATTACAGTTTGCTGGTTCGTCCTTTTATCCCCACTGTTCCTCTCCCTCATTATTTCCTCTCTTCCCTATCGCCACCGCATGACTAATAACCACTCTGCCTTGCTTCTTACTTAAACCAATGCAGATCTACCTCCTTTCATAGCCCAGGTAGTAATTTTACAGCTGCAATGACAGAGATTTACACTGAGAGGTAGCATCTGTGGACCGCTGGCTTACTTCATGGACCACCACTGTCCGCACTGCCTGCATCCAGTGTGTGTTTAATGGCCCACGCCCAACACGCTCCAGCGTAATCTCTATTCCCCTTGCAGCCTAGGTGTGCGGAGGAGTGGTGATAGCTGTATGTGGTAGTAGATGTGTGTTCAGGGAGAATTGGTGTTGTGTGTGTGTGTGTGTGCAATGAAGCACAGTCACTCCCCTGACCATCAGTGAGGAAATCTGTACCCCCGCTGCTGAGCAAGCACATTTCCTGAGTGAGTATCATTAGAGTGGAAGATAGGATGGATGAAAGAAATAGAGGAAGAGTTTATCTCTCTAAGACCACCTTTTTCTAAAGGCAAAGGCTATGTACACTGTGTGTTAGCAAATTAAAATGGGGTTGAAACCCTCTATATACATTACATCTGGCACAGTAGATCTCCTATTGAAGCAATGAGTATCCTGTAGATGAATGTACCTTCATAATGCCATTCCAGTTGTCGCCCGTGGAGACTTGAAACAACGTAAGGAAGGCCATGCCAAAGTTCTCAAAAGTAGCGTGACGACTCATACCCTCACATGGGTAGTCTTCATTGCATACTGAGGATGAAAGTAAGTTGGGTGAATGGGGGGAGAGAGGAAGGCGCGGGTCCCGGATGAGGAAAGAGGTAAAAAGATCACGAGAAAGAAGAAAAATGAGAAAGGATGCAGGGATAACGAAAGAAGAAGAGAAAATAAATATTGATGTAAAAGAGAGAGAAAGCATTAACATGTTACTTACTTATTCAGCACTCAGCACTTGTCAAGACATTGCTCTCAAATACAGCAGCAAGCATGCACCGTTACTGTTGCTAAGCTGCCTGGATGACTGTCCAAACAAGACAACTCAGTGTGGGCACAGTCTGTTACCAAATCAGTAGCAATGTGACCAAACACTCTATTTGTCTTTGAGCTTATATCCCAAGATAATCTTTGGAATGGCCTCAAGAAAGCGACGCTTGCGTTTGCCACTAATCCTTTTCTCCTGCACAAAAGGAAATGTGACAGTTTGGAAGATAGATCTTCCAACTTCAATGTGGATATTTTAGGACAGTGCTTATGTATGAGAACATTGGAGAGTGGGTCTGACTGCAGGAGAGAGAGAACTGATGAAAAGGAATAAAGGACAGAGAGAAAATAAGGAGATTTTCTTAAAACAGTTAATACAAGTCCTTGTGCTTTTTATGTGCACTATAATGCCTGCATGGCAACTCTGAGTGATGATGTTTGGACAATATGCTCTTCCATATATGCGGTAATGTTGATTAATCCAACTATTGGAGGAGCTTATATACATTACCACATACAGTATATAAAGGTACATATTTAGTTCCATACCAGAAATAGAATACACAGTTTCTCAAAAATGTTTGCATCTAGATCAAAGAGTGACCGATCCACTGTCGAAGAAAAGTCTTTCCAAAACTCAAAGTCCTTGAATTAACTTAGATACTCCTCCACAACTTATTCCCACTTGAGAGTCCACAGAAAGCTGAAGTTATGGCTTAAATATCCATTTAGCCATTTCACAATAAATGATAAATATCTCATCTTTAGTGCTACTGGTGTCAGTGTCAGTCCTCACTTGTAAGAATCATATATCAAAGCCTTGGTTCTCTTGAGTATTGAGACTCTAAATTACCAACAAATATGGAATGTTGATTCTCTTTTAGGTTCAATTTGTACCTTAATGACACCAAATTCTGTTTTATGAATTGCTAAAAATCCTTTCTATTTAAGAACTCAGGTAGGGAAAAGAAAATGAAGTTTTACATGATATAATCTTTGTAGCATCACAATTGGCTGTTATGTGAACTCACCAAGTTCTCCAAAAAGCTCTACTCCTAAGGCGGCGTAGATGAAAAACAGTAGCATAAAGAGCAGGCCCAGGTTACCCACCTGCAACACACACACACACATAAAGGAAAACCTCTTACAATGCACATGTCGTAAAGCATTTGACAGCATTCTAGCATCTGCAATGACAAAGTACTCTCTAAACAGGATTGTGGCTAGGTTTTGTGCTCCGGCTTTGTTATAGACTCAATACTAATGCACAACACCTGTTTTGTTTTAGTGAACAGGATAAAAATCTTTAAACATTATTCCAGTTTGCAACTAACAATTGATTTACTGATTAATCATTTATCCTATAAAAAATCCACAAAATTGTGAAAAATGCCCAACACAAGTTCTCAGAGCCCAAGGTGATGTGTGAAATGTCTGGTTTTGTCGGACCAACAGTCCAAAACCTATGATTATTTGACTTAAAATGATATAAAACACAAAAAAGCAGCAAATACTCAAATTTTAGGAGCTAAAACCATCAAATATTTGCCACTAGGACTTGAAATTGTTCCTTGCATGCTGCTTCCCCATGCTTAGTTCTGCAAACCATGGCACAACTTCCTCTGAGACTCTGAGCCCCTGATGCTGTTGTGAATTTTTGAGTTTGGGGTTTTGAGAGTTGGCTCGGTTCCACCACAAAACTGCCTTCATTTACCACAATTTAACGGTGACGATGATGTTGCATGGTAAACGCTCAGGGCTAAATATAATCCCATTACAGGGACACAAACCCAGTCTACTATTCACTGTCTTTAACACTGTGTTAATAACACGGCTCCACTGGGAATGAGAAAATGCACTGACAAATGGCTGCTATAATTACACTACGTATTATAAATCACTCCACCTGCTTTTCATGGGAAAGACACTTGAAATTTGCTGTTTACTTTGCAGAGTTCAGATATAGTGCATCAACATTATGACAATGACAGAACTTGTTATAAAAAGATTACACATGAACTGCTATGCAAAAAAAGTTTACTCCCAGAAGAAAGATCAAAGTGAAAAGGAGAGTTTCTATAATAATGCTTTGTTTGGAGTGAAAGCTCTTGATAAATAGGAGCCAAGTCAAACAATTGTGATTGTATTGAGTTTAGGTTGCATTAAATTGACTACAATGAGATTTCAAACCAATACAATTTCCAGGAAAGAAAAAACACAGTAGGTAGAACTATATTTATTAGAACTACCTGTCTTCTCTCCTCCTTCAAAATCTACAACAGTGATATTGATTGGTGTAATCAGCAAGAACTCAGTAAGAAATCGTCATTATTTGCATTTTCATGCTGGCAAATATCAGAGTCAGAAAGCAGATTAAAATAAATGGGCTTGCTAATAAATGAGACTGGTTAGTCAATCCTACACTTAGAGAGCTGCAAAGAAAAGAAAAAATATATCTGCACTCATTTAACACCATGGGAATGAATATCAGTTTGTACTTTCGATGGAGACAAATATGCCCCATTACATGCAGCACAGTGAGTCCCTTTGGACTAAAAGTAATGGAGGTAATTGCTGTACAACCTTTCATTTGGAGTGCTGTAATAATTCTAGATGTGACTGTTGGGGGGCTTGCCTCAAGTATATCTATGTTAGAGCTATCCTGCCTTGAGTGCTTAACAATCTGTGCTTCATAATGGCCTGGATTTTTGTGGAGTTCAGGATAAGGATAAATGCACTTTTGAGAAAGATGATTTAAGGAGGGACTTCATAGTGTAATCTATGCAAATGTACAGTATATTACAGTAGCTTACTCTAGTACTACTGTACTAGATGAACATGAGCTTTACACTTAGTTTAAACTAATGTTTGCGCAAATATTCAAAGATTCTGTTCTCCCCTTTATTATTCTAATATTTTAATTTGAAAAGAAGGACAAACACTAACATCATATTCATTTTTAAAGCTAATTACAAACTACTCTATTTCACAGGGGGCTGCTCTGATGCCTTCCTAAAGCAAAAATGGCAGTCCATGTGGTGTCCACATCTGCCGCGGGCTATTCAGGACCGCTCTCAGCCATTCCCAGGGAAGAGATACAACAACTGGCTCGACTTTAGTGCCAACATGATAAAGGCTATTAGTGTTAATGAATGGCGTGTTGCAGCCATTTTGCATCAGTTGGGGAGGAGATGATAATGGTGGATGCTGGTGTGTAAAATGACTTTGTCTTACTGTGTCTTTGTAAAGACAAGTCATGAAAATGCATTTCTCTTAACATGTCAATAAGCTGTTAAGCTTACTTACCCATTAAGTGCAAGTGCAAGTCCCTCATTACATCTCCATGTCCTGTCATTGCCCATTAAATCTATAAACTGCTTGCGAACTTGTGAAGAATTCAAATCATGTTTTATCTTATAAATTATTAATCCAGCAGACATCTGTCCCTGTGTGCCATGATGGCATTATTCATACACCTTGCCCTCTTATACCAATATCAGTGTATTTGCCTGTTCCTTTGTTCAGCTGTATCCTGAAACCTTTGTTGAAATGTCAATACTATCCTCAATACCCTATGTGATGTAATAAAGAAATGTTGGCAGCCTGCCATTTCATTTTCACGGTGAAATATAGCGTAATATCACCTCAGGTTAAATCTCTCACCAGGTATAACGCTTTCATTCTCACTCTTTCAGTATCTCAGTATGCACACACACCCATACACACAAAGAGACCTCCTGGAACTGTTTAATTAGCCCTAGTTTTAATTACCTCCCCTTGCGCCCTTGGGATGGAGCAAAGGGCTCAATGTTAATGAGAGGGGGATCAATAGAAAAGAAAGACAAGGAATCTGTTCTTCCTCACCTCTGCCTGCCCTCCTTTCACCACAACACTTGTTTCCCTCTGTTTGCTTCATCTTACTTTTTGATGGTCAAATGGGTCAGTCTGTGAATGTGTGTGTGCGTGCCTACATGTTAACAAATGCACCTAACCTGTCTGTCTAGACAACTGTCTTTCTTAACGTTTGCACAGGTAATGTAAATAGTTCAAACTAACACGCAGAGGGAAACATCAGTGTGTGGTCAATAGGACTTTGGGCAAAGGTTATTGATTCAGTAAACATTGGGACACTGATGAAGAGCTGGCATGACGCAACATAACATCAATAACATATCGGCTAGACAGCATAATTTAAAAATGACAAATATTATATATAAATAACATAACATTTGTTCTGTTGTCTCCTCTTTTGTTTCAAATTCATAAGATAAGCAATAATGATACTACTTCCATTCAGTAAGAATAGAGAGTAAGGTGAGGGAGGTGAACTTTGAGTGCACTGGAATGATTTCGACACAAGAAATTATCTGATTTTGTGGACACTTCACCACCAAATGAACTGCAGACTGGTTTAAGAAGCCCCCACTGTTTCTAGCACACTGTGGTCTCAGTGGGAAGCTAGGTACTCTCCATGGTGCTGAAAGTGCTGAAAGTGAAAACAAGACAAAGTGTGTGTGTGTGTGTGTGTGTGTGTGTGTGTGCTAGTCTCCCAGTCTGTGCCATAAATGAGTCATCTATTAGAGTTGCCTACAGGCCGACAGAAAAAGTAAAGGGGGTGTGTTTTGGGGGGGGGGACCCTGGCTATTGACTGAGACTGGTCAACCCTCTCTCTCTGGGAGTGTGGAGTTTGTGTCTGTGAGGAAAAAAAGAGGAAGAGACAGTGTGTGTACCTGAGGCAGGGCTTGGACCACCGTATCCAACAGGGCTCTCATTCCTGTTGCCATCTTCAGCAGCTTCAGAACTGTGTGAGTGTGTTTGTGTGTGTGAGAGTGAGTGAGAGAGAGAGAGAGAGAGAGAAAGCGAGAGAAAAAGAGAGTTTTTAAGTGTGGGCATTTAGGAGGAAATCCCTCAGGTTCAATTACAGACTAAATGGGAAACATTAAACTTTGGAAAGGTCAGTCCTTAATTTATACCTCTTGTAACACACAGAGACACACCCATTGAACACACACACATGCAAACTCATACATGCATGTACATGTACACATCACAATGTATTAGGGTATTAAGACATTAGCTGCTATGCTACAACTAAATGGCTAATAAAAGTTGTTAAACAATTTCAACAGTTATTGCATATTTTAACACTCCAGTTAAACTGAATCAATATTCTATTTTACTCAAAGGATTTACAGGAAGTGAGGTTGGCACAGTACTCGGAGTATATGTGTGTATTTTTGTGTGTGTGTGTGTGTATTTCACACACGTGTAGCATGCGTACCTCGTGCTATCCTCAGTACTCTCATGATCCTGATGATTGTGGGGTTGATGGGCAGAGCGGAACTGATCTCAATCTCCTCCAGGGTGATGCCCATCACTGATAGAAGCACAATGGCCAGGTCCAACTGGTTCCACCTGGCACAAGCAAACACAAAACACACTCAGGTAACAGAGAAAGGTGCACAAAGGAATTGTACCACACATGCAAACACAAAGCAAATTTAAAAAAAAGGCACAAATATACTGGCAGGTATGCAGGCAAACATCTTAGTAAGTTATAAACTTGTGCGTTAAGTTGCCTCTTCAGTCGTACACTAGACCAGCAGATAGGGCTGCCTGAAATGTTCTGAGCTTTACTATATGAGGATGGTATAAAGTAAAGTCTGTTTGCCATAGCGCCCCAGCCTAAAATGTCCTTAATAAATCCAGCATGTGTGGCAAAATGCTTGTTTCTTTGTAAAGCTTGAGGACAGATGGAAGACAGATGTTGTCAGATCAGATAAATATGGTGGGGAATCAATGACTTTAAAGCCACCATAATCATTGTGACATCTGACTTGAGGGCAAGCATTTCGTCCAGATGAAACTATACTACTTGTGTGAGTTTCCTGGGATGTTTATCCTTAATCGCCTCATGTAATTGATTCAGGAAGTTTTATAGTAATCATTTATCTTCTGATCTTTTGGATATCAAATACACATCTCTACAAATCCCAGATAACAGACATCATCGGGTTTACATCTGGTTAACAAGTCTCAATCTTAGTTAGAAGGGATGAGAGTTGTTGTTGTTGTTGTTGTTGTTGCAATGACTGACCAGTTTATGGCCAGCAAGACCCAGTTTTTTCAGGATTATTGCCAAAGTCTCATTTAAAAATGCCAATGCCGACAGTGTATTAACCTGCTTCCTGTCATTCACGATCACGTGTTTTCCTCTATTGTTACAGTACAGCACAGGACCTGCCCGACTGTGGGGCTATTTTTTTTTTCCATTTTTGTTTTCTCTAGATTATGCCGCTCACCTTTTCACAGTGGCAAACGAAGGTGCACCATCCTCGGTTGCAGTCCTTTTAGACAGAGGACGGCACCTACCTTTGTTCGTATTTATAAAATCAGTTACCTTTATTACTAACACATATCAAAATCATAGAAACAATGCACCTGTTACTCATCAAAAGGCTGAACACACACACACACTCACACACATACATACGCATATATCTGCAAACTTACAGTACCTGCTGCTCTGTTAGTGGCATATGTGGCAGTGTGTTTGTGTGTTACCTGCTACTCCATTGACCCAGTTCTAAAGCTGGCCTGAGAGTCACCCTGGCCTATAAATCACACTATGCACAATGACTGCTCACGGCTGTTGCTGACACTACATAAAAAGAGACAAATTGCCAGCTGATAACCGTGTGATAAATTCTCTCTATATCCGCCCACCTCTTTCTCATTTCATCACTCATTTGTCCCCTTCCTTTTTTTGTCTTTGATCAGACTCCAGACTCCCCTCCTATATATTATCTGTCTCTTCCCCATCTCTCTCTCTCTATCCCTCCCCCTTGCCACCTTATCTCTTGCTCCCTTTTCCTCTTCACTAACTAAAATAGGCCAATGACATTAAACTACCATCAGTGTAATATAAGCTCCCAAATCTGTTGCTGCCTTTAATTAGTCACCACATATCCCTGAAAAGAATAAGACATCTTTCTCATCACTGTTGGGTGAGTGACAATTCAATTAGTGTGGGCTCTGAGTGAATGAATGTGGAAGTGAACAGACCAGTGCTAAGGTGTGTTTCCCACAGAGGTCAAACAAAGTCAGTTGGAGATCTGGAAAGTGCAGTAGTATTTCATGAGGAGAACTAATAGACAATTTAACTAAGCAGAATGATGGTGTAGTTTCATTGTTTGTTTGTTTGTTTATTTCTTGTTTTTTTACTAATTACATCCCTTAAAATATTTCATATTGGCATCATGGAATAACTTGATGGATGTGATTTGATGGTGGCCAAATGCAGCTAATTACTATACTATACTATATACGTTATTACTTCTTCTGCTGTAATAATGACATTTCTGTTTCTATTGACAGTAGGTTGTCTTTAACAGAGCTGATGATGTGTGATAATTGTCATGACATCCATATTTTCAACACAGTATGGGTTAGTCAGCTTAATTACAAAATGCATCATAGCCAGCTCACATATTTCAACATGTTTCATAATCCTCTATATCGTCAAAGCTGTTATTCCTCTATTCCATTTATAATGATCAAAGCAAAAGGCGGATTTGTGCAGCCATTACACTTTGAACTAAATAACTGTTTATTGTAGCACTATTTATATTATATGTTAATTCAAGAGATTATGGCAAGTGCCTAGAGCCATGATAGTTGCTTTAATGTTTCATTTTTTACACATCAAATATGTGATAAGTGACTTAGCTGAATAGACAAAAAACAGAGTGATGTTGTAATTTTTTGTGACATGAAACCTCTTTTTTGAAATACAAAGCTGATTTTTCAGAATCTAATCCAAAAGATGCTTGAGTTTTCAGGCTAATTGACTGACAATCATCATGCTGCTACCCTTCAGGTACAGTGCAGTCTTCCTCTAGACAGCAGATTAACTAATCCCACAGTGGATGTCTCAGTTTTGCAGTGATACTAAGCTGTTTTGTCTAAGAATTATACACATGTGCTACAAGTGTCAGCCCACAGATACACTTAGATGCAGACAGAGAGTGACACACTCATGCAATCACACTACCAACACACAAGGTATAAACACACACTGCACCTGTCTTTGAAGAAGCGGCGGAAGCCGAAGGCGATGAGTTTGAGTATTGCTTCCAGCACAAAAGTGGAGGTGAAGAAATAGTTGCAGTACTTCAGGGCGAGATCCAGCGACTGGAAAAAGAGAGAGTTAAGAGGCATGTCTGTGTGTGTGTGTGTGTGTGTGTGTGTGTGTGTGTGTGTGTGTGTGTGTGTGTGTGCGTGTGTATGTGCGTGCACGGTGGAGTAGGGTGGGGTGGAGTATCAGTGGCATCAGCAGGGAGAAACTGTAGAACTGGAATTATTCCCATTGTTTGCAGAGTAAAATCAAGCATGCTAGAGGCAAAAACAGAACATTCTTCATTCATAGCACCACAAACACTCACACACTATGTCCCTTAACAAACACACATTTTTAAGCAAAACTGTATTTACAGAGTATTTACATATTCCAGAGCATGCTTTATTTGTCTTGAACATCCAATCCAGCTTCTCATTACTGCAGAGATTGGCAATTATTTTTGCTTGCTGTTTTCTCCTTTTATGAATAAAGCTGTAAAATATGTGCTTCTAACAAGTGGGAGGCTGTCAAATGTCAGGTCCAAAAGCTGACAAATACAGCCAAGACCCATATCTGATGCTCGGTCAGTTTGAGAAAGCTTGCCCCATTTTAAAGGTCAAACAGGCATCTTATCTCAAGAAAAATCACTTTTCTCTCCCTCACAGAAATGCTATCAGGCTTTTGAACCACCATTTATCACACATGAATGGACAGATACATGTACTGTACAGCTAATACCACTCGGACAGCAACTATGGCATTTAATTAGTCTCAAGACCTGTGCTCATATAAAATAGGCATGTGCACGTGATACGAGTGCACAGAACAGTATCCACGAGCGGAAAAGGGAGGGAGCATTTCTGCTCCACGTGAAAAAAGGGCAGTCCCACAAGCACAGGGCTGTGACGAGCGCTCGCTTGACCCTCCCTCTGTGCCCGCAACTGCTTTACACTTGCAAGTTGACTTTTGAGACTTTGGAGGGGGGGGGGTGGAATAGACAGGGGCTGATGTCTTTTGTTGTTTAATGGCATTTGTCAAACAACTTTTAGGTGCATTACCGCCAGCTTGTGGATTGGAGTGTGGATCAGAATGCTTACTATACTATTCCATTAAATTAGCCCATTAATTCCTTTGTTTTACGCTTATATCACTTGAACTTCTCTGCAACATTTCTCTAATACCAAGTGTCATGTGATTCCTTTGGAGGGTACGTTTAAGTGTTTGTCCACCGTTTCATGTAGTCTGCAATGTTCACATCTATCCGTAGCACACTTTTGATTATGTTTAATGTACTCTTCAGACAGGTGTGACCGAACCTCATACTTGATATAATGTCCTCCTCCTTTCTATTTTTATTACTTCCTCTCATTTCTCCTGCTTTTCTTGGAATACTTTAATAGTATTGGCCCTTATTTCCTCTATCCCACTCCTCCTGCCATTTCTTTTTCATTTCTGGTTTTATTATACTTTTAACCTCAGCCTTACTTTATTTTATGACCATACTTATTTCTCTTTTTCTTGCTCCTTTTGCATAGTCTATTTATCTGCCAGCTCATTTCTATCCACACCAATATGTACAGGGAATCCACATTAATTTAATTTCTATTCCTGCCCCCTTAATTTTGAATATTGTTTGAGCTATGTCAAATACTATATCTTGTCTTGTATCTGACTGCATGTATTTAATACTTGTTAGTGCACTACTGGAATCAGAACCTATCAAAACTTTCACTGGTTTGACTTCCTCTATCCAGCTTAGGGCTAAAATGGCTGTTCTCTCTGGCAACAGCCTGTCTTTGACTGTGTCAGTGATCAAACAAAACAGCTAATCAAAAGTCATGGTCAGTATTCAAAGTGACCAATCAAAGGAGCGGAGACATCAACCACTGTCTATTCCATTCTCACCTCCAAAGTCTCAAAAGTCAACTTGACAGGCGAGCAAATGTTTAGCAGTTGTGAGCATGTAGGGAGAGCTGAGCTCACAGCCCCGTGCTCGCGGGACCGTATTAGTGCATGCGGAGCAGAAACGCTCCCTCACGAGGAAGGTTTTCTGCACTATTACTACTATTCTGTGCGCTTGTGTGCCTGGTTTTTATGTGCGCAGGTTTTGAGACTAATTAAACGCCATAGCAACCCACATCAAATCAGCAGCGCAATCACAGCTCCTTTTTATGGACTGCAGCTACTCACAACACACGCTGGTGGTATGGTATAGCATGGAAGTTGACCAGTCATAGTTATCACTAGGTCTTTTTAAGATGCTGTTGTTTGGGGAAGGGATGGCTTTATATAAACACTGTAGTGGGGTGCAGGAAAAAAGCCAAAAATATTTGATAGACATTAAATACTCTGCATAAATACCCAGAATAAGATCTTCCTACTGAGATGGAGCTTGTAGGAATCTGTCTGTTTCTGTGCATATCTTGTGGAAAAGGAGCTTATGGGGAAGTGAGAGCTAAGTTGCAAAAATCTATAAATGCTTACATAAATGCAAGTACAATACAGAGCTGGACCTGTGCCCACTTCACTCCCTCTCCTATATAGACACACGTCTTTGCACACACACACACACACAGATAAACATTCCTTCTTACATGAGGTTGATTGTAGTGCTCGAGGGACATGGTGATGACGTTGATGCAGATGATAAAGGTGATGATGAGGTCCAGGTAGTGGTTTGTGCACAGTGTGTGGATCATCAGGCGCATGTGGCCATAGCTGGCAAAGTAGGGCAGCTTCTGGGCCTCTGTTGGTAGAAAAATATATTTATATATAAATATATATATTTATATACTTTTAAATGTATCATATTTGTATCTGATATTTGGTATATATAAGGTATAATAGATATAAGGTATAATGTGTTTTCTGCAGTGATATAAAATCCTTCTCATGATATACTGTACATTGATCATTGAGATGACTTCAAACCTCCTAGGCTGTTACAAATAACACTTTTGAGCACTATTTTAAGCCAACTCCAAACAAACTGCTCTTGTTGCTACTAGAAATAGCAGATCACCTCCTGTGTAGTAGGAGGAGGATTTTCCCAGGGAAGACCTGCTCCACACTGAGTTCTTGATCAAAGCTGTGATCAAGCTGAAATCACTATCAACAGACAAAACTGCTCTCAAAACTCTCAAACTGCAGAACACATTAACAATACTGATACTCGCTGTTTGTGTGTTTATTATTATCTGTCTATCTCTATTCTCATCTCTCTTTCTTTCTACAGCACACATTTTCATCAGCGTTGATCACAGCTCTACATACTGATAGAAAGCGATTCTTGTGATGTGTCATATTAACAATGGGGGTAGAGTGAGCTGAGGCCGTTGTTTTCAGGCACTTTGTGTTTTGTATTACTGTTTTATGATGAGTGTTTATAAAGTAATTATTTATCTGATTCTATTGATTCTTACTCTTTAAATCTCTTCCTCCCTCTTCCTTCTATCCCTCTCAAACAATTTCCGTCTCCTCTAACTGTTCATGTGCCTCTGTTTTTTTAAAAATTCTTTTCCAGCTTTTAGCCTCTTCCATTCTCCTTCTATCTCCTATCTGCTATCCCTCTCCTCTCATTCTTCTCTCTTACTTCTTCTCTTCTTTTCCATGCGCCGCTGACGCTTCTCCTCTCGCCTCTTGGCCTCCTCCACCTCTTGGTGCTGGCGGCACTTGTGAAAGTTCTCTACCACCACGCCAACAAACATGTTGAGGACAAAGAAGCTGACGATGAGGAGGAAGGAGATGAAATACAGCAGCATCCATGGGTTGTTGTTGGTCACCGGCTGGGGTTGGAGTGGTGTGTGTATTTGTTGGTGATGTGATTTGATTTGATGTAAAATGATGTGATATGAAAGGGGTAGATGAAGATGAAAACAGAGAGAAGAGGGAAGGGAAAATGAGTTAGCCAGATAAAAATGTAAGATTTACATTTTAACTATGCCTAAAGAAAAAGTCAACTTTTGGTTGCTTGGACATTCCATTATTATATATGTATAGTGTTATAAGTTGTTCAAAAATAATGTGTCTTGCAGTTGCATTGCATTATGGACAAATGAGGCAAATCCTTAAGGAGAAATTGAAATATCTTCCTTTTCTATGGGTTATTATAATAATAACGCTTTTTTCTTATGAAAAGCTGTTGTGCAGCTATATGTGGGTACCTGTTGGTCCACGGCCACAGCATCCAGACCGTGATACATGATGTTTACCCAGCCGTCCTTCGAGGCGAGTACAAAAAGGGACATCAGAGCCTGGACAACAGTGAGCAGACAACAGACACAATAAGGAAAACTGTTCTCCATTTAGTTTATTTTAATTATGTGCTGTTACACATTCATATAACAAACATTATGCACACCATATATGTGCAGAAAAACACATGACAGTTACCTGTCCCAGGTTGTCAAAGTTGTACTTATGGTGGACCCACTTATAGTTGGCTTGCAGACAGTCAGACTTGTTGGTGATGTTTTTGACATCGGGGCCGAAGCAGTAGAAGAATTTGCCTTTAAACAGCTGTCAATAGAACAATGAAAAAGGCTTTTGATGCTGTCTGACTACTTTTATAAAAACAGACGAATAAGCCTTAGTAATCCCCTCTGAGGAGATGAAATGATGGTATTGAGTGAAATAATAAGCTGGATAAAGATCCCACCCGCTGAAAAATGTTATGAAGTGATGAAAGACATAGGAAGACAATGAGAGTTTACTTGAGGGAGACAAAAGAAAGAAATCATTTCTGTCCATATGATAGCTTGAATCAATAATGTATGCATGCAATATGTATCATTATCATTATTAGACACAGGAGGTCAGTTATTCCCTACCTGAACCCCGAGAATGCCGAAGATGATAAAGAAAGCACAACAGATGAGGACGATGTTGCCGATTGGTTTGAGTGAAGTGATGAGGGTCTCCACCACCAGCTTCAGACCTGGAGCTCTGCTAATCACTCTGAAGGAAGCAGAGGATTAAGAGGAGAATAAGAGAATCAATAATGAAAGGGATACAAGGAGAGTAACAAACAGAGCATTTATAACAAGTAGATTGTGTATAAAATGTATTTCTTACAATGGTCTTTCACTGTCTGTATATAATGTGCAATATCTCAGATGTTGGGAATGATGAGTGTCATTGCTCCATTTTAGCATCTTGAAAATTGCAGTGATTCGCTCAAAGACTGTGTCATTTATGGGGGAAACAGGAGTAGCCAGAAAGAAAATTGAGGATTTAATTGATTATTTATGGTTAAATCTTCAGTCTGCTGTTAAGATTGTCAAATAAGTTTGCAAATGGACTTTTGATCTGTTCAGGACACAGCACATTCAGTAGTTTTGTTTGAGAATAACATTTTGAACTTGTGTGAAATTGTGAAGATAAAACTGTAAACACAAGGAACAGAGCTGTTATACTTTATAACATGATTATCCACAGATGCTAATTATCTACAAAAACATTTTTAAAAAAAAAACACCAAAAAAACAGCTGCAGTGCTTTGTACGTACCTGAGGGGACGCAATGTTCTGAGCAGCCTGAGTACTCTAAGTACACCCAGGATCTTAGCCCCACCCGCCATGGACACAACTATGTCAATCAAAGACACGAAAACCAGGAAGCCATCCAGGATGTTCCAGCTGCTCCGCAAATAAGCCTGTTCACCCATATAGAGACCCATGGAAACCACCTGAGTATGAGAAAAGAGGTAAAGCGGCGTATTAAAACATGGACTACAGTTCTGCCATATGGCAAATTAAACACAATAACAAGTTTATTTTCTGTTTCTGAACCAGCTGTGCAAAATACAAATTATAGCACAAAGGAAAACGAGGTGAAATTAAAAGAGCAAGAGGATGAGAGACGAGATTCAGACAAAATAGGTAATCAGCAGCTGTAGGACAACAGGCTGTTGACACTAACAAGACACACACATTCTTAAATCACGCAAACACACACACACACACACTGACACAGATAACAGTATGTTTAATATCCAGGTGTGCCGTAATAAAGTCCCAATGCCTTTGTCTTAGCCTTATTAACTACTATTACTTCACCCCTCTGTGAGTTCAAGAGTGAGTGATAGGTGTTGTACAGGCATTGTAATACACATGCACAAAGCTGGATTCTGTGTTTTCCTAAGCAGCCGTGGGAGCGTCATGCCTGCTTGGGCAGAAATCTGCAACTGACATTTGAAGTTGTTTACATCAGAGGGACTGTGGGGATTAGCATGCAAACTTATCAAGATGGTTGAAAGATCAGTGCCTAGCAAACATCTTGGGTCTAAATGCCAAAATGTAAACTGACCTCAATGACAAGAAGGAAACTGAATGTGCAAAAACCTTCCAGCTTCCCACAATTCTATGTTTTAATCTATTTCCTATCTATGAATCTATAATATCTACTGTCTTTGAAAAAAAAAAGAAAAAGCATGAGAAATGGCATTGCATATTAAATACAGCTACAATCATTAGAATTACTGAATGTAGTCTGGAGAGTGCTACATTGTGTCTGAAGCTGTCTTATGAAATACCACGCTAAAAAGTGAGGCAGCATGCTGACCAATTCCTCAACCCTGCTGTGCGGTGCATTTTATTTGGCTGCATCTTGTACATAACACTAAAGTCAGTGGTGGAGTCCTAGAGAGAGATTAATGCTACACAAACAAACACACACCCAAACACATTATTGAGATACACGAGGCTCAGACAGACAGAGACACAGAGGGAGACGTGTACAGCTCGGCCAGGGGGCTGACAAGTCCGTGGCTCATTGACGGGCTGTGATTGGTTAATAATTGATTGTGGGAGTGCATAATTAATGGCCCACTTGTGCCAAAGCCTTTCGCTGAGAATACAGAGACTAGGGATGGAAGGGGGGTGGGAATGAAAGAAAGGAAGGATGGGGAAAAAAGAGATTGAGAGTCTGAAAAAGCACTGATGAGGAGAGTGGAAAAACAGATTTAAAAAAGACGCAGTCAACATCAGAGAGGACAGAAGGAGAGAGAGTGTGGGGGAGTGCTGGAGATGGACTGCATCCATAAGAAAAGACTAGCCTCTAATTAATGACATTGCCTAATTGCTCCATTCCCCGAAAGGAACATGGGAATTGCCAAGAAATAAGGGAAGGGGCTGGGCTCCTTCAGCACTGAGGCAAAGTCAATTCTGTGAGAGAGACAAACAGGGAGACACGGAAGGAGACAGACAAAAAAAAGATGCGTCTCTGTCTCTGTAGTTTGTACACACACTACACTCAGGGGTCACTGGCAGTAATAGAGACAGATTGTAAAATGTTACCTTGAGTGTCATCTCGCCCACAAAGATGGCAGTAAAGATGTAGTTGGAGATGGTGAGAAATACTCTTTCCTGAAGCGAGAGAGAGAAAGACAGACAAAGAGTGAGATTGACAGTCAAAAAGAGGGAGATGGGGTAATTAGGGGTAGTAAAACCTTCCTTATGGCACCTTTTAGATAATAAAACTGAATTCATCCTTAGAGAATACAAAAAAAAAAAAGGCTACCACATGAAAGTGGCAGACAGGAGCTGTAGCTTCTACACACACCGCACATGCACATACACATTTCAGACGGATTTACCAAGCTGCCCTGTAGTATTTTGGGCCTCTCCAGAGCCACTGTGATGCAGTTGGAGAAGATGAAGGCCAACACCACATAGTCAAACAGCTTGTGGGCTATGATGGACTGGCATATCTGTCTGAACCTGGAGTAAGTGGGGGGGAGGAGGAAAGAAGAAGAGGGTAGAGAGCAATGAGAACAAAAAAAGTTTAAATAAGCATTTCAATTGTAATTTAGCCAAAAAGAAATTGAAAAAAATGGGTGGATTAATACATAAAGGTAAGGCAAGACTCTGCCCCAGAGTTCCCCCACCATTCAATCAGAATATAGAGCCAAATTCCCTCTCAGTGCATAGGAGCTCCTTCACATCTTACTGAGTAAATAGCCTCATTCAGCCCCTGTTTACATCGTTCCTAATTCAAAACAAATTACATTAACAACACTCTCAGAAGCACCAGACTCCTGAGTACAGTAGTCTGCTGGGAGAACAGACTAGAGAGAGATAAAAAAAAAAGAGAAAGAGACACACCAAGAGAGACAGAGAGGAATGAGACATATAGTAAAAATACTGAATATATATTTCCTTATACTTATAATGTGACACTATGTACTGCCAAAAAGCAATTAAATATCTTCGCTGCAGTGTTTATTGGAAAGGGTGGAAAGAAACAGAATTAAGTGAAAAGAAGAGGGAGACATTTAAATGCCTTTTTATTAAAACTCACTCAGCTGTGTCTATTCAAACCCTTCCTGTGTAGATTGTAACACAACATCACTGCAAGTTAATGCACAATTTAATGAGTTGCCTATGGTATTAAATTTACCCCCCCGAGGCCTGTTTCTTGCTCTCTAACAGGACATGAGGCGGTAGAGAATATCCCTTTGTCATTTGCAAGGTGACGATCAATACCCTAATATAGTCCTTCTCTGTGGAAGCTTGGCAACCTGTCCTTCCTTTTGATGAAGTGGGGAATAAAAGGTGGCGACCCATTCTTAGTATTGTTTTGGTGACATACGTCCTGTGGCCAGCTATTATTCTGTTTGTATGAGAGGTTGTTGTGACTTCGGCTACGAAACAGCACACATTTTAAATCTGTGGATGCAGACTCAGTCACTCCATTACTAAAGAAAAAGTGGAGCGAGGGATAATGGGGACTCACCTGTTCTGTGGGGAGAACAGGAAGACAGACCAGTCCTCTCTGGTCTCACACCAGTCTGGTTTGTATGCTTCTAACATCTTCTGGATGCGGAAGCACAAACTCTGCAGCAAAGAATACACACATCAGGGTACGCACGCACACAAGCAGAGCCCATACACCGTGCATCATATAATCATGTAGTAAACACAAAAAGACACAAAGAGTTGCACAGAGAAACTGATTGTTTAGACTCCTTATTTGAATTATTTACAAAAGTGAAACACTTCTATAGCAACAGCTCGGAGCATCTCCCAAAATTACCATCTGTATAGCTCTCCCTCCCGCTGTCTAAATAGTCCTTTCTAATTAACCTTGTTTCGCTCGTACACAGCCTTGTTTACAATGAAAACAATGGGACTCCCATGAGGCCCAGGTGATAGGGAGTGCAGGCTTTATACAAAGTACTTGAAAATCCTACACAAGAGAGCGGGAGATTATTACACATGTAAAATCTTGTACTTTAACACAAAAGCTAATGGTTGGGTTATTGAGAATCACAAGGATATATTGTGTTTCTTTGTTCTTTTCAGACACTGTTACATACTGTCTCAGGGATTCTTATTTAAATCTGTGGAATGGGACAGTGTATCATAGGATATTGGTTGCATAACATTACTTCACTTACTCACCGAGCTTTTCCTAATGCTATTACCATAATTCCCTCTCTAACACACTCATAACTTACATATTCAATATCATCGTCCAGGTCCTCCTGGTCCTTGCTGCGTGTGTTAACCTGGGGGAAGACCTCAGCCATCAGCTGGCTCTGGTTGTTTGCCCCTCCAGCCTGCTCAGTCGGGTGTCTAGGAGGTGGCTGGAAAAGCTGCGACAGTGGAGTCTTCCCATTACAGTCTTGGTGCACCACTCCTAAACCACCCAGAGTATCGAGCCCACTGCCACCACCTCCACTGATTACCATCCCCCCAGAGAAGCTCTTCTTCCTCTGAGGCAGCAGGTGGTGTGGTGGCGGCGGAGGGTGTGGGGCTCCTGGGACCTGCAGCAGGTGGGGCAGCTCTAGTGATAGAGCTCTGCGGTCCCTCCTGGGTACAAAATGGCCCGGGAGCATAGGATGGGGAAGGTGAAGAGCGTGGGGAGCAACAGAAGGAGGAGAGAGAAGAGATTCTGCCTCGTCTGGATGGGCATGGTGGAGGTGGTGGTGCGGGGGCGGTGAAGAGGCACGAGGACCCCGGATACGAAGGCTTCCTCCAACCACCCCTCCCAGACCCCCCAGGCCGTAGCCATAGAAAGGCCTTGCAGAGGTGGGTGTGAAGGCTGGACTAGCGGAGGGAGATGAGGAGGAACAGGGGTGGCATCCTACCAGGCTGTTCCAGCTGGAACGACGGGCCCACAAAGCCTGAGGCTGGGGAGCCAGTGGGCGGCCCCAGTTGTGGTAACTCCGACCTGGATACTGAGAGAAAAAGAGAGAGAGTTTCCTTTCATTTCCATGTAAATCTGAGCCATTCTCTAGAAGTCTGGATTACCAACAAAAGTAACCAGAACTGATCCAATGGCCACATCATCATCTTATCTCATAATAATGAAATAAAGGAAAATAAAGCAGTGTAAGCATACACTATGATTCCCTAACATTTAATTAGCTGATCCAATGTTCTGTTGAATTGAAAATAGTGAAATTTCTGTTGCATATTATTGTCCTGCAAATTAATAAGGCAAAATAAAACCTTTGATGTGCTTCTGATGAAATGCCATTATGGAACTATGAGTAATGGGGCAATCTAACACACAACTTTCAAAGAAATAACTCAGTCATGTCAAAACATAATGACTAGTCAGTCAACCAAGAACTAAAGAACTAACAAACTGTGGCTATGTAATTCACAGACTTTCTCTTTTACAGTCCTCTCCACTTACCACAGCCTTCTGCTCCAGGTTGGCCCTGCCAAGAGAAATAACACTGTTCTTCCTGGAGCTGAGAGCAAAGGTCAGTCTCTCTCCTGGAAACAGACCAGCAGGCAGTGGAGACATGTCCAGGTGCCCATTAGGGGTCAGTGTACAGATCTTTGGGTCTGTAGAAAAGAGTGAGTGGAGAGAGGAGAAGATGGAAGGAAGTTAAGATGAATGTTGTGATGAAGGGAAGGAAGAGAGGAGGTAAGATGAATGAGTGGAGGTAACAGTCAAAGGAAGACAGCATCGGAAAGACCCTTCCCTCCTTCTGTTGCTGCTTCTCTCTGAACTTAGGTTCCTCCATCACTATGAAAGATAAAAGTCCTAAAACAAATTATGGCCAACTCAGACATGCAGAAGTTTCCTTTACACTGTATCACTTCAAAGGAGACAGAGAGGAGCTTGTAATGGCATGAAAGAGGTTTGTCTATTTTCAAACATATATTTTAAAATAGGTCTCAAGGAACATTAACACTCTAAATGTGTTTTTTTTTCATGTAGACTGACAATTAAGAGGAATATTTAGGCTCAGGAGAACTGTGATCAGACATCATCGGAGGCCTCTAATGTGCAGCTAAGTGCTACTCTACACTGCACGATGCCTTGGCTTGTTCTTGGTGAGTTCACTTTTGTTATGCCAACAGGGAGAAGAGGGGAGAGGAGTGGATGGAGAAGTTGCATTAGGCATGCATTCTTTAAAGTTTGTGCAGCTTTGTGCAGCTTAGCAATATTTGTTGTGGAAATCGAACAAGAGGCAACACTTTTGATCCCTGAGGCACAACGAATCAGCTGATACAGTAGCTTTCCGGAGTGCTGGATGGCTAGAGGGGTGGTTACACTTCTACCCCAGAGCACACACGATGGTGCTCCTATACCCAGTCAGTGTTTATCAAGCTAATGCTGTGAGATTATAAAAATTCTAGGATCACTTTTACAGGAGTAATTTTGCATATTTGAAATTATTTTATAATCCAGATAAGAAAGCCAGGTAACTTGTTTGAAACGCATATTCCAGTGTTCAAGCAATTTTGGAAATAGGCAGAAAATAAAGGTCAAGTCAGGTTACGATGAATGAAGGATGATATAATAAGCACAGCTTCAAGTTCAAAGTTGGCATTTGGCAATAAATGACTGAAATTGTGAAGTTGTAAATACATATTATTATAAACCTATTCCATGCAAGAACCTACATTTAGAGGTGAAATGGTCTTTTCATTTGAAATGGAGTAAAAAAAATCTAAATTTATCAAAATTAAAACAAAATAAAAAATTCAATCCAAAAAATGCTGTAAAGCCTCTAGTGGCATTTCATACCTGAAACATGCAGAGAGTCTTTCTGCTTATCATTCTCCTCAAAATTGCAGGAAGACCTGTCATCATCTGAGTAAGAGCGGTTTGCATCTCCCTGTATTTGGGACAAAATGTAGAGGGAGAAAGAGTAAAAAAGTATTGAAATAGTGAATAAATCACAAGCTAATTTAATTAGGACCTGCTAATTGTTTTTCCTCTCCTTATTACCCAAATAACTCAATTTCCAAATGGCTCAATTTCTTCCCAAGCTCTTCTGGTTTACGTTCACTTGTCAAATTCAGCTTTAAAATACAAAAGTCTGAACTTGTAACTTGAGAACAAAATGACTTATACATGTTATTGTGAATTAAATCAAGCAATATATGATAAAAGAATAAATAAATAAAACTAAATCCCTCTCCAAGCATTTAGTTCCAACTTTTGTTACTTTTATGGATACAAATTAGGTCAGTGCTCACAAAGTAACAAATTAATATTCAACCCTTCTTATTTCTCATTTATTATTGTTATTATATGTACACTATATAAAAAATGTTTTATTTAATAAAAAGTGGGACAAAGATGTTTGCTTTCTCAGTCACATCCATGTGTTTCATTAAATTGTGCGACAAAGTTATAACATGTGTCAACCCATAAGGGTCAAACAACTCAATAAATATCAGACTGTGTTACATTATGCATCATGTTCTCACCTTATAGCAGAACACTGTAGGACTAATATGCTGTGTTTTACAAAATGCCTCCTTTCCAATGCCCTAAACCAAGATGGCTACCCATGTCTCACCTCAGCTTGGAAACCCTCTACCAAGATGGCAACCAGTAAATTGAAGAGCACGTAGTTTCCAAAAGTCATAAGAGCTACAAAGTAGAGGGCAGCACAGGGCGAGGTGGAGGCCATGCCATTGTACAGCACCATGTTCCAGTCCTCCTGGGTCAGAATCTACAGCAAATATATACACAGAGTGGAGGAACACACACATATAGTACATACTTTACACACACAAACGTGCATACAGGTGCAAAAAAATAAGTTCACAAGCACATTTGGGAAATAAAAGTGTGTTGATGTGTGTGTGTTTAGCATGTGATGAAACTATCTGTACCTGAAAGACAGTGACGATGGCCCAGAGCAGGGAGTCAAAGTTCTTCCTGTCAGGTACTGTGTCTCCTGCCTCTGTCTTCAGACTGAACTTACAACCGAAAATATGCATCCCCAGGATACTGCAACATGAGAAGGTTTTTCCAATAATTCAGTCACGCACATTGTAGAATATAATATATTATTGAATTGACATGTGGGACTTTTGGATTCAAGAGAATGGGAAGGTGTGTCCAAACATTTGACTGGTATTGTACATGTGCCACGAGCTCTATATTTGTCAAATCTGAATGTGCATTCAAAATTAGAATGAATGAAATGACTTATTATTAAAGTAGGAGAAAGGAAATGATAAAACTAATCTTGTGTCTTTTCATACATGATTATGTTCTAGACTTTAACTTTAAAACAAACTCACACATGCATTAAATGAATGCATGCTTACTCACATATACATAAACAAATATTCATCACAATCTTCTATTTGTTTCATTAAAATCTTTTTTTTTCTGTCTTTCATTCTCCTATTTTCCTCCCTCCTGCTCTTTCCCTTCTATCTGCATCCATCTGCAGTTGTGACATGACTCCAGATAATGCTGTTAATATTCTCATTCATTGCTTCTTTCTTTAGAGCAATTACAGAAAGGTTTCAAAGTCTTAGCAAAGTGGCACTGTACATTAACGTTTTACTAAAAGCTATAGTGGCTAGATATGTTCTATAAGGTAAATGCCACTTGCTCAGGCTAAGATTAGCTTGCTAAAAGCTCTGATGCCATCTGTCTTGATGCACAGTTGTGCTTGATAGCTGTGCTGCAGGGGTAAAGAACCTGGCCGGCAGGTAATACACACACATCCGAGATCACACACAGACGTGTTCAAACAAAGAATAGCATTATGCTGCTGTGGAACTCAGATCTGTTATGTAAATATTATTGCACTCGCAACAATCACGATGAAAATTACAAACAATAATTCTGTGAATACCATCTTAATTTTTGGTTATCACACCCAGTGGAATTAGAGGGAAAACAGAGCAAGGTGTGTGTGTGTGTGTGCGCACTGGGGAGGTTAATAAGAGGAGAGATTAAGGTGAATGATTATGTACAGTTTTCAGCATCCACAACACAATATTCATTCAGGTGTAACCTAGACTGTTTATCGCATCATGTAACTTATTTATTTATAGAATAATTCTGCAAAGTGTTAGGACTACTCACCCTCTCCATCACTGATTTATTCTAACAGTTGACCTCATGCTATGATTGACATCATCCTTTTCTCATTATAAAGACAAACCATTGCTAATGCTGCATTGCTCACAATTTTCAACAGATTCTAAAGATATTCATGTCAATTTGAAATCAAATCAGTTATTTGTATGCCGTTGAAATTTGAAATTACTTTCTGTCTGTATCTGTCAGTGAAATAGTAACAGTTTGTTGTTATCATTGTTCTTTGGCTGAAGGACTATCTGTCTGTCTAATTTCATGGCAACTCAAAGGTTTATACTGCTGTCGGATTTATATATATATATATATATATATATATATCCTACTGGCAGACAGACAAACAAGCACAGGTAATCATAACCTTCATGGCAAAAGTAACACTGGAGGAGGAAGCAGGTCAAAAAGAGAAAAGCCTTGACATGGCTGAGATATGGTTTGGACAAAGATGAGATGCATCTCCAATAACTGGAAGCTAATCCTATTATTTGGCACAAACTGTGTTCAGGCCTTTGGCTATGTCTGCCTGCACCATGCTCAACCACTATATTTCATCTTAATTTGATATTCAATCAGCTTATTTTTGTATTCAAAGTTTTGGAGTGGCAACAAAACAACCTGTCTAAGGCTGCTACACTATCAGGCACCATACTGCACATATATACATTGATATATACATACAAACAGACATGCACAACTCACCACAATCTCTATTATCCTACTCTGCAGATTCTTATTTAACACATTCCTCCCTTCTCTGTGTCTCGCTAATCTCTTTTTTCTGTGGCATATTTCATATAAACGCATGCCCCTCTGCTCCCCTGTTACCTGAATATGAAGATAAAGAGCATGAGCAGCATGCAGAAGGTGGCTACGTTGTCCATCGTCTTCATCAGCACCACCAGCTGCCGCCTCAACGCAGGCATGAACCTCACCAGCTTGATGACCCTGAGCAGCCTGAAGGTTCTCAGCACTGACAAGCCACCGTCTGCCTGGCCGATGATCTCACACACACTGGGGTGTACAGTATGTTGCATTGGGTGGATGTGCGTATAACAGACAGAAACAGAGATAAAGTGAGAAATTGGAAGATGTGGACAAACTGTAAGGAGAAAGAGTTAAAGTTCAAATGTGTTTTGATATAATTGACAGACATGTGGGGAGAGGCAGATAAAAACTAAATAGCAAGAAGGGAAAGACCAGATAAGAAAAGATTAGATGAGAGGATAAGTAAGTCTTTTACACTGCATGAAAACACACTGCTGCACATTTTTAAGGTATAGAAATTCAGAGTCTGCCGCCATACATAATCCATACTGCTGTGTGATAAGGAATACTGCTGCATTTTGCATATTTTATCCCTATGCTGCTAGACTGTTTCTATATTAAACACTTGTCACATAAACTGAGTAGTGTTATTATGTGAAGCTCCATTGGGAATAAACCAAAAATGGTAACCATGGTTATTTTTTGGAGACAAGGGTGTATCTTGAAACTCATTTGATGTACAATATCATGACACATTTGGACAAAAGCTCTCATTAATTTCCAAATGAGTGATTTGGATTCTCTCATTTTAATGTAGGTGTTATGATTACGAACAATGGCTCTGCAATTGATAGTGTAAATATTTTATAGATCGCAGACCTGATGATGACAATGATGCCGTCAAAGATGTTATAGGGGTTCCTCAGGTACTCAAAGAAGCCAAAAGCGGTCAGCTTTAGGATCATCTCCAGGGTGAACATGCTGGTGAAGACAATGTTGCAGATTTCCAGGACATTTGTCAACTCGTCAGGCTGGTTGGAAGAAGGTGGAGGGTCACAGAAACACAGAAAGACAAAATGTAAGGAGCATGTACGATGTGGAAGTTGGCAGAATTGCACAAAGAGTGGTAGGCAAAAGATGGGGTGAGTTCCAACTGCAAGCGTTCCAAGTTAATAACAGAGCAGTGATAGACAGATAGAGGCAGGTACAGACAAAGAGATAAAAACATAGTTGATAATAAACACCTGCTTTGCAATCATGGCTGCTGCAACAAAAGATGCTGGAGGCACTGTGAGGAAAACAATTGTGTACGCATCACATTTATCCGCCTGTATTGAAAAAGGCTGTCACTCAAACTGTCACTCACTTGAAAGGAGAATTCTCCCCTACCTGGCAAATAAAATTAACACTCACACATCTTATCTTAGATAGAAAACAGTCAGAGAGGAAGAAAATAGATTGAAAACATATGGACACATATTGTGTTTTTTTTTTAGCACAGCTGTTTATGTGAAATTGTAAAGGAAAATTTAGGGAACATCACATCAGCAAAAATAAACAGTAAATTGAGAAAGAGAATGAGGAGTGTGCATTGTCCGTGTAGCACATGGTGTCAAACACTGGCTGAATAAAAGAGCATGTTATCAGGAATTGGCAAAGGAACATAAACTGCACACACAAGGAACAAGCACACACACACACACACACATGCTCCAGTCAATTCTGGGTTTATTTCCATTTGTATGTGCATGTGCAGACGTATACTTTGTGTGTGTGAGTGAATGTGTGTTATGCATGATATGGATCAGATGCTTTCTCTGATACCCCCTGTGAATTTCAGTTTCCAAGCCAGCAGAGAAAAAGCCAGCTAGCCCTGCCAAAGTTAGCAAACCATGTCAAAGAAAAACACACTTTCATCCCTCCCTTCCTCTAATCCGCTTTTTCTCCCAATCTATCTCCATCCCCCTAGTTCTCCATCCCTTTTTCTTTTTCTTCCTGAGTCTCATTATCAGGCAGACCCATCTCTTCCTGATCAATATCCTCCTGTCGATCAGAGGAGGAAGAACCGGGGAGAGGAGGAACCGAGGTAAAGGAGAAGGGAAAAAAAGAGGAGAGAGCGGGGGAACTGTTTGGGAGTAGATGGTGGGGAAAGGTGAGGAGAGGAGAAGGAAGGAGAGGAGAGGAATTTACTTAGATAGAGCAAAGAAGAGCAAGAATGATAAAAGGGATGGAAGAAAAGGAAATAAGTCCAAATATTAAAACTGATAATGACAATAAAACGATGAGTTGTAGTAGGGAATAAGGAATGCAAAGATAAATGTGCACATATGCACGGACACTATAGTTTTTTAATCTTCAGCAGTTACAGTAGCTCTAACCTTGACCTATGTCCACGACTCACTCACTAGTCCTGATTACAAACACAGGATATGAGATTTATTGCTATTGACAGAACCATCACAGCCCTTGACACCACAGTTTAACTCAGACAAAATACCATCATTCCTCCCTCTCCTTCTGCAGATCTTTGTAGCTCCCATCTTCCAAATAACATCTCATGTTTTATCCTTTACTTCCTCTCATACAAACATATTTTCCTGTTTCTCCCTAAAAATATGTCTTCATCCAGCGTGTGAATGTTGCTTAAGTATGAATGAACCTCCAAGCCTGAATTCCAATGTGCCCGTTTCTTTCCTACGAAAGATATATGTCCACAGACCTCACATGAATGCAAATAGGCAGCTTGTCTTCAAACTTGTGCAGCACCATCTGATGAATTAGTCAGTTATAGTTCAACACAGCTATAAAAATGAAAAAAATCTTCAAGGTCATACCTACAGAATAGTATACTTTTTTTAAAATTTAAAACCACACACTTCAGGTTTGACATTTCCCGAGGGTGTGGTGCAAGTAAGGCAGCCTTGTAGTTAGCTGTTTTTCAGGGAGAAGCACATCAGCTTCAGAGTTCCTGTTTTAGAACAAAATCACATGAGGTAAGGCACTCCTACTGCAGAGCAAAAACACACACTTGTATCACTGCTTCTGTATCAGCCTGTGGAAACTGTGGAGGGAGAAAGACTCCAAAGACAGACAGACTGCATGCAAATGTGTAATGTTGTGTTTCCGCATACATGCCTACTTTGAAACGCACACACACACACACACACACACACACACACACACACACACACAAAATCACACAGGGAATTGAGCTGAAAACTGCTGTGTAACCGGCGTCTGCCTCGCTCTTCCCCTCACGCTCGTCTCCCCACCCCCCCTCACCTCGTTTATTTTTAGAGTCTTCAGAGATGAGAGAAAGCAACTACTCTGTACGCTGTCAAAGAGTGAGTGGGTGGATGAGAAAGAGAGGGAGAAGTGGGGAGACGGAGGGTGAAGCTGAGGGAGGTAAAAAAGAGTCAGGGAGTAGATGAGACGCTTGAGGTAAGGCGGGGAGGACGTACGGGGAGGAAAGAAGGAAGACGGTGAGGAACAAAGGAACAAGTGGGGGGAAGGAACGTGCAAAGCAAAGGTGCACAGAGGGATTTAAGGAGAAAATAATGGGAGAGAGGTGGAAGTAAAATTAGCAAGGGAGGGAGTAGGAGAGAAAGAGATTTAAAAACAAGTGCTGAGAGAAAAGAGAATGGCGTGATTTGAAATAGAGAAATGAAGGAAAAAGAAAAAGCTGTTTTATGTAACAGCTTGTGAGTGTATGCGCCTTCATGTCTTTTTGTTGGTGCATGCACACAGTTTTAAAAAGATATTTGTGTATATTCATGCACACACCAGGCACAAATAGAATGTGTGTTTGCATCTCTATGTGTTTGTATGTGTGCGTGCGTGTGTGTACTCTTGGCAGGCTTCTCTCACTTGCGCTCTCAGACACCTGCCTTGTCTGCTTCTGAGGAGCCTGGCCAATGTTAAAAGCCAGCTCGGTTTTGTCTACCGCTAGGCTAAATGTTTACACCTCTGTCAGGAAACGGCATGGCAGTGATTCTCCACTCCCACACTCATCCTTCTGAATGTCATCGGCTATTATATTATTTATAGCAGCAATCCTTCATCAGCGGTGATGATGGTTTATCTGCTGAGGCTGTGCTGATTTGTGGGAGTGAGAAGGGAGCAAGAGAGATGATTATGCTAACAGATCGTTTTGACACTATAGTTTGTCAGGCTAACGGATTAAAGGCAACGGATGAGGGTAACGGCCATTGTATTAAACCATTTTTCAAAACATTCAATATCTTTGTTGCCAAATTACAGGTATTTGAAATCAGTTCATAAATAAATAAATAAATACATATCTCAAATGGCAGCCTGTGCTATAAATGCACACATAGAGCGAGTGTACATTTCCATTGCAGAATTTCCATCATTAAAACAACTCTGAGATCCTCTTTTTAAAAGAAATACTGCTCTCACTCTGTCTTTGATTAATTTACGGTGATCATTTTTTTTGTTCTTTCTTGATATTTGCCTCTTGCAGAAAAGCAACACCACTGGAATGCTTTTAATGTGAAATACATTACGTGTGAGTTTGCGCCAAATTAAGACAACAAAAACAGGAGCAGGTGACAGCACTGACCAGAACATCTTACCTGGTTATGATGTTCGATGCCCATACTGATGGTGTTGATGAGAATAGCGATCATGATGCCCCTGCTGAAGTACTTGCTCTCCACAATGCCCCACAGTCTCCTCCTCATACCATTCCAAATGTCCTTACAATATCTAAAGCATGTCTTCTTCTTCTTCTTCTTCTTCCTCTCTCCATCTCCCCTCTCCTCTAAGTGGTTCTCCTCCTTGCTCGTCTCCTTCACAGCATCCTCCTCATCTTCCTCCCCGTTGGCGGAGTCTCCCACAGCCCTTGCACCCTCTTTTAGTGCTAATGCACATATAGGGCAGTCCTCGGGATTCTCAGGCACAGCCAGACTGATGGAGTTGGCTAGTGGTTGAGAGCCATGGTCTTGCTTGCTTTGGTGTGGACAGTGGGATACTACAGAGATGCAGGCAATGAAATAGAGAGAATATGAGCCTGTGGATGCACTTTAATTTCAGATGTTCAGGTGTTCTTTTGCATGATAAGAAAAATCAAGATGTAAAGTATATTTTGGACAATATGAGGCAGACCTTACCAAAAGTAAAAGTTAAAATCGCATCCATTAAAATACAGCCATACTGTATTTATACTCAAACCCAGTTACACAGTTCTACATGTTGTCTGAAATTAAAATGTCAAATGTTACATAAATAAAACATATGCATTTTCTGAGGTCCCCCTACTCACATTTTGGGTGCCTTGAATGGTGGCGCTCTCCATTCACATTCCCTCCACCACGCCTGTTGCCCCTGCCTCCACCAGCAGGCGGGGGCTTGCCCCTCAGCGTGTAGTAGAGAGCTGCCGATCTCCTCTTAGCCTTGCGGAGGACATGGCAGACCAGCTGGAAGATCTCCTCATAGCAATCTCCTGGCTCAGCCATGCTGGCCAGGGTGGAGGAGGACAGGCATTGCGCCCTTTGCTCCTGCATCAGCTGGTGTTCCCGCTGTTTGGTCTCCGAGAACTGAGTGGCAATAACCACCAGGCACAGGTTGATCATGAAGAATGAACCAATCTGGATGGGTGTAGAACAACAAACAGAAGGTTGGAACTTGGTGTGATGTACAGTACATCAAGTGAAATAAAGCCAGTGCAACCAACTGAAAATGACTGCAAAGAACTCTGGGCTCACAAAGGATGAATTGTTTTGTGGAAAAGAAAGGGAGTCAAGAACTAGTGCAGAAGCCAAGATTAAACAAACGTAACTACCCTAACTAAACCAAGAAGCACCAGTTCAGTGTCTTATTTAAAATCGGCGCCCAGATAGCTGAATGGTTACTGCGTATACCATATGACTACAATGTCTCTGGTTCAATTCAAACCAGGGACCTTTATTCCATGTCATACCCATCTCTCTCTCCACATGATTCCTGTCTGCCCACTATCGAATAAATGCCAAAAAACCCCCTCTGTTCTCTGTTTAGGAGCAGCTGAGATTGACACTTAAATGAGAATATCTGGTCCACCTTAAAGGTCAGTGAGCCTGGTCAGGTTAAGCTAACCTGTTGTCGCTTACTTCGAGGCTAACCCCCTTCAGTTTTCCAGCAGTTGGGGAAACAACAGACAAGACTTTTCTTGGTCTTGAGAAGCTGCAGCATTTATTAACTGACACACTGTAGCCTATACTGTTCATTTACTGCCAGATTGACAACTTACAGGTAACCCTTTCCTCTGCTCTGCTCACATCACTTTTCTGTCACTCGCTCTACTTGCCCAACCACACACATTACACACTGCACTATAGGAACTATGCCACTCTTATAACAGATAGATGTCCTTTGAAGAATAAGGAGAGAGAGGATTCTAGGATTTGATGCACTGGTCGATGATTCAAAACAATTCCACAATGACGTAGGGTGTTATCGTGCTCGCACAGTGTGTGAGTTAAAATCATTAGTAGCCAATTGATATTAATGATCACGTGAAATTTTAGCAGTGGCGTTCATAATTCTGCAGCGGTGCAAATTATGAAAATACAGCCTTGGTTGTGTATCAAGATCACACATTTGCTGATTTTAATTATGTGTGCCAATCCCCCTGTAGAAATGTTAGCACACATGCTAAGGATGGCTGGCTTCCCACCAAACCAAGGATGATAGGAGCAGACAGACAGAGCCAACACATGCCTAAAGCACAGTTCAGCGTCTGCCTATCTTTCTCTTTGTTTTATTCCTAGACTCTGACTTAAGGTTCTCTCCACCCCTACTCCAACTCAGTATCTTTCTTTACTTTTCTCATGCTCATGCTCAGCATTGCTTCTCATTACCTATCAGTATATCTCTATTTTTAGTCTTTTTCACCAATGAGCTTTCATTTTCTTGTCATGAGTCAAAGTAAGGGTTGAAGGGCAGGGGTTAGTTGTAGGGAGGAGATGGGGTGCAAACGTGTTAGCTGACCCTTTTTGTGGCAGTAATGGAAGTCACTATAGGGCTGCTGAAATGGCTTTTATTGGACTGCTCTGAGCTGGTTAAGGAACAACGATTAGATCAATATTGTCTAATGCTGAACAACTCAAAACCAGACTGCTGGATGTAAAGAGCAGCTTGTAGCCGGGTCTACGTTTTGTTCATTGTAAATCTGAACATGTATCCCTCTTTCCTCTTGGACAGAGCTCTCTCTCTCTCTCTCTCTCTCTCACACACACACACACACACATACATACAAATAAATACACTTGCAAGGACAAAATGTTTGGAGCAGGAACACTCAATAAAACATGCGCAGATATAAAATCCAAACAGAATAACCTTCCACCTACACAGTACACTTTCATCCACAGTGATCAAAGATGCAGGACAAGGTGAAGGAGAGAGTGGAGAAGCTGAGGAGGAATGAAAAAAGAAAGACAGACTCCTGAGATATTCACAGAGAGAGAAAGAGAGAGGAAACATGGGGGGGGGGGGGGGGTGTTGAGAGGGAGGAGAGATGCCCATCTGTGGTCTGTGGGTCAAAGCAGGTCTGCAGGTGTGTGGGGCTTTGATTTCCCTCCAGGCTTGCATCTGTTTGTGTGTGTGTGTGTGTGTGTCTATTCTGTGATTCTGATCAGTAGACAGCTTTGCGCATAATCAGGGAGGGCAGTCCAATATCACGCATTCGGATGATCACTGAATTATGCATGCATGAATACACACACACACACACACAAACACACACACACAGTCACATAGACAAAAGCATGTGTGGTCACACAGTCACACACATTCAAATTAAGATGGCAGCCTTAGCTTACTAGTGATTGCGTGTGTCTGTGTGCTTCCATGCAGAAGCTGTCACATACATTTATGTGTATACATATACACACATACACACACACACAACCTCCTAATAACTGCCCTCTTGGTAGCACTTAGCTCTAAGTCACTTAAATCCATTTACTCACACTCTTCAGTGTGTACACTTGGGTTGCACACTTGACAGTATATCAAGCAGATAGAGATGAGACTCTGTGTAACGGCAGAGGTCAAACTTCCCTTTGTGTCTGAGTTTTATATCGGGGAACACACACTTATTGGATCAACTAACAGGCAGTGGAGCACAGTATACTGCCACCTAATAACTACACATCAGAGTGGAATAGAGAGAGGGGGGAAAAAGAGAAAGAACTGGCCAAGTAAAAGGAAACAAGAGACAGGAGTACAAATTAGAGAGTCAAGGTGACCCACCCTAATTGTGTGAACAACACCTTAGGGGCCCACTGTGGTGCCAGCCCAGAAACTTCTCACAGTGTCAACAATACTTCCAAGGCATCCCTCAGGACCTCTGACTACAAATTGCTAAACAGACTGGAGCCTTGCAAGGAAGCACATTTGTGTCTATCAATCATCACAGAGGGAGCAGTGTGTTTCTCTAGTTGTTAGGTGTTGTGCAAGTAATTGAGCTCTGTATATTGAACATAAAGCAAACTGTTTTCGCTCAGAGCCTAATTGTAGTGGTTCTACTGGGACGTGAAATTACATATGTGATACACTTGTGGTCAGATCAATTTCATGTGTCCTGTTGGACATTTGTATAATTGTTGTAAAGGGACGTTCAATCCTCATGAGATTTTGGAGCAGTGGCTCAATGGAGCAGTTTAAACCAGGAAAAAAAAGTTTACACTGACCCATTGTCAGCTATCTTTGGGTCCCAAAAAGCGCTTATACTAGTAATGCCAATCTCAGGTCAAATTCTGCCAAAGATTCACATAATGCCAGTGATGTGAGGAAGAAGTGGGCAAGAAAGGGGGAAAGAGAGAAAGAATTGGCCATGAATTGGCCCCCTTCTTTCATAGGGTAGGTCTTACACTGTGTTTGGTTTTGTTCTTTCTCATTATTACTGTGGTGTGTGAGAGTTTTAGCGTACTTGTGACTGATTGCTGTATTTGTATTCTTTACTTCGTTTCATCTTTTTTTTTTAATTTATCCTATCACCTTCCATTCACTCACTCCCTCTCACTTGTCTTTGTTCGATATTATTTTGACGCTCTCCTCTTTCACCTCCTTTTTTCTCCTCCTGGTCTAATTTTCAGGCTTTCCAGACCCACTTACTAAAGAATGTATGTCAATTTCTTATTGTGTTCACCTGCTGGCAGCTAAGTGCAACATCTGGGGCGTCTATTGTACGTCTGCTGCTACACGTAGAGGCTGACTGCTGTTTTACTGACAGACAGTAGCATGGAAATGCAGATTTAAACAACCTTCATTGTGCTGCCATCTGGCTCTGCGTGCGAAGAGCTGATTTAGCTCTTGTACACAGTGTGTACAAGACAGTACAGTACATTTTCTCTTGGGCATATAAGTTTTCTTCTGTTTTTTTTTTTCCAACTGTACTTCCTCCTCCTCTCCCTTTTTTCTCTCTCACCACCAAAGATAAATTTACGTAACATCCACCTCCTTGCCTCCCTCAAACATTGATTGTAGACAGTCCTTTATGCTACTATTGATTTTCACAAGTCTATTAACACTTCAATCCACCTCTCAGGAAATATCCTCATTCAATTTATTGATGGCAGGAGACCACAGTGTCTAACTTCAGTTACACTTCATTCTTTCTTTATTTTTTAGTCATCAGAACACACCGTATACTGGATGTGACAGCTAGTAGGGATGTAGAATACTAATATACTGATAAATGTAGTAATAAACGTTACTTACAATGATGAGTAAGATGAAGTAGATGAAGTTGTAGAAGGAATGGGCATCCATTACATTATACATGATCTCTACCCAGCCCTCCAGAGTGATCACCTAGGAGGAAAGGTTCAACTGACATTAACATTAACACATTTTGCACCAGGGCATGTTCAAAATTCTAAGCTTGAGAGACCTGCGTGTGTGAAAATGGCATTCTCACATGTCTGTAGGCGAACATACCTGAAAAATTACTATCCAGGCATAGACAATGTTGTCAAAGTTGATGGCACCTTTGTGGGGGTTACTACTCCCCGTGTGGCAGCGAGTGTAATACTGGTTCCAGTTGATGCACAGACCCATTGCATCACCAGCACCACTACCGTTTGCCATGGGCTCAGGACTCAGGCCCAGAGCATGTCTGTGGAGCGCGTCCTCCTTATCCAGGCAGCACGTGCGGCCTCCTTCGCGCCTCGCCGGCACGTCACTACATGACATGATGCCGTTATCAGACGCCAGGGAGCAAATGAAGGGTCGTTCATCATCCTCCTCCGGCTGGTAGTACGGAGGTGGTAGGGCCATACCTGAAGAGCTGGGATAGTGACAAGGTAAGAGCCTGAGTTAGTAGGTTATGGGATAGAATATTTATATGTAGTATACAACACAATATAATTTTATTATGTTTCACTATCATATTTGGGATGTTTTATATAGATGTTATATAGCACAGTGAATTAAGTAAATCCCTGGAAGCCTGTGGGATAAATGCATCATTGAAGGTGAGCAGGTGAGTAAAGAAATGGAAATGATTCTGCACGTATAGGGAGTATATACTGTACTCTCTCTCACTCTCACACATGCACACAAGTATACCCGTATAGTGTCATACACACAGATGCACACATAACCAACTTTGAGGCTGTGTTGGTTTTCTTCTCACTCTCTTCCATGTCACTCTCAGTTTTTACCAATTTTGTCTCCAATCCAGTCTAATTAATAAAACAAATATCCATCTTTGCTTTAGAGATCCAAAAGATGTTGACCTTACTAGACTCATACATGGATCAGTATGGAGCTGTAACACAGTATATACAGTTTTTATGCATACGTGTGCGTGTGTGTGTGTGTGAGAAAAAACCCTGACGTAGCAGTGAACTAGAGAACACCACCTAAAGCTAATGCAGAAAACCAAAGGCATGCTGACAGGTTTAGTAAACAGGGGTAGGGTCATGTGTTGGTCAGGATATGACAAAAAGAGTGGCCTGAAGAGAAATCAAGCTGCATCTAAGACGTTACATTCAATTGCATAAAGCCCCCTTATCTATCAGTATGGAGAAGGAGCACCTATGGCAAACTTTGTTGTTCTAAGTTTGTATACAACTCTATTAGACTTTGTTAGTTTGAGTCAGTGAACCAGAGAATTAGAATAAATTTGTGTTGTTTATTTGCAGTTAGCTTTGCCATCAGAGGCGAGTCAATTAATCTTACAGCAGCACCTGTGCTCTCACTTTTTTTTGGGGGGGTTTGCTCCTGTTTGGTGGTGCAGCAAGAGTGATGAAACTAATTCATTCAATTCATTTGTGAAAACCAAAAAAAAAAAAGCTGTGGTGACAGCTTTCCAAACAGCCATCAATGCATCATAGGGCTTACTAATTAATTACTCACACAAGACACAAAGAACGGCAATCTTTCGCAGCCATTCTAGCACATCATGGTAATACCTTATAATATAAAACGCAAAAATATAAAGATTTGCTGCATTCTGGTGGCACAGATTGTCACTCAGGTGTGTAACAGGGGATTCAGCTGGTAGCCCATTCCTTCAACACCTTGCAAGTAAATAATTGGTCTGATCTTGACAAAGCAGAAATAACAAGTGAGTTCTGCCATTTGAAACCGGAACAGCTGTCTGCTGCTGCCCTGATTACACAGCTGAACACATGGACCTCATTTGACTGGGACTGTGATAGGTGGAGATAATCATATATCACTTTCTGAGATGCAATGTGTTCAAGAAGGCAGGATTTTAATGAGTGCCAAGAGGTCACTGAAAAGGAGCTCTAAAATGTCTAATGGGGACCTTGTGTTCTTAATCTGATAGAAATTAGGGTGCGTTCTCTTAATGTATACATCAGGATCTGTCCTGATACAGAAACAGATGTATAATTTGTAGTCAAAGACACAGGCATGAAAAGAGAGAAAGTGATAGTTACGAAGCTAACAAACCAATTGACAAGCACATCATTGGAGATGAGTGTGTTTAGCACCAGACGACAGATTGTTTAATCATGTATACTAAGTCATGTGGAAAGTGTATGTGCGCTCGTGTACCCTAGCATGAAATCAGAGGAAATTACACACATACACACACCGTCAATGAACTAATTTACTCCCTGTTTAGTAATCCTTGTGAGTGAGTGATTGAGCAGTGTCTTTGGCTGATTCTTGCTTGAACGTAATGACACACATCTCTAAAATCTGAATCCGACTGATTGCCACTGGCTGAAGCACCTTATCATTTCCCAAGATGACTCCTGTACCTCTCAGTTTTAATGAAAGCATGCCAAAAGAGTCTGTCTTTCACTTCATGTCCACCTAGGAACTCAGGCTCATGTCCCTTTGCGTATTTATCGAAAGTGAAAGTTTGTGATGTGCTGATGGGGCTATTTTGATAATTTTCACTACAAATACCACTGAACAGAGGAAAAAAAGTATAGTTTTTAAGGATATATTAATTCAAAGCAGTAGATGGGGAATGGAAAAACACAAATGAGTTATGGTAGTAAAATAGACAACACTATTGACATAAGCCCAGTGCAAGATTAAGAGTCCTTGGAAAATGGAAAATAAAAAAAGGAAAAATAGTCCTACAGCCAGTTAGTGAGACCTATGACGTGTGTGTGATCGGACATGACTGGAGTAAATGAGGACAAGGTGTGGGTGCTCATACCAAGGTCTGGGCCTGGGGAAGACAAAAATAGACCCCCTCTGTCACCAGGCCATCATTACTGAACACACGCATTCAGGGTCACTTGACCTTCAGTATTTACTCATTGCGCTGTCTCCGTCTGTCACTCCAGCTCTCCCTTTTCTCTCTTCTTTCTATGTCTTTTTTTTTTTTGCTTTTTTTCCTGTATGTATCAGTCTCCTCACATTCTTTTTTCTCTCTGCAAGGGGAGTAAATAATCAGGGAAAGATTGGCTTAAGGCAGATCGTATGTAATGCACACACCTGCACAACCACAGTCAATTCACCGTGACACTTGCCCTGATACACTCACATACTGTGCACCTCAAGCAAACTACAATACAGTACAACATTGCCTTACAGTGCATTTGACACCTGAACTCTTTTACTCTTTCTTTTTGCCCCTCTTCCTTTTCCTTTCTCTCCTTTGCCTTCCTTTTTCTCCCTTTGTCCCAACTCTATCTCCTCTTCTCTTTCCTTCTCTCTTTCAGATTGGCTCTACTCTCCATTCCTCTCTTTTCCACCTATCCCCCCTTTCCTGTCCTCTTCGGTTCTCTCAATCCTCCTCTGTCTCCTCCAGTCAATATTTGGATGGATACTGCTGACATACTTAGCAGGAGAATTTCTCTTTTCTTCCGCAACCACAAACCACACACAACACATAGAAATGCACACTAATTCCATGATCAATAGTAACAGTGGCCATACCGGGATATACCACTCCTCATGGAGAGTAGCTTGGAAACCGTGCATTGATTTGGTGGCAGAGCATAGTGTCCAGGTATGAATTGAAACACAATGACTTTACTGTATGGAGGACACATAAGACTGACAACGGAGACGGATAAAAGAAAGGATATCAAAAAAGTGCTGCACTAGATATGCTAAAGAGAAAGCGATAAAGACTTAGAGACAGGGAGAAAGAAAGAAAGAAAGAAAGATGGAGAGATAGAGAGACTCTGTCAGCGTAGTGGAGCATGAATGAAGGCTGTTGCCCCCATGCTGGTGACTTGGCATTGCACAGTATGGCATAGCAAAACCTGGCATCACACTGAGAACACACCTGCTAGCGGAAAGAAAGCCGGCGAGAGTGATCAAGGCTACAGCGTAACAGAGGAAAGAGACAGTTTCCAGCAACGGTACTAAGTGAACGGTGCTGTGGGACAGTTGGGGAGGGAAGATTGGCTAGAAAAAGAATGACAGAAAGGAAGATACACCATATTAAAATGTATATAGTAAGGGAGGCTAAGGAGGAGAAACAGGGGACAAACTCCCCTTTACAATAAAAACATCTGCCAGAGTGCCTCCTCTCTATGGCCATTAGTGTAAGATATTTGTTGTAATGGGACAGCTTAGAGGTGTGAATGTGTCTTTGCAAGTCTGGATCACTCTGCAACAAATCCTCTGTGTGTGTTTTTTACAACTTGCAAGAACAAATAAGCATCTAAGGTGAATGGAAAGATTATGATAAGATAAATAAGCAAGCTATTTATAGAAGGTATAGAAGAAGGCATGAAAAAGAGAGAGATAGAGATCAAAGGAAGGAGGGTGTAAAATAGCAAAGTGAATGCTGCACTTGACTGTGACACTTAGCCCACTCCATTATAACCTCTCAGAGAGCTAACGTTAGCTCTTTACTTAGCATAATAGTCCTCAAGCGTTAACTCACTACGACCTTTCTAATTAAGCACTCGAGCACCCCGGCTAACCTGCATAATATGTTAATACAATGCTTTAAATAATATGCAAAAATAATACTTTGCTTAAATAACTGGCAACACTCAGTTCAATCTGAGATCACTGCTAAAAAATCTGCAGCTGCATTAGTCAGCAAGCGTGCGTGGGAGTTAGGAGTGTATCAATCAGTCTACTGGAAGAAAAACGTTTTCTAAAGCTGGATTAAAGCAACATTGTGATTGTCTAGTCTAGTGATCCCCCAGGGCTAAACTTTTTCTTCTCCTTTCTTTTTTGCTTCACTGCATCCAGGAAAATCAAAGTAAACTCCTCAGATGGTCCTATTACTCATGAACTCACCCTTTAGACCGGTGAAGATAAATGTAGAAAACACTGGTTTAAGTACCCTTGTGATGTGATTGCTGTAAATTTTATTAGACTAAATGTCAGCTCTCAACATTAAGAGGAGGACAAAGCAGGCGGGAAAGTGCTAGCTGGCGGACACGTGTCCCCTTTCATCTGGTTATTACATCCGTCATTAGTATACGCTGCATCAGCATAACCGGAGATGGTACGGAGTAATATACATGGCTTATATACATATTAAACCACACACATCAGGGGCGTGTGTCTCTCTAGCAAGCTGATGCCAGCATAAAAAGGAAATTAAGATAATGCCATGAAATCAAACACTCTTGAAACCTGGTGAATGTCACTCTCTCACACACACACACACACATTCACAGACACAGTAGGTGATGTTGTCATGTAGGGTCATGAATATGGAGGGATGCAGCTGGAATCTAATCAACTTCTTAGTTGCAAGACAAGGACAAGGAAATAGCTTGAGAGAGAGAGAGATGGAAACTGATAAAGAGGTAGAAAGACAGGAGTCAAACGCTGGGAGACAGAGTTATGCTCTTGTATGCACTAAAGTTAAACACACAGTATTTGTATAACCTTGTATGGAATGTGGAAGGGGAAATGATCTATTAAAGTGCATGTTATATAGAAATGGTACCGTACATTTTACAAAATAATATTTCAATAGATTTATTACTGTAATATGTTTTTTTATTTTCACTAGTATGACATGATGAAGGTGAGAAGAATGGAAAAGAATACAGGTGAGGTTTGAGGGCAGCGTGAAATTCTCTTCGTGGCCCATCAACTTCATTTTTAGAAACAAAAGCAATAGCACAACACACATAATGTACACACTGATGTACAGTGTAACTCACAGAGTGAAGTTCTCTTCAAGGTAGCAGCGGTTCCGCAGTAGCCCCGCCCACAGCTGCACGCCAATGATCCCGAAGATGAAGAAGACGAAGAAGCAGAGCAGTAGCACGTTGCCCAGCATGGGTAGAGTGTCCAGCAGCAGGTTCACCAGGATACGCATACCTGTGTATTTTAACAGATCAATCAATCAATGAACTGTAAGACAATAACACGCGGCAGCCATAAGCTAATGTATTAGTGATTGACTGTGGTCATCTATTTTATCTCATGAAAACTTATTACCAACATTACTACATTCAAAGCACTGAATGATTATTTACTACTAAATTGATTTTGAAGGAAACATAATTGATTCCTTGCTTATGTTCACTGCCAATGTTTCTTCCATTACAGGAGATGCTTTGAGAGAAGTAAACACATCCTGTGTGGAGCTTCAAGTCAGTCTAGACTTTTTCAATATTTAACCAAGACCGTCTTTCCCTTGCCATAACGAAGTTCTTTGATTAGCTTAAACATGACCATAGACAACATTCTTTATGCTTTAATGACTTTGACTGGATATTATAAGGAAGAATTAAATATGTTGTCAACATTTTTTTTCTAATGTTTCCTCATTATACTGATAAATATTCATTCTGGGTGGTATTACATTTCCTTTTAAATGTATTCACTGTTGCAATCAGGTAGTATATGACTGCAATTTCTAGAGGACAGAGATATTTAAAAGCATTCCCCACATTTCTACACATTGGTGTGAGACATCAACAACGGCAGTTACAATTCAGTATATGACAGCAAACTGATTTGAAAGCACAATTTAAGAATTAAACAGAAGGTGATAAAAAAAAGACACATGGAAGCACACACAGTGAACAAAAAGAGAGACACGGTGGTTCAAAAGTGGAAGTTAACAACCTCTCCAGAGGAGGCAATATGTAAGACAAACACTTCTGTGGCAACATGGGGAGACCGAAATAGTAGGTACGCTGTACACGAACCATCCCCCAACAGATCAAGAGCTTTAAAGTTAGAATATCATTAAGAAAAACACACATATTAATGTCAGTCCACAACATGAAAAGAAAACAAAGCATAATCAGGCTACATGGGGTCTCATTCATGATTAGATGAAGCCTAATTGCATACAAGCATATCCCCTGTCAAATAATGATGACCTCATCCCCTGTGGATGGTCCCGTCCCGCAGTGATGACATATTGAGATGTGATTAGTGAAACATAATGACAGCTGATTGGAGTAACGAGAGAGAGAGGTGAAACCATCTGATGAGATCACAGCAACCCCGCACTGACACCTGAGAGAGGTGTGTGTGTGTGTGTGTTGCTGTTACTACTGTATGAGTGTGACTTTGTGGGCATGACAGCAACTCAACAGCAGGTTAACGTGTCATAAACACAACAGTGCATCTAAACTGCCGACAGAGTGAATGACAGGAGAGAAGCTGAGAGTGAGAGACACACAGAGAAACTGGAGAGAGAGACAGAGAGAGAGTGAGAGAGAGAGAGAGAGAGAGAGAGCGATGATGCGGATGTACACACATGTAGACAGCATTTACAAGAATGCAAACACCTGTAGTTCATTCAATTAACACAAACACAAAACCATGCAAACAGAAACTGGGAGTAAAAATGTTATAGCTCATTAAAGAAGATCTCCCCGTTCCCTAAGTGCTAATAACTCCATTTTTTTACTACATCCACTGGGAGTGTATGCTCACTTGTAGAGGTTCATTTTTCAAGTCAACATACAGTATGTATCTGCATGTGGAGAATTAATAGATTTGAATTATTTACATGTTCTGCATAAAATTAAGTTTACTGTGTTGACATTAAATCCTCAAGCTCTTTGTAGAGAGACAAGTTGGGAATGACAATGAATTAAAAAGTAATTTCGAATTGAAATTTTGGAATTTGTGGAAATTTTTATCTCAAGAGCGAAAGGAGGGAATTTTTCTTGAGGTGAGTATACACCCTCCTCTGGCTTATTTGTCTCATTAACTGGTATTAAATGGAGAGCAGTAGTGTTGCTTGTGTGTGTATGTGTCTCTGGTGGTGGCTGGAGGCGAGTCTAAATGTGTTTGTTCCCGAGGGTCCTTGTCATTAGGCCACTGTTCCATTAGGCCTAATTGGGTGAAGACAGAGAGAGATGGAGAGAGGGACAGAGAAGGAGAACAAGAATGAGATAAGGCCCGAGGGTGAGCCGAAAAATAGGGAGTGCCAAAATATGAAAGAAAGTACAGAAGAGCGAAAGAAAAAAAACAAAAAAAAAGAGAAAATGATGCATTCAATAACCACAAATATTAAAGGAAAACAAACTAAAGTTACCAGAGAGAACAAAAACAGTGTGGTATCAAAAATCTTTTTTTTCCTGCTTTTTCTGCTTTGCCTGTTCTTCTTTCATTCTCTCTCTCATTTTCTACAGTACCTGCCTCCATTTCTCTCCCCTCCTGGTGACTGTACCAGTTTGCCAGCTCCTGCTGTTCCCAGATAAAGATGGATGCCTCCCCTTGTGCCACAATGGAAACACATTTACAGCTACCTGCCTGTGCTATTCATTTATGAACCAGGAGAATTCTCTTCTCTTCGTTTCTTTTCTCTTCTCTTCTCTTCACCTCTCTTCTCTTTTCTTCTCTTCTCCTCTCTTCTGTTTGTTGTCTTTCCCACTCCTATTCTGTCTAGCACACACACACACACACAGGACTGGACTGGACTGCACAGGACTATTATCTGCCATTTTGTTGGAAGGTTACAAATTGAGGTGTGTGTGGGGTCAGGATGTGTTGACGCTCCCTGTGTATCTGTGGGCAAAGTAGCAATCCAACAAAACAAGGAACAAATAGCTTTATCCCCATGCTTCCTCCTCTCTAATGGGGTCACAGATAGGGAACAGAATCAGCATGAACACATCATACGCACACAGATAACTATGAAGAAATATAAATAAGAGAAACTGAGAATAGGCTCATACACATACATGCATACACTTACAGCATCATATGCATCTGCTAACAAACTCATCTATCCAGAGATTCACTCTTTGATGCATAATTGTCTCCAAAAACGCATATCTGTTTACAATCGGCACACTTCTCCCTGAAACACTGTATGCACACTGCTACACACAATGTCTTCTAATCAAACATCTTGAAGCATAATGCAGTTAACATCCATATTTTGTGAGTGCTGGTGCTGTGGCTGTCTGAAATATTGGGTTGAGTGGGTTCTTTGTTGATGGCTCCACCTGAGAGATAACTTGTCCTTCGGAATGTGTGGAAAAATCAATTCAACTCAGGAGCTGAAGACAGGCTGCTTTTTCAGGTAATTACACTTAATACGAAGAATCTGCCATGATGGGACACTTCACGTTGTGAGCAAAAATCTTTGCTCCAGGTAGAGGAGAAGCTATAATTTTGGATTTATGTGTAGTTATCTGTCTCAGTGGTCTGTATTTAGCAGAGAAACAATGAGAGAATGAGATGAAGAACAATACATATATGTATAGTTTTACATGTTGGCTTACAGAGATAACACACAAGATTAGCTTCTAGAAAAAAAGTGTTGTTATAGTACACTCCTGCAGTCTTTTGGGCCTGTGTGGCCTCTCTCTGTTCATTGCTCTCCTCCTCACATGGAACATTTCCTGCTTACAGTATTATAGCTCTGAAATGGACCTTATTAACTCTGCCACAAGGACTTATTCACGGATCTAATTTCATCTGTTAGTTCACTTTTTGTTTCCATACACAGTATTGTATCCTAAAAACTTGAAAATAACTGTTTGCAGTCACTACAAAGGCATCTTTTTCTTACAGTAACTGTCCCCAAGGTTCAAACAGAATTAGGGAACAGTGCTTTCATGCAATCAGCACCATCTGCTATAGTCTCATTTCATGATTTAAAGAGTGAAAAGGACAGTATCCCCCAGTGAGTTTAAGATACTGAGAAAAGGTTTATGCTTTGTTTAGCCAAGACATTTTGTTAAGGGATGAAGGATTGCAAGTGTTCAAGTTCATTCACTCTGATAAGTTAAGACTGATAGAGACAAATTGTGTTTCAAAACATTGGTCACTTAGATTTTAAAGCAGAGAGCTTCAGCACATTTTTATGACATAATGCATACAATTCCTATATTATTAACAGAAAATTGATAAAATCTATTAAAACAATGACGTAATTCCTGTCTACTTATCAGAAACTGCTTAATATATATATACATTAGCTGCTAATGCTTGGCTAACAACTAAAGTGCTGAGATCAGTCTGAACCTATCTTGGAAAGGCTAATTGGTGCTTACAATGATTAAGAGCTGCCAGTTAGGGGAGCAGGACAAAGAAATCAATAGGTGTTAAAAAGATTGACCAAGAACTGAGTTTCAGATGAAAGGAAAAAGGTTATGGTCACGGACTGTTCAGTGAAGCAGCATTAATGGATGGTTTGTAAATTTGATAAAGCTGTGACTCAGGGTCTGAGCGGGCTGTTTGATTAAGCATAAGATGAATGTTTAATGATCCCCACGGGGAACAGGTGGTATGCAGATGCACAAAAAAGCCAGAGATGTAATACATATACATGAATTTTCAGGAAGATGTATTTGTTCTTTATATGGACTGACAGGCACACATGAACACAAAGAGAAACTATAAGCACAAACACACAGAAAAATGCACAGGCACAAACGCACAAAAAGACTTCAAATGTTCTCACTTGGCACTCTGTTGATGGCTTTGAGGGGCCGAAGGACCCGCACCGTCCTTATGGCGGATAGGTTGATGTTCTGCAGGTCCAGTGAGTACTCTACCATCCTGGATACACAGACAGAGAAAAACAGAGAGAAAGAGCGAGAATAAATAACATCATTTAACATCTCTGTATTTACCTGGACGACCTACAGACTCAAAATATGGCAAAAAAGGGACTACCATGGCTCCAGCTGGGCCAGAGATACCTGGTTGCGTTTCAACATCAGTGGTCATTCTTTGATCTAGTCTCACCTGTCCCCACCTTGATCTGTGTGAGTCTCAGCAGTATGGGAAACGCACTGACATAGAGTGGTACAACACTCCAGAGAGAGTGGCGGGGGGATAAAGTGACAAAGCATCAAAAAGGGTGAATAACATGAAAGGGAGGTGAGGAAGAGAAAGAGAGCGGGAAAAAGAGGCATTCATTCTATTCTAAGTGTTGCCTGCAGGATGTTGTGGCTCAGTCAGAGCCTGGCATCTGTTAGCAAGTCATTTCCACAGCATGGCTAAGCTGTTTGTGCCCCCAAACCTAAACCACTTTCACAGGAGAATGGCCACGCTTTGCCATATATGTGTGAAAACAGTGTGTGTATGTTTGAATGTACCACATTTATGTTACATGACTATTATTATTAACACACATACAGATACAGTGAGTGAAGGAGTTCTGCGGCAAAAAAAAGTGGGTGTGTGCAAATGGTGAGAATTGTGTAATGAGAGTCAAGCGTGCTCATGCAAGTGTGTGCACAAAACTAATGTGCCCGAGGCTATAACAGTGTTTGGGACAGCATGATACCAACAACAGCACCAACACCACAAGCTAATAACACCCGGAGCACATCTGCAGCAGCTCACTGTTTCTCACACAGATAGACGAATTAACCATGTCATTTAAAATAATGTGTTACTTTATTGATCCCACAGGGGAGCTTTTTCTACTTGCCCTTCACCACAGCAAAGAGTCATGAACTGAGTAGCACCCCAAATCACACTTGAGTAGGAGTGCTTGTTGTAACAAAGGTTTGAACTGCTGCACTGCTGACAGGCAGTAGCTCGAACCATTAACAATTTATTCATATAGTAGGGAAGTGTTTAAATAAGTAGGCATGTGAGGGTGCTAGAGCACAAGATGAAATGCTTAATCCTTTTAGACTTATGGTAGTAGTCTAATTCTTTTGTTCTTAAAGCTCACGAGTACCACATTTCAAAGAATGCATGTTCGTGAGGATATGCAGGCAAAGCAAATTTCTCCTCCAGGTACAGTCGAAACTGTAGAAAGGCCACACTGCAGCTTGATGAAAATGTCACAGTATAGAGAAGAGCAAACAGTTGTTTTGGGGCCAGGCTTTTTCAGCTTGGCAGTGTTATTACAATTGTACCAGTGATATAATGTAGGCAGCTGAGAGGCTGAATAAAAAAAGTCAAAAGGGAGTTTTGAAGCAATTAAAACATACATGCCTCCCTTTTAGTGAGCCTAAGGGCACAGATACTGGTTATATTTTGCTTGTGAGGGATACACGGTGAGTGACAAAATATTAGATGGATGACACCAACAAAACCATTAACAATTGCATGGATTAGTGATCCAGTTCTATCTGGAGGACAAACACAGCAGCAAATGAAGTGAAGATCACAGATGTGCCTGTGTGTGTGTGTGTGTGTGTGGAAGGGGGCGGGGGGGGTTTGACATGTGTGTCTTTGTGAGTGTGTGTGCACAATGTGCGTATGCGTATGTGCTCTATAGAAGTGTCTATTCCTGTACACATCAATCAGGCCGCCGTGTTTGGGAGGGTAATTAGTGGACTGCCGCAAGCCTCCTTTTTATGATTGTTCCCTATTTTTCACATTCCTTTTTTGCTCGTGACGCATTCATCTCATTCATGCTTTTATGTGACTAGTATGTGTGCACGCGCATGTGTGTGTTTGCATGCATGTTTATATCGATATAAAAGAGCTTCAGGGGAAAACCTAGGGTAGACCTAGTGAGTAGAGTTCAGAGGCAGCTTTTACATGAGAGACAAGGGAAATAAGTCTTGAATCTAGATATGTAAAAGCTGTCATGACTTAACTGTCAAATTAACAATATGCCCTCAACAGAGTCACCAAGTTGAAGTTCCCCAACAAAGTAGTTTGTCTGCATCACTTACATAAAAGACAACATTCGTGCATTTGACAGTTAAATAAGGAGACATGATCTACTATTTGGATCTCCTAGGAAAGTAATAAAGTTTGTGATCTTCTCATTTGCTTTTGTGGCTCACCCAAAGACTACAGCAGCAGCGCTTTCATGTTTTGTCTGTTCAATTATGTATTTAAGTTAAGCTGTTGAAGGTTTCTTTGCATACACCATCTGAAAAGACGCAGTCAGTGTTCACCAGTTTGAGTCGAGATACAGCTCCTTAATATGCTTGAGATTGTCTGACCTCTCTTAAGCATGCATTGGAATAAATATGGAAGACAAGACTGACTTTCTGAAAAAAGGGTCATGCGTCATGCCTGGATCAAGAAGCTCAGTGGACACAAGCAAGAAGACATACTGCTTCTTTTGCATTACTACTGCAGATATGAGACAGACTAGAAAATAAATCTCAGTGGAGTGGATTAGGCTAAAATATACAGAAAACTAAAAATTAAATAACATAAAACAGACTCCAAGAGGTTATGGAGCTAAAGCATGAAACCCCCCTTTGAGCCTGCCTGGACAAAAGCTTGGTCCGTACAAGGTCTGAAGGAGAGGTAACAAGGGCGATGCTCATCCAAGCATGTGAAAAAGAAAGAAAAAGAGAGGGGGAGAGAGCGAGGTGGTGCCCCTGGGTAACAGACATGGAGCTCATAGCAGACTGTCAGCTGTGATTTGGGCTGGCAAGGCTGGCACTGCCCTCTGCAATTAGCCTAGACGCTAATCTAATGGATGCTGCCAAGAGGAAATGAAGACCGAGGCGTTCACACGAATGCCTATACAAACACAGACAGATGCATGCACACATACAAAGATTAAACAAACTCAAAAGGCATAAGCTGACAAACTGTAATCTCTGTGTATTGTTCTGTGCCACACACACACACACACAAACTTACACACTCACAAGCACAAACTATGAGCATCCACAGGGGATAAACTGATTCAGCTCAAATGAAGATGAATGTCCCTCCACCTACCCCAGTAAGTCTGTTGCTCTACCTTTCTTTGTCTTTTATTGTAATACAGGCACTCTCCCTATCCATCTCCCTCTTTCTCTCTCTCTCTCTCTCTCTCATACACACACAGACAAACATGCACACACACCACACACACACACACACATTTGCTTCATCACCTGTGTCTGCGCCTCTCATTTCACTTCGTTCATAGCAGGTGTCTGAGCAGGTGTGCTTTTGTTTTATCCACATGCACCCATGTAGCATATGTGTATGTTTTTCCCATGGTAGCAGCATGTGTGATGGACACTGTGCAACCAACTTATGCAACAACATACACAATACATGATCACGGATATGTATTTTCTCGTAGGCAGGTGTTATGAATATTTCAGCAGTGGATGTCTCTTGGAAACTCGTAATTCTCAGTTCACGTCTCATGTTCCTTCATTTCTTTTTTTTCTTCCTGTCTGCCTTCGAAATACATTTTACTTCCAATCTAAACATATGTGCACGTCCAAAATACTAAAACACTCCCTAGATTCAAGTGTTGTGAAATATTCTGTGTTTATTAATGTGGAGGGATCCTAACAATTGCAGCACGTTTTCATCTTTACCCTGGTGAATACCCTATACTGCAGCGCCTAGTCTGTTCTTATATTGTAGTTTCTGTGACAGTATGCCAGAGACTCTTGCTTTATGGTTTAATTCTCATAGGACACCCCTCACATGCCTCGTCTGCTGTTATAATGAGATTGCATGTACAGTGAATCTACTGGTAAAATGTCTCCATGGCTCTATTTGACAATGAATATGTATGATTATTATTTGATAAATATGAAAAGACCAAGACTTGTGCTGGATGAACTAGAGATGTGATTTAGTTGCTTTTTAGTTCTAGTCTGTTTAGTGTTCACACTGACATACTGTACAAACAAAGCAGGAGTTGTAAACAAGAAGTCACATAGACTGACAGGTTGCTTATTCATTAGACAGTTTTGGTGACCTGTCATCCCACATTATCAGCGCAACGCAGACTCGCAAAAAGAAAATGTAAAAATGTCTGCACCGACTGAAAAGCATGCTGCACGTAGCGCTTGACGTCTTAATTAATCTTTTCTCTGATTTAAAAAAAAACAACTCATGAACAAATACCGTATACTGTACGCAGTAGTCGAGACTTGACTGGAGTAATAGAAGGAGACTGCTACAATCAGAGGAGTGAAACAAGTCCTGGAGCACAACGTGATGGGTTGATGTGTCTTCTTTAGCTTTCTATTGCGTGCAAATGTGACTCATCCATTATCACGCTGGTCTGAGTTGCATTCTCACCACATATAAAATGCATCAGAAACGCACTAGATTTCACATAAAACAACCAATTAGAGTATGAAGGCATAGTTAGTCATCATACTGAAGTTCCATACATGTTAAACCCTCACTATAGACACTAGATCTCATATTTTAAGTACAAGGGAACTAATACAGTCATGTACGACTGTGTAATAACATGTGTTACCTTTGATGTTTATGATAGAGATATGTTATGATGATAGAATATAGTTAAGATGTTTAATACTGGTCCTAAAGCAGCTGTATAAACATATTAATTAAACAACATAACACACTAAGTTTATCAGAAGTACAATGAATGCTGACATAATGATAAAGTTGCTTACCCAGCCATGACGATGAAGAAGTCCAGCCTGTTCCAGGTGTCTCCCAGGTAACAGCGACGGCCAAAGATTCCAAGAGCCACCATCTTTACCACCATCTCCAATGCAAAGAAGATGTAGATGAATGCATCGAAGGCCTACGAGAGGAGAGAGGGAGATAAAGACGGAGGAAAGTGAGGAAAAGAAGGAAACGCATTTGATACATTTGGCTTGAAACACATGTGCCAGGCATCTGTTTTGTCTCGTGTGTTCACGAAATTATTAGACTCAAGCTGTTGTCAAAGCTCCCTCTTCATTTTTTTCCCCCCTATTCGGTCACTAAGTAAACGTGAAGCACTCATCTCCAGTGAGGACACATTGTCTCTTCTTTTCCTCAAATTGTCAAATTGCTCTTTTCTTGTTGACAGTAGATTTTGCTTGATAGCACCTTACAAAATGAAAGATTGAGAGACAAAATGACACATGTACCCTGAAGCGTATTAGTGCACTTCTCAAGCCTCTAGCGATTTTTGGGTTGTGACCCTGTATCTATTCAAACACCTCAAAATAATCCATGACTTCTACTTTCCACCTTTCAAGGGCAATTCTAACACTTTTTAAGTGTAGCAAGTTCACACTCCACAGCAGACTTATCCCAAAGCTCACAGGACCTGTCAAATTAGTTATTTTCCACCCGACTGGCTTTTTAAACACCACAGATTATGATCTAATAGCAGACTAACAGAATGATATGTGATATTGAAGACTGATGTGCCCCTAATGCATTTATGTGTGTGTGTGTGTGTGTGTGTGTGTGTGTGTGTGTGTGTGTGTGTGTGTGTGTGTGTGTGTGCTCCAGACTATGAAAGCACCGGTGGCTAATACTTAAGCCAAGTCTGCAGTTAACATTGTGATTTGAAAAGGACTAAATGTGTACTTGCATGTGTGCATGATGTGTATGTGTATGTGCTAATGTAATACCACACAAAACATACGGTGCTTGATGCGACCCACGTTGCAATACATATATCACAAGAGAAGTAAGAAGTGAACTGGAAAAAGAAGGGAAGGAGATCCAGGTCAAACCTCAGAGAAAATAAAAGATGAAGAGACAGTAAGAGGCAAATGGAAAGAGAGAGAGATGAGCTCATATATCTGCGGTGTCCTGCTTGCATTGTTATAGTAAGATCGCTATCTAAACCTCCTATTGCATTTTCAGAACAAAAATCTTTCTTTCCCAGTGCTTTGCCCTAGGCTGTATGACTGTGTTTGCTGCCTTCTTACATATTCCTACTGCATGTAAGTCAAGCTGTTGCCTCTTGACACAGACATTTCCAAGGTCTGGAAATTCACAAAGTAATGAAGCCATGGTTGCTTACTAACTAAGTCATTGGTCATAATTTGGCTTTTTGATGTTGACAAGGACACACAGTCTACACTATTACAAATGGGATAATATGTTTCTTCCGCTGGCTTGGCTGACCAAATATTAAATTAAGACTTTGACCAAAAATGTAACCAATCTAAATTGTTTTTCTAACTTCTTAAGTTGGTTATGGTCTCAGGCCAACAGCAAATTATAAGACAAACATACCAATGTACTCAAATATAATCATTAAAGGATAGGTTAACAGTTTTTCAAGTCTATCTTAAAACAAAAAAGATCAAATGTTCTGTCAATGTAACTGATAGAGGTCAAAATCCACATTGTGTCCACGCAGTCATTTTGTACAAAAATGCATTTGAAAGTTTTAGGTCTGCTCCCTAAAAGTCGCTGAGTAGACGCAGTTGAATCGCTGTTTTTTTTTTTTTTTTTTTTTAAGCCACATCATTATACACAAAATAATGCAGCATGACAACATGACAGGCTGCAAACGTTTACAGTCTTGTCTCTAAATGACCTAAATACACAACTTTGATGGAAACACAGAGGGATGATGGAAGAGGAGGACAGCGCCACGCACAGTGACGGTGTTTCCTGTTCTGAGCTCTCAGCTTTGGTGTTAAATGCAGTAAAGTCGGCTAAACTCCTGTTTAAACAGACACACGGGAGCGTGTCTACCGGCTCCCTACCGGTGATCGACTCTCTGGCTGACAGCGCTGTCAGCAGTCGGCAAGAGAGATGCTCCGCTGTGTGTTTGGATTTTATAACTGAACTAATACCAGGACGTAAGCTTTTTATTTCTCTGACGTTTTCACATCACAAACTATGAACAACAGTATAAAAATGCGAGTCTTGCAGGTAAAACATGAGACTCATGCTGTTATATCAGTTTAGAAGGTGTGCTTGATTGTACTGTAACTGTAACTGGGCAGAGACATGAATATTTCTCATAGGAGGCTCTGTTGAAGAGAGGAACAAAAAGTAATAATGTTTTTAGTATGTAGTCCTATGAGAACACAATATATGTAACGAGATAAATATAGAGAAATATAGATGAGAATATGAGAATACACATGCACCCCCCTCCTTCAGAGTCGATGTGTCGGTCTGAATTGCTGACTCTGAGTCGACTGTGAAAATCCTGAGTCAGGGACAGACCTAGAAAGTTTATCTGTATCTATTTGAGCCTTCAGCAGTCTGAGTTAGTCATATCTGCCACATTTACAGTCTTTTTAGCATCAAATTTCCTCTGACAGTGCTTCCTCTGACAGTGTTTCCTCTGACAGTGTTTCCATGTTGAGCTGCAGTGGAAGTATAGTAACACAAAGAAGGACTTTGGCACTAAGAAGACTGTAGCATTGAAATATATCTACTCCATTTGACTAATTTGGATGGCTGAGGCTTCATATTAGCTTCAGATAAACGTTAAGTTAAAGCGACTCAGACTAGCAAATATAACTACATTTGACAGCAGTTCATAGATGAATATAAAGCAGGTCTTGAAATGCTAAAAACATACAGTACCAACATATTTTCAAAGATCACAAGAACTTTCTGAGTGAATGTTGCTGTAAAAGCTGTTGCTAAAGTACAGTAAGTATGACCTGAGAATAGAGTTTGTGCACTTAAAACACAACGGATGACGCAAGCCGATACACATGCTGCAATGGGGAAACAATTTTCTTGTACTTTAAGGTTATTAACTTTTTCAAGTTTCAGGCAGAAGTTAAAATGACAAACTAGAGAGTCAACAATAACCCACAGCAGGCTGCAAAACACTGGTATGTGGAACATTTGGACAACTGGGAGTAACATGATTCGATTGGAGAAGAGAGAATTTGGTTCACTCAGCACTGATGAACGATTGCAAGATGGCATTTGTAGCTATAGACCACAATGAATGGGGTAAATGGTGTGTGAAATTTTGTGAATGTATTCATGTCGCACCACCGGCAGCGGCGCCGTATGTTGTTTTGTCCGAGTCAGAAGTAGCAAGAGTCAAGAGATGGGATAGAAGTGATCTATTCCTGTGTTCTACAAGTGTGAACAATGTCTGTACCATTTGTTATTTATAGGGGTCAAGATCTCTAAAAGCAGTGAAGGAGGTAAGTTGGAGCACTTGGGGGTTCGTGAACACGAGCATGCACGTGTGCGCACATGACAGCAAATGTATAAAGTCGTGCTTTTTTTGCACTTGTGAGAGCATGGCTTTGTGACTATATATATAATTTGAAGCCAACATATGTGCTCCATCCATGCTCATTCATACAAAATCTAACGCGAGCATCAGCTCAAACACAGCCAGCATACAGAGCTGGCAGCGTGCAATGGGAAAGATGAGAAGATCAGTCTCACATGCTGTTTAAATGATGTTTTGATAAATAATGCAGCCCGCACGCTTCACATGTAATTCGACATTGGCTGCACCAGTCGGATCCCTGTCGCGCTCTGCTCTGAGTGAAAGGGGAATGAATTCATCACAGTTATTTGTCAGTACCGCCAGCTTCTTCTTCAGTCAGCCTATCAGGTTTCATCATCGACATGATTTGTAAAGAGGTTGAGGCTGTCTTGTGATGGGCCCTTTCATGATTTGAAATAGGAGCTGGTGTGGAAGCTACTTCATATGCTGTTATTGTGCCACTTATTTGGCAGGAGGAGAGGACATGGTAAGTAGGTCATCAGGATTGTGATGGTGGACCATTCTAAGAAATAATATATTTGTATCTTACTCGCTGGAATGAGTGATAGACAAGATTCATCAGTCTATAAATCCAAAGGCAGAATGAGGACAAATGTTCATTTCCCACTCAAAGACAAATATGATAGACAAAGGAATACCTGATATAGTCTGATAAGTGTCTGAGTGAGCATTTGAAACTCCTATAAAAAGGCTGAGCAGGTACTGATTCGAAAGTGTAATGAGTCCTGTCCCATCCTAATCCATTTTACGTAGTCTAACAACTTTCTTTTTGCATGAGATGACTATGCAAATACTGACTCTAGGTTAAACTGGTCCAGAGCCAGCTGGAGAGGTCCTCCACCTCTTTGAGTACAATTTTCATCCTTTACTTTCACTTCCAAATGTGAGTTTAATTTCTGGTGCTTGAACTGAAAATATCTATTAAACAAACACATTCATGATATTTTACTTAATTCCTTATCCCATTTATTCAGATTAATTTAGGGCCACGCTGTGGTTATCTTGTGTAAGACTAGCTGTTCATAAGATGTCATGTTTTGATATTTCACTGTAATTACTGTTAAAGGGTCAGTTCACCCAAATTACACTTATCCTAGTGATGTGTGGCCATGCATATAATTTTGGTGCTGTGTGCTGAATTTTGAGATATCTGTCTCTAAAACTTCTTTGTGCTCCTCAGAGCAGTGAAAAACTAGACTAGACTAGACTGTAAATGCTTCGCTCATAGAGACTAAGGACAATCGCTTAGGACTTGTTGTTAAAACTTGGTGGAAACAATTAGAGAGTTTGAAAAAAAACCTGTATTGCAGAACCAAACCAAAGCCTTTAGAGCAGCCCTTCATAATAACGTGCAGTTCACTACGGCAGAGAATGGGAGGAGAGCATCATTTCCAGTAAGGCGTGTCCCTGACTAAATGTAAGGGGGGTAGGTTTGTTAGCGGCCATTCTCACTGCCGTTCAAGCATCTACCATGCATTTAGAAATCCCCAGACTTTAGTGGGCCAAAATCTCCAATTGTCTGGTATCACGAGCGTGAAAAACATACAGCACAGTTGAAAAAAAAATCTCAGACTCAGAGTGGTATCAATCTTCACATCTAAGTCTTGGGAAGAAAGTGAAGTGTACTCCTTCAAGACTGATTGCATTTTTAGGCATTGACCAAGGTGTACCACCCCCATGTTTCCTCACCAAGAACTTCAGGGCTGTGCCTAATAATAAATCCCAATTTAAGCCCTGCATAGACATATATGACCAGATCCTGTAGTATTGTAAATGTTTGAGGCTGACACTGCGTCTCTTCCAGGAAGTGAGGTGGGGATACTGCATTTCACGGAGGGACAGGGAAGCATGTGAGGGCCACTCTAACTATCTGCGCCTTGTCAGCAAAATCCCTCTTGTTACCATTAGCAACCACCAGAACAGGACCCCTCACACTCCCTGGGTAGACAATATGCTTGTTAGAGAGACAAAGGATGGAGGAAGAGAGAGAGCTAGCGTGTAGGATGGGGGAATGGGAACATAGGGAGGAGTAAAGATGGTACTGGGAGAGGAGGGAGGAAGAGGAAGAGAGACGGTGAAGCAGGAAGATGTTTTACATAGTTTTAAAACAGCAGTGAATGCTTTTTTTTAAACATCTCTGCATAATGTAGAGGACATTCGATGAGTTGAATAAACATTACATTTTTTCTGGGGGGCTTTAATGATATCATAATCCACCAAGAGAGATATGGCAATTCAATCGGTCAACATAACAACAGCAAGTAGGACAAACTCACACCAGAAACCTCACATACTGTATCAATTTTCAATGTCAACGGACATTAATAGGTATGTGAGAGGCTGAAATTGAGCCTGCCAAATTTACTTCAATGAAAAGCAATTATAATCCCGGAGGTACACAATGAGTCCGCTGACAGTTGGCAAATCACCCAGTCAGTAACCCACGTCAACCCAACACGGCTTACAGATAGAGACAAAGGGAGAATGTCAGCAATTTGGCAAAAAAACAGATTAAATTATCTGTGCTTGAACATAAGAATACAAATTATGAGAATAGAACTTAATCTGCTATCAGCTCATTTTGGCATTTTTGCTTCATATCAAGCCATTCTGAGAAATCCTGTGTGAAACCTTTGTGAAAACCTTGATAATTTAGAGAATAATCACACTAAAACTTGCGTCCTGGGGCAAGTTGTATATACAGTGCAGAGGTAAGTGTCTGCAGACAGCTGTAGTATAGGAACAATGCAATTGTTAACACCAGTTTTCTAATTCCTATGCAGATCAAAAGCCTCATCAAGACAAAGACAGTGATTTAAACAATAAATTGCAGCAGAATTAGAATTAAAGCCTTTGGGGAAAGCTTTGTCAACTGTGGCATTTTGTAGCCATCCACAACCACAATTTTAACTGATGGTATTTGTCTCCACAAGTGTATTCTCATCAGGCAGAGACAAAATCACATGTGGTTCCACAAGACTATATTAAAACAAACTAAGTCCCAATTCCCTGTACAGAGAGCAGGAGAAAATGAAAACTTTCCAAGAGGGAAATCGTCTATCTACAGTGTGTGTCTGCATCACAGCTTGAAGAACAGTGACAAGAAGAGTGGTGAGTTACACTGAGTTTATGTCAAGTAATTGACCATTTTTTCTCTATCTCTTCTATCTCTTCATCTGAGTGGTGACATGTTGATCTTACACACACACACACACATCATCCTACCTGCAGTATCTGGCAGCGGTCCGAGGTGCAGTCGATGTTCTCACAGGGCTGGTACATGCCCAGTGTCACACAGTTGAGCAGGATCACCATGATGCTAATCCTCTCGAACCACGTATTAACAGGACTGGGGTTAAGGAGCATTGCAGCTGAGGAGAAATGCACAGCCAAACACATTTCAAACATCGCTGTAGAGGTAAAATAAAGGGTGGGTAATCCCTAGCTTACCACAGCTGCTCTATTGCAGGCCATGAAGGATGGATAGGTGGGTCTATCTGTCCCTATATCAAAAATCAAGTGTTAATACAAGATAATGGTTTTTATTATACATCAGTATTTGGAATATAACAGAATATTAAAACTGATTGATGTGGATTAAGTTTAAACTTTAAGCAGTTAGACTAATGGTAAATCTGCATTAAAAAATGTCATCCTGCGTTTCTCCGTCTTCTCTCCTCAACCCTTCATTCATTCTCTGGAAATACAGTACGTTTTCTGTTTTAAATATCTGACAGTGCACGAAAAAGCACGTTACTTGAATTGTGATAATTAGCATTACGGCAATTATTGATTAACAACTTAATGTCAAAATGTCACAGGAACGTAGGTTAGAAGCTATGAAGATCAAGCTAACGTTCATTAGCTTGCTACTTTCTAACAAGCTAGCGTTACAGTAAAGAAACAAAGTGGACGGTTAAAACAACACTGAAAATGAAATGTAAAGATACCTTTAAGCTAACTAACTCTTGACTTGCTATTTACTTCGTGTTTTGCTGTTAGCTTCAGCGCAGAGGGTGCGTTTGATTTAACTCTTGTCATACTATCATTACCATTTTCAACATATTGTGAATATTTGACTTGGCACCTCTTCTTTTATTCACCAAAGTATGAACAAGTAATATACAGATTCTCATCACAAGTCGCAGTATATGCTTAACTGACTCATTCACAGCATGTTCGCAACTCATCATGAGAGCTGAGAGGTCACGCAGCCGCCACTCTGCCTGTGAGCAATTCATCAATGTAAATGAAGATGAGAAGTATTTTTTTAGTCAACCTATTTTTTACCACATAATTGTATGACTCACAAAATCAGACTCAGAGTAAAAGCATGCATTGCCCAAGTCTGCCAAGATACAGGACACCTTTTGTGTTATTTATTCAAAATGATGAGAGATCCAGCAGTATATACTCAGAATAATAATCATAAAAAACAACTGTTGTTAACAAATTCAAAATGCTGCCAACATAATGAAAGATTTTCCTTAAGCTGTTGTTTAACAGGTATAATTAACTATGTGTTTGATTTACAGCCTGGCAGCTTGCAAGTCATGACTCACTTTCACTCTCCCTCTCTATCTTTTCCTCTCTTCTCACCTTACAGAGCCACCTCTTCACAATGCATTGTGCTCCACCAGCCTAGTTTACACCTGTGCCATATCTAGTGATGCACATATTGCACATGCAGTACAACACAGGCCTTCTTTACATGTTAATACAAGATTGTTATTGTGTCATTTTGATGCGATACAAACATGAGCAAAACTGAAAAGGCTAATTCGCATGCTAAATTTATATTATGCATATGGTAGGAGGGTTTGTGCGTGCAACTGTGTGTGTGTGTGTGTGTTATAATCACTGTCATGCAGTTTAAAACGTTGACAGTTTATCCCTTCTTTTATATCTTAAGCTGTCAGTTTAAACAATACGTTCTTGTAGTTCTTCATCCTCTTAGGTCTCCACTTTTTGTCTTGCTTTTATTATATATAAACAGTATATATAAATATTATTTGTTCATTTTACAGATTTAAGCTTTAAGTCTTGTATTCAAATGAACTTTGCACTAACAAGTCTCTGTGTTTCATGCAACACAGCTTCCTACAAATGCAAATAATCTTTACATGGATGATTACTACAAATATTTGGTATCCATTATCTAACCCAGCAAAAATGTGCAAAATTGTATGTATGAAATATGTATACCCAAGTAAGAAAGGCAAAACCAAGTGTGATTTAAGTCTACCTCTACCACAAAAATAGATGTCACTTTGCACATAAATTATGGATAAGAGGTGGTCTGTTCGCAAAATTACACTGCTCTAACCGATCTGCATAAACAGATCTGCATATAAAATACAAGAAGAAAAAACACTCACAAAAATACTCAAAAATCTATTATTAAAAAGTATCAAATAAAACTTTAAAACATGCACAATCTCAAAGATGCTTAGCTCTGATGTCTCTTTACTTGGGAAAAGTTACTATTCAACATATTTGGGATATTTTCACTGAAAGAAAATATATTGTGTCACTTATATGGTGAATTTCCTATTTTCCCTCTGAAACATAAATCAGATTAAGTGCTTAAGGACCTGCAGAGAGAGCATTAACTTTCAGTTGGGTAACATCTCAATGGGTAACCCCTGACTGAACCTGCCTTGCACAGAGACCCACATCATTTCTAATTCAACAGAATTCCTAAGGACAAAGATAAAACCTGAAATTGAAAAAAAAATGAAGTGATTTAAAGTGACTTTGTGCAGCTCAAGTGTCTTCTTAAGGAATCTTTTTGGAAAATCTTATCTGACGATGCTTTGTGCAACACATTGTGTGGTTGAAAACATCTTTGTTATTCATTTTTTAAATGTGTCTCTCTCCCTTGCACACACACACACACACACACACACACACACACACAAACACATATACACTTCATTAATCTGTATGAGTTTCCTTCCCACTAGCTCCTGTCTGCTGTCTCTGCTATCGCTTTAGCACTGCTCTCTGGGGGTAACGCAGTGAAATGGGGAGAAATAAAATCAGTACAATGCGAGGGAAGAAATATTTTAATCATCTCCCTTCTGCCTTCCGCTCTTAGTTTCCTCATCTAACCACTACCCCCGTCCGTCAAATGGTGTCTCACCCCTTTGGGTTACAGTGTTCTCTCTTTTCCTCTCTGTAAGTCTTCTCTCTCATTTCATTTCACTTTTTCCTGCTTTTCTTTCTGTCTCTCCTTTTCTAAGCTTTTCATTCATTCCCAGGTGTGACACAGCGAACGATGGACAATTTTGCCCTCACAGCAAAAACAAACGCAAACACTTTGGGACACATTATACCTCAGTAGGCAATGAAAAATCAATCAGGCCTTCGTGTGTATAAATGTGAGCGTGTGTTTACTGTATACGTGAGCGCAGCACTCCCATAGCACAACTAAAGAACCTGCCCTGAGGTTCTGTGCTAGCAAATCAAGAGGCATACAAGAGGCAAGGTATGAACTCTCACAGAAAGAAAGAGTGAGACAGACAGTATGAGAAAAAAAAAAGAAATGAAGGCAGATATACAAACAACGTTGAAGAAGACTTGTTTGGGACTTTGCTATGCACAAACAGAAGACAGGAGACAAAGGACAGAAGTTATGCCGGAGCCAAGCGTCTGTTTTGCAATTTCCCAGTGATCTCCACACAAATAAAAGTCTTTGCAGAGCAGCTCGGGAGAAAACAGACAACTTCCTCCACATTCCCTTCATTACATGAAAAACACCCCTCCTGCACACAACCCTATGGACTCCTCACCTTCAACCCATCAAAGTTAACAGTATCAGCAGCATCTGCACTGACGTGAAGTGACTCAACGCTGATTTAAGTTCAGTTTCTTTGTCATACTGACCCCGAACCTTTCCATCCCGAGGGAAATGAAGCAGCAGGCGGCTGACTCACACCCAGCTGATTCCAGAGCACTAGCTGATGGCTGGTCATGTCACTTCTTAATCATGTTGGGAGAGAGCTAACTGAGTCTGACACTTTGAGGAGGGGGAAAGGAAGGAAGGCATGCTGTTATTGAGCTTCAGCGTTTAATTTGATTGTGGTTTTAAAGCTATCACTTGTGAGATTTTTTTTACCTCAAAATGTCCAAGTTTCCACTCAGGGTTCATCCACGTGTGACTGAGAAGGTTCAGGTTCTTTGTCTTTCTCTCTCAAATCGCATCTTCTCTCCCTCTCTTTCTCTCTCTCTCTCTCTGTATGTCTAATCTTCTTAGGATACGGACAGGGCTTCCTCTCTATCTTTTCTCTCTCTTTCCCCTCACTTCTTCTCCATGTCTCTACCTATTTTTATGCCTGTCGCTCTGCATCAATGATGATTTCATCAGACACTTGCTCTCCTCTTTTATCCTTTTTTTCCCACTGATATGAGGCGATCCAACTTTATCAAGCTCTCCCTTTTTTGACAAAACATTTCACGATTGTCACTTTGTGTCACTGATCCTCTTTATGTCTCTCTGTCTGCCTTTCTGATGTATCCAGATAACAAAAAGGCGCAATGAGAAGTCTCACTTTGACCCTATTTTCCACACCCTTAGTAGGAAAACTTGTTTAGAAAAAGCAAATTATTCTTATCATCACAATGACAAAATGGAGGGCCACAGTGCATGTGTTAAACAAATTTATTACCTGAGTGCATTTCTTATTTATTTTGTCCCTAAAAAAACTCTCCACTCCCCCTGGTTGCAGCACATAAACATTTTCGGAAACAGTTATTAACAGCAATGATTGCCTGTTTTTCACTCCCCTTTTTTCTAGTCTTGTGAAATAGTTACCAGACGTGTCAGTCAGGCATGCCAGAAACCTTTTTTTCAGGACCAGCTATACTCTAATGTTATGTGATTGACATTTTAAAATCTTTAAGTTCTCTATATATAAGTTCTCCATATATGTGCATAACATGTTTTGCACACGTTTTTAAACTTGTCGAATATATGAAGGGATACAGTGAATGTTAGTGTGTCAGAGACATGAAAAAGAAAACATGTTCACAGGATGATATAATTTGTACTGCAAAAGTTTGTATGTACAGATTAAAACTACAAACGCTATCACATTTGTTTTTACACTGTTAAAAATACTTGCTGCTAGTAATCAATTTTTTTTAATAAGAAATGAAAATAAATAAATGTTTGTATACCTGAATGACTCAAATGTCTTGTTAAGAACTCACAAAATATCAATTCTGTTTATTTAGAATTCTAGCAATCGTATAAGTATAAAATTTATATTAATCATCTACAGCATAAAGAACATAGAGTTAAATGAAAAAAAAACAACTTATTTGCAATTCAACAGAGACAGCTAAGTGACTCTTGGAAAGCATGGAATGAACTGATTTCCTACATTTAATATCTATGAGTTAAGTATTACAGTAAGTATGGACATTTGGTGTCATTCAGCTTCTATCCATTTTGTTTTCTGTCATGTGTAATGATGACTGCTCCACTAAGACTGAACAGGAAGAAAAGACCTTCTCAAGTTGGCTGCATGATAATAATTTGGCTTCCTATTGGTGTAAATAATTAAAGAACCAAATTCTATTTCAGTATGATACTTTTCTCTCCTGTAAAATAGTAAAAGTGATGTCTGTGTGTGTTTCAGCTTGTGTGTGTGTGTGTAGGCATTTAGATAATCCATGGACTCCATTAAATGGATGCACCAAATCAACAGCGGTGTGTGTGTGTGTGTGTGTGTGCTTGTTAAGAACAGGATGACTCATGACTGAATGAGATCTCTGTAATTTACAATGAGGCTTTTCGGCAGAGCTCCCCTCCTTAGTGCCTGCATGTGTGTGCGTGTATGTGTGTGTGTGTGCGCGCGTTCCTGTGAAAACCCTCAGGATCAGTCTCATTCAAAGTGAATCAAAATGACATTCTACTTCTCACTGTGGCACTGAGGCCTGTGCCTGTCTCTTCTCCCGATGAGAACACAGCATGATAGGTCACACATTGTTACACACGCATGTACACACACAAACACACACACACAGTAAAGCCGTACTTGCAGCATTTCTGCCTCCTGATACGACATACAGTACACAGACATAAATAGACAGATAGTCATACACACATCTTCCTCCACCACAATTTTTGTGACAACCACTGTCCCATCTATGCGGCTGTGTTTTCAAATTCACTGTCTTAAAAAAAAACAAAAAAAAAACATTTTTTTGGCATGTCACCCACTGTGTGTGACACAGTGAAGAAGGTCTCAGCTGCTGGAGGATGAGTGATATCTAGGTCAACCAGTGTTCACGCTGATCCAGAGTGTGTCTGCCCACTGTCCTTGGCATCAACAATCACACTATTGTTTTTACTCTGTAACTGCTGTGCTATGCCCTTGCTTCTCTACCTGTTGCTCCCTATTTCTGTGTCCCTAGTAGTGGGGCAGACAAACCAGGGATCTACCCACCTCACCTACCAACTGTTATACCTCTATTTATACACTTAATGTCCTAGTATCTTGTGGGGAAATCGATCAATTAGTCTATCTATGTGTCTGTCTGGGAGGCTTGTGGGCTGGTTTCCTATCTGTCTGACACTCTGGCTGCTCAGCCTCAATTCTAATCCTTTGTGGGTCCACAAGGCTTTTCTGCTCATCCTTGTCTGTCTCTGTTCAACTTTCATTTATGTGCTGATCTCTACCTTTGTCAAGAAACTTGCAGTTCAACAACAATTTGCATAACACTCACTATGCACCCTATCTATGCAAACAGCAGTGCAAAACTGAATGTAGGCAGTGAACAAGCATAAAAACTCTCAAAGAGGCAGGAGCACTTTGACGGTTATGCAACGCAGACTTTATTACATGAGCTGACGTTTCAGCACAAACTTGCCTTCTTCAAAGCTTAAACACTGAACCAAATCACATCATTAAAGCTTCCGGGGCAGCTGGATGTGCAAGTCTTTGCAAAAAGGACAATTACAATGAATAAAATCTCAGAGAATTCTACATACAAGGACATCTCATATTGTATATCCTTCAACCCTACAAATATATTGAGTAGTATGGTCTAGAGAAACCAACTCAGCAATGAAAAAGATTCACTGAACATAAAGAGCAGAACCCAATAAAAAAAGTAAGGGAGCACAAATGTGCAAGGAATATACAAAAGTTATCAAGACGTCTTGTGCAGTCGAGCACACCTCCCTTCAGTTTTGAACATGTTTGTTACAAAATGGACTGCCCCAATTTAACCTTTAATGATGACAAAAGGCTATGTCAGAGGGGTCTGCATACCAGTTGGCCAAAGGAGCAAACACATAGTGGAGCACCTGGATAACAAGTAAACCACCATCTTAAAAGCCTCAAGCAAACTGCAGTATACTGTATGTTCTGTAAGTGCTGCTATGCTTGTCTCAGCAAATGTAACTTTTACTTCACCAGCCCCAGAAAAAAATTGCTCATGAGGATACGCTCGCACTCCTATACACCCTTTTCTGCCCCTCCCATTCAAAACACTATTTGAAATTTGAGGGATTATATTTTTGCATATTCCATCCGCACTAAAATCCGTCTTTGCTTTTCAATAACACTGTTGGCAGTCTTTAAGATAAGACCTTCTTCAAAATATAATGGCTTTTAGAAAGGAGTGTGTCAAAAAAAAAAAAAAGAATATAATTGGGTCTCAAATGTCCAAGAACCACAGGTTTGCCCTCCCAGCACCATGAAAAAATAGCAGGCTATAAAAAAAGCTTGCTTTTTAACTTTAGTATCTTGTTATTCAGTCAAACAGGGCTCAGTGCAGAGTGCTTAGATTAAGTTAATGTCACTCAAAAAAACACACTCAAAAAATGTGCAAAATGTAAAGTCAAGGAGATAGATAGATAGATAGATAGATAGATAGATAGATAGATAGATAGATAGATGGATAGATAAAAGGCATGATAAGGGATAAGGTATAGATTGATACAGCACTCAATGCATCCACTGCACAGGACCATCAGGGAGACACGGATAGATGTAAAGTAGACTGCCATAATAGCCAATATCAAACAGTTAAAACATATGGATTACAGTACATGATGACAAAAAAACTGGTTTATTATGGTAAAATTGCTCTTAAGTCTATAAAAACAAAGGTGATGAAAGAATTGGAACAGGTTGCTCTTCAAATGTAACTTGATTTGATAAAGACATGGATGGTTTGCTAAAACTAGCTTGATTTCAATATATTGTTCATCACAGCTCTGTGCTTTCTATCCTTCAACTTTCTGGTCTGAGCGTTTATTGTTCTAGCCAATATTTAATAACAGCCCATGACTACAACCCCTGTAATCACTCTTAGTGTAGCAAGTGTGGAACCACAGCTTCATTTTTTGCATCTTAAAGTAGTTTGATCATTCTTTGCTGTTTTTGAATAAAGCCTGTGTGATGGTAAAGCATCACTGTGGATAGACAAGCAACCATTTCTTTGCAGATTTTTGTTTTTTTGCCGGATAAAATTGGTTAGTCCTCTCTTAGTACTTACTTTTTGCCATGTAGCTGTTAAAACTGAATGAATAGCCAGTCAGTGGACAGGCTGTCCCCTATTAGCCAGTTTAAAAAAGGAGTGCTCAAGCTTAGACTGGCAATCTGGAAATTCTGGCAAATGCCAGATGGGCCGGCCCCCCTAGTGGGCCACAAGGCCACCAGTGATGTGGGAAAAAAACTGGGAAAAAAATTCAACCTGCCGCTGTGGCCCACTTGATGTTGGAGCAGCCCATCTGATTGGGGATTACACAGTCCCAATTGTCAATAGGCCACCTATACTGTAAGGCAGCCCCCCCCTTCAAGTGGATGCATCCATCCATGTAATGTCAGAGGTCAAGCAGGAAATAATCAAACCACAACAGAAAGAGTGGAGTTTGAATCAAAAATAACGCTAGCTTGTACAAAAAGTGAAAAGGTGGAGCAGAAAAGGTCAGAGAAAAGTAAAAAAAAAAAAAATCTTGTGGCTGTTGCTGCAAAATGTTTTAAGTTAACATATCAATATATCAATGCCACTGCCATGCAAAATCCTGTTAGCGTTAGCCTGCCTAGCTGCAGTGATAATATTAACAGACCACTGCTAAATGAAGAGGAGGAGGAAAGAGTCCGGACAGATGAGCAGGCTGATTTCAGTGGGGAGCAGGAACAAGAAGAGCAGGCCGCTGCCGAGGACAAGCGAAAGGTGTATGACAACGTCCAGCAGGTGATACTGCTAACATTAGCTCATGTAGTGACAGTGTTAACAGCGGCGCTCTGGAGCTTACCCACTCTGTTACGCAAGTGGCGTGTGAGCGCAGCTTTTCAACTGTAAATTTCATCAAGAATATATTGCAGAGCACTTACATCTTGAGGAATTCATGCTTATGGCTACAGAAAAAGACATTCTTATGGCTTTGGAAACTCATGGAATAATCGACAGGATGGCAGAGAAGAAGAGCACTGATGAGAGGTCTTCTCACTGCCTAAGGTAGGACATGCCATTCTATTCGCTGCTTAAGGCCGCTGTGCTATGCTCTCTTTTTAAATGATGTGAGCTGATTAGTCACTCTGGGTCTTCTCCAATAGGGTGCAAGCATAGTGCTTGTCACAGCCTGACAATAGCAGTGAATGAATGCTTAAATAGTGTCGGTAGCATGAATTCCTGACTGTTAAGCCTGATGTTTGAACTGCATCAGATCAGCTGCGAACACAATGTCGGTTGATTGCTCTCACATTTCCAGATCCTCATAGGAAAGCTTTTGCCCAGTGTGAGAATTAAGTTTTGGCTATTTTGTTTTCTGACTACAGCATTGCGTTTTGTAATAGACTATATGACATATGATTATGTCATATTTATTTTATTTGTGAAGTTATGGATTGTAGCATAAGTGCATGGAGAGCTGGGTTGCTCATATCAATTGTCAAATGAATAAAATCCTAAGTGCGCCTCTCGGGGTTCCGACTTTTCCTCCAGACTATTTCTTGGCTATTTATTTATTACATAATTTTATGAAACCTTGTACACCTGTTATTAGGGTTTCAACCTGATATCTATTGCTTAACCTATATGTTATAAATAGCCTGATATTGTTTTATGACACTCAGTGCGTGCGTTGGGGAAAAATGGGGCCAGTCCAGATGAATATTGCCAGGGCCGAATTTTGTTCCCAGTCCGACCTTGGGAATGCTGCTTGAGGACAAATAGTGATGAATGTCACTTATGACTGTGCATTTTGGCCCGTGCAAAAGTAAAAATATTAATACTCAATGCCTGTTGAATGATAAGAGTTGTGAGTAGTTAAGATTTTATTCAATTAAGCCGATTTTCATCCAATTCTGCCTTTATCACCAGAATTCTGCTTTTTATTAAATTATTCATGTCTTCTTTGAAACAAGATAACGTTTAAGAGCAACTTAATCAATTCAAATCTACTTTCATCATTTTTTCTTAAATTAAATTTTGCGTGTGAGTTCCACCTCTCATACAAGGGCAAGATAAGCATTCAATATACAGTATATTCCTGGGAGATAAATGTAAGCATTGCTGGCTGCTCTTTAATCACGCTGTAACCATGAAGTCCCGAGTAAATATGCACAAAATGCCTTGTCAGCATATGCTCAGCAATATGGAGACATGTAGACTGTGTTTTTGGTCAGTTTGAATATAATAGTGGAGCACACAGTCAGGTTTAATTTGGTATAATAACTTGGTAGTCAGCAGAAATTACTGAGGAGGAGGTTCCTTATCTGTTTCTGAGAAATCGGGGAAGGCATGCTCCACTGATAAGCACATCTGTTTTATTGGAAACTGGGGAAAACGGCAAATATAGAGTATATTAAATGACACGCACTGAAATAAGCAACCTTTTGGACCTCAATTCAAACATGTAGGAGTGCTAGTTTCACGAATAATAAAAACTTCTTTTGCCATTTTTGCCTGCCAAACAATTTCAGTATCCTCTGGAAACATTTTTGACAAGAAAATAAGCAATTTTAAAACAGTAACATAAGAAAGTGGACTCATCATTGAGTCCTAGAAATATCATTTGTGAAATTTGCAATATAATATGTTGTGCTCTCTCACAAGTCACGCACAAACACGAACAGACATACAGCTTTCCCCCATTCTACACAAGTACACCGATGCACAGACACACACGTAGCTAAGACAGAAAGAAACAGACAGAAGCACACACACACCCCATGGTGTACAAATAACACGGTTTTACACTTTCAAATAGCGTACTATGTCCACGCCAAAGTTATATTTTGGGTGCAGTTGAAACGCCAAGCACTACTTTTGGCACATGTGGAGACTCACTGTGTCTTATTTGCTGTTTAATCTTTCTCACATCTTCGGGAAGGCTCAGATATTCCGGATATCGACGAGGTCCTAAGGAGCAGTGCACAAGCAAGGTGAGCGAAAAATATGAAATTTGTTCTGACACACCCTGCCCATAACTTTGTGAATAATAAGCAAATTAAACATAATACAGTCAATTGATTTGTCTTTCAATTGTCGTGATCTTAGCCAACATTTTGCAATTTGTGATGGTGTGCCTTGAAAAAGTGCTTAACTTTTGCTAACTTAGCTAAGCTAAATAATTTATTATGGAAGCTAATTAACCCGACCATGAGTTTATGGGCGTCACTGATCACAGCAATGATTATGTCATTATCAGAGTTTTGTTATTAATTTGGTTTTAGCCAAAAGATGAAGCTTGACTGGCTACTAACTTTAGCTTGACCCAGGTCAGTTCTTCATGCTAAGCTGACAATGTGTTTTATGCTGAAACTGCTCTGAGATCCGCTGAAACACCAGCCTAGGCCAACAATGTGATGCTTGCCCACAGCTTTGTTTAGTGGTTGGGACCTGTAGCTACACTAACCAAGAAGCTTGACTTCCCAGCAGTTTTATTCATATTATGTGACAGTCTTTGCTTTTACACTTTGTTGATGATAGCAGCTGTCGGCTTATAACGAAAATATACCTTTGTGTCTTTATATGTGGTCTAAAAAGTTGCACATTAAGTATTAAAAAAAGCTTTCGGATATCTGCACATCCCCTGCCCTGCTGCCCTGCTCTTTCAATGGCAATTGGTTTACAATTGACATCAAATTTTTATTTATTCTTTTTCCAGTGAGTACAGACATGCTAACTGTCCATGACATGGGGTGGAATGACTGAAAAAAGAACAACCTCCACAAAGCCTTGTCTTCGAGATTCATTAGGTGGGTTGAAGTTTTCTCAATTACGAGGCCACCCAAAAATACGTTCCTGTTTTTCTGCAATGTACATAAGATGATGCCACCATTCAACTGATTGAAACTTTGTCATATTTGGGCAGGATACCGAAGGTATACCTGAGGAACAACCTTGTCAGATTGAAACATTGTTTGATAGTGTTCTTGTTTGTGAGCCTTGAGCAGTGTGTGGAGTCTTTTCTTTATAATATGGCTGAATATGGCTTGAAATACTGCAGTCAATAAATGGAAACCATTTTTATCTGTATATCTGTCTCTTTATCTGTTTGCAACATACGTTTGTGATGTATTCAAAATGATTTTTCTTTAACAACAGTAATGGTAGGAATACAGTTATGTTACAGAATTTCGTAGACGCACTACACAAATTTTGGATGGATATAGTTATTTACTTTTGATGTAATTTGTCTATAAACTCAGATGTTCATCAGGTTTGGCCTTGTTCTAGACAGTTATTTTGTGTATCAGCAATGATCTTGTTTTGATTGAGGGTTAAGAACAGCAATGTCTAGTCTTGTGATGTCAGAAAACCGTATCTGGAAAATGGCCACCCTTGAAAAATGAAAATGTCAGGGGTCACGTGTGTAGAGCTCTTTATTTGCAAGGTTTGACTGTGAGTGTAATACAGTGTTCCCAGCATTACTATATATGACATACTTATTTTGTCTACAAATTGCCGGCAAATTTTAATAAAAAACACACTCAAAATTAAAAATAACTTTTGGTTTGGTAGGTTGGTTTGACACAAGTATGTCCATGCAATTTATTGCAATGATTATCAGTTTCATTCTTGAATGTGATACAATAATCAATCTGTATGTCATGTATTTATTTTTTGGTTTTTAACAGATACAATATTTAACAGACCAAATGTTACATTTTAATTCAGACCCACTAGATGAAATTGTGAAATGTCTTTACAATAAAAGTCCACAACAGTATCAAATAACCACAAACTTGTTCTGTACTTAAGACTGTGTAGTTGGCTTTCACTGTCAGTCTAAGTGAGTCCAGATCAAACGGGGATGTGTTGCTGCACAAATCATAATGTAATTTTCTCTTTATGTAGTCCCTTCAAATATAAACATAACCCTTTTTACATTTCATGAGGAGATACAGCAGCCACTTCAGTTCATGTCCTTGGGTTGCAGAACTCCATAGAAACTCTCTTCATGTGCATCTGCTGGAATAAGCACTATCTTTACAGAGAATGGTATGTAAAATCTGACCACCCACATTCAGAAAGAAAGTTTTACTGACAATAGAGGACTCAAGTCATAGCATTCAAACTGTATTTTTACAGTGAAAAGTGCTCCTGGGTTCATGCACTTGCAGTAATCCTACTTTTCAAATTACTAGTCCTACTACCAAATTGTAAAGACTCTATACGCTACTCAAGGCTCACAAACAAGAATCAAACAGACAATGTTTCAATCTGACAAGGTTGTTCCTCAGGTATACCTTAGGTATTGTATATCTTGCACAAATATGACAAGGTTTCAATCAGGTGAATGGGTGCAGCATCTTATTTGGGTATACATGGTAGGAAATCAGGAATGTATTTCTTGGTGGTCTCATAGTTGAGATTGTAAATTTGTTGTTGTGAGAAAACTTTGACCCACCTTAATGAATCTCAAAGACAAGACTTTGTGAAGGTTGTTCCTTTTGCAGTCATTCCACCCCATGACATGGACAGTTAGCATGTCTGTAATCACTGGAGGAAGAACAAATAAAAATTTAATGTCAATTGTAAACCAATTGCCATTGAAAGACCAAGGCAGCAGGGCAGGCTATGTGCAGATATCAGAAAGCTATTTTTTACACTTAATATGCAGCTTTTTAGACCACATAAAAAGACAGTGATGGAGGATTTTAACCAATCAGGGTTTTTATTGCTATTTTCTTATTATTAACTCACATGTGTTGTTAAAACCGCGTTATTTGTATGCCATGCGTGACATGGCAGGCTGAGACCTGGAGCACCTCTCAAGACAAACCTATGGCCTGTAACCAAGGCAATGGAAGCAGACGGATTTCCCTCAGCCATCACGACAACAAAAACTGTGTGTGTCAATATTCATATATGTGTGTCTGTATATGTTTTTTGTATGCACACATTTCTCTATGGGCAATTTCTAAACATAGATATGTTTGTAATTGTGTACAAGTTTCTCATTATGAGCAGTGTATGCATTTACAGGCAGAGGATGATTACATTCCCCCTCCATATTTGAGCATCTGAAAGCTCATAGCGTGTGTGTGTGTATGACTGTATCTGTCTTTCTCCTCATATCAGCTCAGCACAGCAGGTGCCTTGCTTCAGTACATTGCTGCAGCTAGTGAAGCTGAATGTATTGCAGACACCATGGGAAATATAAGCCAATACTTTCTGTGTGTGTGTGTGTGTGTATGAGAGGAAGAGAGAGAAAGAATGACATGACTCAGTGAGATGGAGAGGAGGAAACACAAGACAGACAGAGGGAGACCAATAAACTGAGAGTAGAGGTAAGTCAGGGGTGAAAAAGGATGTTGGTAAAAGAAGCGAGCAAAGAATTTTGAAAAAGGCATGCATACGCAAAAAGAGAAAGGTAGGAAGAGAAGGGGAAATACATAAAGACTTGAGAGTTTGGTGGGTCATTGGATAGAGGCGCGTGCAGGGTATAGACAAGCCGTCAGTTTAAATTCCACACAAGGTCAAACTTTTGGAACCAGGAGGGCAAATAGTAGGAAAAAGAAAAAACGTCACGCAATGACTATGCTGCAGACATCCGCAGGGGCTAGTCAGACTCTGATGTGACAAGCGACCACTCTCACCAGCCCTCAAACTCCTTCTAGCCATCTGTCTTTCTCTCTGTCCTTAATGTATTCTATCTCTTGTCACGAGTAAAAATCCTACATTTGCAAAATTTGTCAGCCATTGCATACTGAGCGCTCATTAAGAAACTATTTACAATAATGTGTGCCTCCAAACGCAAGAACCGTTAGAACCCCTTTAGTCTTTTATCGCAACTTGACTGGTCACATGCAGTGATGCCATCTGCTTTGTGATCTTTCCACCAACTTCCTCCTTACAACCACTATGACACTGAATGAATGTCAGAAGACCAGCACTGGACGATGTCTGCTTCCCGCTGGTATTTTGAGATCAGAAGCACCTGTTTGCTTTATCACTATGAGCACTTAGAGAAAGGACAAACAGGACGAGCCTTTCCAATGGGTATATTAGCATCAAAATCATTGCTATTCAATGGACTTACAATTCTATTAGAGCCAGCATGTATCTCTCTCCACCCATCATTTATCACTTGGTCTGGACTATATTGATCTCAATGTTTGGAACACCTGCGACACAGAAGGAGTTCAAAGATCAATTCGAAGCCTATGTGTCTGAATTCAGGGGCTGGATCTTCTGTTGTCTGCATTTTTAGACCAAATACATCATACTGTAGCAGCGCCTTATTTTGACCAAATTTGGAGCACACAATCAGTGTCCAACAGGTGTGGAGTCTGGAAATATTATATGGCCATAATAGTTGCCACATATTTGAGTTCAGGTGGTCATGAGTCACAGGTATATCACAATGAAAAAGTCACTTCAGAGGATAAATAACACAACTCTGTTGACTGTTTGAGAGAGACTAGACTTGGAAATGACATACTTACTTTTGATGAGGAGTGCCCAAATGGGAAAAACTTGGGTTTCATTTTAAGAGAAGATGCACGTTCAGTCTTAAAGGACAGATCACAGTTTTTCAGGTCTGTCTTCATACAATAGTTAGGTGTCCAAATGAACACAGAAATAGGTTTTTCTGGTCATAATCATTCCTCACTGTAAGTGATGGGGACCAAAATCCACAAGCCTCCCTCTGTGCAACAATATATTTAAAAGTTTATCTGAAGCTAATAAGAAGTTTAAACCATCCAAATGAGTCAAATCAAGTAGATATCTTTAAATTTTACAGTCTTTTTAGTGCCAAAGTGCCTCTTTTTGTTACTATACTTCCGCAGCTCAACAGTCTGAGGAAACGGAGAATTTGATGCTAAAAAGACTGTAAATGTGGCAGATATCCACTTGATATGACTAACTCAGACTGCTGAAGCCTCAGATAAACTTTTAAATGCATTTTTGCACAAAATGACTGTGTGGACACACTGTGGATTCATATCACTTACATTGAAAGCACAAAGGGGATCTTTTAATAGCCAGTAAGAACAGGAGGAATGATTACAGTGAGGAAAACCTCTTTCAGTGATCATATGGACACCTGACTGTTGTGTTAAGACATACTTGAAAATTTTGAACTAGTCCTTTAAGGTTCTCCAAAGGACCCATCTTCATGGGCCATTTGATCCCATAATTGCTTAAATACTTGAGGTTACTATTCAAAGAGAAAAGAGTGATAGAAAAACTTGCCATGTGCATGGGGCGATGGGAGTTTTCCCAGTTGACCTTTGGGCTGCAGGTGCTTATTTTAACAGCACAGACTGGAAAAATAAATCAGTTTTCAAAAATGACAAAAGCACCTTCCTAACGGTTGAGGTTTTGCACACATACTGTACATATTTTCTGTCTGTTTACGATCTTTTCCCAAAGTTTCTATATCTGAACCTCAGTCCCTCTCAGTACTTACTTCTCATGTGTGTGTCTGACTTGTAAAGTCTTTATGTCAGTGTGGAAATCTATCCATGTGGTCTCATAATATGTTTTCTCAGTTTTGAAAACTGTGATCATTTTCCTAGACTGTGTGTCAGTGAATGGCTGCGGCTGACCAGGCTAACCAGAATTAGCATAAAATAACCCTAACCAGAATAATACTGTGAGTTAGGATATTCTATTTAATTTATTTAATTTGTTATTAAGACTGTTGTTGAGGTCCTGATGGAAGACAATTAAAGTCAGCAACAAAAAGATAGCAAACAAAATGCTCAGATCAATTAAACAATTTCTGGGAAAATGTGTGATATGTGAACTATACTGTGTATTTTATTCAGGTTTTCCTCTAAGTAGTACACAAAAAACACCCTTGTAACTCTCCCTGAACTGACAGAAGGGAGTGAGGAGATCAGAGGGAGGAGATGGGGATGAAGAGGATCTGGTTGAGAAGTAAGCCCTCATCTCTCTCATCTCTTCATCCATAAGTCAACAGGGGTCTACATGATCCCTTGTTATAAACAGAGGGAGAAAAAAGACTGAGGGCTTAGTAAGAGGAAAGAACAAGAGAGTGGGACTTGGCTGAGGCAGCAATTAAAGAATTTCACTGAGATCTGAGTTTTTGCTGCTTTCTTTACACTTTCTGTCCCTTTAACTTAAACTGTGATTTATGGTTGACTTTTACTTCGGCCTTGACACATGAATGTGGCCATAAACAGACCGGACAGTTTCAGATTAAAAAAAAAAAAGATTCTTTTTCCTTATTCACACATTTGTTATGAACATTACATATTTGATCTGTACCAATTCTGAGCAAATTCACTTTTACCAGCTAGCATATACACACCAAGGACGATAACTTTAACAATATCTCTAAATATATAGCTTTAAAAGTCGTTCTAACTCAAGTGGATGGCGGAGTCCACATAACAACTATAATGACAACAACAGTGGCAAACAACATCCCTTTCACAGCAATTTGATGAACAATAGAAACACTGACAATCAAAATCCATCCCCTAAACACAACAACATTTCCAGTAAAACTTCAAAACCTGCATATATCATCTTAATTCTGGAAACTGACTGATGACTTTATTTATTTGTATTTATTTATTTTAATACGGTTGTGCTCCTTTCTCACCACAGACTGACACACTGTAAATTGGAGTAGAATGACACCCAGAGGTGATCTCTTTAGATAAGTCTGTCTCTCTCTATTATGCATATCACACTTCAGTGTCTGCTACCATCAGTCGGTGCGATTTGGTCTCCTGCTACATCACAGCAACTAGTGTGCCGAAATACTTCTGAGCAACACATCAAATCACCACCCGCCTGTGAACCCTTCTGGTTTTCTTTTTCTTTCTCTGTGCAACGTACAGCAGTAACAGGTCATCAATATCCATTTTCCTGAGCTGCCAACACAGTTGGATCACGCAGCGCATGCTTGGTGCCGCTATTTACAGAATGTTATTGCTCATAAGTCTGCATGCTCACATCGTTATTGTTATGGTTAATGTTATAGTTATTGTTCTTGGTGTGGACAGCCCTTAAATGACAGGGGTGCTGTAATGTGCTGTCTACACACCAGCAAGTCTGCATGTCAAACAGTATCTCTCTTTGCACACAGTTTGATTGTCTCCACTTCAAAGCATGGCGGTACGGCCTGAACTTTTAGATTTTCTCTTCACTTTCTGTCTATCTTTTCTTTTTGGCAATCGATTGGTCATGGTCCTGGAGTATACGCCTCTAATTGCAGGCATTGGTGAGTGGATCCCCGAGCTTCACAGGTGTTTCATGAAAGGAGAACAAACAACCTGAGACTAGCAGTAGATGAATGAGACAGTGGGAGTGTGTGAGAGACAGAGGGAAAGAGATACTAAGAACAAAAAGAATTATTAATAGGCTGTGATCCAGCCATTTATGATGCTAATTTTCCAGAAGAAAGGTGAAGGTGTCTCTGTCGTCCTCTTTCTCTCTCGTCTTCTCTCTGTTTACTGTTGTGTCTGTATTGTATGCTGCTAGTGTTTAAACAGATCTAAATAGCTTTTCTTAATCTTGTGATGGTAGAATGTGACATGACAAAATGTCAAAAAAAAAGAAAAAAATCCAAACATGAAAACAAAGAGCAAAATTTCGTTCTTCATTCTGACTGTATTTGTACACTTATCTCAGTTTTTGTTAAAATTGTTGGTCAGTTAATTGATTAATTAGCAGCTAAACATTCACAGGTAGCAGATTTCCAAAAGCTGAAGTGATCAGTCCAGCTCCTCCTTTTGTAAGCTTGAGCTAGTAAGCTAGTTTTATTTTATCAGGGGATCAAATGAGACAGTGCTGCAAGTTTGGCAAGAATTTGCTTGAATATGTTGAATTTAACAGGCACCCAGCGCATCCACCAACAGACAAGACCTCAGTCTGCCCTTGATCCTGTACGGTGAGTTTCCTCATTGTTATTAAGTAACACAAAATGTGTCCAGGTAAGATGGGGGAATTCATTCTATCTTTGACTGCTGACTGCGGATCTTACTGGCATTGAGAGGATGTGTGAAAACATGGGCTATCAAGGCCGCAACACAGAGGCACTCATAAAAAATGTTCTGAAAATAACATTTTAACAACAGGTTGGTTTCCTTATTATTACATACATGTACAGGGATGTACAAAGAGACTTCAGAACAGAAAGCACAGTGTTGTGCTTGAGGAGGGAAACTGCATGTTCCTCCAGCCGCTAACTAATTAATTGTTCTTCACTTCAAAAAACACTTCAAAATACTGCACTGTATAATAGAGTCTCACAATACTTTGTGGCATTTACTGTATTTCACAAATGCTTCATTGTAAACCAACAGATGCTACTGCAGACCTGATGTCAAAGTAGTATATACATATACATATATATATATATATATATATATATATATATACATATATTATAAAATATATAAAATATTATGGCCTAAATTTTTACCCTTGGCTCAGAAGAGCTAGTGTGACAGCTTCCCACTTAGCTCCTGCTCTCCCAACAGTCTCTCCAGCAGCCGCAAAACACCAAAGTAGTCAGTTCCACCGCCCCAAGTATAAGCCATGAGGCACTGACTGACAGTTAACTTAAATGACAGTTTGAACCCTTTCTTGGCTAGTAGCATGTGGACTAAAACTCCTAAATCCAAGGAAAATATAAGTAGCATCAGTGTCCTTCTACATCTTTTGATAAGAACTGAACACAGCATATAAACAGGGAATATAACCAGCAGATGCCCTTGTGCGTAAGAGTGTGTTAATGTTCTTTGTAAAAAGTGACTACAACCTAGAGGAAGAAAATCATGCACACTCACTTCATCACATCATTTCCCCTGTACTTGTTTCCTTTGACCTTGCTTTTCCTGCTCTCCCTCCCTCCCTCCTCTTCTTCTCTTAAGTTATGGCAGTGGTGACTTTTTGACCCTGCCTTCTGCACTGTATTCTGTCTACAATAGATTTCTGCTTGGTCAGTGTTGGAAAAAGTCTCATCTGTTTTCATCATTTACCTGGTTTAAAACAGAGGCCAGAAACACACATGCACATATTCACATTTACATGCATAATACACAAAAAAGAGACTGTCCTTCCAAGCAAAACTAGAGCATCAGCCGTTTTAGCATCATACCAAAAAACAGGTTGACATGGGCAAGTGATAAAGCCCTCTACCGGCCGTAGTAATTTATCTGGGAGCAAATGAAGATATAGTGTGACATTAATATAAAGTGACAAAGTCCACAGAGGCAGGAGATTGGGGTGGATAGATGGGACAATTAAACTTTAACACGGGAGACTGCAGTCACCTACAGCCAACGTTGGTTTCTTTTAACCATGACCAATCCCTTACCTTAACCACACTGTTATCATTGTAACCATGACAATGAAGGTCCTCTAACCTTAACCGAGTAGTAATTTTAACCTAAACCCTAGCCCCAACCAAGTTGTTTTTGTGTCGAAACATAACCAAACTTTAACCACAATCAGAAAATGTTCTCTTGTTCTAGAGGACATGGACCACCAACCAACATTTTTGTTTAATAAGTGTAATACAGTGCATAGGCTATTTGTGAAGACTTTGACAAAAATTCTAGATCCCTAAAAATGACTAAAAAGAACATAAAAATGCTAAAAGCAGTGAGTTTAACGTAGCCCCCATATGTGAAATCTCATTACTTCTGTGGATTTCTCCTCCTCTTTCAATACACTACGAGGCTGTTTGGTGTGGTGAAAGCATCAAATTGCATACACAAACACATGTGCACAATTCCTCATCACCTGTATGACCATAAACCAAAATTTTCTATTATATTTTTCTCAGTCGGTTCACTCCAGAAAATTCTGATTACTTCTGTTGCAGCAAGTGTGGCACAAACACTGCAGGTCCAGTGGTTAGTTTGCAGAGCGTGCTGAACCCCTGCAAGTTCCCGACCCATTAAGTGGTTTTGCCCTGACTTCCTTTTGTTATTTGTTTGCAAGTTAACTTTGTTGAGAACTTCTTTTTCATGAAGGGCTCATAGGGTGAGCAAAGTGCTTCACCACGGCTCTAAGTCTGCACACCCTATTCTCTCACTCTCTCCACTCCACTCCTTCATTTTTTTGTCCTTATCAGACTACTACAATATTAATACATGTGTGCTGCAAGACTGAAATGAAGTAGAAGAAGGGACTCAATAATGCATAGCACCCTCTTCTGCATTTCTACCTCCAGGTGAGGCTTGTACAAAATTAGGACATTGAAATTAAGAGAGAGCTAGATTGGCTGAATGAAGTCTAAGTTTACTTTTTAACTGGCTGAGAAAGTTTTAGTCCTGATGCAGTTGGTTGAAATAAGTTTGTCTTCAGTCTGTGTGTGAGTGTTTGGACTGGTGGCAAGTCCCTTGCATGTCAGCCCAGCTGGAGAGCCAATGTTCCTGTCTTTATTAATTACTACCTGACACACACATACACTTGCTCACGCACATACCCAGACCTCCATTAAACTACTCCACGAAACACACGCAATTACACTTTGATTCAAACACACACCTGTCTCCAACAACGTCTCCTCTATTATTCTTGCAGTAATTCACATTTCAACACACACAAACGCAGCAGTAACAGGAAGCTAGTAATTTGTCCCCATATCCCCTCTGCACTTCTACTTACTCACGCTTGGTTAGGCCAGAAAGGGCACTGAAGAAGCAGACGAAGCAGAATGACGAGCCAAGCTGCTGCAGCCTCAACTAAAGGCTGCTAGCATGACCCAGCAAAAACCGTAGCGCGCTACACTGCATGACATGCTATATTTATGGAGAGTTTAGATCTTCTTCTTTGGGGCCAGATGCCAAGATTTTCTGAAAGAGCCAAAAAACATGTCAAACTGTTGTTAGGCTCTGCATTATTCATTTGCATAGCTTAGCAATGGCATTGGCTACTGTACATCGCTCCCAACTCTCATAACTATTATCTGTCATGCTTCCAAGCTTCTACACCATGCCGACCCTTCTTCTCATTTTCATTACCATCATTATAAGAGTCAAATGGCCGTTCCCTCATTTTAATGTGCCTGATAATTAGCCTACTTGTGAAGGGCACAATGTAAGCACAGCTGCCAAATCTGTCCACCAGAATGTTAACTAAAACAAAATGATAAGAAAGAGGGAGGGACACACACCAATGGGTACCAAACATTAAGACTAAACATTATGCGATGGTATAATAACTGTGATGTCATGTTTATCCTGGCAGTTTATCCTTGGAGCAGGTAGGGAACAGTAGGCAGGTGGATGCAAGATGCTCTCCTGTCTCTCTGCCATCAAGGTGCCCTTGTAGAAGGCATATAAACCTCAAAGGCTCGAGCGGTGCTGTTAAGTAGTGATCGGTACAAGAGTGTGTCTGTGCATCTCCCAAGTGTGAGTATGCAGCTGTCAAATCATAAAGCAAAGGAATACTAAATACGAGCATGCATACACAATAAATCTCTGTGTACATGTATTAAAATTGGAAAAATAAGAAATAGGCCTACATCATTATTCCAAAGATTTCATCACTGACCTGTCTTGGAAATATGATTTAAGAACAACGGGGACAAACGAGGAATTGTACGATGTGACAGAAATAAAATGTGTGCACCCTTTGCCAACTGTTGCAACGAAAATAAAAGAGTCCCTTTCTAATCTCATATTCCAACTCCAAAATGGCAGCATTTGCAAAAAGAACATTGAAGCCCACAATGCTGTGACACGAAAATGATGATGAGGGCACAAAAGAACTCTCTTTCCTTCTCTCATCATTCCTTTTGTTTAAATAGGTATTATGTTATAGCTTTGTTTGTCTTTTTCTCTCTTCCTCTCTCAGACAGTTTCAGCCTTTTCTGGCTGTGTTGGGGCTAAATCATCCCTTGAGGTGATGTCAGAGTTCGTGAGGGGACAGCAGAGTGACGTGCTGTGTGTGTATGTGTATGTGTGTGTCTCAATATCTACTGATCTAATGTCTCAACCACAATGCAACATTTTTAAAAGCAGCCATTTTTTACCATTATTATTCTGCCATCCTGCAGAAAGATAGCATTGTAATGCAGGCTGCATTAGCTCACTGGTTAGCTAAAGCATTACCAAGGTCAACCATTGCAGTTTAACTGGTTCCATTGATATTAATAGGCACTGGCAGTGACTGAACCCTGTGGGATCACATCTCTGCAGGTTGGCAAGCTCAGGTATGGGCAAGCACAATATGCACAAGCACACACACACACACACACACACACACACACAGCACACTTGGACACAAGGACAACAGAGCAGACAAGCACAGACTCAAAGGCATAAACGCACACCAGTTCACACATGCTTTCACGTGCACAGACTGGCACATAGAAGGAGTGAGAAATTGCACCAGTAACATTTGTAGCAGCATTTCATGTTATTTGGAGCAAAAAAAAAATCACTTTCAGTCATTTCTTATTTGGTTCAGGCATGATATACCAATTCTCACAAAATCTCAGTGAATTTATACCAGACAAGATTTCCATTTTACCCAGTTTGTTATTGATTTGTACGGACTCACTCTACTCACTAAAATCCCAAATCCTGATGAGACAAAATCTCAAATGTGTTGGTAAGAATGACAGAAAAAAAAATGCAGCTTTAAAGGAAAATATCTTTTAAATCATCTGACAGCCACAAATCGAATGCAGAGTACTGCAGCTGTTCACCACTGACACATTTATAATTAATTGAAGCTCGGAAGTGAATTAATGTTAACACTTTTTCAAACTCAACATTATACAAATGGAACACAAGCTCTACCCTCTGTCATTTTGACGGTTAAAATGGATGAGCTTCTGTTTGTTAATACAGAGTGCAACACATACCCCGAACATCTGATCTCGATAAAACTTTCTTTAATTGTCTAATTACTCCTATTCAATACCACTGTTGTCTAGATTTACTGTGGCATCTACTCATTGCCTTACTGATGGCTTCTATGAGTGATGTCTGTCACTCTCTTTCTCACTTTGTCTCTTTTACTGCTATACCCTCTTCCATCTGCCTCACTTTGCCTTACAGATGGCTGAAGCAACTGCAACTCATTATGCAATGGTGCAAAAACTACAATTAAGAAATCAAGGAAGAGAGGATGGAAGAGAGGAAGAGTGATAAAACTGGGCAAGCGATGAAGCGAAGGAGAAAGAGAGAAAAGGGGTCCCATACTAATCACATGTAGCAAGGAAGCAAATTCAGCACATTTCGAGAAATTACTCACACATCAGCAGCAACTTTCTTCTAATTGATGTCCTTCTAAAGAAACATCTCCATCTATTGTGTTTAGTATTTAGGCTATTATTTGTTTAATTTATATTCTTCTATGTTTAACTAAGTGAGATATCGGTGGGCATCAAAGAATAACACCCTGCTATTGATTATCTGACCCCCTCTACACTACCAACATGATATCTGTATCTCAACATTTTATGTGGATAAGAGAAAATGCATATAAATGGAAAGTGTATGCTTATCGATCAGGAAAGACTACATCTGGCTTGTGTTGTGACTGGATCCAAGCCAGGTGTAAAATCTGGACAGTGACAAAATTCTTGGGAAGAAAATCCACCCAATATATTGAAAGGTCACCTGACTCTGCCTCTTCCTGCAATCTCCAGTTTGCCCATTAAACACTAAAGACAGCCCCTTCCTCTGTAAAAGAAAATAGCAGCATCGCTGTCCTTGACCTGGGATGAGCAGAACAGAATCCAGATAGAGAGAACGTTTATGAAAGGGGACATATCATGCTTTTTGTGATTATCTGTCATTTTCATACTGTTATGATGTTGGATGTTAAACATGGTCAAAGTTCAAAAACTTAAGGTGAACATATGAAAGATGTTCCCTGCAAGTGAAACGCAGCCTTTCTGTAGCCTTTGTTGCTAAGGTTGTTCCATGGGTTGTTCATGTTGTCCACTCGCTTATTTCAGCACAGATTTGGGCTCAAACATATGAGAAGTTTCCATTTTGAGTAAGAACAAGAAAAGAAAGTGAAATCCTACCACTACTGTTTATTTGCATAATCTCCATAACTGCCAGAACAGAGTGGGCTCATTGGGAAGGAGGCCTTAAAGAGACAGGACCTAAAACGGCCTGTTTCAGACAAAGGCTGAACTGAGGGGCTGCATAAAGGGTCAGTATAAGATAAATCAGTATTTTTTTGAACTTTAAATCATGCAAAGATATTCCAGTAGAGCCCCAGAATATAAATATAGACCTGTAAATGTGTATGATATGTCCCCTTTAATACCAGTTGAAAATGCGAAGGCCTGTAATCAGATGTCACAATCCAGATAAGGTATCCAGATACAGATCTCATGTTAATACCAGCTGTAAATGTGATTGATGTGTCAGTGGGTGTGATCTTTTGATGAAGGTGACCATTTTGGATCAAAGGATCATTGCAATCAGCACTGAAATCCTGTACACACACTAGAAACATACAAAGGTAAGCATACAAGAGCACTCAAGGTCATCAATTTTGACACAGGTGTTGAATAGGAAACACATTTACAGTTTGCAAAGATCCACACAAACCACTGGAATCTATTAATAAGGTGTCTTGTCAATGAACCCATATAACCAGCACGTTTTACTGTATGTTTGTTCCGATCAATAACCTACTGGAGCACTAAATGACGAGGGGCCCTGGCCAGATGGGTGTTAGGTAAGATGGAGGTGTGTGTGCGGTGGGTGTTGGTAATAGGACAAAGGGTCACAGTATCCTTCCATAACTGCAAAAATACACATGCACGCATAAACTGAGCACACACATATCTGTGTAACATTCAACATTCAGCTCAATGTTAATTGTGACATTCAGAGAATCATGAAAAAGGCTGAGTGATGAGGAGCAGGAGTGAGAGAACGTGTAAGTGAAACAGATGGAGTGAAAACAAATGTATTGTGATAACATCATTTAAACAGCGCTTGGCTCTCTGAGGGCCCTGGCTGCCTTTGCACTCCCTCTAACACTCGTTTGGGAAAATAGCCAAAAGGATGGGCCAAAAGGACACGCAATATCTCTCATACTCACACTCATGCTCTCTCCCTCTCTCCCTCCCCTGCCAAGAGACTAAATTGTACAGAATTGTGCTGTCAAGTCTCATTTGTGAGAGTAATAGCGCACTGGGTATTACTTGAAGACAGCAGGTTGTTTGGCAAGTTCTGATGAATCATGTTATTTTCATGATGATAATGTATGTGATCTTAGCTGAAAGAGAGAGAAAATATGTGTGTATAAAAAGTGATTGCCTCTAAAAAAGTAAATGTGGAGAGATGTAAGTTGGTGTGTGCCTATACAGCATAAATACATGCACACAACCAAACACCGTAGGAACCCTAATTGAGGTCAGTGGTCTTTAGTAGGTTGCAATAAAAGCAGGAGGAGGAAGTGACATGTCAGTCATTTTGCCTGAGCCCAAGTCAGGGCAGGGGTCAACCGACGGAGCAAAACTGCATATAAGAATTTTTTTTTCTATTTCTGTATAATATGGGGTCAACATAGAGGCCAATTTCTCTTTTTCTTACAAATCTAGTAGTTCACATTTTTCCACATTTGCATCATGATTCCTTTTGCTGCCAATTCCTCTGTTGGCCTTGGGAGGGTGTAAAATGATGTGCCTGCTCTGACAGACACACATGGAGTTGCCAGACAGGTGCAGATAGTCCTGCCAGGGCTGTACCAGTCTCTGGTGTAGAGACCAGGACACCATTTGACATGCGACATGCAACAAAGGTCTGCTGCTGGATTCAAACTGTGAACATTGTGGTTATGTGGCATGGGTCTCAACCAATAGGCTACTGGAGCACGCCGCCCTTGAAATGTTTCACGCTTTCTTTTTACTTGTCGACCAAATGTTTTACATGACAAGCTCATGAAACACTTTTCTCTTTTCTTCTCTCCTTGAGGCACCTTTCATGTACGTTACCACGTCCCCACCAGAGATGCTTTCTGCTCTACTCCCTTGTTGTATCACTCCTCTATTCCTCCTTTCTTTGTTTCACTCTTATCCCTCCCTCCTCGCCCATTGAACAGTTTGTCCCTCTCTAAGCTGATTTCACTTGAGGTTGTTGCAGTTCTGTCAGTGACTCAGGCACTGATTCAGTTACATGACAGTCTACAGAGTTTTTGAAGAAACTTACCAAGTCAGCTACTTGGGGAGAACATCAAAAGCTGTATGGTTATGTGTGTGTATGTGTGTGTGTGTGTGTGTGTGTGTGTGTGTTGGTAAGTTTAAAGCTTGTGTTTAATGACCTAAGCCCCAAGGCTCATTTGAGCTGCAGATACCAGCAGTCAACTAATGTCCAAACATCTGGGTGGTCTCACACACACACGCACACACAAACATACACACACATATGAAGGCTGAGCTTTTATCACTGGCCAGAGGAAGGGTTTTAGCATCCGCCCTGACAGATGCCGCCCACACATCAACACACACGCACACGCACATGCACACACACACACACACACACACACACACACACACACACACACACACACACACATACACACCATATCCAGCGGAAAAACAAACACCGAAGAAGGATTTAGGCTGAGTATGATCCATATGTGTGTAACATATATCTGACAGGTAGGATTATGTGTATATATGAGAGTGAGAAGAGCGCAAGAGAGAGAGTAGTATGTGTTTGTGTGTTTGTGTGAGACAGTGACAAAGCAGAGCCATTTCAGCAGGTCCCTAGCGGTCACTAACTCTCTCTTTCTCACCTCTCCCTCTACATGTCTTTTTTTCCTCTCTTTGACACTCCCTCTATTCATAGCTCCACTCTCTTGGTTTCTTCTCCCCTTCCCCCCCCTTTTCCATCCTCTTTCTGCCTTCCAGAGCTGGCGGACCGATAAGGGAATACACACAAGAGAGAGTAAAGGTCACTGGACAGAGGTCAGGGAAGTGGCAGAGGTCATTGTTGAAAGTGCACATTATGGATACATCGTCTGTCTATGGGGTCAATGTGTGGAGATATAATCACTAAATCATAAAGGCATGAAGTGAGTCTGCTCCACTAATCTGAATTCTTTCACTGTGCAAAATACTATATCCACCCGTCCTTTCCATGAAACACACCTCAGTTCACTTCAATGTAGAAAAAGGGATGCATGAAGATGGTGTGAAGAGGTAGAATTGTTTTGATGAAATTTAAAAATGTAATTTCAAGCTTGACAAAAATGCATTTTTATAAATACATGTTACTGATATAGCCTGAAAGGCAGTTTAATGCCAGCTATTACGATGGTTGTGCAATTTACTGGTATTCTAATGTTGGTTAAATGCTGTGGGCTAGTGTCCCATATTAAGGCATAAATTTTTACACATGCAACATTACAGCAACTTTGGACTATAACATATTTCAGCCTGATATAATTTTAAAACTATTTTCATAGGTGATTCATAGGAGAACAATGGTTATCAAAATAAATAAAATGAGATGGGTTTTTAATCTGATTTCAGTCCCTGTTCCACACAGTTCTTACACTGTTAATATTAGATGCACTCAACCAAGACATATTCTCTCTGTATGTCATGTATTTTATGTATTTGGTACCAAATGTATCAAATCTTGGTGCACAATCTCTGTTATTTGTCTGTCTGTGCCACGCATTTATAACTTCATTTAGTCCCTCTTCCTGTTACTTAGACCTTTTGTCTTTTTTTGTCCTGATCTCAGTGTAACTCTGCCCTCCCTCCCACTCTCTGTCTCTCTCCCTTTCACTGTGGAAGAGGTCTGAAGTTGCAGTCACCAGAGCAATTAGAGACTTCATGTTCCTCCTCACTGTCAAGAGGAAACAAGGATACACACATACACACATGACGCACACACACACCATCCGTCCTCAGTACTGACAGGCACTGGGCAAAAGTTCACTCTGCCACTGTGCTAACTATCTCCCTTTCTCTTCCTCTTTCTATTCCTCCTTAACACTGTCTCCTTCTCACGCTCTGCCTTTTCAAGAAAAGTGCTAACTAGCTATCTCTCACATCTTCCCCTTCTCTCTTTGCCCGCCTCTCCACAGGCTATCATCCCTCTCTTTTGTCTCCGTCTTTTCTCTTTTTCTTTTATCATGTCTCTCAGAGTGAAGTTACAGCTTGTCCTTCACTCAATGTCTTGCTTTTGTGCCTCTCAGGAACTCTTCGCCCCTCCTTGTGTATCTACGCAATAATTACCCCTTCTTGTCCTCTAGCCTCCATCTTTCTCTCCCTTCCATTCAGTTTGTCACATGTGTTTGCAGTAAATTTGATATTTTGTGACGTAGAGTTGAGTCACTGAACATGTGCGGTGCTGCAAAAATGCAGACTGCATCCACGAATGACCTGAAAATGAATATTGTGGCTGCAATTACTTGAACAGAAGTTCATTTAACATCTCCAGTGTGTCTATTTCTTGGTCATGCTTTTCTCAGTTCTCAGTCAAATTAACTGAAATGAGCAAAACGCTGAATCAAGGTTGAATGTCACTATAAGCTTCTTTATCATATTATATTAGATCGATACAGTGGGTTCTCCAAAAAACCTTCTTGACTTGAACACTCATCTTAAACTTTTCTCCAACTATTAGGCATTCGTGAAATGTTGCCATGTTCTAATATCAGAGTGCCTTGAAGAAATTAAATTCCCCCATCTGTCAGCTCTGTGAAACTCACTTTGATCTCTCCCAGGTGAACACCGGCTCAGCCATAAACCCACTACACTCCCTTTTCATCAGGGGAAATGAGAGACCTCGAATGGCAATCTTATATTGCAGCCATTGTGGTCTTGTAGGCTTGTTGTGTGTCATTCATCCTTTGTGAAGTGCAGCAAGGGCACCATCACACATGGCAGCTGGGGGAAGGTGAATCACACACTACATCATGCAAACCACAGGCTGGAGTTTTGTGATCACTGATGCAGTGAATGTCAATCACCCGCTGAAGCTCTAGTGAGGGAAACTCAGTTTACAGTCTGATTCCACTCTTTGAAAGATGCTGCGAGATTTCCGTGACTTGACCTCCAACATGTAAGGATGCGTGTGTGGTAGACTCATCTGAGCTTCGCATAATTGTGACCTATAAATTCGTAACATGACGCTCATGCCCTACAGCCAGGACACAAAGACAGGTTCTCTGCTCAAAGGCGCTAAAAGGGCATGTGATCTGCTGGTCTCCTTGATATTGTAATGAGTCTTCTTGGTCTGCTAATGTGCTCATAAGTATTCATTACTAAAGGGTGGACCTCAAAGCCTGAACAGCAAGCGGGCAAATGGTTCATGCTGAAACATACTGACGATCAATCAAAAAGCAGAATATTCATAAACATCCCTTAGTGACTCACGCTATCCTCTCATAGTCCCTGCAAACCTAAAAATTGGACTGGAAATGTTCCCAGGATTCATAATAGCTGTTTGTTCTCCTTTGTAAAACATAATGTCTTTGACACAACCTCGCTCTTCTTCCGAAACAGTCAACGGCACAGCCAGGCTTCATAATTACCTGAAGTTTATCCTTCTGTTATCTAAAATATATTCAGTCTGCAATACACACTTTAACGAGTAAAATTGCTTGTTTACATATGATGAATCATTTAGTTAGAGGCTTATTTTCTTCCCCCAAATCCTGTACATCTCATTTTAGAATTAATATTCTGCTATTTGTAATTAATATATATATATACAGAAATACTAACTATGTTGCGACATGTTTAAGCATGCAACTAACGTTTGCTATTTATTGTTTTTATAGCATTAGCCATAGGCAAAACACAGCAGGATGTTCCCGGAAAAGACAAAAAATATTCCACAACATAAGGACAGACTGTGAGCTGTCACATTCGATTTATTAGTAATTCTGTCTGCTGGCATTTTAGCTTCTTAGAGTAACAAGACAAGAATATTTTGAGTAGAATAATTATTGCTTTGCTTATCTGTAGCTGTCTTTACAGCTGCCTCCGGTAATAAGCATAGAATTCATATTCAAACTAATAACATGTAAGCTTTTACTGCTTTTGTTGAAATAATTCTGTTTCAGAGTCGGTGCTGCGGAGAGTTGCCCTCCTGCTCTGATGGAGGAAAAGAAGCAAAATACAAGTCAGAGTGCATATTACATATTATATTGTAAGATGTGAACTACTTTCAACTCTATGCACTGGCCTGTCACTAATTTAGTTAATTTCCATATTGCAATCAGTAAATTCTAGCATAAAAACTTTGCATTCACTTTCCAGAATGTTTAGTACAGTTTTAGCTGCATGTCTGTACACATTCATACTATGCATAATAACAAATGCACAACACAGCACAGTCTATACAAATACACCTAATGTTCTTGCTCTTGTTCTTGCTCTCTTAGGGTGAAGAAGAGGAAAGACATGGTTTTTGGGAGTTTGGGAACTAAGCTGCAGTCATAACTGCAGTAAAAAAATAAAAAAAGTTCTCCTATTATTTCCCCAGTGTTTTTTTAGTCAGACGTCACATTGATTGCTCAGGAGTGGCGACATTTGTGCACTCCATGACATAATTCAGCTGCAGTCTCATAAATGTCCGCCTGAGCAGAGACGGAGAGGTCGATATGGTGACATCAGCGGAGATATGGACAAGTTGTTGGCTTCAAGCTGAAGCCGCATGCACCACAAACATCTTCTCATAATACACATGACCCTCCTTTATAGCTTAATAGCTTTCCATCGCTATAATGTGCCGCTAATGGATAACTAGTTAAACATCATTTCGCCTTCATTGAAGAGCCCAAGGCTGACGACTAACAAAGGGATGTTCTTAACTTAACCAGGCAGCTACTCATCATTTCACCTCATTTCAGCCTCATTACTGTGCTCACTGTAACTTTCTTCTCTCAAATACTTGTATTGTTGAGGAAAGCTCTGTATTGGAAAAAATTCTGATCTATTCAGGAGAGTTTTAGGGAGGTCACAAACAAAGAACAGACTCACTGCAGTGCAGAATGACTCATACAATTTATATAGCACTTTGTGGATAATAGATGAGGAATAGCAAACTACAAAGCACTCACTTGGATAAAAAGTACCCTGCAGTTAGTAGTGATGGAGCCATTAAATGACTTATTAAATTCTCTCAAGAGTCCCAGTTTGTGTAAAGCAATACTTCTGAGTAGAGCTGACATAAAAAAGAAAGATATGATTCTTTTATAAGTTAAAAAATAAGGCAGCAACAGTGATGGTGACAGGCGGAAAACAAAAACAAAAGAAAAAAAAAATCCTGCTTGTTCATGTTTGTGTGTACATGCGAGCGTATAGTATACATTGTATGTGTGTGTGTATGTGCATTGGCTCTTCTGTTTGTGCACCCTTGACATTTTATCTGTGTGGTTTATCCAAAAGCAATCTGCCCTGCTGTTACTGAGTTCAGACAAATAGGCTCAGCTGTCTGAAGTATTGCTGCAGTACAGCATATAGCATAACACGGTGCTGAAGCAGTAGGCGGATAATGTCAGCCAGCCATCTGAATGTAATTCTCTTCGAAGAATGTCACATTGAACTAACCCATAACCCAATTATGGATGCAATTCAGGAATGGTGTCTACATAATCCATAATCCAACAGTGGAGGATCGTGATAGCGCACGCACGCACGCGCATTTGTAAACATGGACTGATGCATACACATGTAATACAGTATGTGGACGTACAGCACAGTCCTTGTACACACAGACACTGGCAATAAAAAAAGAGCAAATTACAAAGGACGACTTAAAGGCATCCTGTGCAGTTTCTGATCTCTACTAGCACTATGGAGCAGGACTTTTATGCGTTGGTCCCTGTTTTGTTTGCCTCATGCTCATGATGTGATAATTGTGATCCGTGATTTACAGGTGGTGTAATGCGCCAAGAACACAGCAATATGCCAACAAAGACAGAGGAGAAGAAGACGCCAGAGATCATAAATGTAAACAATGCAGGATTTTTGAATACTTAAATATAACCTTTGCAAATGTTTTATGAGGAAGAAAATGCATTTGACACATGTTAGACCTCAAGGATACAATGCCTTTTGGTAAGGAACACTCACTGTAAACATTACTTTTGATTGTTTACGAGAAAAAAAACTCCACAGGGTGCCTTTAAGCTTACTCTTAAGACCACAAAGGGAAGAGGTACACACATGCCATCTCTTCCTAAGTGACATTTCTAGCAAATCTAAATAGTTAATAAGTGCGTCTAAGTCACAAGCACAAAGATTGTGAGATTGTTCACAAACACACTGCATGTCACACAGTGGAGAAAGTGGACTGAGTTTCTGGAACAGCAAAGCAAAGTTTGTGGTAAATTCACACATTCAAGTCAATTCAAATATTTAATTTAATTAACAGATTCTTAGAAAAAATGATTGCATTAGTTCTGTCAAGTCCTGGTGTTCTTTAGATTATAAATAAATAGAGTAAGAAAAAAATGAGGCGAGTGGCTAACACAATGTAGCATTTCCTGTTTTAGTATTCCTATTTATCTCTTAAAATTTTAAAACCCCCAACCTCAAGCTGCTATAGTATAAAAAGCACATGTTCATTGCAACCTAACTACTTTGAAGGAGTAATGCATGTAAAAGAGGTCACACAGAGTGTGTATGCACTGAGATTCAGTACTACAGTAGTCATTAGAGTCACTTTAAGCCCTTCATCTCTTCTTCAGTGTTCCCCTCTCATCTCTTCCCTCTCTCTTAGACAGTACAGGCACTAATGGAGTTTGGACTAGACCTGAGGGAGAAGAGAGAGGGAGGAGGAGAAGGAAAGACGGAGGGAGGGAAGAACGAGGAAGTGAGGATGATTAGAACCAGTATTGGTTTTTGGATTTATTTTGGAAGCGTAAGCATTAGTATTCTTAGTATATTAGTATCCTTGTCTCCTTTATTTTATTTGTCCTTTACAGAGGTTTATCTCATTAATGTTTGCACCTCTTTTAAAAAGAAGAGATTTTCCCCGGGGTAAAAGGACAACAGTTCATATTCTACTTGAAGCAGAGGCTCATTAAAAAAAAGTGGAGCACTCACATTATTGCACAAGATGAAGGCATAAACGTAAATTTGAGAAGATACGTCATCTGAAGGAAGAGGGAAAGGCATACGTGAGTAGAAAGGAATGATTGAATCTGCGAGTGAACAAAATAGAAAGCAAAAAAAGAGGAAATGACAGAAAACAGACAGGAGAACAAGCAGAAGATGAAAGAAAGACACAGAGTGCCGCTGTGAATTAAAGACAGACTTTTGATGTTCTTTAATAAAACATCTGTCAAAACAAGTGGAACAACCATTCAACTTCTACACACACACACATCCATCATGTTGCACACCTCACGGCAAGTGTCATTGCAAAGAAGACGACATAAATCTACCATGTAGCCCCACAGCAACTTTTCCAGCTAGAACCACGGGAAAGACAGAAAGCAAAAGTTGAGAGAAGGAAAAAGAATAAAAGAAAAAAAATGTAGAAAGACAGAGCCAGAAGGTGAGCGAGAGTAGGTGATGTGTCCCAGGTGTGTGCTCTATCCTCAGCAGTAGTTAAGAGCAAGGCACGGCAATGCCTCAGCCATCCGTCACCATGGAGATAACAAGCTGTCAGGGCCAGGGAGGATCATGGGCCACAGAGGCCGGTCACTCTGCTTGAACACCACAGGAGCCAATCAGAGGAGTAGGGGAGAGGGTGAGATAATGTGAAGAGAAAGATCGTTACTGGCATCAAGCTCTTCAGTGGAAAAGAGGAGAGGAAAAACGAGAAAAAAAAAGGGAGAAGCCGAGAGCATAGAAATGACAGAAGGATGAGAGGATGACAAGAGGTGAGTAGCACATGGGGCAAAGCATGTGACAGTGTCAGGACAACACAAATGTCAGAGAGGGAAAGAAGGAAAGAAAGAAATATAAAGGATGGAAGATGAAAATATTGTTAAGTGCGGGTAATTGTAATGATTTCTGGATGCGGAAAGAAAAAGGACAGAGCCCAGAGCCATAGATCAGTCAATGCTCTGCTTCTAAACAACTCGAATACACATCCCAGCACATTTCCTGTCTAAAATGCTGTATAGTGCAAGTAATTACCCTGAATTTCCACTTTGAAAATACAGCTTAAAATGCCCCTATACAGTACAATGTGCCCACTTTGCAATTATAACTTAGAAGTCTGGAACAAACAGTACAGAAGAGGTGCAACAATAGAAGAAGTTGCAAACAAAAAACAACAAAAACCATTCTAACCATTTAAAAAGCTGGGAGCCTAAAACTCCACAAAAGATACTGCAACTTCAAACACAACAGTACGTGGTACTAGAAGAGGAAAAACTGCTATCTATCTTTCTTTGCGTTTCTAGCCTGGATAACTGTTGACAGGTCAAGTTTCACTGAATGCAGTTAATTGCGATGTCTGAGGTATAATGAAGTATGAGTGACCTGACGTGTTTTCATCTCGATCTGTAGAATAAAGCTTTGATGAGAGGTAATCTTCACCGCGTAACTGAGACACAGTGCAACAGGCTGGCTGGACAGTATGTCATCCACTGCGAACACAGAATTATAGTCTTTTCTTTCCATTCAGTAGACTGACCAGGTGAAAGTGGTGAATGTTTTTGCCTGTTTGGTGCAGATGCTGATGAAGAAAGGCAATAAAAGCAACTGAAATTAACTCTCAGCTTCTTCAAAAAGGTAAGATTTAACATTGAGAAAGTGGAAAAGCAACTGACACACCTAGATGGGACTGGATATGTCACTGCCTGCGTGTTTGCATATATCTGTGAGTGTGTACATGCATACGTTTGTATAGTGCATAAATTTGTGCACAGTAATGAATCTATTCAGAAGTGAGCGGGACCGTATTAGGACACACATCTGATCTGCTATCAGTCTCCATAGGAGTTAAGTGGCAGCTTTTGCATTATCTCTGAGTTGGTATTAAGACAAGCAGAGCAGAGGGCAGAACTTCTATTTAAAAAATGTCAAAATAAATGCACAGATAGAAATATAAGCCTGCAGGTCAGATTTAAAGGGGATGTATAATGCACATTTCCAGGTCTATATTTTTGGATATTTTGGATATCTCAGCATGACTTACAGATTTATCTTATACTGGCTTTTCATGCAGCCCACAGTTCAGCCTCTGTCTGAAACAGGCTGTTTTCGCTCCTGTCTCTTTAAGGGCCCCCCAATAAGTCCACTCTGTTCTGATTGATTAGATTCCGAAAGGTGTGTCTCAGCCAACTTCCAGCGGCTTGGGAGTCTAATGTAAACAAACAGCGGTAGTAGAAATGTTCTTTACTTGAAATGGAAACTTTTTAGATACATCTGTGCTTGTTCAAGCCTGATTCTGATCTGAAATATGCGGAAAACATGAACAACCCATAGAACAACCTTAGCAACAAAGACTATAGAACGGATAGCCGTTTGTGGCCACACGTGAACAATCTGAAGTCAGCTTGATGGGGAAGGAGGTAACTTGCAAACAGAATTTTCAGGGCTGGCTGAAGCCCTGGCTTTTGACTTGCGGGGAGAATTTAACATATGTTCACTTCAAGTTTAGAAACTTTGACTATGTTTAACATAGACATCATAACAGCATATAAATGACTGAAAATCACTAAAAGCATGTTAGACACATTTCTGTCATAACACACAGAATGCATAATATAGCTGAGTACACGTGTGTTTCTTGGCCAGTACAAATATCTGACTATAACAAAGAGAAAGTAGGGGAGCAAAGTGGAGGAGGGTGAGGGTTGGGAGAGGCAGAAGGAAGAAGAGCAGTGACACAGAGGAAGAAAATGAGGAGAGGGGGAGGAAACTTCTTTGACTAAACTTAATTTCAAGAGGATAGTTGTGAAATCAAATAAAGCTTACATGATATCAGATATCAGTATCAGCATATGTGAACAATGGGAATGAGGTGAAAGATTTTGAAAACCATTAGAGAGAAGGATTATGGTACTGTAAATTGCACAGTATAGAGCGCGAGCATGCACTCCAAAGAGCAAGAACAATAGAGAGAGGGACAAGAAGTGTGTGGGGTGTATGTAGAGAGGTGCTCCAGTTGCTCTGTTGCAGGCAAGCGTGGGAGAGCATCTGTGTGTGTGTGTGTGTGTGTGTGTGTGTGTGTGTGTGTGTGTGTGTGTGTGTGTCACTGAAGGCCTCTCACAGCTACTGAGTGGTGGACAGAGTTATTGATCTGCAAAGAGATGGTGAAATAACCACTGATTGCCCCTCTACACACACACACACACACACACACACACACACACATACACATCAAGACAAAATTCACTTTCACAGATACATTGAAAAATGTGCAGTCCTCATATTTGGTCAGTACATAAACAATCCAACATATCTACTGTATATATACAGCACTATCTACTTTTGTACGATCAATGGACACACACACACACACACACACACAAAAACAGGTACAAATCGTTGTTCCACTGCAACAGACATCAAATGCCAAACTCTTGCTCCAGTTTAAGTCCTACACACACAGTAGATGCACACACACACACACACACACACACACACACACGTCTTGTTCCTACACAAATAAAGGCATAAAGCCTGTGAATATACCACCATCCCACACACACAGAGCCACTCACACACAAACACACATGCTTCAGCAAGCTTCAAAACTATCTATAATGCAGTCACAGTAGGCAAAAGTAACACATCACTAACCACCATGGTGATGGAAATGTGTGTGTTTTCTTGCCTCACTAGCAGAGAAAAATCACCTCAACTACCATGATAACAACCTTTCCTGGAACCACCACACATACATTCAATATTTTTCACCTTTCACCCACTCACTTTGTATTTTTCTCACACATTTGCTCTCTCTCTCTCTTTGTCTCTTTCTCTCTCACACACTCACACACACACCTAGACACAGGTGTGTGTCAGTGTGTTTTAACCTGCTTTGGGTTTCAGCCATCATGGGTGTCCAGCAACCAATGAGCTGCAACACAAGCTCAGGCGATGTGAAATACGATTTAGAGTGTGTGTGTGTGTGAGCACGTGTGTGTGTGTGTGTGTATGCATCGGCATGTTTTTACCCTGTGGCATGGGGCCAACTGAGAGTAGCAGAGCTCAGCCATTAGCAAGCAGTGTAAAATCCTCCTGAAGCCTCTTTTCCTCCAAACATCAAACACATAGTCTGAAAGGCAAACAGAAAGTCTCACTGTCCAGTTTTGTCTGTCTGACTGCCTACGCTCTTCTTCTGTCTGTCTAATTTTCTAGCTTCCCATTTGTTTGCTTGTAACACAAACACTACCATGGTATTAGTCTCCCCTCACGGCTCGCTGTAAATGCAAGGGATGAATAAAAAGTGAAGCTGCTAACTTTCATGGACTTTTGTCTCAAAACTTCATTAATTTTCTTTCAGAAAAATCTTTCTTTGTGTCTATATTCGGGATTTTTCAAGTCTGTCTTAAAACAACAGTCAGGTGCCCGTATGAACACTGAAACAGATTTTGCTTGCTGCAATCATTCCTCTTGTTCATACTGATCATTTAAAGATCATTTCCTAATCCACTTTCAGTATAAGGGATGGGGGACAAAATTTACAGTCCTCGTTTTGAGAAAACATGTATTTAAAAGTTTATCTGAAGCAAATATGAAGCTTCAGCAGTCTGAGTTAGTCAAATAAAGTGGATATCTCCCACTTTATTTGACTAACTCAAACTGCTGACTGCTGACAGTAACTTTGAAAGATATTGACTTCATTTGACTAATTTGGAGGGCTAAAACCTAATATTAGCTTCAAATACACCTTTAATTTTTTCAGACTCCTGTTTTAGGATAGACTTACCTATCCTTTGAAATGCTTCGAGTGCTGGTAAACCAAAGTTTGAAAAAGTTAGGATTAATGCAAAACACAGTGATGTACGTTCATCACCGAGTCGGGCAGTTATGGGTAATCCATCCAAGAAGATTTCCCTGCCAACTTTAGAAAGCTCAAGTCATTAGGAAAAACACCCCGTCTGTCTGGCACCACCCACTTTGGATAAACAATGTATCGAAATATTACAGCTTACAATGGTTCATTAGTTCCTGGCGTGAAGGTGTTCATCAGCTTTTTTTTGGAACATGTTTTGGAAATATACACAAACATACACACACCCCCTTTGAGCAGTAGCCAGAGACTACTTGACTAATAACACACATGCTGAGCTTTGAATAGTTGCAATATGTTTTCTGGTGAGAACAGATGTTAGGGGGTTGGTCAGAAATAGGCTTGATTGATGTTCAGGTTATGATAAACTGCTGGAAAGCTGCACAGAAAACGAGAGTCTAGTTGCACCTAAAGGCTCTGCTATTCTTCACACATGACAATGATAAGTCGTGCTCGAAGTGTTTTGAGCTGACCGACTGACCAAGAAAAAGGTCTTCCGTAGAGCCCTGCACTCCGACTAGCAGGAGTAAATAGGGCCATAGTCATATTTCACTTAGATGTACTCACTCACACATTCCTGCAGCAGTGCGGCAGGCAGCCCAGTGTGGTCTTGTCTGTCCCTAATGTGAAAGGATCATCCTTTGTCCCATTGCCACTGTCAGTGTAGTCAGCAAACAGACAACTGCTTGTTCTGGGCATGAGCTGAACCACACACACACACACAAGTCACACATACAAATGTGCACGTTCCATTGTTCAAGCAGTCCAATGCTGATCATTTCAGTTGTAGCTGTATAAGATGTCAAACACACTCACTTTGCGAAGATTCTGTGATGTCTGTTGTACCGTAGTAGCAAATCCACAAGATAAAGGAGTGAGGGTGGAATGGGAGGTGGGGTTGGATGTCAGAGACAAGATGGATGAAAATGTATCAAAAGAACAGAGACAGAGGAGAAGTTCACAAAAGAAATTCACAAAGAAGACAAATTGTGACTCTGCAAAAGTGGGTGACGGATAAGCAGAAAAAAGGCTCTAAATGAGGAGGGACTGGATATAAAGGGGAGGGAAGCACCAGTGTTACATAAGGAGATGAAAAGAGAGGGTGGAGAATCAAGAAGGACTGAATTCTGCATGAAAGGTGTTCCAATATACAGAAGAGGGGAAGGAATGATGGGAGTGACTTGAAGAAGAGGGGGATTAATGAAGTTTAGGGACTGTAAAATCCTTGAGGCAAGTGCTGATGTTTTACACGACAGATAACATGTATCTTGTATTACTCAAGAACGTGTCAAGATGTTGCTGATATATTAGCTTAAAAATAATTAGGAAAAACAATGTCTTAGAGGAAATGTTTGTAGAAACCCTGCATGTAATGTAAAAACTATCATTCACTGAGTAGCAAGGTCAGGTTAAAGGGTTCAAATTCACATTCTTGGAGATGATGTATGAGGACAAGTGAATAATTAGGTTTAGAGAAGGATGAAAGTTAAGAGATAAAATAAAAAATCAAAGTCCAACTGAAATTAAATTTACTTTTTTTGTCTGCTACAGAATATCTGCTCTGATCACTTGTCCTGTGTTCCCCTTTAACAAAAAAAAAAAAAAAATCTAAAACCAAAAGGGAGAAATATACATATTATATTTTTTTGGTTTCATTGTGGCACCCCTTAGTTTTTAGTTCTCTGTCTATGCAGAACTTCTTTCCATTCAGGTGATCAAATCTTGCACAAAGCAGCAGTGTTAGCATTCTATCATAGGCAGAGCAGACGGTCACACTGAGCCTGATAGCATCCTGCTACACAACACAAGACAGAATCTGAACAACAACCCACATTAGCTTTCCTGCTAAAGTCTCCTTCTTCTAACTAACTTACAAACATGAACACACATCTTGTCCTGCACCTTAGTTTGTTGAGTGAGCCACTAAACAAGCACTGCTAATATCAGTTAGCAAGCCAGATAGCTAATTAGCTGCTCAGCTGTAGTATGTCAAAACAGCATGTAAACGTATGTGCAAATATATTCTGGGTCCTTACTTTTCAGTACCACTGCTAACAACACACTGTCTGTCCATGAGTTGTAGGCTACAGCACAGGTTTGTTTACATTGTCTCTGTTGTCCTGCTAGTGCTGCTGGAGCTCATGCTCCTCCAGCTGACTGACATGTCCTCAAAGACCTTTTTTTTCCCTTTTAATAATAATAAAAAAATATTAACAATAAATTTAAGAAACATGGTGGAATTATTTTGCTGCAAAAAGGTATGACTAAATGGGATTTCAATTGGACTTTAAGGTTAAAGGGGGCAATTCCACCAGTAAATGAAAGGATATGGGCTGGAAACCATACGGATGCACCAGTTGCGAGGACAGGTGGTCTGCTTGAGGCAGAAGAAGACCACAGGCGCCAGCTCTGGGAAGGGCACCACAAGAGTGCTTAGGTCACTGCCGATACTGACATCGTCACCTGGACCCACTTCCTCAATGATGTCATCAGTATGCGCCGAGCTGTATTCCTCACTCTGCCCTGGCACTGCTGAGGAAATGCTCCCCAGCGGCACAGGACACTCCTCGCTCGTCATGGCAACCCAGGCGAGATCTGAAAGACAATGCGAGATGACAGTGAGATTAGAAGAATTAAATGATTAATTGAATGTGTATATTTCATTAATGTTTGATTGGACAGACAGGCTTTTGGTTTTACAATACACTCCTGCAGACCATTAATCACCCTCACGTCATAACATCATCTTATCACAACTCATAGATATTTAATGCATGTTGTTTTCTAGCCCCAAAGCCTCATTAGCCTCTTGATGTCTTTTTGCCCTGTGAAAGCAAATGTTCTTATTGTAAACTCACTTGTCTGCATAACAGAATGCATTGCTCACTGTTAACAATCACTTCTCACAATCAAACACACACAGAGGTGTATGACAGCGGAGAGTAAATCAATGTCAACAGTCATTGACGATTCCTTTATCCCCATCACAGTGTTGTGGCAGACGAAATGGCTTTCCATCTCCTACCACTTAGCTCATCAATGGATTCACTTTTATCTACAGAAATGGCACAACTAAACACACACACACAAACACACACACACACACACACACACACACACACACACACACACACACACACACACACACACACACACACAAATGTGTATTTTTGCATGCTCTAGTGCACAATATTCCATATACCTGTATATTTATATTTTTCAACTGAGACATTTTTACAACAGAGAGAACAATACTGGATATCATTGGCTTGAAGTGAATCAGCTTGTGTGCAGAAAAGGAGCACTGTCATGACGTATTGCTGGCTAGGAAGTCCACATGTTGTGTTTAAAGCTTCAAAGGCAAACACATAAATAATACATGAAGAAAAAGAAAAGAAAGACAGAACGGCAAAAAAAAAAACGTTCTTTTGGCTCAGCCAGCCTTCCACGCATCAAACCGTTGAGCCGACTAGGAAGTCAACCAATAGCAGCTGAAGCCTACATTAAGTGAATGCATAATAAAATATTGGACTTGGTAGTCCTCTTGCTTTTAACTTGCAGCCAAAGGAAGCATCCAGCAAGAGGCATAGAGCCAAGTGAAGGCTGGACATGTGCATAGCTGGACATATGCACAGTCTTACACACATACCCACACCCACACTCACTCACTCACACACACACTCATAAACAAGATGTTGTTGTCTGTTTGGGCACTAATGCATAGCGAGAAGTAACATGAGAAACATTTTCTAGACAACCGTATGATTATTTTAAGCTGCGTGAGCATGTGTGAATGTTCATATTTAGTAATTACTTGTGGTTTTTGCACGTATGTGTACAAACATGCATGCGTAGGTGTGATTTGCTTCATGTGAATGAGTGAATGTGTTTCTTTGCACTTAATCCTACAGTAGGATTAATTGCCAGTGGGGGAGAAGACTTTGTTTTATAGGGTAATGATATTAAAGATTATCTATTACAAGCTAAGAAAATAGGACAGTGGTGATTTAGTAGCCAGTATCTCTCACAGTTCCAGAGTTTATCCTCTGACGAGATGTTAAATGAGGTGGAGATATCAAAAACATTAGAAAGGGGAAAGTCAGCCACCACACACAGCGATGTATGCTATGTTAGGTATCTCTCTCTGCCTAATAATCATCTATTAGTGTGTATCCTTTTATTATCTCATGTGTAAAGTACATACAGACACATACTGTTTCTCAAAGCAGGTTATTATTTTGCCTTTCACAAACAGGCCTTTCAAATTAGCTTTACCATGGCAACAGCTGCTTCCTGTGGAGGCAGGAAGTTTATTCTTACTCTGCTGTGTTTTATTTCCCATGACAAAGCTTCTTAGAGAGGCCGTGCAGCTATTACGGGTGACTACAATTAAGCAAGAGACAGCTTTGCAGAAATGGTTGGAAGGAGTTTGTTTTATTCTGTGTAAGACTATTTGTCTGTCTGTGTGTGTGTGTGTGTGTGTGTGTGTGTGTGGGTGGGGGTATATTTAGAGTGTGTGTCCATGTGAAAAATACAGCATTGCTCTCGCGTTTGTTTGCATGTTAAAATTCTTTCATCTAACTTCTCTGCACCAGAATATTTCTCTCTCTCCTCCTTTACTTTGACTGTCTTTTCACAGCATTCCTGCATGCTGGGTAAGCTTACCCTCAATGTGTTTTTTTGTGTGTATAACAATGATGACAGATGAATGCATGTGTGTGTAACACAGAAAGTGAAAGAGAGAGAGACACTATGCACAAGGCCCTCACTGCTGTGTTAGCGCTCACGAATACGCGCGCACACACACAGACACACACACACATTCACACTTTATCAACATACGCACATTAACACCCTTAATTGGGGTAGCGGATATACAGTCACCCATTTAGCTGCACTATGAGCTAAAGGCTGTGATGAGCTATGGAAAAACTTGCTTTCCCCCTCCCACACACACTCACTGCGACAGTCTGAGACAGACACAGGATGAGGCTGGATGGAAAACAACGGTGAAACATACTGTGGATCCATAAGGGGCTTCAGCAACACATTCTTCATTACAATGATTTCATATTGGCAAATTGAATAAAAAGCTGATGTATAATACTCAAGGGAAGTAATGACAAAGATTTTCAGTGAGTATTGAATTAGCTCAAAAGGGAAGGCTGCAGATAAGGAATTGGAGGCTTAAAATAAAATAAAATTTCCAGTGTCCTCAGATGTGGCATTAATGAATTCATTATAGATAACACTTGTAATGTACTTTCCAAAGCGGGATGTTCCATGTATGTGGTTCCTTAAAGCTACTGTAAAATTCTTCTTACATTTTCAAACTATAACAAAGATGATGGAGCATGAAGTGCATCTATTTCACCTTACTGTGCTCAAAATGTCACTGGCTGATCAGGTAAAATGAGTGTGAATATATAATTGAACTGATAGTATTGGCAGTGTCAGTGGCAGTGACATTTTGACATGTCACCATAGGAAAAGCACATGTGTAAATGATAAAATTAATGATGGCTGAATTCAATTTAGCTGCTTCAGTTTCAGGGTCCTGATATTGTTCATGCCGTTCACTATAGACGGGTTTCTCATTTGCAAACAATTGAGGATGTGCGTGCAGTAGGGGGGTAGAAAACTCATGCTATAATATCGTCCTGGCTCATATTTGGACATTATCAGTATTTAGATAAAAGCAACTTGCTGGAAACCAGTGATATTACTGTAAATGGGTAGCTTCTAGCATGACATATTCTGGTGAAAAATGGCAGCCAGTAGCAGTAATGAGTAAACATACTGTGTGTATCCCAAATAATTGACAGGCAGCAGGGCTTAAAAGTACAGAAGCCCCCCCAAAGTCAGCATAAAAAAAATAGATAAAAGTACATGTGAAATTTCTGGTGTTAAGAGCACTGAACCTCCCTCATTAGTAACGTAAGCATGTATGAAAATCGTGCTGTTTCTTCGAAATATACTAAACACTAAGTAGGGTTTAATAAGTACTATTATCACACACAGGAGACTCTTCTGTTCTTTTCTTTATACATTTATAAGGGAAACAATGTAGTGCATTTTCCATCCAAAGCCATCAATCTGCCACCTCGATCAGTGGGGTCACCAAGTTACACACTGAAAATCTGAATGCATGTCAAACTGATCACCAAAGTATTGATCACAGAGCCTGACAAATATTTGGACAGTTAACAGCCTTAAACACTCAGTAACAGAGAGCTGTCTTAAATCTTAAAACAGGCTCAGGCTCTGTGCATATATATGATATCCACCACTTTCAGTAATTTGCACCAAATAAAATCTGGGGCTCTGCCCAGATCACTAGATGCTAACAGCTAATTCTACACTCTGAATCGAAAGGGAGGTTTCCTTCTTTGGATCTTGAACATTTCCCACGCATTACTTTTGCAATTCATGTTCTCAGTGATTCTGGTTTGTTCTCTACCAAAGCATGCACACGCATCTCACTGATGATGTTGCAGAGATCGAAACAGGCATCTGTAAACTTTCCTTTTGGTCAGTTTCAATGGTTCAGTTAATTTGGAGAATTAGTCATCATAGTTCTCTACAGGCTGTAAAATACTTAGCTAAGACAATATTTTAGAGGAAGGTTTATAATCAAATAATTTCATAAAGCAAGATAACCACTAAACAGGTAAGAATCTGCATGATATTATTTAATATCTTTGATTAATGCAGTTGTGTAGCTTTGGAAGGCAGCCCAAATCTACTGCAAGCAAAATCAGGATTTCTGCAAAAGGACTGATACTGTCTCAGACGCACTGTAGCACATAATCCTCAGTTTCTACAGGGAAAAGTTATTAAAAATTGCTTCCCTGTAATGTTGCATTATGAGTTTTAGAAGTTATAGAGATTGGTGTGGAAAGTTGCAGGAGGAGATGAACTTTTTTTCCTCATTTTTTCAGCAAAAATACATCTGTTAGAAGTGTGCATATGTGTATATGTGTGTGTCTGTCTGTGTGTTGTTTTGTTTTTGGTCTGTGTGTGTGTGTGTGTGTGTGTGTGTGTGTGTGTGTGTGTGTGTGTGTGTGTGTGTGTGTGTGTGTTGGTGTATGTGTGCCTCTGTGTGATTTGGGACAATGCTGAGCCCAGCACAGCACTCATAGGCAGCCAGGGATCTGACTGTCACGCTGACTTAACACAGCACCCGGCCTTAACGTCTCTTAAGGTCTTTCTCTCACTGTGTCAAAACACAGTGAAGGAAACACAATATTATCAGTTGAGAACACACGCACGCACGCACAGTCTTGTGTGAATTGACTGAAAAATGAGGAAGAACACTGAGCATATGAGAAAACATGGGGCAGATCCCTGATGATCGGTACTGTCCCAGATGTGTGTGTGTGTGTGTGTGTGTGTGTGTGTGTGTGTGTGTGTGTGTGTGTGTGTGTCTCAGAAGAAACATAATGCACCATTGGACTATTCAGCAACAGACAGTGGCTAATGCTATTAGAATCACTTCAGGGCAAGGATCCCTTGAGAACATAACTTACGCTACACAACCTATGCACAAACACTACACACACGCCCTCACAACTCACACACACTCACTTAAACGTCATGTCTCGTCAGCTATGTCAGGCAATTTTTCATCCAGTGACCTGAGACAAACCAGTTTTGACACCTATTGCTGACTGATCAAAACAACACATTACGTTGTTACCGAGACTACCAATATATTCAATGAGAGAGTATAATGTATTTATGAACTGGCCAGTGACAGAGGAGCCAATGCGGAATGAGACGGCTGGCTTTTTGACAGCACTATAAAATAGCCTTCTAAAATGTGATGAATGTGACTCTTGCGTAATGGAGGAAGAACATAATTCCCACTTGGCGACTTTACCTCACCAAGTAAACATTAATATGTCTAGTTTAGGGCGATTGTAATATTTAAATATGTCAGAATAAATGGATTTATGAAAATAATGAAACACCTTTATAGTGCATGCTAAATGGGTTCTGATAAAGTTTACAGGACAGCTCCAAACAATGACCGCCTTGTTGTTTATATTCATTGCTCACTATATATTCTGCATGATTGCGTGATTGTTTTCTTTTACAATTTCAGTTGTCCCACATCATACATTATACCAGCCTGGCTCCACATCTTCCACAATATAATGACACACGTGCTTTACTCTAAGCTTTAAAAGATCTAGAGGAAGAAAAAATGCAAAACAAAATCTGTGTAATTCATCACCAGTACCATTATATTGTTTGCTGTTTGAGTTATTTGTTCAATTCAGTATTCCAGGTTTTTCTCACACTGGGTAGTTTCAGTTTCTGTCCTGATAGGGGTTACAGTATCACCAATCATTGCAGTGAAATGGGTTGTTAACCTGCAGTCACAGACAGTCACTTAAAGGTATTTCTGTTGGTATGTGACATATGGGTGACAGACCCATCTCCTGCTCCCAGCAGTGTTACCCTGACTCGGCAGAACGGCCAGATTGGCCCAGACATTTGCTATGGATCACAGACCAGCCGAGTGGGCAGATTTACCCCTAACAGCCATATGCTCTGTGAAACGAACACTTCATTGCTCCATACTGAAATCACAGATTGCCCAAAACAAAAAGTATCTCAGAATGCAGTTGGAAAATGAAGTTGTCACATTTTTTAATTCAAGAAAAGCAATTATGAATAGAATATGAATAGTACAAATGAGTATCATTATCATGAAGGTTTTAAAATTTAAAGATGCAAAATTTTATACACTGAACACTGAATCAACTCCCAGTTGATTGTTGATTTTCTCTGCCATTTCCGTGGTGTGCTTAGAACATCCAACTAATTTCTCATTACTGGCCGACATAACCTACAGAGCCCTAGAAGGGTCATGAAGGAAAAAAAAAGTTGTGCTCTCGATTTTTGCTCTCAAATTAATAATTTGTGCTCTCGGTTTAATAATTTGTGCTCTCAATTTAATAATTTGTGTGCAGGGATGACTTAATTTGTGCTCTCGAATGATCTATTTTGCCTGTTGCCCTCTTGTAGAGGGACGCATTCAGTCAGAAGAAGACATTTCTCCTAAACGTCAGTTACTTATTGATGTGCTGATGAATGGTGAATGAAGAGCAGGTGGAATATGTTTAAGGGATCTCAGAGATAACACAGTGCTGTGCTCACAACCAAAAAATATATAGTAGTCCAAGACCAAAATAAAACCTTATTAAATCTAAGTGATCCATAATGAGGGTGTACACAGGATGAGAGAGTGGCATGAGATTGAATTCCATTAAATCGAAAGCACACATTAGTTATTTTTCTCCATGGCCCCTTCCGGGCTGTGTAATAACCAAACAATTACACTTCATATAAAACTGCTTCTGGTACATGTTGATACACATGAACGCTGCCCAGTGTAAAAGCTAATGAGCGGAAGCAGATAAGTGACAAAAAAGTCAATCATTTAGCAAGAGAAAGAGTTGTTTGTCTCAGGAGCACTTTATACAGTTTGAATACATTATCCATTTGTTGTGCCTTCACATGTTCATGTGTCAGTAGTAAGTAAACTAGAACATGCTCTTAGTTAAAATGCTGTTGACTTTTAAATTTTGGAGGGAGCTGACAGCTCTACTGTGTGTGTTGTCAAATACAGAGTTTTTGGTCTTCACAGCAGTTAATTTTTTCATCAGAGGAGAGGATGGAAGATTTGCTTTAATTCTTTTAATCTTGCATCTTCCTTTCGGAAATATTTAAATTCCAATTTCCATTTCAGTTTCTTAACCTTTCTTGATTTCTACCCATCTATTCCTCCGCTTTATCTCCTTCTCTAATCCACTCCTTTCTACTTTTCTTTCATTTTCTTTCTGCGGTTCGTCTACCCCTCTGCTTTTTTTACTCTCTCTCTTGCTCTCTCTCTCTCTCTGTCCATCGCTCTCTCTCAATCACTCTCGCTCTCTCTCTTTCTATGATGAAGAGGGATCCTGAGCTCTATGTCAGAAATCATCTTTAGAGAGTGGCTGCCAGTGGATTACACTGAAGCAGTGGCCCCATCAGTCTAATCTGTATTAATAGCATTAGCTCTAGCCAAGCAACCAAGACTACCGTTGTACATGCACAGTTTGAGTGGATATCGAGCACATCTTTGTGTCTTTAAGTCAGCATGAGTGCTGTGCATCCTTATCAGCACTGTGACATGCTACTGCTGATGCTAACGCAATATTTTGCACTGAAATGGGGCTCAAAACTGTTAGCATTTGCATCATGCTAACAGCTTTTAGAATTAGGGTCATGCTAAAGTTCAAGTGTAATAATATGAATTCATTGAGTGGCAGGAGGACAGTCAGGCTGGGAAATGAGCTGGAGAGAAGCAAGCGGAGGCTAGGACCTACAAATTGGATCACGGCTTACTGCACAGAGAGTATGGAGGATTGACATTGACTAAAGACCATAAACATATCTCTGTTACAGTAAGAAGTGGACTTTATAGAACAAGAGATACAACAAAACTGTACCCTTGCTGTGATATCACTTCATTTCCCTTTTTGAATTTAAATATTATAACCAAGTTTGAACTTTGAATTTTGGGTCAGCATGCCCCTTTTGAAGGCAGTTCACCATGTAATCCTGCTTTTCTCTTCTAGTAGTCTGCTGTGACCACAGCAGCTTTACTGGATGTCAGAGGAAGTCTGTTGGCTCACTATTTTTTCTCCAGTCATGCTAGCTCTGGTATTGTTGGCTTGCAACTGTACCAGTAACAAGGGCCGTGTTTTGAGATTTGTCTGGTTCAGTCCATGTTCACAAACAAACGCTGCCAGAGGACACATAAGCTCTTAATTTTGTTGCCTTCTGGTTTGGATTCAACCTGATCCACCACACAATTCTCCTGTTTGTGATCACTAATTTGGTGGCGTGCGTCCATTGTTTAAAACCTCATGGATATCCTAAACAGAGAGTTGTAATCACCCTGAAAACAATGCTGAATTAAGCATTTTTTAGATAGCTACAAGGATCAGATGCAATCTCACGATGACATGATGCACATCTGAGGGCCTCACACATTTACTTCAAGATGATTCATAATAAGAGTAAAGGACTGCAGAGGATAAGAGGCAGAATTGACACATTGTGGGTGATCCACACAAGAAAAACTCAACTCCTGTCATAGGCTGGTTATCAGCACATTTATTATCATCTCTGATGTGTTGGTGTGTGTGCGTATGTACATGTGTCAGTGTAAGTGATGAGGGGAGGGGTTTGTGCCTCCATGCTTTGTGGAAGTTTGTGTGCACACACTCCTGTGTGTGTTATTGACTGATTTATAACAGGGTCCCTCAGCTTCCCAACACAAATCCATATTGGCGAGGGAGGGGAGGTCCAATAATGTTGCCAATGATTTACTATTAGAGCTCTTGCTGTCATTCTTTCACCCTGATAAATGGCATATGCTCCCCTCCAGCTGCCTGTGTGTGAGGCAGAGAGAGCTCATACTTGTAGGCGTGCCAAATAAAATAAATGATCAATCTTATAGGCTGATGTGCAAGTGCATCTACTGCAGCCTGTCAGCTTGGGTGAGTGCGTGTAAAGTGCATGTGTGTGCTGGTGTGTTCTCAGCTCCAAACCAGATGAAGCAGTTGTCTGCTCTTTGCTGACTACCCTGACAGTGGCAGAGGGGCCGAGGATGATCAATTCACAGACTGCTTCACAGCTGCAGGTGTATGTATAATATAGTATGTGTGTAGTTTGTCTGAGTACTCGTGTATGTGGTGTGTGTGTGTGCGTGTGTGTGTGTGTGTGTGTGTGTGTGTGTGTGTGTGAGAGAGAGAAAGAGAGAGAGAGAGAGAGAGGGGGGATAGAGCAAAAGAACAAAATATGATGCAGGACCAGACACACACACGCATGCGCACGTACACACACACACATACACTTTAGTAGCTTAGCTAGTAAGTAACAATAATGAGGACAGTGCTGCTATCATTGTCACAGGTGTTCCTTAATTGGCTCGAAGCACTATTATCTTCCTAATTTAAAATGGGAGAGTGGCTGCGTGACTGCTTTTGAGAGGTTTTGTGGTTTAGTTTTTGAGCATGACGCCTCCAGCCGTACTGACTTTAAATTTAACTCACACTTTTACTTGTTAACTGCGTGGCTGTTTTGCAACATCACTGTCTGTGAGGGGCTGCAAATCTGTTCTGTTCTGTTTTGTTATATTCTAGTTAAAATTACCTAAAATCTTCATTGCCTTAAGATCAAAGGAATGAAGTCAATTCTGTTTAGCGTGGGCTTTACAAGGGAAAACAAGAAGGGGAGGAGAGGAACAGAGAGTAGAGGGTAGGGAGGAAGTGATGGAGGAGGAGGAGAAGTAACGACAGATCCATTCCTCTTTTTACTCCTCTGCGGGGCAAAAAAGCGTTGAGTTGAACATCTGTCAGCACCCCTTATCTCTTCCCCCCCTGTATCTTCACTGTCTCTTCCTCTCCTTTTCGAAAGCTCTCTCCCATTGCTTTCATGCCCTGACAGGAGACTGCCATCCAAAGTTTGAAAACTCGAAGAGAGGAATGGCGTGAGGTGACGTGCGCGTGTGCAGGCGTGTGCTTGCGCATAACTTTATGTCGGGGTGAGAGAGAGAGAGAGAGAGAGAGAGAGCAGACAAACCCTCGATATCAAACCTGAAGAGGCAAGTCAGTGAAATGAGAGCTGCCTTGACAATACACATATGTGAGCGCATGTCCGCGTGTACTGTATTCATGTGATGTTTCCTGCTGCACCATCAAAACATACAGTATGTCTATGTCTGAGAATGTATATGCTTGCTTGTATGAGTGTTTTTGCTTTAGTGATAACCAAGGCACAATCTGAAGCTATGATAAAAAACAGGAAAAGCAGATAAGTATAAGAGCACAAAGGCTAACTTTTTTATGTGAAATGCTATCACAGAACACATAAGCAAGAGCTGGAGAGTGAAAAGTGAAGAGAGGAAATGAAGATGGATGAGACGGAAAGAGAGAAGAGGAGAAAAAGAGAGGATTGAGAGAGGGAGCCATAAGCAAAAAGCATTGGGAAAAGTGCTTGAAAGAGGAAGTTGGAGGGCTGGTCGGAAAACGTGGGGGAGGTGACTGAGACAGGAAAGACAGAAACAGAAAAAGACAACATAGCGAGAGGGAAGGCTGTGAGCATGGGTGACAGAAAGAAGGTAGGACATGAGAGAGCTGAGGAGGAGGAGGAGGAGGAGGAAAAACAGACAGACGAGGCAAGGAAAAAGGAAAAGAGAAAGACAGACAGAGTGTGTGTCTCAGGACAGTTGAGTCTCATGTAAAAAAAGAGAGGGAGGTATCAGTGATTGAAATACAGGGAAGCATATTAACCTGCACTTGCAAACACACACACACTCTCTCTCTCTCACACACACAGAATCATACAGTACTTTAAAGGGAATATGTGATAATATATGGATGTGTAATGCTGACACACACACACACAGACATTCCTTCAAACACCAAAGCCTTCTCCGTCCACCTCTCCTCTCTTTTTTTTTTCCTCTCTTCACACCTCTTCTCAAACCTTAGAGCTCGAAGGAAGCCAAGCAGCTTCCTAATTACCTCATTTGCATAGACATACACATTGTGCAAGAGGGAGGGAGGTGGGCTGTGGAAAGTGGAGGAGAAGAGAAAAAGGGGGACAGGGGAGCTTCACCTGGAGAAAGGAGGGAGGGGGAGGAGGGAGTAAGAAGGAGAGATGTAATTTTGGAAATATAGAAAAGATATTACAACAAAAATAGAAGGTTTGCTGACAGTGAGGAAACCGTCAGATATTGTCTTCTTTCCCTACTCTGATGATATTCTGCTCTCTTGTCTTTCACCCTCACCTCTTTCCCTTTTTTTTTAACATTGCCTGTGTGCTTTTCATTCTTTGCTCCCTCTCTCTCTCTCTCTCTCTCTTTCACTCTCTTCGCCATACTGTAGGTAGCTTAATGCCAACAGCCATTATTCTCCTCCTCTCCCACGTTGTGTCCCTTGCTCTCCTCCTCCACTTTCGGCGCTGTCTTTACCATCATTTCCTCCCCATCTCTCACATTCCTCCCTTCGCCACTCCTCTCGTTCTCGCCCTCTCCCTTTCTCTTCCTCTTCTCCTTTTCTCACAGAGTGCTGTGTCAGGTCTTTTCACCCTCAGCAGTGTGAAATGAGATTTGAATATGGCTCTTGGAGCATTTGCGGCTCGCCTGCACCCCCGCCCCCACCCACACACACACACACACACACACACACACAAAGAGAAGGCCACTCGTAAAGATAAAGGATTGTGATTCTACTTGAGTGCATACTCACATGTCAAGGGAGGGGAAAAGGAGAGGCGAGGGATAGAGGGAGGAAGCTGGAGGAGACAGGGAGGATTGGGAGGTGAGAGAAGAGAAGAGGAGAGGACAAGAAGGAGGAGTGAAGAACAGAGGAAAAGCAGAATGGGCCTCTGTAGAACGATGAATATAAAGAAGGGATAAGCGAGCGAGAGAAACTGTGAAATGGATGAAAATGAAACACAGATAGGGGATCAAGTGGAGAAAATAGGAGAGAGACAGAGAGAGAGTTTCATTAAAATGCGCTAACCTTCTTGTTCGCCTGTTTCTTTGCATTTTGAGTGGAAACCCTCCGCCGAGAGAGCAAGAAGGGGAAGAATGGAGAAGAGGGCTGAACTGAGCCGAGCATAAAATGGCCATGAAGTGTCAAGTGCTGGCTTCCTCTCCAGAGAGAAACAGGGGAGAGATAAGATGGCTCCAGCATGTATTTTTTTTTGTGTGTGTGTATGTGTGTGTGTGTGCGTGTGTCTGCCTGTTTGGGTGGGCTGCAGTATTCATTTCATCCATGTGTTTTTGAACTTGTACTGCTTACCATCGAGTTGATATTAAGTAGTATATCTTAGTAAAGCACACTGGCAGAAACTGAGTTCATTAAAAACACAAATCACCATCACTTGCATGATTTTTAAACTCTTCTTACATTAGAATTACAAATGCATGTGTCACATGTGCAGAGAGATTAACCAGCGTTGGTCAAACACACATCAGCTAAAGACCATTCTTCTAGACACATCAGTGATCACTTTCTTTTAAGCTACCAGCAGTCCAAGGCCTGTGCTTGATTATTATTTGTAACACTGTTTTTGGCATGTACATCAAGGCAAAGCAATGCCAAATAAACATCCTCTAATCCAAGTGTTCATTCCCACATTTTTCTGAGGGCCTTAGAATTGACACATATAAAGAGTCTGTGTGTCGTTTGCAAGCTCTCTGGCGAGAAAATGAAACAACCAGGTGGTGTTAACCTTTGACCTGATCGCCCTGCAGAGGCAGGAGGGATGCAGTGAGACAGCAGGATTGACGGGGAAAAAGATGAGGGAAAACAGAGACGGAGCAGCTGACAACAATTTTGTTTTTATCCGTCGCCTTCTCTCTCCCGCTGTCGCTCTCCCTGTTGCTATTTTGCTCCTTTGCTTTTGTTGGCCAAGAGAATGGTTTCAGCTGCTCTGCATGTTGTCAGCAGCTTTGGCAGGGGAGCGAGCAGAGGGAAATGGATGTGATACACACATAAATGGTCCGAATGTTTAGACATCAGGATACTTTGAGCACACATCAACAGAACACTATCCCACAGTACATATAGGCAAACACCTAAAGCCTGAAATGTTTCTCTCTAAAATGAAAAAAGACTCATTAAAGTAAATCTGTTTAAGGAGTTCATTAATGTTAAAATTTAGATTTTTTAATTGCATAAATCACATTTCGCTGCATGTCTTTCCAAGCTCCAGTTCTGCCTTTTGGGGCTTAAAAAATGTAGCAGAAAAAGCAGCGACTTGTCTTTTGTGAAGCTTTTTAGTATGGCTGCATGTCACTGCACATTTTTGATTATGTTGACTGTTACGTTTTATACATTTCTAATTGTTTGGCATACTATACCACTGCTGTGTAAAATGTTCAAGGTGAAAATGTCCAAATTCTATAAATTCAGCGAAAAAGTGCATTTTTTAATTTCTTACTGGCCACGATTCTTAATGCTATAGTCTTTAAAACCTTACAAATTCATCATATTGTAAGTTACAAACAGGTCGTCCACACTATGTACTTTAATTTCATTAAATCTGTATCATGATCACAGAAAAAAATGTACCTGCTCTCACTCTCATAAATTTCTATGTTAAATTTTCAATATTTATGTTATAAAAAATGACAAACAATCAAAATGTTCAGCTATGCTTCCTTTCACTGAAAATGTTCAAATTCAAGTGACTATTGACCATTGCAGTTGGTGTATCTGACACATGAAATCTGTTATTCAGAACAGACACATTACACATGGGCACTCATATATACAGTATGTACATGTACTCCACATATTCATCCATGCCTGCTTGTATTTACTTTTTTTTTATGGAAAAAAGGACAATTTAAATGCTTCAAACATGACTCATGCTTTGAGAATTGAAGTGGTTTTTAACAACTATGGCTTTTTTTTTTTCTTTCACTCTCAATGGTCCATAGCAACTTATTTGCAATAAGCAACTAAATTATGCTCAAGGGCACTAACATTTTCTTCTCTTTTATTCCGTTATAACTCAGTTTAAATTGTATTTTGTGTGATATTTCTTGTGATAAAGAATGTATTTTGCTTTTGCTGAACACAGTAATTGTATGTTTTTCATAAAATGTGAATTTGTGATTAAATATGCAATTAATCATGTTTAATCACACATACTGTGATTACTCACAATTTTCGAAATAAGTCATTTGACAGTACTAAAAAAAATGAAATCAATCTTAATGGTCAGCATATAGATTATCTCATGAGAGAATCACAGCACACAAAGGTCTGACAAGAAGACTGCAGCCAAAATGTAAAGCTGGATCTATCAGATTTAGTCTTTATGTGGTGGACACACATACACACACAAACACACACACACACACACACACACACACACACACACACACACACACACACACACACACACACAAACACAGTAGTGTTTCCATCACTTCAGAAGACATTACATTGACATTCATTTCCTGGAGACTTACCCTAACCTTAACCATAACCACCACATGCCTAACCCTACCCTAACCTTAACATAACCCTAAACTAAGCTTAACTTTAATCCAAGTTTTCACTCTAAAATTAATGATTTTACATTAAGGGGACTTGTTTTTTGTTCCAATAAGGAAGGCAAGTCCCTATAACATGACTGTGTAAACAGATTTAAGTCCCCACAACGTGAGGAATACCTGGACCACACACACACACACACACACACACACACACACACACACACACACACACACACACACACACTTCAAAAGCCTCACATTGTGTTGAGAAAGCAGAAAGTTCTAAGCCATGCATATACTGTAGTGCAAATCATTGGCACTGTGTATGTAGAAGTGAGGACATAACACAGTGCATGCATTTTTGTTATGTGTGTGTCTGTAGATTGGTGGGTAGGTATGTGTGGTGTAGTAACAGCAAAGTGTAGAGCTCTGCCGATGGGGCTGCAGCTACTGCGGGGTGGGAAAGTTTTTCATGTTAAATATTTAATTGTATCCCTCACTCTAATGTTTTTCTTCCTCTATATCTGACTCCAGGTTTGACTGCTGGAAGTTTGGATAGTTTAACTAAATGGTTAAGAAATGCTTCACTTAAAAAAGTCAGTTTTCTGAAGGACTTTAATTAGCATAGCACACTATCTGCGGATTAACAACAAAAGAGGATGCAGCTCCTTCAATTTTCCTGAAAAAGTAAAACATGAAGGATCTTTCAAAGAGTCATTTGTATGTTTTAAAGTTTTAAAAAAAAAAAAAACCTAACCCATTTTTGTACATTTGGCAAAATGCTAAAAATCCATCTTGTGGATTCATGCCAGAAGAGTTGCTGCTTTTGCCACTGGGAAAACATTCTGGTTTTGCTTGACTGGTTTTTAATTTGAGTTGATGAGATGTGGTTGTCTACCCTTGTTGGTGGGGTCATACTGGTTTTCATGTGGCGTGCAGGTGGGACCGAAGAGTGGGGCAGTCTTGTCAGCAACAAACTGACTTTAATGCTCCCATCTGCCCCCAAATACCCAAACCACATCCAAACACTCTTATTCACATGCACTAAATTATTTAGATTTGCTCTCCCTCTCTCGAACCGTTACTGTTAATGTCTCTCTTGGTTTTGTTTCTTCCTCTCTCAATTTCTAGCAGCTTCTATCCCTCACTTCATTCTGTCTCTACTATCCTCTTCTCTCATTAAAGCTTTTATCAATCTTTCTTTACCAAATGTTGCTTTTAAAATAGGAATCTAGTGAATATCAAGTGTCCTGGAACCAGCTCTCAGTGTGTATCTATCTGAGTTCCTGTCTTTGAAACATGAAGTCTCTCTCATTACTGGAATATTGCCCAATTAATCACAATTAATATCTTTAATAAGCCTTGATTTATAAAGTAATAACCTTTACTCTGTCTCAATTATGTCTTGTTGCAAATGATTTCTTCTACATGTATGACGTACAAACCAAAGTGGTTCTTTATGAGCATCACTTCATTTTTATTCATGATAGCTAATGAGAATCTCAAAAAAGGCAGAAAGTCATTTTACTGATCTCAAAGTAATGTTGTCGTGATTATAAACACTATTGTACCGTCTTCTAGTTCTGCAAGACTGCTGAAGAAGACCACAGAGCACTCACCACATGAATTCAAGATTTCTAAGGCAGCGATAAGGATATTGCTGAATAACTATCACTAGTGTCAATTACTGTCCAGGAAAAGAACACTCATCAGGAATAATTTTCAAATAGTGTCTATTTGATTTTATGAACCTTCAGGGGAACGTGCTACTGGTGTTCTGGGAAATAGTGATGAGAAATATTTTTTCACTATTCTCTGACATTTTATATACAGTTAAAATAGGCAGTTTGTTGAAGATAACATCGTTGAAGCCCTATCAGGGAGGTCGAAATATTTGACAGTATGAGTTGGTTCAAAATGCTGCAGCTAGAATCGTAACTAAAACAAGAAAAATGGACCATAATACAGCAATTCTAGCCTCCCTTCACTGCCTTCCTATCCATAATAGATCAGACTTTAAGGTGCTTCTGCTGACTTATTAAATCCTAAATGGGCCCCATCATACCTGTTTGATCTCCTTAAACTTTATATTCCATCTTAAGCTCTCCGCTCTCAAAATACAGGGCTCCTGTGTGCACCCAAAGTTAAAAAGAAGTCAGCAGACGGCAGAACCTTTTCCTATCAGGTCCTGTTCTTTAAGAATAACCTCCCTGCTGACATCAGACAATCTGACTCTGTTGACATCTTTAAATCTAAACTTAAAGCTCATCTTTTTGCCTTAACCTACAATTAGTTGCCTTTAATAGAGTACTTCCTGACCTTGTACTGCACGGTGGGTCGGTTTCTGTCTCAGTGAATTTACTAAGCGCTGTCCTGCAGACAAGATTATTGATTATTGCAGCTGTTCCTTCTAACCTTCTGTTTGTTTGTTCCACAAGCACAGGGGTGTCGGAGCTGTGTGTCCCTTCTATTCTCTCCCTCTCTCTCCCAATTTTCTCCTCTTGTCCTCTCTTTTCTCTCAGGCATCTCTTGCTGTATCACCCATCCTGGAACCGCTCTGCTTCCCTGGCTGTCGGTGCCATTTCCTGAGGTTTTGGATTTGGTTCTCCATCCTGCAGGAGTTCAGCCTCATCTCATGTCTCGCTCTGAATGATGTCTTTATCCTTCTCTCTCTCTCCTGTGTGAATAATGTCTTTTCTTGTCTCTTCTCCCGTGTATGTGAATGGTGTGATGTGAGTCTCCCCTGTGTGCATGTGTAGTCTGTCCTCCTGCCAGGTCTCCATGCTGATTGAGGTCATGAGGCTGAGATCCCATTCTGTTCTGGTGGCACCTGGAGGCTTATAAGCATCCTCTTCGTCACATTCTTCGTATATATTATAAATCCATTATAATTTTGTTATCCTGTTCAATGCTGTATTCTGTAATTTGTGTTCTATTCTTCACACACAATATCTATTTCACATCTGTCTGTCCTTGGAGAGGGATCCATCCGCTGTTTTTGTTCCTGAGGTTTCTTCCATTTTTTTCCTCGTTAAAGAGTTTTTTTTAGGGGATTTTTTCCTTATTCGACCTGAGGGTCTAAGGACAGAGTACTGCTGTACTGTAAAGCCCCCTGAGGCAAATTTGTAATGTGTGATTTTGGGCTATACTACTTGGATAGACTTGACTTGACTTGACATGACTAGAAGTTGAACAGAGATGGGGATGGGGGATCCCAGGGACTCAAGAGAGTTCAGGATCAAAGACAGTGTGCCATATTATGTAATGAAAGAATACTCTACATATGAGAGATTGTGAACGTTCCAAAGAAGGAGCTGTGAGTAGGGAGTCTGTCATGCTGCCCATTCATAGCCCTGACTTATCCCCAGCTGGAGGTTCAGAGATTAAACAAACTTTATTTAGTCCCATTTAGTCCTATTCTGAATCCTGCTGAATTGTTTTAGCTGTTATGGAGTCCCATGAAAACAAACAATGACTTATCCATAAAATGAATCTTGAAATGAAACTGAGAAAGAGGACTTGGTTATCCCTCCAGAAAAAAAAAAAATTAAAAAAATATTTGTTTTCATTTTTACTCAAAGCAGTGAATCTAGTCTTCACATCTCATAAATGATGCAGGAGACACAGTATTTGTACTTTTTTGTGTGCTTAATGATGCTTAGCAATCGACAAAAATAATGGTATGTTGCATTCTCCATCTGTTGGCCATACAATCCATTGTTAATTTACAATTCCTCATACACAAAAGTCCTTTTTTTTCATCTTTAGAGCCACTTATGGCATTATTAATATTAGGTATGTGCAGAGAGCCCAGTATTTGTATTTGTATCTGTATTTGTTGAGGCAGCAAATTATTTTATTTGTATTCAAATAAAAGTGGAATTAGGTGTAACAATCCTGTTTTTTGTTTTTATTACACTTCTAATTTCAGGATATTAAAGTGTTAGAATAAGTGTTCCTCCTACAGTATTTAGCAAAGGAGGGTTCCCTCACTGGGTCTCAAACCCTGGTCTCCCAAACCACAGACCACTGCACTGACCACTGAACCAAAGTTCAACTCTGTCAGACCTACAGACCTGCAGCTATTTATACATCGGCTCCTCCCCTAGTTAACATGTGTAACGTATGAATGTTATCTGTTCTCTCTACTTATAATGCCATCAAACTTTTACTAAGCCATAAGCCTTGATGTAAGTGACGCTTTTTTATGCTCAGGTGCTCATCTGGATGAATCATCCTTGTCCTACGCGCTGCATGTGCATTACATAACTTCAGTAACAGAATGGCCGCTGTGGATATTCAAACAGAACGACTAAAAGTGAGACACAGAGTGTGTTTCTGCAGTGTCAATGAGCTGAACATTTTGGGCCCACATAATTATTCCAGCTCATCGCGGTCCAATTGACTAAATTGTACAAGTGACAGAGGAGCAGACCATCATAAAACATAAAAGTCTAGTGGTAATGAACTACATCTTATGACAAACAGAAGGAAAAAAAAGGAAGAGATGGAAATTAAAGTATGGATGAGTAAGTATGAGGCCAATTATGGCATGTTGTTCAATCAAAGGAGGATATTCTCTTTTATTTTGGTTTGTTTTATTTAACAGAATAACATAAGCTTAAATCTCTTGAGTATCTTACTATGAAAAATGAAAAAATCTTGAAAATACACCAGCAAATTAATAGTAAATCATTTATAAAATGCAAACATGAATTATTTCACTTTTCTGATCTAGACTTATATATATTATTCATATTGTACATGCTCAACTTTAATAAACCCTGTCTATTTGCACATCCTTTTAATATTATGAAGAAGTTGTTTTTTTATCATACATATTACTCATATGTTCTACGAATAGTGTATTTATTCCTTAAAGGGTACTGTTGCTTTTGTTGATAAAATGATGCAGTTTTTTTCAAAGGGATGATTTAGACATATTTAAACTCAAAGTGTCAGGAGAAGAAGAAGAGAAGAGAAGAGAAGAGAGAAGTCGGCTGAGTGGCAGAAACAGAGAGAGAAGAAGAAGTCAACTAGAATGGAGAGTTTAAAGAAATCAAGAAACAGACAGACAAAGTTAAACAAAACAGTGGGGGAATAATTGAAAGGAAGAAAAGGTGGAGAGAAAGGCAGAGATACTGTGACAGTGGGCAGAGAAGCCGTTCTACACTGTCAGGCCCTGACTCCCTCAGGAGTGGTTAAATGCATTAGGCCTGTCCACTGGGAAGCACTGAAGTGATTAGCTGTACTTCATCTTCAGGACGGAAACTAGTCAAGATTCAGGGCACACATCCACACAGATACACACAAACGCCTACATAATAAATATGTAGATGTGCTAATTAGATGTGATTAGTGATAAGACAGCACTTGACAGTTCTGACGTTGAGGATTTAACGTACAGAAACACACATGTTCAGGCTACTCAAAGACAAACATAAACTTAAAGACTGTATTTCATTATTTAAATGAGTAACAGCAAGGGCTAATCCATTTAGAAGTACAAGATCTTTGTACTTTTCATGTAGTTAAAGGATAGGTTCATAAATTTTCAAGTTTTTCTTAAAACAATAGTCAGGTGCCAATATGAACACTGAAAAAGGTTTTGCTCACTGTAATCATTCCTCCTGTTCATACTAGAAGATGCCCTTCAAATTCATTTACAATGTAAGTGATGGGGGACAAAATCCACAGTCCTCATTTTGAGAAAATATGTATTTAAATGTTTTTCTGAAGTTAATATTAGACTTCAGTCATCTGAAGTTGATTTTTATCCAGTGAATCTTCCACAGTTACAGTCTTTTTAGTAAAAAATTCCCTCTTTGTCTTTGTCTCGTGCACAGTGTTTTCCTGTTCAGCTACAGTGGAAGTGTGGTAGCCTAACAAAAAGAGGGAATTTGGCACTTTGAAAGATATTGACTTGCTTTTACTAATTTGGACGACTAAAGCCTCATATTTTCGTGTGAAAGGAGGGCTGTGGATTTTGTCCCCCATCACTTACATTGAAAGCACATTAGGAAGGGATCTCTTAATGGCTGGTATGAACAGGAAGAATGATTACAGCAAAAAATAAATGAATTATTTCATTTAATTTGAGCATCCAGCTATTGTTTTAAAACAGACTTGAAAAACTGTAAATCTGTCCTTTTAAGATTAGTAGTGAGAAAATTGGAAACAAGAACAATGGCATTCAGACAGCACAATTCATTTTTTTGCAATGTATTCTACTGACCAGCATATTGTATTGTATTCATTTAGTAATAGTTTTAAAGCAACAGGCATGCAAGGGTTTCACATCAATGAGTTGGGGGTCAAACATGTTCTGTGCCCAAACACCACTTTAATATATTCAACTGTGAAAATGTACAAATTAGCTTTTTGAAATACCGATCCAGCTAAACAAGTGTCAGACAAATTATACCAACAGTAAAACCTATTGAAGACAGCTGAAAAAGTACTGAAATATCAGTACTGAGAACATGGAGTTTCTTTAAAGTGATAAAGCAGATATAGGAATCAAAGTATTCAGAGCTTTCAGCACATTATCTCGAGCACATATTTCTTTTATTATTAATCCTCTAGATATTGTCTCATCAAGGGGCCCTTGGTAGTCTGGGGCATGTGGGTGTGTGCTCTGCATGCCCTGTAAGTAATCCATGGATGGCTGTAGGCAAAACAGCATCCAAAATTCAATTACCCCAGACTTGGCAGGGAAAACTGTTGAGCAATGACCTTACATAAATGTCAAACTAAATGTATGCAGTTTAATTTTACATAATATTGAAACCACCCAGAAGACCAAATTCATCATGGAGCCTATTTGTCAAAGAGCTCATCGTAGCTAAGTGGACAAAGTATGCACACTGCACATGTGATGTTGTGAGGTCACTCCTGCATGATATACTGTATGTCATCTGATCTCATTGTTTTGTATGTTTGCACTACAGTATTTGTTGTACCTTATATAGCAGAAATGCATAGCTGATGTGTTATTCTTAATTTAACAATTTTAGCATCCTGTTGCAGTCCTTGCAGGGTGAAAAATCACTTCAAAATGTACATAAAATACCTAAATGTGTCTCTCTCTAAATTAAAATAATCCATATTTTTTAAATGTCTTCATTCATCACACAGACTTTTGGCGTGTCAATGTTCTGGCCAGCAGCCTACATTTGTAACCTCAAGCTATTGACTCCTGTCAACCATTAGCCGACACATGCTGCCAATGATGGCTGCAGTGTCTGCTTAGCTGATTGATTACTGCAGGTGTTGGGCCATTCAAAGAGCCACCACTTCAAAGTAGATTTGAGAAAAAAGGCTCATATGAATACACACGCACACAGACACACACACACACACAGGCAAGATTTATGTATATACATGTCAAAGAAATTCTCAAAATGCACACACTGGCACACATAATCCAGTGTGACTGTATCAAATCATCCACAAAGGCCAGTGCTGAAATACCCTTTGAAGTTCCCCAAAGGCACACATTAGCCCCCTATATGTCACACTGCTCTTTGACATATGAGACATCATGGTGGCAGCAACACATGCAAAGGAAGACTGACATATGATGACACATATACTGCACACACGTACACGATACACACGCAGTAAACATATGTCTTTTATGTGGTTGCGTACAAAATGACATGCTGACTGGTGGTTGAAATTTGATGTTACTAACTTATGACAACACTTAATGTGGTCCTGATTGCAGAAGCACAGTTCACACAAATATGTTGGGCTCTGGTCTGCAAGCATTTTTCATGTGTGATCAATTATTAACAAGAGTTGTTGGTTTGTGTTTATATCACCCACTAGATAGAAGACTTTTAGCCTCAAACACACAGTTATAATGTGTCCCGGGTTGCAAAGGGTGAAGGAGACACACACATGCAAGCAAACAGCGTACACAAACACGCACACAAACAACCATTGCTGAGCACCACAATGAAAAGCCGACGCAATTATCAAAGGGATGATTCACCTGCTGATCTTCAAAGGTCTCGCCTTATTTCAATACATCTCTCATTTCTCTCCCCCTCTGCATCTCAACCTCGTGATTCGTCTGTCATTTCTGATGTCTCTCTCTTTCTCTACATCACAGTCTATCTCATCCTTTTCTGTTTCCTTTGTCTTTTGCATGCCACTCTCAGTGTGATAGCTTTTTGCACCTTGGTAAGTTTGCTTTTCAATAAGCAGCAGACAAAGATGAAATTAATAATGCTGCCAGAAACTGCTTATTCAGAAGAGAGGTGGGTATGTAATGATTAAATTGATATCACTTTTGTCTGTTGGCCTGTCGCTCTCTCACTAGTTATCTATAGAGTTAAAGTTAGAGCCACCTCTTACTGCACCTTCCTGCTACAGCCCCCTGTACCACACTTTGTTGTCACTCTTTCAGGCCTCTGTTTAGCCTGTTATTGTCTTCTCCTTAGTTTACCTACTGTAAAAGCCTGCTATGGGTGCAATATCTTCTTTTCAAAAATAGAAAATATTTTGTTAGCCAGATTTGTCCAGATTTTTCTTGTAGACTCTTCTGAACTTAATGTGAGCATGTAACCCTAACCCTTACTGTATTTACCTTAAATGCAGATGCACAAGGTGAAGCATGCATTGGAGTCATTTAATGAGTGTTCACCGGGTCATTCTCTGGTCATTTTCTATCATGGGAGCAGCAGGTCATGACTTGTGTCTTTCAGCAGGGATTCATCTTTGCATTCTGTCTACTGAGGTTGGCTGGCTTAAGCAGCTGTCTTGATAAGGCTGTCTGTATCCTATGGTAACCAAGGTCAGGTGGAGATATGCTTTGTACAGACAGTCAGACTGGTCTCCTCTGAGAATGGATAGCAAGTGACCTGTGTACAGACTACGAGACTTCGGTTAAAGTTAGACAGTATAGTGTCTTGTTTAAAGTTCAATAACCAATACAGGCATAGATGTGTGAAGAATAGCCTAATCTGGAGGTAGTAAGGGTAAGGATTTGGTGAAGGGTTTAAATACTCTTGTCCAGATGTAGACCACAGAATTGAACAGCATTGCACTGTGTTTCACTTGTACTGTAACTCTGTTCTCCTCAATCGAGCTGCAATAAATGTTCCTGCGTAAGACATCCCGGTCTTCTACCAAGTTCTTCACTTTGGGTTAACCAGCTCTACAACAGTTCCTTGACAAAAAGTGAATCCACATTTCTGCCTTTTTTTAAAATCATTTTAGTTCTGTCAAAATTAACATGTTAATTTTTAAATTAATTTGAAATACTTCAGTTTTAAAGCTAGAGTAAAGATACTGGTGTCATGTGAAACTAGACCTAAGGCATCCATTGGTACCAACCACGTCTTGATAGCTTGTTGGGAAGAGGGCTAAATAATGTTCCAAAGGCAGGCTAAATTTTGGCGAGGGAAAAGGGGTCCCTTTGAACTCTTTCTCTCTCTCTGTGTTTTCCATGTGTAAATCAAAGTCTTTCCTTGTTCTGTTTTCATATTTGCATGGACTACTGTGGACCTTGTTGAAATTCAACTGGCCCTTAAACATGGAACACATTTATTGTTGTTAATTATCATTTATATTAGTGCATATAAGAAATTATTGCCTTCTAAGCTGATATCTAATTTTACTGGCCTTGATGGTTTTGAAATTCAACCTGGCACTTTCTTGCTGTCCCCTTTAAGTCTACAGAGCTTTACAGCTTCTGTCACTTGATTGTTTTAGTTTTCCAGCTCACTGTTTTGGTTCACTCTCACTGCTCTCATTGTGGTGTTTTTGGCTGCAGCAGTCAGCAACCATCTGGTAAACAGAGTGGAGCATTTAGCAGCTGAAGAGCCAAATATTTCCCTCAGGGTGTTGGTGGAGACCAAAACACTACAAGAAACACAACTCCAAATAAATGCTAATGTTGTTCCGCATCTACTGGATGCATAATCAGGTGATTGTTTGCTAACAAGTTTGCCATATGAACTTAAAAGTTGATGATACAACATGTCAGTGTTGTGTTCACAACTTGTTTCCTCTGCCCCCCAGTGGTCAATAAATGAGCCATTGCAGGTTTGGGTTTTCACACAGCCCATGTGGATATAAAGGGAGGCAGACCCAGACAGAGTCTATGTGTTGCTTTCAAACAGTCACCCTCAGTGTTCCTAGAATAGATACTGAGATTATAGTAAAAGGCACCCCGCTAACAACATACTGTCTGCCTTTTTTGAAACGACCAGTAGAGATGCCAAAGTTGAAATTTTTCAAGTTGTACACATGGTGGCTTTAACTCATCTGGTGGAAGATTGAGTTGAGGTGCTACTGGTGGGCTCCTGGTCGCTAACCAACACAAAAAATGAGGGTAAGTGCTAGTATATGAATGAAGAGGCCCGACTGTGAGCCAGAACCTGCAAGCAGTCATTGGATGAGTGAGATGAAGTGGGACATACTGTAGGAGGAGAGGGAAAAAGGTGAACCAGAGCGAACAATAGCTTTGGCTCAGTTTCATTGTTGGCCTTAAGTAAATTATATAAAAACACTGTATGCAACTGCCTGAATGCACAACATCACCATCTGGTTGTGCAGCAGTGCTACAACAATCCACAGGTAAGGTCTACACAAAGCTATAAATCATTCCCCACAGCTACACTCCTACAGTGTATTTCAGGATTGACTCATTTTCTCATCCCGTGTGTGTGTGTGTGTGTTTCAAGATCTTTACTCTCTCTTTCTCCCTCTGAAGTCCTCCCCTATCTTACCGCCATTTCTCCCCCTTCCTCACCTCCTCAGCAGTTCTTCCCTAACAAGCAGCACAGACTAAAAGGCAGAACGGGAGAGAACTTACCATTCACAAAACACCCTGTTTTCCATGAAGCTAATGGGGCTAAAAATACTAATGCTTCTCTGCTCCGTCTCATTACTCGGTAAGTCTCCAGATGCAACCACACACACACACATACACACACACACACAGAATAAGTAACAGGTCTTACCTTTTTAAAAACATTGCCTTCAGTTTGATATCTGAGTTTTGTGGATAAAACCAGAAGCTTGATGTGACATCTGACTGCACTAGACAATGACCTTTGTCTTTTAAAGGGTACGGCCCACGTCAAAACACATTGAACCCTCTTCAACGCCATATGCACCCACACACACGCATACACATCTCTCTGTATGTCAAAGACCACTCCAGTTGAGCCTCATTGCTGTGTGAGAGGCCTGAACGATGTATGGTGCATTCAGCATAACTTGACATCATGCTTTCCTGACTTAGTCAATGAGTCATGTGTTTGTTTGTGTTTGAGAGAGTGTGTGATATTAAATCTGGTGGTGTTTTAGCTGGAAACGTTTTCAAAACACAAAACATTGGGTAGTTAAGAAACATTATGTAAGTGTTTGTGTATGTGCCTATGTGTGCATACTGTTACTGTTACTGTTATGATATTGGATATATGTTAAACATTGTTAAAGTACCAAAACTCAATGTAAATGTATGTAAAAATGCATCCTGCAAGTCAAAAGCCAGGGCTTCAGTCTGCACTGAATGCTTTGTTTGCAAAGTTACCTCTACTTCCTCCTCGTGATGACAACAGATTGTTCATGCATACCCACAAATGGCCATCCGTTGGTAGCCTTTGTTGCTAAGGTTGTTCCATGAGTTATTTGCGTTGTCCAATCGCATATTTCGGATCAGATTCGGGCTCGAACATGTATGGATGTATTTGAGAAGTTTCCTTTTTGAGTAAAGAGAAAAAAAAAGAAGTGAGATCCTACCACTGCTGCTTATTTACGTAGCCGCTGGAGGTCTGCGAAGAAGCTTCTGGGAGCTAAACAATCTGGGGGCCTTAAAGAGACAGGAGCCAAAACAGCCTGTTTCGGACAGAGGCTGAAGCATAGACTGTATATAAAGATGGACGAAATGACAGCTCCCCAAAAGTGAAGCCAAAGTATCTCAATCGCCCCCTGGTGGCTGGTTGCAGTATAGGTCATACGTCCCACCCCCTAAATGTTAGCGGTTGGGACATGAGCCAAACTAAAAAATCAAAGTACATGTCAAATAAATTTTTCCCAAAGATGGTTTCTGTCATTTTAGGTAGTTCTTATCATGCTCATGTTTGTTAGTTGTATTGTAGTTATATTCCGATATAAAAAGGAGGTGTGATGTCATGATTGACAGCTGTTACAGACACTCTCAAATTCTGTCAGATGGCGGGACAGCTGAGGGGGTGTGTCCCGCAGGCTAACATCCTGCCGTCCAACTCTACTGCACAGACTCTGGTTGAAAATGACGTCACACAAGCAAGATGGCAGCTCCCGGAAAGGAGATATTTTGGCTTCACTTTTGCATAGCAGCAGGAAGTGGAGATGCATCGTCCATCTTTAAATACAGTCTATGGGCTGAACTGAGGGGCTGCATAAAGATGAATAAGGAGTTTTTTGAACTGTAAAGTATGCAAAGATAAACCAGTAAAGCCCCAGAATATGAATATAGACTTGGAAATGTGCATGATACATCCCCTTTAACACAAGCAAAAGCTATTTGTCTTGACAACTTTGTATACTAAGTCATTAATCAGTGATAAAACATCTCGATTGTCTGCTTTGCTGCTGCCCACTCTTGACTCCAAAAAACAAATGGCTCCAGTCACCCATAATCCTAAAGATCAGGTGGATCATTTCTAAACACAAAAGGAACTGCTGTGTAAAAAAGTAGAATCTCAGCAAACGGTAGCAGATAAAAAGGGACAAATGGATGCACTCACAGTCTCTGCCCAGCACGTTACTAAAGCACTTTCACATATAGACATATCCCCAGTGTATTTGTATGTCCTCAAACAACCATGTACGCCCTCCCACCCCTGGGTGCACAACTACGTGTGTGTGCGTGTGTGTGTGTAGGCGGCAGTGAGAGTGCCCCAGGATGCTAGCTGCCTCTCCAGGGACGAGAAGTGTCGTCAAAAATAGAGAGCTTTCATGGTCTAGTTCATTGCTTGTGTCTGCATCCACAACAGATTAAACTGTCTTCCTTAATTGCTTGCTCCAGTTCTTATTAATAAGAATAATTCAGAAATATTACAGGATGCCATTGTCTTTATTGGGGCGCTGCATCGGTGCTGCTGTCGTCCTGTCTCTCATTATACTATCTATCTATCTATCTATCTATTAGAGTGAGGGCTGACATTCACAGCCCTGCAGTTCTCAGTTTGTGTGTGTGTGTGTGTGTGTGTGTGTGTGTGTGTGTGTGTGTGTGTGTGCGTGCGTGTGAGTGACAGATGGTCTCTGGTCATAGTCTCAATGGAGTATACACTCTACAGATGCTGCCGCCAAGCAAGGTGTCAGCAGTACTTTGCTTTCTCTCTCTTTTTCTCTCTCCCTCATTTCCTCAAGATGTCCCATATGTTATGTAATAATCATTGTCCTCAATGAGCTTAAAGGGACACTTCACCCAAAAAAACATATTTAGTTGTATCTTGCATGCAGATAACTTTGGCTTTGTCGGGTTTGACTATACAGTATTAGCCTTTGAAACTTAATGTCCCGTGCATTTACTCAGGATAATCTACGGACCTCGCTGTGAACAGTTTTCGTAGGGATTATTTCTTCAAAACATACATGCGGTAACTTTCATTCTTTTCTTGAACATAATTGTAATTCATAGATGCAAGTGTAGAAATGCAAAACCACAGATGGGAGTAGAGAAAAAGCCTACCAAAGACCACTAGTCCAACGCATGAAACTGTATTTTACAGACAGACTGTGAGCCTGGGTGGAGTCCACTTAAAGTCCATCCTTTATGCATACATTTTGTTGCCATGATTGCTTATTCTGTGCTTCTATCATATGCCATGCACATACACACGCACCTGATCGACTACAGTAATTTCACCAAAATGCCTCCCTGGATTCAGGTGCACCAGAGCTTTTATCCCTGAAGAAAGCCTAAGGCTGAGATGTCAGTGTCAATTAGTGTCATGCAATTCACAGAACAGCATGTGGATTTTGATGTCTTTTTTTCCCCCTACATATCAGGCCTCATACCTTCGGGTGTGCACCCACATGCAGACCCATTGACATGTTCACCTCCATCCGGCCCACCCATCCATGAACACTTAATATGCAGCTCAACTCTGCTGGGTAACGAGAATGCATCCCTGAGACTTTCCCCTTTCGTCTTTCCCTCCATCTCGTCCTGGCAGAACAGGAGCCGACTTAATAGAATTCATAAAACAAAGAAGGAATTGATTGGTAAATGAGGCGTGTGAGGGGGGCCAGCGTAGAAATTAATTAGTAGAGCAGCACAGTCCCAGCTTGTGATCAACAAGCGTGGACCTGTGGAGCCTTCTCTGTATGTGTGTGTGTGTGTGTGTGTTTCCAATTAAATTCAGTGAAATTGAGAGACTTGGCCTGTAGTAATCTAATTACCAGAATCCTTGGGGGGAAGAGGACAGAGTGCCTTCAATGTGTCAGCACATCTTGCATGCAGTGACTGTGCGTGTGTGTAAGTGCACGTGTGTGAAGATGTTTATTTTGCAGGTGTGAATGTACATGAATCCTTGAAAATACTTCTGCGTCAATGATTGTGCATTTATAAGTGTAGTTGCATTTTTAAAACCTCTATAACTCACATATGTGTACGCCTGTATACCTACATACTGTATTTCCTTTTATGCCTGCGTGTATGCTTGTGAATTCTCTGTTCATGCTGATGTGTGTCTGTGATTGGTAGCCTTATGAGTGGCCAGGGATAATGATTTGGGACGGCGGGCAGGTGCTCAAAGGAACCGCGGCGTCATCATCATCAACAACCAGGATAGCTCCATATGTCTGTCAGCCCCCATTCCGGTCCTTAAAATACACGGCTGGCATTAGAAAGCGAGATCAGACAGGTGGAGAAGGAGGAGGAGAGTGATAGATGGAGAGAGGAGAGTGAAAACAAAGCACACACACACACATAATTCAGATGTGTGATGATCACACCTCCACCAGACAATGGAGAAATATGATCTATTTAATAGAAAGCTCTTGCTCATCTACCAACTAACTTTGAAACTTGTTGTAACTTACAGTCTTCTAATTAACACATATCCAGTAAAAACATGCACTGATATAAATTTGCAGCAGAGACTGGCCCAGCAACACTTGACCTTATACTCTACTGAATAAAAAATAAATAAATGAATAAGGACTGTGTTTATTTATCAGTATTTACTTAATATTTTCATAAGGCAAAGAGTCTAGAGACATGCTAGCAGCTCCCTGAGGCTGTACGTAGGCACAGTGGCACTTAGAGCTAAACGCTAACACCAACAACATACAATGGCAATGCTAACATGCTGATGTTTTGCAGGTATAATGTTAATAACAAACTGAGTTAAAACATCCATTCCAGTTAGTGTTGGCTTGCAGGCAGCCATAAAAATATATAAATATAATATAAATATACTGTAAGTATGATGTTATAATGTTAGTTTAGCATGATAGCATGCTAAAATTTGCCAGTCAGCACTAAACACAAAGTTAAACTATTTATTTTGAGAGAAATAGGAATGTGTGCTAAATTTCATGGAAATCCATCCAATAGTTGTTGAAACAATTCACTAAAAATTCACTAAAAACTCATTTTCTGGGGACCAGAGGATGAATCTTTTTTCCTGGCAATCCATCCACTGGTTGAAGGTTCACATAAAAACATGATTTTTTTTCTTCATAGCCAATTATGCAATATAGAACTCTGTAGTAGTCAATTGAGAAAGCTAAACTGGAAATAAATTGAATGAAATTAGGTTCACCTGAAATTTGAAAAGATTTCAACTGTACGAATATGAATCTCTTCAGTATTACCAGTAGAGGTATCTTATTTTAGTTTATCAATTAAAGTTGACTCAAAGTACTTTGGGTAATTTCAGACTTAAAGGTCCAGTGTGTAATATGTGTGGTATTTAGAGGCCTCTCACGGTGACAATGGTGTTTTATTTTTTCAGAAACTTCTTAAAGAGATGACCTTGGAAGAGCACAGGCAGCTCACCAATGAACTGCTTCAGAGGCAGCCAGGGTTCATTTTTGATGCCTTGATGATGCATCAGTGCAGGCATGGTGTCCCACCGTTTGCTGGAGTGCCAGGGGTACCATGGTGTACATGGTGTAACTGTACAGACATGCCTACAGACCGGGAGAGGAAATGCTGTGGCCAGTACCCTGCAGATTGTGTAATAATAATACCGCACTTCTCCTAGTACTGTCTTGAAAATGCTTTTTATGCATTCACAGGCGGTACTGGGAGGACATTATGGTATTTGGCCAAACCAGGAAGCCTGGGTATGACAACTGGGAGTACCATTATGCTTCCTATAGACATTTCATCTATTGACAGCATGGCTCTTTAGGCCAGGGAAACCGACTTGTCATCCCCAGTTGCTGTGTTTGGAGGATCAGGGACAAGTTCCCTGGTCCTCCAAAGACATCCCACTGGTTTCACACCTGGCCTCTGAGTTTCCCTCCAGGTCCTCTGGAACGTCCACACAGTATCTCAGGTACTCACACACCTGCCTGTTCATCATCAAGGCATCAAATCATTATATATTATTATTTGTTACATTTCTGATATTTTATTTATTTTATACTTGTTCTATACATTTTCTATATTTATATATTTTCTGGATAATTATTAAACTTTTTGTTTATATATTCACATTTGTTCAACTTAAATGTGCAAGTTTACCAAATAAAAGATATTCATCAGATGTGCTGTGATAATTGCAATGATAAACATATTAATATATACTTATACAATGACAGTATTTCCCTGCAGTCAGTATATTGTAATTACCACTTCCACCATTAATTTATATTGTCATTATTTATATTTATAAAGCAACATAAAACAGCAGTGAAGTTGGAATACCACTGATCCTCAGAACAAGGCACTGTAGTACATGTTATGGATTAATTTTCATTGCCACTTCAAGTTATGTTAACTGTAATTCACTAGTTTGAACCACAAAATAAAAATATAAAAAACAACACTAAGAATAATGACATTTGTAATAAAAATATATTTTATTTAACAGAAACATTTTTGGACATCCTTTTCAATCTGGACAATAAAAGGATAACATAAACATGCAGCTTTTACTGTTCAAACAAATATGTTGACAGCTTATTCTGTGTTCTTCAGAGTTGATTCTGATAAAGACAGAATAATCTATCAAATCATTAGTTTGTTTGAACACTAAAAGCAGTGTGATTAAACTTATCTGATCACCTTCCAGCAGTCAAATTGCTGCACATATAATAGCTGACAAGGGTCAGACCAATACCACACCAAAGGTATTCAATTTACTGCTCTGGATGAAGATGCTCTCATGGCAGGAACAACACCCATGATTGACTGGCACTGCTGTTCCTCATCTGCTCCAGCAGCTGTGTGTAGAGCAGCAGCTGCATGGAAAACTGCTTCTGTGGAAGACAGTATCATTACACATAGAGTTAATTTACTATTTCATACATTTTACACAGTTGTACATGTGAAAATAGTGCTATTTAACCAAGAGTAGGACTTACAGGGTAAGTTAATATGCTACATAGGCAAACAAATGTGTATCACTTACTTAGACCTCTCCTGACTTGGTCTGCAATACTTCTGATATGGCGGGTGTGAATGTCACAGACATGGTGAATAATGCCAACCCATAGTGCCTGAGAAAAATAAAACAGCACAAATTAATGAACTTACTATTATAAATCATCTATCTATCTATCTATCTATCTATCTATCTATCTATTTATCTTATGTGCTCACCAGAAACTGTTCAACCTTATTCCATGCAGATTTTCATCCCAACAACAGACTAGATCAGATTATTTAATTGATTAACACACTTTCAGTCAGAGACAAGTAGTTATTTAGTGAAATCAACTTTTGTTGTCTTTGGTTGTAATGAAAACCAACGTACTCCCAGCCATCAATGGCACACGGTGAAATACCCCTGACCTATTACACAGTCACTTTAGGATGAAGATAAAGGCAATACCATGCATTGATGCTACAGGACCTCTCTCATAGCTGGAGAAACAACAGCAACATCAAGAAAATAAGTGCTTTATGACACAGTCACAAACCCTTGTAATACATTATGTTATGTCCTAAGATGCTGGGAGCCTTGGCTGGCCTGGATAAACACACCAAAATAAATAACAGAAAAATTCTACTTCTGACTGATAAATGTAAAATTAAAACTCTGGTAGCAATTACATGTTTTTCAACATTGAAACGGGGAAAATGTTACTTGTGTTGGACTATAAGTTAACTTTGCCCCCCAATCCTAAATGACAAATCCCAGTCCTAAATGACAAATTAGGAGCAAACAATGAAATCATGGAGCACTGTGAAAAATATAAATATAAATTCACAGGATGTATTAACTCGGTGATGAGCAGACTTCTCCTCAGTTTATCTTTCACACTAACTCATTACCCTGACTTACTGTCTTTAGCACATCACCAGCGCTTAATATCTTAGTTATCAGTCAATGTGTTGTCTTACTGCCACAGAAAATGAATAAATTGTTGAGTTATTAGCACGACGTCGCCTCCCTATTGTCTCTTGTCAGACCACCAGCTCCGTGAGAGGCACAAACTGAAGCTAAAGAGTGCTAATATTTAACATTACGTGGCGGTGTTTCTTTTCAGGGAAACTAATATACTGCTAATAAACATTGTACATCATTTAGGTTTTGAACCATTACTAGTGGGGCAAAATAAATATATATTACACTCTTACCTGTCCAGCAGTAAACAGGAAACTTCGGTGTCAGTCTGCAAACATTTCTCTCATCAGGGATTTCCATTTGGGTTTATCCTCGTTTTATGCTGTTGCTTGTCCCGATTTCGTTTAGCTTCTTCATGTTTTCGTTTCTTTGATGACGACATTTCACGCTCCTGTGATTTTGTAAATAAGTATGATCCTCCATTTATCAGATTTTGGTTTCAAAAACTTCTCACAATACAAAATGTTTGGTCCGTTCTTCTTCGTTTTAAAACCGGTGCATTTCCGGTAGTCGCCCATTGAATCTAAAACGTGTAAGGCCCTCACTGGAGCCAGTGTTAGGTTTGTCCGTTCTGCGCTACTGATGAAACATGGCGATGCAGCATAGCCGCCACTGTGGAGGGGGACCTGCTCCCATGTAGATATAAAGGGCTTATTTCTAAGGTAACGAAAACACAACAATTATTATTTTCAGCTGATTAGACATTAATTAAGATATACTTATAAATAATCTATTCAATTTTTACCAAGTCTGTTCTTTTAGATGTTACTAAATACTACACACTGGACCTTTAAAGAGGCAGCGTGGGATAAAATTCCTGTAGTCCTGAGCTAATGATACCCAATCACCACACACAGTGGAGAAACAAAAAATCTCTGAGGACATTTAATCACTTAACTCTTTACAGTGATTCAGTATGTCCTGAGTCTGCTGTTACTGATCTAATGCAACATCACATCTTTTTTTCTATGGCCTCAACACGTCAGCATGCACAAACGTATATAACTCAGCCTTCCAGACTTTTCCTTTCCCAACTCCATTGATGCCCTCTCCGGCTGATGTTTCATGTCATGTTGTATGACCGCCGCAATTACTCATACTCCATAACTCCTACTTCACATCATTATGATCCTTGACTAATCTACTTTAACATGTCAGAGACACATGGGAAGAAGGAGCGGGATTCAAAAGTCACGAGAGAGATTGAATTGTTTCTTGTGGAACTAGCTACATGTGTGATTTCACAAGCTGTTCATCACCAACCACCAAAATACTTGCAGTGTGATTGTTGACTGAGAACATTGGTCTTGATACACACAGAGTGTGAAGTAATACACAAACAACACATCCAATATACAAAATACACAGAACCTGATGGATATTTCTGTTAGACTGAAAGACTCCAAAAGTCAGTCACTACAATTGAACGGTTGTATGTCTGTGTGCCCGTATTTCTTTGACAATTTGTGGCAGCTATAACACACACACACACACGCTATACCACGATCAATCAAATCTATCAACAAATAGACAGAGTGAGGGCTGACATTTACAGCCCTGCAGCTCTCAGTTTTGTGTGTTTGTGTGTGTGTGTGTGTGTGTGTGTGTGTGTGTGTGTGTTGTCTGCGGCTATGAGGGAAAGTGGGGAAAGTGGCCACAAAGTACAGATTTTGCAATGAGGAGGTGAGAAAAGTATATGTCCGAATAAGATATAAAACATAAATGACGGTTCATTATACTGTTTTTTAACACACATCTCCCGTCACCAAAATCATATTTAAGCCCCAACACAACTGGTTCAGAAAATTCCCAAAAGTAATTTTGGCTTTTGCTTCTGGGTTGTATCCAAGTAGTAGGACAGGGCAAAAACAAAGGAGATGAGATGGTTATGATCAGATTGATTTCATAATGACGGTAATTTACAATGATCATCGCACACTTATAATGCTGCTGATGCTGCTGGTGAGTGCGATGATGGCAGCGACAGAGACGATGACGGCAATGTCAAAGGTATTTGGGGTGGTGATGAGGATGCTGATGACGGAAATGTCTTCTTTGATCATGCCACTGTTTTTAACAGCAAAGAGTGATGACCTTGAAGGTGCTGCAAATGATAATGTAAAAGAAGAAAGCAATGTGTGGTTTGAGAGTTGACTCAGTCGACCAGATTTACTGAAGAGTGAGAGTGAAGAGGATGGGAGCACTGTGGAGTGAAAGAGTACAACTGGCTTGCAGCCAAAACTGAGTTTGCTTTGCACTGCCCTTCTCTTATACTGTATGTCTTTCTCATCTGCAAACATAGACACACAAACCCTTTGGCAACAGTCAATGTTAATCCCCTTAATTTAAAAGCAACTGACAGAGATGCTGGAGAAACAGAGAAAATGGAGGAAGTGTGCATATCTGTGTATGGTTTGTTAGTATGATCAGATCTGACTCTAAAGCAGCCATATGCTCATTTTACTGCAAAATGCGGCATTCAGCAATTCAGTCTCTGCTATTGCTATAAATCTAATTCATCACTGATTAGAAATCATTCACATTAATTTTAATGAACTTTTGTGCTGTGGATGGAAAACGTGTGGAGTCTCTGGCCTGGACAGTAGACTGCTGCAGATTTGTTGGTGTTTAAACTATTTCCTTCCACTCTTGGAATCAATGCGACCTGGTTAGGATTGGAAATAATAATACTATAATACTGCCGGCAAGTGCTTTTACGACTTGCTTATAGGTAAATCATAAAAGCTATATAAAATATTGCCACTTTATGGCAAAACCGAAATCTTTTGCTTTCTGCTTCTTGGATCTGTTGATGTATTGGATTCTTGAGCTTGCATGTAAGGAGTGAGAACAAGAGATAGAAACAGACAGAGCAGAGATCTGTTTTCCAGCGATAACTAGTATCATTCAGTCGAATGTCTCCCTGACTCCAGTCAAATGTGTCCCTGGGTCTCCAAACTGCTTACTCAAAGCTGCTGCTGTTTTAACAGACTCTGTAAAACTGTTTGGTATGTGCCCTGGTGGCTCAGTGGGCTGAGGTGCATAAAATCATACTGGACTTTGTCTGTTTCACTTGTATCACTTTCCAAGGTGGATTTCACTGATCTAATTGGGTTGAAGACTTATTTATTTTTTGGCATTTCACCAGTGGAAATATGGAAATTTCAGAATGTTAAGTTATAAGTCTATAACACTACAATCAAACAGAATCAAAAAAAAATCCCAAAAACTCCTGACCTGCAGCTCATCATTCAGTATCTCATGACACATAAATGATCCAGGTTTTAAAGTTCCTACAGGGAACTTTAACTGGTTATGAAACAGTCTCTTGATGCCTCTGATGCCTCTGTATGACCTATATAGCTATATAGCAAACGAGACCATCAGCAAGAAGATCGGCTGTTTCTATATAGTTATTCTAAATGCCTGCCACCGGGTCAGATTCCTGTAAAATCAGACGAAAAGATTTACGGCACATTGACCAGAAGAGCCTTTGTTTACATTACATGTAGCATTGTAGCATGAGAGAGTACAAAGACGTTATTAGGACGAGGGGAGGACATTCTCTTCGTTTGATAACATTAAAAGTAAAGTTAGACTTGTCGTCAGCTTCCCAACTCATTTTTAAAAAGATGCGAGAAAAAGAAAGAGAAAGCAAGAGCAAGCTGAGAGCAGAAGCGAAAGAGACCAGCGGTGGTGGAACGCGCTAGAGAGTGAATGAAGAGAGCGAGCGGCAGTGTAGCAGGAACAAAAGAGTGAATCTGAGAAATTAAACATTATTTTCTCACTGTTTCACAGCGGTTACGTTCTAAAGCTTGGATAAACATGCCCACACCTCCGCACAACCCTGAAGGAAGGTGCCACATTACCAGATTTGGTGTGAATGCAGCCTTACCTACTGTAGGTGTATGAACAGCACTAAAACAAAGTTTACTTTGTTTCACCATCGCCATATTACAATTATTAATTTTACATAGCCACAAATAGATACATTACTTCATTGCTATACATTCAGCAAACAGCTGTGTTTAAAAATGAAAAACAGTATTAAAAAAAAGTAGCATCTTTCTTTCACCCGCTTCCAGAACAAATGCACACGCTAGCCAAGATCTTTATGACACAAAGCAGTGCTACTCATGGGAAATGTAGTCTTCATTCCGGGAAACACTACCACTTTTGTCCACAGGGACCGCTAAAATCATCATAAAATGAAAGTTCCTTGTAGTAACTTTAAGTGTTACTGCTTTGTCAACCAAGAACTTGAGTCATCTACTGCCCTGTAAAAATTACTGTAATTTGCGACAATTTCTGCCGTCAATCATTTTGTGAAATTAAATCTTTTTTTTTTTTTTACCTAACAGGTGAGTCATTTCTGTCTGTTATTGGCTTAACAATAGCGATTTTCCCAGAAAAATCTTAAAGCAAAATTATTATACTACTGTATAATGTATCTCTGCATCTCTCTCACAAGTGCTAAATGATCCATTAATCATGCAATCAACCATGCAGAGCATCATAAGACCACGATGCTAAGGAAGTGCCAATCTGACACCGAAAGGTCACAAATCTACATGGAGGGGAGGGGGCGCCATTTGTTCACATCACTGAGCAGTGAGCAGATTGGGGTTGAACGACGGGATGTGGTGTCCGTCAAAATGACTTAGTGACGGTACAGCGGGCATGAGATGGCCTTCCTGACTGGTGTCAGCCCTGACAGGTGACAAAACAGCTGTGGAAGAGGCACGCCAAGGGACCACATATGTGTCTGTGTGTGTCAGAGAGAGCAAGGAAGGAAGAATAGGTATGTATGAATGTGTTTGTGTGTGTGAAAGACAGATAGGAAGAGAGAGAGTTTAGTGATGAAAGAAACAGACTTGGATTCAATACAGAGATTTTAGTTATTCAAGTATTGACTGATAATAGTGTGTTTTTTTGGGTTTGACACTTCCAGTGCAACCATATAACATTGCATGCATGTACTTTACCATAATTCCAGATTGGCGGTACAAAACAGATTCAAGGCACGACTGTTGAGATGAAAGGGTATTTGAAAATAAATAAAATGGTAGAGTGGGGTAAGTGTAAGGCTTCGGGGTAGTGTAGCTGATCATTAATGTTGAGAGCAGGTGTGAAGCTGGATGTTTCTGGGACAACAGAACACAGTGAGGTGCCTTCCGGGGGCGTTATGGTTCAAATTCAACCAAACACCTGGGAGGGGATAGCATGCTCTCTCTAATACACACTCCTTTTATCTAAATTTTTGAAGAGGCACTCACTCTAAATACCTCAACATTTCAGTACAGTACAGCTACATTAGCTCCTGTACCCTGGTTAACACTAAAACAAAGTCTTCACATTAGACTCGACGATTCTTGACAGGACATTCTGAGCATTTCAGGACCGAGTTTACCCACAGTTATCTGCCTAAGTAGACAATTACAATAGAGGATGCAATGCATAATTCTATAATTGCTGATGTGTAAGTCTAAAAGCAAAACACATTTTGCAATTGCAATTTCATTTGAAATATACAGAGCATCTGGATTTTTGCTATTGCTGATCTTAAGGTCAAACTCTTTATTGTGTATAAAAAAATAAATTATTTGCAGATGAGAGAAGCAGGCTTGTGAGTGAAAGATTGCTGTACCAAAAAAATCACCAATGTTTTATGTTTATGTTGTCACAATAATGTACTAAAGTAAATCAGAACAATAACATCATCATAGATCAATTCAAATACCCTATTTGCTGCTCCAATAGCAATGTAACATGTCAAGGAGAACTTTAACCCTTGTTTCCTAATGCAACAGCACATTTTATTTACAGAGTGAACTGCGCCTAAACTGGCAACTATCACCTGTCATGAGAATTCAAAAGGCTGCACAATAATCCGTGGCATGACAGACACCTCATTTTGAATACATATACACCCAGTCATCATAAATCCACACCCTCACACGCTGCGCAGCATACAATCATCTATAATTGGGATGTTGTGCGATGGGGCGACTGCTGCTTGTCAACAGAGATTAGCTGCAGACATGTGTATGTGTGGGTTTGTATCCATTGTTGCACCTGAGCACACTGAGTGAGAGCCCCTGGATTAAATGTGATACTGTAAGGACACACCACACACAAACGGAAGACCGTCTATATGTAAACAACTGTAATAAACTGATACACAACACAGATGCCCACACATACACACTATTTTTTCCTCCGGCTCCAGGATTTGTTATATTACCACAATTTTGCCTGCTGATTGTCCCACATGTGAGGATAATTTGAAAAAGCAGATGTCACATAAATGTTGTATATTTCCACTGCTGCAACATTTAGGTTTAAGAGGAAGACATATTCTCAACTACATAAAACATAAGAGGTAAATGTGAGGGTAATGTGTCAGCCCTTCAAAGGGTTATTTCTGTCACAAAACTTAGACTTTTTCTCACCTGTGACAACAACCACTCTCTCTGCCTAAATCTTTAAGCCAGAGGGAGGCAATAATCAAATCAGGTATGGTAAATATTTACTGTTTGTTTCAGGCTTACTGAACAAAGTCTAGCACGCCGAAAACAACACATTGTCGGCACAGGTCCACAAAAGTAACCAAGCTGTGCCAGGAAGAACAGAACCTAGAAGTCTTCTGATGAGACCAACTTTATGTTGTCATCTGCTGCTGTCAAAGAAAGGCGGAAATGGAAAAGGGCAGCTGCTAGTCTTTTATAAAGGCAGGCCTATTAGGGTTGAGTTGGGGCATTCTGATTAGGTGAGCACATACATGCAACTTAACATCAGGCAAATATGTAAAGATAAGTATATGATAAATAAATATGCAAATATTTAGATTCCCTTGAGAGGAATAGTACGTTGATTTCTTCCTTTGTAGCTGAACAGCGGGGAAAGTTCACATGTGCACTTAACACAAACATGACAGGTGTTTGGAACCATGTTTGCACCACAGGGTGCAGCTTTTCTTTTGACTGTTATACAATCCTCGCTGAGTTATCATTAGACCTAATTTCTCCCAAAAGGAGAGTGACTTTACATGCATTTACAGATCCACCAGTAAACAATTTGCAAAAGACATTGTGGCTGTGGCAGACCACAAATCAGATCCCTGCACTCACTTATTATTCATTGTTTAGGTTTAACGCTTCCATCTTCGTGAAGCTCACAGTGAGTTTTTTATACAGTGAGGTATTGATTCAGTTTTGTGGTAATATTTGAGCCTGTAATTTGTTTATCAGCCATCCTGTCGAGTGTCTATACCTCTGGTACAATAAACAACTGCTGTTCCTCTTTGCAAATATCTTTTGTTGTATGTTGTCATAAAGACCTATGTCTTATTAAATAGTTTTAACAACTGATGAGTTTATGTGTTTTTTTCATATGGCTTTTTGGGCTGTCAAAACTCAGAAGTTCATTGTTATAATCCTTTCACAGCTATAACATATTAAAATTGCCATTCAAGTTAATATGATCCACATGAGCAGCTGTATTTGTAATTGTGATTTAAGGTTACAGTAAAAGAAAAATCCCTTTTTTAAACAAGGTGTTTACACTTTTTTGTCAACCCCGGTATCTCTCTCTGTGATCTCCCATATTTACTTGTCCCTTGCATGCAATCTGTTGCACGCACTCCCACGCACATATACACAAACATCCCTTTGGTCACACACCTTCACGTTCTGTATGACACAATGGCAGAGCCAGTGGGTGAGTGTACATGAGTCAACAGCCTTGCCTGCCGGTGGCATTCATAGTGACTCACATTTCCAGGAAGAGAGAGAGAGAGAGAGAGAGAGAGAGAGAGAGAGAGAGAGAGAGAGAGAAAGGGAGGCTTGAAGCCAGGATCACCTTCTGTATATTAAAGTCTTGAACTTTAACAATCAACAGTATTTTCATGATTTAGCAGCCATATGCAGAACTGTTCTCTAATCAGTTTTCTTTCTGTTATTTTTTGCTTTCTGTCCTTTTTCTCTTGCCATTTACGCTTCTCTTTTTTGAATCTTGTCTGTGTCTTACTCTCTCTGCTGGTGTTCGTCCCTCCCTCCTCCTGTCATATTTCTACTTTCTTTGTTCTTCACCATAGAATATCGACAGTCACAGCTACTGAACCTCTTCTCTTCCCTCTCTCTCCCTCCCTCAATGTGTCTGTCTCTCTCTCTCTCTCGCTTCCTCTGGCCTTCACAGGAGGCTCTCAAGGCGCAGTATGTGGCTGCCCTCACCACCCGGTTGTCAAGCGTAAACCAATCGTTTCACCTAACTGAATAATACCAGCATTCACTGCAGCCCCAATCTCGCATCCTCCTCACTGTCCCTTTCTCTGTGCTCCCTCCAGTCCTTTGTCATGTCCATCTGTACTTCTCTTTCCCTCTGTCTCCCATGACATCTATGTTGATCTTTACACCTCTATACCTCCTCTTCCTCATCTCTCTCGAGGGCCCTCTGTTTCACTCCACGTCCTCCTTTTTCTCCACAATCTTGCTTGTCTTTTTTTCCCCCTTCCGCATCTCCTTCCCTTTCTTTATATTTCCTCCTGTCTCTGACTCTCGTTTTCTATACACACAGGTTCTCTCTATTTGTGCCACCCCCCTGTTACTTTCAGTTCATTGTGAGCTGCTGCTACAAAAGAACTATGAATGCCCTCTCTCCCCCCTATGGTGAACCACAATACTTGATCTCATACAGGCCAGACCTGACGTACATTTGTTTGTGTGTGTGTGTCTGTATTCTTACGTATGAATGTATGTGTGTGCACATGAGAAAGAAAGTATGCATGTATGTGAACAGTTTTTTATCTTCCTCATTGTCAAAGGAATGGAACAAACTCCAAATAAGGGTGTTTCAATTGCTCGCTGCAGTGTTTGCGCTTTTAAAAGCCACACAGAATTTGCTAACTTCCTGTCTGTGATTGCCAAAGATCTCGACCCAACGAAAGCTGGCAAGAAAAACTCAAGGATGCATCAGACATTTGTTTGTCACTGTTGTCACTTATACCAGAAATGCTATGTTTCTGAGTTTTGATCCAACAGAGGAGATTCAAACTGTTTACCATATTGAAATGGTGAGTCATTTTCAGAGTTAATAGGGATTACTATGACTGGATCCTTCTATACATTTAGCAAACCTGTTTTTGGGGCTGAAATGCTCTATGTAACCCTGACACATAACAGTGCTTTCAATAAAAGCATCAATCAACACGCTACAGACAGGCTCCTCTGAACAGCAGCCTGGGGTTAGACACCATTGCAAAAGCTAACGTCAATAGAAGGGAAGGGGAGTGGGCAGATATGAATGATTGGGCTTATTGATGCTTTGTTTCAAGGGTCAGAGTTCACTTAAAACAATCGGCAGTTGCCTCTCAGTGAGCAGCTCCAGGGCATTTCATTATTATAAGGCCTTAAGAGCGGCCTCGGCATTGGCAACGATTCTGCTATTACCAGCATGGACAATAAGATTCATTTTGGGATGGCAGATTGTAGCTCTATCCCTGTTCAACTGGGAGCTATATGAGGTGCAATGTGTGTGTGTCTGTGTGTGCAATCCAATTATATTACTTGGTGACTTTAAGATGGTAGTCTTATGCATAGTCACTTACAATGGGTGCAGCCAGTGGGGAGAGTGAACTTACATTTCTATAAAAATTACAAGTAACCACTGGTAGAGAATGCAGTCTGTCAAAGCCAGTCAGCCCAGATGATAGATACACTATAGTAAATGTCCTTTTACCCTTAAATGATCAAATATATAAGGACTTAAGTAATGAGAATGCTGTCCATATTTGTGTGTGAATGAAAAAAATGCTGTTACAGCATTATCCAGTGTTTAGGTCTACAACATCTTTGGTGCAAGACACACTACTGAGGTTGATATGGCAGAAAATTTCTCTATCAGCAGGAAGGAGAGGAGAGGAGAGGAGAGGAAAGGAGAGGAGAGGGTGGTCACTCCAGTGAGATCATGGTCTGTCTGATCAGATCTTTGAAATATTGTTTTAACTGGGCACATTTTCTTTGAAAATGGGAAAATAGGAAAGCTAAAAGGTCAAAATGTACAGTGGTGGGGTCTCTGACATTACATTTTGTTAGTGCTAATTCTTGGCTGCATGCAGTAGTGGAATTCCTCTTAATCCGTCTACAAGACACAACTCGCGAGGCCCTCAACAACTTTGTGTGCATCAGTGCATGTGAGCAGCAGAACACATTTCAGCACCATGGACAGCGTCAAAAATCTGAAGGCAAAACACATTTTAATCTCTGATTGTGATTCTGATAACACAGAGTCCATTTCATAGTGAGTGTGTTCAATATATTGCAGACTATCCCTGAAATAAACGCAGAAAAAAACAAACAAAAAACCGTGGTCTCCAAAAAAAAAAAAAAATGCTCAAATTATTGGATCTAAATCTGAGAAATCAGCGTTGAGATATTCTCCTAAACATTCAACATTGTCAATTTTATTCTTTGAGCTTCTGAATTTCAACAGATTTCTGAGAGAAATGTAAAAAAAAAAAAAAAGAAGAAAGATTACTTGTAGGATCAGTGGGGCTACAGGTCTAATGAACAAGCAACACCTCTGCCTCATCTGTGCACTTTCTTTCATCTTTTCTTAAAAACCATGTAACATCAAACAATCTGGACTACTCCAGTAAATATGTACAGCAAAATGCGATAAACACTTGAACTGGAAACAGGCCAAACTTACCTTGACTGACATTAAAAAAGGTGTGTCCAGGATTTACTGAACAAACCAGCCGAGGTTTCGCTTTCTCTCAGACACCTGGCCGGTGAACACCATGGAGAATCAGTATCCACTAACCATTTATGGAATCGGCACACACGCAAGCATTTCGGATAGAAAAAGCGAGAACGTCGTTGCGATGCTGCAGCGCAAAGCCCGGATCCCCGGTAGAAAATTGGGTTGTGCGTTGCAGCCTTGGCGACTCTGTGTGGTGCGCACTGGTCTCCACTGGACTCACATTTCCATAGAAAGCCAAGAAGAAAATCAAACTGCAATTCTCACAGTGTTTCTCACCAGCCAAGTTTTATTCAGGGTCTCCTAAAGGGCCATTTCGAGACGGTAAATGTCAAAGACAATCAATATTTTCAGTTCCACTTTAAGCTGTAAGCGCTAAGGAATTTGGGAACACTTTTTTTCACCACGGTCACGTTGACTGAGCACACTGCAAAAAAAAAAAAAAAAAAAAAAAAAAAAAAATCCTACGAAGCAAGAGCAAAATATTTGTCCGACCTCGCATGTTTTAACAACATACCCATCTTCTCCTTTTTTCCAGTTCCAACAAAAAATCGCACGGAGAACATTTCACATTTTCTCAGAACATCCAGACACCAATTTCAGAGCTCAACTTGTTATTTCCAGACCTTGTATCCAAAAGGCGTGCCTTCAAAAACCAATCTCAACAGTTAATCACCTGCAGGCTAAAATACAAAAAACATCTAAGAGACTATAGGCTTCACTTCATCATGCGCCCAGTCCTCCTCTCGATGGAATACGCGATGGAGGTCTCTTCATTCAGCCAAAAATATCCAACGAGGGTTCAACCAAGAATCGCTTCGGACAAATGTATGGGCAAAAAAAAAAACAGTTATGTTCCACTTAAAACGATCAGACAGATATGGTTGAAAGTGGATCTTCTCTAATTATTCCCATCCATGGGTTTCTTAATTTGTCTCCGGCGGCGCGGCAAAGCCTCGTCTTGTGGTTGAATTCTCAGCGAAGAGTTCTGAGTGTAACAGTGAGAGAGAAAGAGAGAGAGAGAGAGAGAGAGAGAGAGAGAGAGAGAGAGAGAGAGAGAGAGAGAGAGAGAGAGAGAGATTTGGGGAAATGAGCAGCAATAAGCTATTGAATGAAGAGTAACAATGCTGATTGGGGGGCATGCCCCTGATTATACAGGGGACGCACTGATTTATTTAGTCCCCATTTGGAAAGTGCTTGTTTTATGGCTTACTCCCTAAATTGATTTAAATTGAATCCAGTGTGTCACACCATATAGACAGGGAGATGAGAAGAAGATGAGCTGGACTCGTCCGCTTCACTCCGCGCGCGCGTCTCTGTACATGCGCGTGCGTGTTTTCTGGCGTGAGGAGATGGCAGTCTGTGGGAAAATGTTGTGTGGCGGATTTAATATTTGATGAGGCATGCTTAGAAAATTATAGCCAGTTCACACCAGCATTGTGATTTGAGACACGGGAGTAACGCAGCACATTAAGTGTACACACACACACACACACACACACACACGCACGTACGCACGCACGCACACAGCGGTGGATAATCAGGTTGAGCGTCTTGTGTCTTCATGAGATCGGACAAGCGAGCGCACCACCGCAGCGTGAACGCGAACGACTCACGCATGAACAACTTGGATTCAAACACCACGGGGCGGCGAGGGGGGGCATTGGGCCAAGTGCTTCGCGGTTATCATGTTGATATATAGCGGGTGGCGATACCTTGGCATATGATGTGATAACATACTGTGTATTGTATTAGATGTGTATGAGAGAGCGTGGGCAACTACACAGGTGCAGCAGAAAGTGGAGTCAACTCTGACAGAGACAGAGGTGTGTGCGTGTGTGTGTGTGTGTGTGTGTGTGTGTGTGTGTGTGTGTGTGTGTGTGTGATTAAGGTTTGGATAGGTCTCCAGGAAATGAATGTAAGTGAGTGTAATGTACTCAGAAGTGATGGAAACACGACTCTCTCTCCCCCCAATCAGCATTGTTACTCTTCATTCAATAGCTTATTGCTGCTCATTTCCCCAAATCTCTCTCTCTCTCTCTCTCTCTCTCTCTCTCTCTCTCTCTCTCTCTCTCTTTCTCTGTGTGTGTGTGTGTGTGTGTGCGCGCGCGCGCGCGCGTGTGCGTGTGTATGTGTGTGAGGACTGGGGGTTGACATGGAGTTGAAAGATGAGAAATCAGCTGGGAAGGAAAATCTCATTTGGAAGTGGCACGCGACTATAAAGGACCGCATATTCCTTGGTGCTGTAATTTTTATTCTTTCAGAACCATGGACAGCTAACAAGCAAGCGGCCTTTATGGCGCTGTCCAGCGTGTTGAAAACTTCTCTTCATTTGGAAAGACTCACATTAATGTAGAACATTTAACCTCCTCTACAGAAGGATCAGAAAATTTGGTCAACTTTTTCAAGGACTCTTGAGGTACTTGCTGACGTGGGTTTTAATTCTGGGTTTACTATCTTTAACCACTAGGCCTACTGATATTGGAGATGACAAGGGTGATTCTCATTAGAAGGCATTAGAAGATTACGTCCCCCTCACCATGACTTCAGGGGAGGGACAAAATCACTTCTATTTTATGTCACCCATCAAATACTGCATAGAAATAATATGTACAATAATAAAAGAGGCCTGCAGCAGCTAATTTGTTAAATGGATTTTTCTGACTCTAGTGATCAGTTCATATATTAGAAGGTTGATGATAGAGATTCAAAGCCTTGTCACATTGTTTCCTAGATACAGAATGTCTGCATCAATGACTTACGTAAGTGCTCCATAAGCCAAAAATGTATTTTTATTGTTTGTTGTTCATTAGAAATAATGCTGATCCATACAGTATAAAGAGTGAAGTTGCAGAGATTTAGATCAATTAAACATGACTACATTACTTCGCATGCCAAGTCAGTCACATTGAAAGCAGAAAGCAGCTATCCGCTTTGAAGCTTAGGCATATGGGTTAGTTTTAGACACTCCCTACGTGTATTGACAGCAAAATACTTATTATGGCACTTTTATACAACGCACAAGAGAAAGGCTGGAGGCATGAAAATTGTATGTTTTGCCATTGTGAGGTTATGACTAATTCAAAGCGCCATGTGCAAAAATACCCCCACTTGCCAGCTTGAGGTAAAGTGCGTTATTCATAAGTTGTGAATAATTGAGGTTTAGGGAGCACAGTTGGAACCAAGGGGAAGGGTGGGAGGGTGTTAGGTATTTGCTGACTGTGTGCTTTGTCTGGGTTGGCACTTATGAGCAAATACAATGCTTGGGTCAGGCAATTAGCAGGCAGAACAAAGAAGTGAAACAAGGTACCCTGTGTGTTTTATTGGTGAAGAATGAGCTACCAAGCTAGTCTTTTTCTATTAACAATGGATATGTCACTGACTTAAAGCCACTTTGGCTGGACAGTGTAACAACACTCATGATAGAATAGAAACAATGTGCAAATGTGAATTATAACATTATATTGCATTGCATCAACTCATGTTACCTAGTGTCACATCAAATCCATCACATCAGGTCACATTCCATCAAGTCACCTCATGTCACAATGCATTGCATTACAACAGAGCAATGCAATAACACAGTAACACAAGACAGGGCTGTAACACAAAAGTTCAACATAATGAGCTTTTTTATTCCAAACAGTAACACAGGTGCATTTTTACCACAATCTGCAAAAGTGGGAATCAATTTTACAGCACCGGGATAACTGTGGAACATAATTTATCCACAATCTGCATATTTATGCAACAAAGACGTCACCCAATTGTGCAGAAGACTGATGCAAAATAAAAACTCTCCCAGGACAAAATACTGCAAGTACTTACACTTTACAGAAAGTTATTGTTGACCTTTTTGGCTTTGTTTCTGGCATCTAAATGCACCTGACAAAGTGCATTGTCGGGTGCTGCTTAGCTTTTATGAAAACAGTTTCAAACTCACCTAAACACCTCCTTGGCTTATGGCCCATTGGCTTCTAATCCAAAAAGTCAGACTTCAGCCTCTGGCTCAGTGCTAATACAGTGTAAGAGTTGATTACAAGCAGGAAACAGAACAAGGATGGTTATTAAGATGCTCTGTTTGACATTGTTCTTAGAGTCATAACAAGTAGGACAAACCCAACATGCCTGAATGAGTCGTGTGGTCAAATCAGGTATGTCAGTTTGGATGACCGTGCAGATAGAGGTTGGTTTTCCACAGAGATGCCAGTTGTACGCAGCCTCTGGGGCTGCTGGGAAAAAGATAGGCTACATCCCAAGGTCCGTGTGTGTATGTGGTTGTGTTAGTGTGTGTGAGTGTTAGCTCTCACCTTCCCTTGGTAGAGATAAGGTTGAGTCCTGGAGATACTTTAAGCATGGAAAGATCTAGAGGAAAGTGATTACTGCCACAGACTCAAACCACACACTCACTATCTATACTCTGTTAAAAACAACTGTATCTATGTAGATAACCATACTAACATGAAAAGACATTTTACACACACATATGGACACACATGTAAGCAGCTTGTTGGTGTGTGTCCGTGTGCCAAACTGACATATGGTTAAGCATATGCAGTCATGCACATACACACAGAGAGTGGGAGAGAGAGAGAGATGTGCACAAACCTCCAGGAGTTCACTTTAGTACGTAGCGTGTAAACAACATTCATCTCTACAATCTCATGTGACATAAAACATTTGTTTCAACCGTGAGGCTCCTCCTCTGTAATGTCTGTTATGTCTTACGTAAAGCACTTTGAATTTTCTCTGTGTGCCATAAACTTGCCCTGCCTTTTTCTCTCTACACACATACACACAAACTTTCTCCCTCTTTACACACATGCACACACATACACCTCGACTGAAACCTGAACTGTGGCCCCCTGTGATCTTATGAAACATTCAGAGTCCCAGTTGACTGGACATATGTTCACCTTTGAGTGTGGATAAACCTCTGAATATGTGTGCGGGCTTGTATCACATCAGTCATGTATAGGCCGTGTTGAGGCGGCCTTACAATACGGTTATGTTACTCTTTCAATGAGAATACTGTCAGAGAGGAAAGAGGGGAAATAAGAGAGAGGGAAATGGGGAGATACAATGTAAAGAAAGTGGGAGTGATGAGGGGGAAGGTACAGATGTGGAGAGAGGAGAGGAGAGGAGTCATTTCATTACTTTAAAATGTTCACATTTAAGAGGACAATTCACACAACAACTCTGCTTCCATTAAACCCCAAATGTGATGTTTTGCCCAGTGTACTGATGGATTGTTTGTTTAGCTGTGTGCTGTTAGCTTTGTTGCTTTGGCAGCAAGTGTTTTTGTTTCAACCAAAAAAATCATACAAACCAAACAATATGTCTAATTGCATCTTTTTAATTGTTTCCCATCAGGTTTCAGTTGCTGTGAATATAACCATGTAATCTCTTTGAGTGTTATTTAACATTGACGGCAGCCATGGATAATGACTGCGAAAATGTGTGTTTTGCATGCATTACAGGAGGATAGATGCTGTAATATTTAATCACAATATTACACCAAAGTTGTTTATTTTCATATCTTGTACTATTAATGGGTGGACACTTGCCTTTATTGAACAAAGTGTTGCCTGTTCATGCCTGTTAATACAATAAATTACTGAATATTAACTTACTGCTATTTGTGCTTCTAGACTGGTGTTTTACAGGAAACCACCTGACATCTTTGTAGATTGGAAGCATTGTAAGCCTAAGCCAGTCTTTGTCCACATTAGAGATGTTTGCACTTACAAAAACACATATTTAATGATATACATGAACACAGAACTCTCTCACTCCTGCTGTCCCCAGCCACACATCACTTGTGGAAAAATTCCACCACCTGACGTTGTGACAGCAGCTGATGAATTTAAACCAATTTTACATGATTTCAAGTCTATTTACAGTCTCTCTCTTCCCCTAATGCACAAATATGTACACACACACGTACACACAACCATACGTGAGAAAATTGTGCACATACATCTTCGACTACAGTCTCATTTCACAGTCTGATCTTTACCTACCCAGAACCCCCCTGGAGGGATTTAGTAAATAGAAAGCTAGTTTGTACTTTCCATTAGAGCCTAATTCTATTACGCAGCCAGCTCTTATCGATCCGAACATTCAGGGAGACATGCAAGAAAAGTAGCAAGTGGAGCCCAGCGGAGGCCACAGTGGTTTGAGGGTGGAGGCGGGAAAAGGTGGGAGAGTGGGAGGGGTGGGGGGCAGCTTTTGGTAGAGGAATGAAAAAAATAAATAGAGAGATGAAGATAGGGGGAGATAGAAATAAGAAGTGAAGGAGAGAGCTACAACTGCATCCAACTGTAAACCATAAGTCAGTTGTCACACCCTCAGATTGATCACCAGAGCATCAGTATATCAATACAGGAAATGTTGCCTTGGTGTGCTCATATATATAGCATTAACAGCAACGTTGACAAATGTATACTTGTATAAATTGCAAATCAGTGTACTCAAAGTGCATTTGTCTTCAAGTTATGCGCATGAGAGAATTGCGTTCTGATGCACTGACATTTTACATACATACTGACTGTGTGGGCGCATGGAGTTCCACAACACACTGATTCAAATTGACAGCATGCATATCATTTGAACAGTGCAGAGACCTGACAGTACCTCATGCACAGGCACACACACATGCACATGTTTGCACACACTGGACAGTGATATGGAAGGTGACCATAGCAAGAGCCAGACAGGTTTGAAAAACCATAAATGGAAGAGAAATCTGGGGAATGTGTGCTATACAGTAAAGATATTGGACTTTGTTTGCGTGTGTGTGTGTGTGTGTGTGTGTGTGTGTGTGTGTGTGTGTGTGTGTGTGATGTTTAACCTAGGCAGTTCTTGAAACCACAGATGTGGTCACACCTGACTCACCCTGCCTGAGGGGGCGAGTGTGAGTAAACCCGAAGAAAAAAAAGAAGATTATGTGGGACATTTCTTCAGAGACACTGGTATAGACGGTGAGAGAGAAAAAAGTGGTGGCGAGAGGCAACAGAGTGAATAAAGGAAGAGATGAGTCCAGAGAGAGTAGTGAAGGAGTCGAGGTGATAGGGAGGGATCAGGTAAGGCACAGAGGAGGGAGAAGAGAGGTGAACAGAAAAGAACTCAACATATATCTCTGGTACCTGGCCCTAAAAATAAGTAAAACACTAAGAAAAATCCTGACCAAATACAGACCCAGTGACCACAAACTACAAGATATAAAAATTACATGGCCAGAGAAGATTTTAGCATGAAGAGTACTCCTCTTTTAGATGATCACTCTTTGATAAAATCTCTCCACTTAGATGATGAAGCAGAATTGAAAAGATCTTCTCACAGCATGTTTCACAGGAACACGGAGGACTGTAGTCACACTCACAGCGCGGCGTAGCTCCCTCACTGAGCATGCATGAAGCATACCATCAGTTCAGGCATAGCACTGAAGTTGTGCTTGTATTGGCTGTTTGGCATCAACTGTTTTCAACATCCTTCACACTTACTGGCTCAGTGACAGCTGTGTGGCTAGTTATGTCAGATCGTATTCATGCAGGTGTAAGGCGCAGACATTATAACCTGACACTTAATGTTACTATTCTGATTAAGCTCATGCCAACACCATTTACTGTGTTTACTGTCAGGTGCCTTTGACTCAGATCTAAGTTAAGTATCTGGTACTTGAGCTTTCATTCATTCCTAGTGTCACTTCATATTTTTGGCTTAATACAGGCTGTGTTTGCTTAGTAAATGCTGTAAACAATGAGGCTGCATTGTTGTTGGCTATGTTCTTGGTTGAGTTTTGTTGCTGCGCTGTTGCTGTTCAGATTCAATTTGTGATTAGCATGAATTATTAGTATTTATGGCTTCCACATGCTTGCAGGTGATGTACTGCTGGCTGCTCAGTCCTCTATTATGCTGCTAAAACTTAATGTATTCATTTGCAATCTGTGTATTTGTATTGCTATTCATAAAAAAGCAGATGAGCTGATGTCTTGTGGTGCTGTATGACAAGACTAAAAACAAATGAAATGAGAAGTAATAAAAACAATGATAATTTAACCATATATTACAGGTAAAGCAAAGCAGCTGTGGCTAACTCTGTCCTAAGTAGAAATGAGAAGTTATTGATACATGTGGTCTAATACATAAAATGATTTACCATGAGACATTTTAGATAGGATACCTTGGCTGACAGACACTCCCACAGTCAGTTTCAAGACAGTGTTCTGTCAAAGTCTGTTCCCCCCTCAAATAATGTTCCCTCTCCTGTCAAAATTGTGTTTTCCGTAGCATCACCTCCACAGTTGGGGTAAAGACTTAGGTTATGGTTATGGTTAGGCGTAGCAGAGACATCCAGCAGCAGCCAAAGGGGGAGAGCACTTCCCATGGTATTTATTTCCTGTCTCATTGAGCCAAGTGACTGAATTGGCCGAGTTGCACACACTGAAGTGGGCATTTATTTTTAACCTCCTGGTTACACATTCAAGTACTGCAGTTCCCTCCACCAACCTCATCTTTATTTCATATTGTTGATTTAACTAAGATTTATCTTCATGCCTGTTTTTAGGGGGATTAGCTTCCTATGCAGAAACCTAATTGCTACTCAGATTCTTTCAGAGCTCCCTGCAAACACAGAGTGTTTTCCTGCCAAATTTATAACCTTTTGCTAAATGGTCAGTTCCTTGATTAAGAGTCTCTGACTGTAATGTATTTAAATATACAAATGCTAGGTAATGTAGCTCATTGCAATACAAGATGATGAAGTGACATAAATAAAAGCAACTGAGAGACAATAAGAACAACTCTGTATGCAAGTTGCTAGACAAACAGATGGGGAAGAGGATGTCAAAAAACATTCAGTTTGAAATTCTTGTGTTTGCAGTTGATGCTAAGCAAACTAACAAGGGTGCTACAATATCTGGATGAACACAACAGCAGAGCTTATGGCTCCTAAATGCTTATTTTTATCACTGATGTACACCCACATTTTCAATGTGTTTCTTGTCAGCTCTGTCAGTGTAGTTTTGTCATTTAGAACAATTGTTTCATTTGACAGCTCTGCTCTCACAAAGTCTGAAGACAAAACTTTTTTTTACTTATCTTTTTTTTTTAATTCCTGAATTGTTAAGACTGTGGAGAACCTGTTTTCCCTGGATGAGGAGTATATTGTTCTTACAGACATATTTCAAATACAGTATGAATCATATAACTCCCACAATTTAGCCCACAATGTACTTGATGTTAAGGGGACATAAAAATTACCAGAATATTGGAACTGTGAGATAGCCATGAAATAAACAAACAATGAGGTTAAGCTTCTGTTCAGCGTTTTTGCTTGATGGACTATGTAACAAGTTTAAGGGGACATTAAATGAAAATTCTGTTTTAGGGTGGACTTGTCATTTAAATTATGAAGGTATAGCCTGAAGGTGACTCATTACATAGTTGCTAGAGGTACGTATATATGCCCATTGGATTGTAAATAAATGTAGATCAATGCATCATAAGGAAGGCTTGACTTACACAACAGTTATTTGTATTCTGTGATCTCTAGCCCAAATAAAATTTAAAGCTTCTCTATGGCATTTAGCAAACATGTTTATCTAAAATGAATTTATAAAATGTTCCTCAGGCATCAACAGGGTACACTGAGCTAATTCTGAGTGCAAAGGACACTGGTACATTAACAAAGAAAAGTTCATCATCAGCGGTGTAAGAACAAATGCATGTTCAGTGAAGCATACTGGTCCTGCAAATATGTATTGTGGAATTACAGCAGAGTGTGAGGCATGTGCCTACCTGGCGATTTCTTTATTTAAAATGGAAATGTGGAGATGTGCATGAGATTCATGTATTACATATGTTTCACATTCAATAATGTTATTAAGATATCCACCAGTTGAGAAAAGTGCTGTCTCTGTCCCACCTGTTTCACTCCGCTGTTTCTGCAGGCTGTAACAACAGGTTTGTTAACATTAGCTTTCAAACATTACATATATGTGCAGAACAACTAAGGGCTCATACTTGATATTGGAAAGGACTTACTCCATGTAAAAGGTCACCTGTGCTGCTGTGCATGCACATGTCTGCCCACAGACACACACAGGCACACACACACACTGTCACTGTGGGGCAGGTCAATGATAATGTACTCTCCCAAGCTGTCAGGGTTATTTTCTGGTTTGCCCGGGACAAAACGAAAAAATCCCCTGGGCTGACGTGTACATGGTATTCCTCACAAATACAGAAACACACAGATAATGACTGAGCTAAGTAAACAAAAACAAGCGGTTTTTGTATGCTCACACTGGCACACAACTTAAGGCACACAACTTCATTAACATAAATTACAGCAGCAATCCTCTGTTCCATTCCAGTAAAGCCCTTTCATGCCACCAAATGGAGATGAGTGCACAATGGATCCGTCTCAGCCGGATAGATATTTATAAATGGATATTTTATATGGTACTCCTCCGAGGAACACACTGTGATTCAGGGTCACAGCTCAGCTCAAGTTTTATCAGCTACAGTGCACAACCAAAGAATATCAATTTCAGTCGTATCATTTTGAATATTAGATTGCAGGTGAAGAACTGTAATATCTATTCTCCATGAGACACAAAGTATTTTGATCCAGAAAGTCAAGGTGCTTTGATAAACATATTCACATCCACAGTAAAGTGAGGCAGTGAAAAAGAAATTTGAAAGGGGTACACAGAAGTATGTTTAAACATTTTCTCTCACTCTACCTGCCTATATAGAAGCCTGACCAATTTTATAATTAGCTAATAAATTTCTATCTGAAATAGTCAATTGAATTTGTGTTTAATATTCATGATATTCAGTACCTTTTTATTCGTGAATGAAGATAAATTAAGATATGGAGTTCCACAAGGCTCCATACTTGGACATTTGTTCTTTATCATCATGCACTTAATATACAGTATCTTCTTTCTGAACGTGATTACAATTTAATTCTGTATCTAAGAAACATATATTTATTAGTCAGGCTAACAACAGTCTTCTTAAATTCTCAAATAGATTCTATTTTATAAATCTTCACTGATAAAATTGAATGAAATAATAAAAAGTATAACCATCAAAATCATTGCTAAACCAATAAGTGATGATCGACTCAAGGGCAGTCCGCTCAATACCTTCGTGTAATGACTAATGAAAGTTGACTTGGAAGGATTGTACAAGCACTCAACTAGGTTATAAAACGACATATTTGTTTGAGATCACCCGCAGAGTGTAATGGCTTGTCTAACATTACTGCCTCATATACCCATATTTTTCCAACTTTTTTTCATTTGATTTTTTCATACTGACAAGTGTTTATAATGAGTATTTCTGTTGTCCTCATTGTACTCTCCTTACTGTCTTCCTCTTACCCTCAGTTGCCTGCCATCCACACAAATGGAACATATACATTCATATTTAGACTTAATTTGTCATTTATTGGTAGTGTTATTGTGTTGTTTTTGTCTGCTTGCATTTCTGCTTGATTTTCAGTGCTCTTTGGGGACAGCTATAACAAGCCCACTTGGTTTCTGTCTTCTCCTGCACAGCTGTTATGTTTTCTATCTTTTCTATTATTATGTTTGTATAAATAAATGAACTATAATATTTATCTAAACTCCCCAAGGTAACACTATCATGATGGTGCAACACAACAGGTTCTCTTCTGTTTATGTATTATCATGTTACTAAGATAAAAACCAAGCCTGAGGTGAGGCAGGCAGGCAGAACATGAATCCAGGACCACAGTCAGCTCAGGGCGGGCCCACGCACATCTCAATGTGTGGCTGATAGCTTCGGTGCAGAAATCTGGAGTCATGCTGGCGCTAAATATAGACAAAGGTTTTATGTAAGCTGAGGTGAATCATTCCATTCCACACATTTCACCACATTTACTCACAGACATTGAATAAGTGGCATGACACAGGTGAAGGAAACATGGGGATGTGTTAAAAATCTGCGATACTCATCACATGAAATGGAGAACTGACAACACAGCATATGCCTGCTGTCTGCTTGCATGTGTATGTGTGTGTGTGTGTGTGTGTGTGTGTGTGTGTGTGTGTGTCCTCCGGGTTTACTATAAGCAAGGTGATTTGAATGTGCTCATCAATGCCTTAACATTATTGATTGGATGTGTGTTGAAGAGCCGGAAGATTGTCCTTCCCAGAAGCGTCGCAGTCTTTGCCAAAAAAGACGAGTATGGATCAGTGTGCAACACACACTCTAGTACACAGGTTTGGTAAGCTCACATCTCTTTATATATACCATATATTTATAAATATACTGGTCTCAAGCCATGCTAAAATGATGCGGATGAAGTGGATGCAGTACAAACACAAACACGTAAGTACACTCACAACACAGCCCTAGATATTGATCTTGCCACAAAATAATGAAGAATTATTTCCAATTATGAGGGAAGAGGGATGGGTTACAGCTGAGGAATGACTGAGAAAGGGAGAGAATAAGAGAGACAACTCAGCAGAGGAAGGAAGATAGAAAAATAATCAAACAGAAGAGATGGAGGAAGGAAAATGATGAGCTATATGACAGAGGTTAAGAAGAGCAGAGAGAAATACCAAAAAAAAAAACAAATAACGGGGGAAGTGAAGAAGGGGGGGAAAGAGCAAGAGACTGTGGTCATCATGGCGACCAAATCTGCTCCTTCTCCTCCCGAGAGAGAGCGTTTGACACTGCCAGGTAGCTCCTGAGTACTGATTACCACATACACACACACACACACACACACACACACACACACACACACACACATATATATATATATATATATATATATATATATATATATATAAATACTGATCAAATATGTCATAAAAACAACACACACACTGCACTGTTGTTAATGAATCCTAACAAACGAAAGAAAGGAAAGGTCATCCGACACGATCCTGTCAGCTTTTATCTTGAAGGATCAGAGCATGGGAACCTGTTCACGCAGAAACTCTCCTGTGTGTCTCACTCTCTCTTCTCCATCTCTCCTCAAATTAGCCACACACACACACATTGCCTTCTGTTACATCATATTAGATTAAAATAATACTTACAAGTCTCTCAAACATGCCCGCACATTCAAAATAGTATCTGGTTGGAGCTAATGCAGATATCTGTCTCACTTCTAATTTTCATTTCCATCTCTGCGTCATTGAATTCATGCAGCAGACAATTATGCTGGTGCAGGTCACCAAAAGATCGATAGTTTCCAGATTACATAATATTTGTTTATGTAAGATATCACTATCTCCTTCACAGTCTTGAGTTGAGCCCTTTTTGTATATACATACCATTTAAAGACAATAAAAAGTGAAAAAGGCTGGAAAAAAAAGATCAGACATTTAAGACATCAGACATTAAACAATCTCATAAGGGAAAAATAAATCATAATTCACTGACATAAAATCAAAAGTAACTTACATCTTGTAGCCAAGTGTGACATCAAACATGTTTCCCACCATCTGCTTGTAAATCACATTAATACAGCAATGGTGACATCTACTGGCTAGAGGGACTAAGTGTGCGCACAGTCAGGCAAGTTATTCAGGTGCAAGACAAAAACATTTTTCATTGCAGTGTACAAAGGAGTGAGGTCTGCACACTGTTAAGCTACCAAGAAATAATTGTATTCTCTTTTTTGAGGCAATGTTTTGATCTGTAAGATCTTCCTAAGCCTTCCCCACTTTTTTGTACTTTTTGCACATAAAAATATAATATTCTCAGCCTAAAGAAGATCTTACAGATCGAAATGTTGCCTCAAAAAAAGAGAATAAAATTATTCATTGGGAGCTTAACAGTGTGCACACTTCACTCCTTTGTACTTGACATCTATGGGCTAACATAGCTAATTGAGTTTTTTTGTTTCTTTTTTTAAATCAAGCAACATAAAACAGAAACAATTTACAAAACCAGAAAGGGAACTTGAGCTTTCCCAGGCATCTATGTTGAAGAAGCGTTCATTGCTCGAGACTTTAAGTCCTGTTTACTTGGGATCAAAAGAATTCACAGCAGGAAACTATGAGCTCAGCCTTCATGTAGAAAAATAGCTAAACACACTGCACAAAGACCTGCATAGTAATGGAAACTGCAAACTTCAAACCATTAATGTTTATACAGGGTTAATTATTAATCTAAAACATTATAGTTTACATATGGATGATGAATAATTGTCACACGTGCCAGTTCATAACCTGTTGGTGCGTATGTTTCACTACAGTGATCGTAATTAAAGAGGGGGCTGATGTTGGAGTATTTTTACTGTGTAACTAAGCAGAGGACACAGAATATGCTTGTAAATACACTTGTGTAAGTCAGAAGAGGGCGATGAGTGTGTCAGTGTGACAGAAATAATGAGAGAATAAAAAGTAATATGCAATTGTTCAGAGATATCAAATCGAAATAATTCCACACCGAAGAAAATGTGTTCTTGGCTGTTTAAGGAATCACAAGAGTCCATGTTTTATCCTGCTTTAATATGTGTTAATACAGGCAAGCAATGTACTCAGTTACAAAACTGGAATGTTTGGGAGAAAGAAAAAAAAAGCACAATGCATTTTCAAGGCACCTTAAATGACAACTGATCACATTTTATGCAGTAGGTTCTTTTAAGCTTAACAGTTGAAACTGCAAAGCAAATAACACTCAGACAACTTTGGGGTACTTTATGTTTGGTTTGCTTTTCTGTCATGTGTGCAAGAAGGACATGCAGTGATATTTGCTGTATGTGTTTCTGCGTGTACATCTGAGCATTATAACTATGTATGTCTCTATCTCATCTGTAGTCTTCTCTGTAGTTTACTGAATCTGCATTTGTAAACAAGCTCAATTCTTGCACTGTACCTCATGTGATAAGCGTGTAAGGCACTACTTATACCAGGAATTTGAAAGCTGGGGCAATAAGTGACCTGATGCCAGACAAATTTAAAAAAAAGTAAAACAGGATTTCAATCCAACGATTCCTGGGAGGGTGGAGGTTTATTTGATTTCAAAGCTTGTGATGCGAACTTCCCCATCAAAGCTGATGAATGAGTACTTCTCCGCACCCATGCGGTTGGGGAAATGGATTGTAGAGCCATCTGATAAATTCACCTGGAACTCCGAAGGGGTGAATGTGATGGTCAACTGAGGAGAAAGGAAGAGGAAGAATATATAGACAAAGATAGGAAAGGTGTTACAGATTGAACTTCTGCTGCATAATTGGACAGGAACCAAACTTAACACCTCTTCCCAGTTCTATGTAAAACGTACCATAGGATACTGTATGTAATATAATTACCTGGAAATGGCTTATCTGGTAAAAAAAATAATTGGCTATAGCTTTCACAGATCTCTGCAAATACATATATTGGTGCTCAACTGATTATGGTCAAATTATCAGAGCTACAGTGACACACACTTTCCAACAGAGGTCACTAACAGACAAAAAGAGGCATGGGACAGACTGCATACCAGCAGCCACACATTCATGGCTAAAATCGTATGCACTGGACCTCTCACCTTGAACTCCTCTCCCAGGTGGAAAGGAAAACCTCCCTCACGGTGCTCTTCACACCAGCTGCCTCCCTGGTAAGAGTTGCAGACCACCGTATTCTCATCTCCATGGGCGTTAAAACGAGGGTTGATATGCATTGTAATATCCTTGTCATCGGGGCCGATATTCACAGCAAAACTGCACAGACACAAAGATACTTATCAGATTTTGATATGGATCCTTACATGTAAGATATTGAGACATCCTCAGCAGTTGCATGGTTGCTCTTTTCATCTGCTAGTCATTATCATCTTTATTGCTGAGGTCAGGTTAAGAGTAGTAACTGAGAGTAAATGTCCCTCGTGTTGAGTTTAGTGTCTTCATTTCACAAGAAAAGTGAAACAAGCACAGAAGGAGAATGACATATTTCAAAATATCAAAATAATGTTTTACATTTGCACTTACTTTGTAGCATCAGGCTTAGGGACTCCAACAATGGTCATAGTCTGCCCGACCTTGAAGGACATGTTCTTTATAATCATTCCCTGTACAGAGAAAAGGGGGGAAGGGGGGGAATACAGTACATTACTGTGTGGTGAAACTACTGGATTTTACAAGATCCAATTATTATTGTGGCTTTACGCAAAAGAAAAAAAAACCTGCACCAGTAGTAGCCTCAGTGAACTCTCAAATCCCCCCAAAATTACGAAACATGTGTTTCACATTAAATTCACATTGGAAGACTGGTCAAAGATTCCAGATCTTTTCTCTTCTCCTCTTACCACTCCCATTTTCCTCTACGCCGATTTTGGCAGAGGCTAAAAATGTGGAAAAATGATGAGGGACTACCTTCGTTAAAATGAGCAATATTTTCCTAAGTGCTGAATGGTAAGTGCACAGTGGAAAAGAAGGCTGAGCACAGCAGAAATCCTCTGCTCGGTTGCCACTGCACATGTGGCGGGGGAATACTGGGTTGTGTCATGATTAGGAAATTGCACTTGAGCAATTTAGTATTTGGTTGTGAAACACGGATCACCACTGTTCGACATTTTGTCATGTCAGTCCAATGATGCATCTGAGGAACCATTAACAGTAACTAAGGCAACAAGGACAAATAAAGCGGATGATTGAGAATTGAGGATTTTTCACAATAAAGTTTAATGTGCACTAATGTCAAACATTATAAAAAATTACAGTAATTCTGAGCAGACAGAGTAGTAACAGTCTGAAACATGAGCTCTTTGCAATAATTTATGTTATGGTCAGAAACACAGTGATAATTAAACAGGAAAGGATTTGACACAAATATATATCCACCTACATTTGAGGGGAACATTCCTTATATCTAAAAAGCTTAAAATGTTAAAAATCTAATCATTAATGAAAAAAAATTGCAGTTCATCAGCCTTTCAGAGGCTGAATCTATTACCTTTTCAGAGGATAGGAGCAAAAATGAGTTGCATGAGTTTAACATGCTGCAGCTGTTGGAAAAAATCTCAGCGAGTATTAACAATGTTTAGATACACTCATTGCGAATGAAAGCTGTATAGTTAGTGGTTTGCTAGAGTGTTGCCAGATCCTGGAAGGATAGATCCGGAGAAAAAGAACAAACATTTGATCTGAAAGATCAACCAAACCATGAAATGAAAGGGATGGTAGGGGATAGAATGACATGGGTCTGACATTCTTTCCATGTTAGAGTCCAGCTGTTAAGTATAACACATAGCACTAGTTCTTGAGCTGTCTGGGGCTGGGCTGAGGTCAGTCTGAGCTGGCGGTCACCGTGTATCTCCTAGACACGGCTGTCTAAAGGAGTGGTCTAAAGAGGTCAAACTATAGAGTCTTTCATAAGAAAGAAGCAAAAGTTAGAGAAAAGTTGTAAAAAAAAAAAAAATACATTTCTCTATCTGAATTATTTCTTTCTCTTATTTCTTATCAAGGCAATCATTTCATGACCAACTGAGTTTATCTCATGACCCTGTGTGGGGGTCCCAACCCACAGGTTTGGAATCACTGTTCTAAAGGAATATGCATACTGCATGTGTGTGAGAAGACATTTCACTGCACTTCTCACTGACAAAGAAACAAGATCAGGCTGCCAAATGACTGCACATCCCAAATATGTACAAGTAACACACATCTATTGACCACATATACTCATGGCTATAGAGGAATTATTAAGTAATTATTTCACTCAAAGATAACAGCCATCCTGCTGGAATTTCTATGTTGTACAAACAAATTTCTGACTTCTTTTCTTTTCTTATTTCTTTTTACAGTACAAGAATCATCCCCTTATAGAGCTGCATGAAAATAAGCCCTCACAATCTTCTGCTGATGAAATGGATTTGTTCACCCAAGTGTTGAAACTCAGAATCACAGTATAGCCGCATCTATTCTTACATCCACATGATGACTTTATTTCATTTTATCCTATAATGTGATTTAAGCCTGCCTCCCCCTCCTCACTATGCCCCTCAACAAACACATGTTCACCCCAGAAGCCAAAAAGCCAACATGATACAAGGCCTTTATTGTAATCTACTCAGTTTATGAGTCCAAGGGGGCCAGAATGCATCACTGCCTGTGTTAAGCTCCCAGTTATTGATACTGAAACTAAGGAAGCATGAGTGGACAAAACAGACAAATGATATTAAGAATTCCAACTGCAGTGAAATTAAATTATTGCATGAAGAATGGAGCGCCCTAAACAGCTGACTCATTTGCCATCACTGAGAAAACACAGGATGCACAGAATTCATACTCACTGATGTCATTAGGTGATTAATGCATGTATGTCCTGTAGTGAATATTTTGCCCATAAAAGGAAATCAATGAAATCCACATGTCCAGAACTCTCAATAGCTAAATAAATGTTATATGTAGTGAAGTTTAGTCAAAGCACAGTTCAGCTGGTTCAGTTACATTGGCATGGCATAGAGTGAGCTGTCACATGTCAACCAGCTGTTAGTCTCTCTTTTAACATATGGCCTGACACTGCTTGTCCATCTGAGTCATAAAATACAGAGCAAAAGCCATGCAGGAGCACAATATCATTATCAAAATCATACTTACGGTCATCATGTTTGCAGATGTGGTCAAGAATTACAGCAGAGAAGGAGTGAGAGTGCTGCAGGGCCTCGCCTCAGTGCACCGTCAGGAGAGTTTATACAGTGTGGGAGGATCCTTCGATCTGAGTGACATTTCAAGCAGCCAATACAATCAGGCCTTTAGAGAACATCGACAAATGACTTCACAGTGTAGTTATAGACCATAAATAACTCATTTATTGCTTAACAAGTGATTGTAGTCCTCAGTGAAGCAAGGCTAATTAGCGACAGATTATTTGTTGAGAGAGGACTGTTACATTGTAGCTTGGTGGTGTTGAGTCTGACTGCGAGAGGGAACACTAGCCAGAGTGCTGGACAGAAATAGACATGAATTTGTTTCCAGGGAGACGACTAAATATTTGGCACTGCTGATAGCCATAATGTCCACTTACAATGTACTGTATATTGCCTACAATACAGGATCAAATGGCAGTGTATGAGTTCAGTCCGACCCCTACAAATCTTTGGTTAGGAGAGAAATGAGCCAAAGTGAAACGTTGAAACTAAGTCAAATCCTAAAAATGATTTAAATCTGAATCACAGCCAGCAATAGGCTTAACTTTCATCTGATGACTTACAACTGACACAGCTGCTGTGACTCAATAAGGCAGTAAGACAGACACTGCAATGCAATGCAGCCCAATGTAATTTAGATTAAAATCACGAGGAGCAACTGTCAAGGATTATGTTTTTTTTTTTTTGTTGTTTTTCTATTTCCTTGTTTCTGTGGTGACCAAAATTGTGGTGTTGGATCACAAGGATTTGAGGACTAAAATCTGTATGGCAGTCATTCTGTGCCAGTAATAGCCTTCATTTTGCTTGTGCCTCAGTTGATTCTAAATCATATGATTCACTTGTTGTGCTGAAATGTACTCTTTCAATTGTGGTGTTAGAGACGTTTGGTCGTGGGCATAGCCCACATCAAGACAAATATATATGCACAAAACTTTGATTTCATCTCAATATATGCTCCATCTCAATGCAAAACAACCTTTAAAAATGATCATGTGTCCATGATTGTCTTTGGTTAATGATGCAAAAAACTGGCTCAGCTCCTTTTGCTGATGTAATGGAAATTCATACTCTTTGTTATACTGTTTTATAATTCATGTGTTTATACTTAGGTGTGCATGTGAGTGAAACCTGTTTATTTCAAGTGAGAAAGTACAGAAATGTTAAAAGCGACACTGTGTCATTCGACTTTCAACTTCCAGTTTCCAGCAGATGGATGTGGAGGCAGAACTCCTCCAGGAAGAAACACTGATAAGTGAAGAACAAAGAACCAACTGTTGTACAATTTAGCTGCCAAGGTTGTATATTGTAAGGGTCTCTGAGTCTTCTATAACATTGTGTGGCTCGCTCTTTGTCTCTTTGTCTAACTAAGGCTGGAGTCTTGTGTGCATATGTGTGTTCGATAAAGTGTGAAAGAGTTTTGCTCTTTGATGATGATGAGTTGAAGGTCAGAAAGAGATAAGTGGTCCTTGAGTTGAGATTATTTTGTCAGATTTTTTTAATATGTGTCCTGTCTACAATGTCTGCTTGTTAACACTGATGACCTGTATATCTGCTCACTATGAACAACACATCTGCTTTATAATGTTCACTCACAATTACACACCAGCTTCCAAGTGCACATCTGTAGAACTTAGTTCAGCTGTTCTTTATGAATGTACGCTGACAAATAGTTCTGAACAGCTGGCATGTATCAATGATCCAATGAACTAACAGTGTCTGAGCCACAGCTCTGTTGACCTCCTCCTCAACAAACAGAGGTGCATTCCTTATCACATCATGCTGTGGATATAACTTAATTTATAGGCTGATCTCTTTTGGTACAGTATGTTTCTTGGAAGATATATTAATATGGTTGGTAACCATGCGGGAAGTAGAGTTCATCAGACGTTCAGTGGGGCACAAGGACGTGATATGTTTCCTCTTGCCACAAGACCCAGTCTTAAGACAGTCAGGAGATCGAATGACACAGAGATCTTTGAGAAGACAGAGGAAAACAGAGGAAGACCACACACACTCACACTTATAAATTACAACACCACATCAGTGTCAGTGTCTCTTTCAGTGGGAATAATACAGACATTTATGCTTTACAGATTTTCGTTATTATTATACGGATATCAATAAGAGTAGGCTATTCTTTGTCATTATGTGCTAATCATAATCTGTTTGAATAATGCACAAACAATTCATCAAAAAATATAAACCTCTGCGATAAATACTGTATTTGTGAATATTTAAATTTCCATACTTGGCAGTGGACAGAATATTAAAAGTAAAGCAGGTTTGTTAAATTAGTATGGTATTGATGGTGTCTGCTTTAATTGAGGCTGGGTGGAGTTGACAGTTGACCAGAGTGTATTTAAAATGCTGAGTGTTCACTGTCCCCTGGTGGTCAAAGTGCTGCAGAAAAATAAAATCAAAACTAAAATTTGAAGCTCTGTACTGCAGTTTTTCCTTTATTAGGGTCCAAGCACCTAGCGGTTTGCTCACACTCTCCATTCAAATATATAAGTATTTTTCTGTGTCCAGCTGCAGTTACTTATTTTCTCTACACACCTGACAGTACATATTTCAATCAAACTTTAACCAGGTCATGTGGGTTTTTTTTTTTTTCTAAAAAAAAAATAAACTTGATGAAAATTAGGAAATTAATTTGTTTTACACACAAACTCATCAAAAGTTTTCAAATTATTAATTGAAATTACAGTGAATGGGCCCAAAACTTGCATAATTTGGTTTGAAGAAAAGGTTTCCAGGTAAATTTTTATTAAAAAGCTTTTGAGACATTTCTGACTACACCTGAGCCTGAAGCTCTAATGTAGGCTTGAGTGAGGGCAAATGTATGTATGTAATCTGGTGACAACAATTTTCAGACTAGTATGTGCTATGTAATCAAATGCTGCTTCTACTTCTTCTGTTAAGTCAGCTAACTCATTATTGGCAATATACTGGATCTTTAGCAAAATACCACACGTTGGATTACTGACAGCAATAACTGTGGTTTAACAGTGAGGTAGCCCAATAATTGTATTATGTAATACTACCTTAAAAAATCTTCTGTTTAACTCTCCTATTGCCGTTCGAAAATGGTTAACACCCTTAGTGCTAATATCTATCTATCTATCTATACATATATAGACTGCATTTAACTTTACATAAAAGTTATATTTATGATGAACAGAACAGGCAAATATATTATAAGACCATGAAAGGCTAATGATAAACAACATAATTCCCAAAATAACTTGTTTGTATTTTCTTATATGTTAAAATTAGCAATTATTGTTACATCTGTTGTGTTAGGGGTCAAAATTGTCTTTCCTATAAAAAAGCAGAAAAGTCTGTTTAGTTCCAAAATCAACAGTGTCATCTCCAGCATGGTGTGTGTGTGTGAGTGAGTGTGTATGTGTGTGTGAGTGAGTGCGTGTGTGTGTGTGTGTGTGTGCGTGTGTGTGTGTGCATGCTGTGCAATGTGTGCGGTGAGATAAGCACGAGAAAGCCCCAGCCTATATACTGCTATACAGTTGGGGAACAGGAGATGTGTATGTGTGTGTGTCTTTGTCTGTGTGTGCATGTGCGTATGAGTGTGTGTGTGTGTGTGTGCTGTGCCAGATGTGCGGTGAGATGTGAGAAATAAAGCGCGGGAAAGCCACAGCCTTTATGCTGGGGGACAGAAGATGTGTGTGTGGGATCATATTTGCTCCGTGCCACTCTACAATTGAATTCAAGTCAGTACACTTTCTTGGCATGAAACATAATTTTAATATCACTACACAATATTATTATGACATTTTTATAGGATTTTATTACTATTATTTTTGTAATTCATGATGGTTTGACAACATTTACTATGTATTTCTCTGCATAAACAACCCATAATTACTACCGGATCAAATTTGACCCATAACTTTTGGCATTTTAAAAAAAGGAAAATGATCAAAATGTTTTTTACTGTATTCAGTAGGTCATTGAAAAGGATGTGATGAAGTCTTGCTTTGATCAGAAAAAATTAAAAGTATGTTTCACACATCTAAACTTGAAAAGAGGTCAAAATTGACCGAAACACAGTAGGAGGGTTAAAGCATTTTTAGTTCTTCAGGCTGTATGTCCTCAACAAAGAAAGTCTGCGAGTAACAATTCAAATCATTTCGATTCTTTTGCGTTATTAGTCTTAATTCATGATTCGTTCAGCTCAAGAGTTTGAACTCAACATATTTCACTTATGAACAACATCCTGCTGTATTTAGTTAAACAGCTCTGGGTTCTTATAAACATTCAGCATAACAGCTGTGCTGATTAAGAGAGGAATCAAGGAAGTGGGCTTTCCAGGCATCCTCCTTTCATAATTGTTTCTGGGGATAACAACAAATCAACAACTCAACGATAATAATAATAATAACATTAATCAGAGCTCTGCTTGAATAACCTGTCTAGCAAATCCCAACCATGACAGGTTGAACAGGGCATTTTTCTCCCTATGTTCAGTCTGTAGAATAATGTTGATGATGAAGGAAATGATGAAATCACAATAACTGAAAAGTCTATAATTAGAGTCCTTCCTTGTCACTGATTTTGATTTTTAAAAAGACATTTTAATTATCAACTTTGGTCAAATTATAATTAACGTCTATTTCCTTTCGAACTTGGTTTGTCACAACAAACCTCTACAAGACCAGGAGAATTATTATTACACCGATTAAGAACTGTTAGACTACACGAACAGGAATAAACTTGTTAAATTATGATAGGAATTAATCACCATTACAGAGCATTACAACGTTAGTAGGATCATTGCATCAACAGCAGTATATTACACAGACACATGACCGGCCCTGCTGTCCTCAGAGGGACTGACGATGATAATAATATGAACGACCCCCTCACTGGTATTGGTCCACTGCTCACATATTCGCGCTGACTCGAACACCATTGGTGAATTAAGCGTCAAGGCGTGTTTACTCGCTCACCCACACCTTCCTCATTATTATTGACGAGGTGGTGGCATTTTTATTTTTAAATGGCACGACTCCAAACTGACGGAACACAAATAAGCAGCAGGTTATTGTAAAATTAGCTAAAGAGACAAATGGGTGTAGCTAATGCTTGCTAACTGTTAGCGTGTAGAGCTTGCGGGGTGTCAGAGTGTGTGTGTATGTGTGTGTCTGTGTGTCTGTTTGGTTGCCAACCGTCATCACAACAATTGAGACAGCTTGAGATTTATTACTGCAATACTCACACAGAAATGGCATCAGTAGCTGCGGCGCATGAGCCAGGAATAAGCCCAGGCTCCATACCGCTGGCTGATGCTTTAGTCCCAGCGAGTATATTCGCTCCAGACCGGGGAGGATGCGGCGGGGACGATACCGGGGACGAGTGCTTCGATGACGGGGACATGGTCAATGGCGAGCCCGAGGACCGCAGGATTGACTTTACTAGCAAGGTAAAAGCTAGGCCTTGGATATCGTTGCGCTGCCAGATGAATGAATGAAACAGATGGTGTTTCTTGCATATATGTAATTACCAAACATTGCACGCTATTCCACACTGTAGGTACCGAGAAGGTACATTAGTAGCTACCATATATTAACTTATGCACGACTGGCTGTCTGAATTTCAGGGGCTTCTTTTGCTGGCGTTGAGATAAAATAGCTAGTTGTGGCTAACGCTAGCTCCCGCTAATGCTTGAGCACGTAACCTTATCTAACGTAACATAAGTTGTCTTTCAGTTAAAGCACGTTGCACCATTTGTTACCACAGCAGGCTCATTGCTGAACCAAAGCTAATGATGCTATTACTGTCTAAGGCAAGGCACTGCAATGTGAATGACTCTGTTGTCAAACAAACCATGACACTGACTGGACGTGGTGAGTAATACTACAATAAAAACAAACAGGCTGATGAAGCACAGGGCAATAAAGCAGTGTGTTTGTAATTAGTTAGCTATACCAACAATAATATCCTAGAGCAACGACTTGGACTAGGCGGTACAAACACAAACAGATGACTTTCGATTTACTGAAAGTAGTCATAATATATTCAGACCTGTCAAACGAGTTTTCAATGACGTAAACCAGCGACAGCAAGAGAGCTGCAGTGGATTAGTCAAGTGATAGAAAATGAATTGGAAACTATTTTGATCAACATTTTAGTACAATATCAAGAAAAAAATCCCCAAATTCCCTGGCACCAGCTTCTCAAATGTGATGATTTTGCTGCTTTTTTGTGTCTCATACGACAGTAAAATGAGTATCTTTGTGACTGTTTGCCACACAAAACAAGACATTTTGAATACCTCTTATTGAGGTGTGGGGAATTATAAGGGCATTTTTCACTATTTTCTTGCAATTCATAGATTATACTATTAATTGATTCATCATTAGTCGAAAAGAATCGTTGGTTTGAGCCCTAGACAATCAGGTTTGTGGCTACATATTACAATAGTTTTAGAAGTCACACAATCAGATTGCATATGGTTGCATCAGGCATGCAGTCGCTTGTTCACCTTTGGTTTCTGTTCCTTACATTGCTTTGTTTCTACTGCTGATATGCTGTGTACTAACTTTTATCAGTAAATCCATACTTTAATCTGCTTATGTAAATAGTTGTTGATGTGGCTCAATGATACTGCAGCATGATTTGCTTCACTCTACTTCCAAATGCATAAGTTGTGATATCTGTAGTGTCTTAACCAGGTTTTCCAGGGACTATTTATCCTAATAGTTGAACAAAAAAGTCACACCATTCACACCTCAACTATATCGTGGTTGTAATTGTAGATGTAATCTAATGGCGTGACTGCTTAAAAACTTGAATCACACCTCCACAATATCAAGGTACATTTATTCCATTTGTCATTTTAACTTTTTGGTTAATTTCTGACATACAGTTAAAACAAGATAAAATGTTACAATGGTTTTGGTTTTATTTTGTGTAACTAGATAGATCTTCCAACAGCCTGCAGCAGTTCTACTGTGCTACTGATTTGTACAAGGGAGCTGATATCAGCAGAGATAATAGTATGGCGTTCACATGTAACCTTGAGGTGTTTCATGGGAAGAGATACAGCTGTGTTTGTGCCAGGAGAGCAGCTTTTGAGTTTCTCTTCTGGCTTACATTTTGAATGTGAGGGTTGTCTGCAGTGAATGAAAAATATCCTGAGTGACACTTACTCTAAGATCCAGTCTCTGTGTCACTTGAAAGCAGCTGCACCTGATGCAATTTCCACCACTTTCTGAACAGTTACTGACTGTCACTCAAGGCAACTCACTAGATGAAGGATGTGCTTTTTATATAACATCAATAATAGCAGACAGGGTCATAATGTCAACATTAGCCAATATTCCCTCTCTTTCTTTCTCCTCCTCCGCATCCATGAACCCAATAGCTGGCACTTGTTAGCCCAAATGGAGAGCAGTATGACTCGTTACTTCGCCAGCTACGAGACAGGATGGAAGAAGGGTGCGGAGAGACCATCTATGTGGTTGGGATGGGCTCAGGTGAGAGACACGCAAACAGTTCACATGCTGAGCCTTTTTAGACGATTGCAAAGTCATGATACTGCATATAAAACTCCTATTTTTCCCTCTTTCTCCTATTTTTTAATCAATCTATGTCAGCACAGTTTATAAAGGCTGGACAATTCACAGGGCCCTCTTGTTAAATTGTAACTTAAGTCTTATTCTCCTTCCTCCTCCATGTCTTTGTTGTAGATGGTGGTGACTGGGGTCTGGATGAGAAGGACATGGAGGCCTCTGTGGCCACGGTGCTCTCTATGTGTGAGCAAATTGACGCCGACCTTATCCCACTCCGGGAACGCAATGAGGCTGCTGGTTGGGTACGTGACTATCTGATCCGCCGGCGTGTGGGTGAACTGGACTTCCTGGAGGTCAGGTGAGTGGTCACAGATCAGATTCCACCAAAGGCACTCTGTAACAAAAGATGACGCGTTACAGGCTGCACCAATTGTATGAAATGGTATGCACTTTCTGTCTTCTAAGTGAGCGTGGTCGCCCCCCCTCCCATCTAGACATGACCAATACTAACAGGCTGGCTTCGCATTTTCAACCCCACAAACTCAAACTGCCAGCACCAAGGCTACAACCACAGCTTCCAGTGGAGTTAAGTTATATAAAACACGGTGCAAATTCACAACATAATCAACCCTGATGTGTTTAATCTTTATTTAAATTGCATTACATTGATTATATGAGGCGGGAAGCAGGCATATATATGGCCAAGCTAACGTTAGCATTAGCACCTGGATATTTAGCATATAGCAACCCCCCTCGATGAGAGAAAAGGGGTAAAACAGAAGTTCATGACAACAAATTGATTAACAAAACACGCAAACAACACAAACACATAGCTGTATGGATTACTATGGCGTTCAGGTTTATTGTCATGTGAATTAAATGAAGGTTGCCCTGACAGAGAGAAGAATTATGTGTTGCCAGATCTCACGAGAATGTGTTGCTGAGACAGGTCTCGAACAAAGTTAATTTTCTTCTGATTTGTCCGTCTGAAAAATGCCATTTTAGTGTCAGAAGAAGTGTTCGGAAGATATGTGGCTTGTGAAAAATGGGTCTGATATTTACTTAGGTGACTATTAGGCGAAAGAATCTGAAATAATCTGTGGTCCTTTCGCTTCTCCCGTTGGAGTGAATAGACTCAGGACCTGCCTCTAGTCTTCTAGAGGGGTTGGGCAGTGGCAAAACCCAGATACAGGAAATGACTCTTAAGTGCTGTCTCCTTTGTGAACCGTCTCTGATTCCACTCACAATACCCACGGCTACAGTGATGGTTCCCATTGGTCTATTTACCAGTTCATCTAAGGTTTACCTTTTTTGGTGATATTTTGGTATTCCGCCGTCCCTCAGGGTTGCAGTGGTGGGGAACGTGGATGCTGGTAAAAGTACTCTTCTGGGAGTGTTAACGCACGGAGAACTGGATAATGGCAGAGGCTTTGCTCGCCAGAAACTCTTCAGACACAAGCACGAGATGGAGAGTGGCAGGACCAGCAGTGTGGGCAACGATATCCTCGGGTTTGACCAGGAGGGACAGGTGAGGTTGGCATGCCTCTGAAAGAGCTGGAATTGTTAAATCATTAGAATAATAGTTTATATGATGGAGTTTTGTACCGTACAACGAGGTGCTCAAATGTGCGATATTCTAAAGGAAAAATTAGTCAAGTCAACTTTATTTATATAGCGCCAAATCATAACAGAAGTTATCTAGCTAAAAAACTGAAGCAGGTTTACCTCTGCAAGAGATGAAGGGGCAGAGGATGGCATCCAGAAAATAAACCCAAATATAAATGAAATAACAATCAACATATAACAGTGGATATAGATGTGACTTTAGTGTGAAGCAGTACATGTAGGTGTAGACAGTATGACTGCTGAGTATATAACTTCCTTTCTGTGTGTCCATAGGTGGTGAACAAACCAGATAGTCACGGAGGAAGCCTGGACTGGACAAAAATCTGTGAGAAGTCCTCCAAAGTCATTACCTTCATAGATCTGGCTGGACATGAGAAATACCTCAAGACCACTGTGTTTGGGATGACTGGACACCTGCCTGACTTCTGCATGCTTATGGTATGGACAATAGGACATTGGGTCCCATATATCAAAAAAATATAAAAATGTCAGCCTGTATGTATTTTAATGTATATCTGTAAAGCATTTTAATTATTTGCAGTCAATATCTAAATTTGAGCTTAAACCTTTAGCAGTTTTATTACATACCAAGATGTGAAGTGAGGCTTATGTTCAGTGTTCACAATTTTAAAAACAAAAATATATTAATAGAATTCCTCGCTCTCTCCCCCTCCCTCCAGGTGGGCAGTAATGCAGGTATCGTAGGGATGACCAAAGAGCACTTGGGTCTGGCCTTAGCTCTGAATGTGCCTGTGTTCGTAGTGGTAACCAAGATAGATATGTGTCCATCCAACATCCTGCAAGGTCAGTCTGGAGTCTTTCTTACTCTCTTTTATATAGTTCTCTCATACAAAATGGAACGAAAGGAACAGCTTGTGTTGATGTGTTGGGTACTTTGTAATTTTATACGTAGTTTGGCTGCACTTGCTAACAAAACCTGACATGAAATACATTATGTGTTGTAATTCTCATGGTCTTTCTTTGATCATAACAGAGACATTGAAGCTGCTCCAGAGGTTACTGAAGTCCCCCGGTTGTAGGAAGATCCCTGTCCTGGTACAGAACAAGGACGACGTCATAGTCACCGCTTCAAACTTCAGCTCGGAGAGGTACTAAATCTGTCCCAGCCAGATTCAGAATAAGAGTGAAAAAGCTCATTTGTAACGTCTGTGTGTCTGTGTGTGTCCAGGATGTGTCCCATCTTTCAGATCTCTAATGTGACCGGGGAAAACATGGACCTACTCAAGATGTTTCTCAACCTGCTCTCCTCTAGAACATCCTACAGAGACGACCAGCCGGCTGAGTTTCAGATAGATGATACCTACTCTGTACCGGTACATACGCTGACAATTTCTTATCACTAAATGCATTTTACTGCGTGTGTTATTATAAGTAAGGAACCTAAAACCGGTTGTGTTCTGCTTATGTATCAGGGAGTGGGAACGGTAGTATCAGGAACTACTTTACGTGGACTCATACGTCTGAACGATACCATGCTGCTGGGGCCAGACCCTCTGGGCAGCTTCATCCCCATTGCTGTCAAATCAATCCACCGCAAGAGAATGCCTGTGAAGGAAGTTAGAGGTGGCCAGACTGCCTCTTTTGCTCTCAAAAAGGTAGGAGTGGACAGCTCTTCCACAGAAGCATCTAGTTGGAAAGTCTGGAATGCATTGTTTGTTTTTTTGTGTCCTCCCCTTAAGCCTGCTGCTCACTGACTGAAAACCATGTGCTGTGTTGTTTTGGGGAAGCATGGTCATCTTCCTTGTCTTTTTACTTTATCATGCTCTAATACATCAATGTCTTAAAATGCTCTAGACAACTGATTGTTGTTGTGCAGAACAATTAACAGTTCCGTGTTCCTCTGTCTGTATCTCCTGTCGTCTTTACAACTCCTACCACATGGCTATCCGTAAAGATCAAGCGTTCTTCCATAAGGAAAGGTATGGTGATGGTGTCCCCGAGGCTGAGCCCACAGGCCACCTGGGAGTTTGAGGCGGAGATCCTGGTACTGCATCATCCCACTACGATATCCCCCAGATACCAGGCCATGGGTGGGTAACAGTAACACAGAAAGGCACATGTGTTGCTCAGACTGTATTTCCTATTGACACACTGTGGTGATCGCAATATGCAAAAACTCATTTTTTCCCCCTATTGTCTCTTTTTCTTTCTCTTCACTCAGTCCACTGTGGCAGCATAAGGCAGACAGCCACCATCTTGTCCATGAACAGAGACTGCTTACGGACAGGAGACAAGGCCTCTGTCCACTTCCGCTTCATCAAGACCCCTGAGTATCTGCACTGTGACCAGAGGCTGGTGTTCAGGGAGGGACGCACCAAGGCTGTGGGGACCATCACTAAGGTAGGAAAGCCTTCTGAAAGATCAAGGACCTATGCTTATAGTAGGATGAGAGTGGTGGCATATGGCATAGTACGGTCCAAATCAAAGTTCTGTTTGTTTGTTTTTCTCCCCACAATGTTGTACAAGTACCTAAAGCCCCAATTGGATTAAATACTTTTTGTGGACAGTATTTGTAATTTTTTTGTCAAAGGAAATCTGTAATGCTGACAAGCAATTCCTACGGGATAAGAGCAGAAAATTCTGGGAAGGACCGTTTCACAAGAATATTCATTACATTTACCAAGAATTTCAAGAGACTGCTATAAGATAAAGTTATTTTTTAGCACTTAAAAGAAGGTTAAAGACCAGAAGAAAAACGACATTTACAAGCTGATTTTTGTAGAATTTGTAGAATGCTGTTGTAATGACCTTTTCTAATGACAAAAGCTGATTTCGTTATCTTGTTGAGACTCAAATATTGACTCACATTCTTTTCAGCTGCTGCAATCCACCAACAATTTACCATCAAATTCCAAACCTCCACAAATCAAAATGCAGTCTACAAAAAAGGCACCACTCCGAAAAGAGGACGGCACCTTAGCAGCCGGTGAAGATGCAACAACGATAGCACAGTCGGCAGGCCCAAACACGACACAACCGGTGAGACACAAGTTAAAAACACAATATTAACAAATACTGCGTGAGGTGGTATTTAGTGTGGTTTTAGAATACGAGTTTATGAATGTTAGAGTTGTCTTCCAGCATTTGTATGTGGTTTCCTTCCTGCTTACTGTGTGCTTGCCCTAACATTGCTGCCATTTTCTAACTTTCTAACTACTGTGTCCTCCTCCTTCCACTTCCTTTCATCCACCATCATTTAACATCCTTCCTTTGTCATTCCACATTACTCCATCACACTCTCTCCCTCTCCTTTGCTTGCGTGGCTGGATTCCTAAGGGAGAGGGAGAGGAAGACCCTCAGATAAAGGAGGGGAACAAAGAGAACAAGGTAAAATGGGCTGATTCAAAATGAACCAGAACAATGGAGAACCCGGATAATCCAAATTGTCTTTTACTAAACAAGTTCATTGCCCTGCAATCTTGTTTCCTAAATAATGTTTTCTCGATTTTAACATGTTGCCAAATGTAACCACTTGCACTGATTTTTTTTTTCTGGACAACAGTATTAGTTAAGTATTTCAAATAGAAGTTTGAAGGTCCCTTATCAAGTGTTTTTGTTTTGTTTACTTTTCCTTTGTAGCCAAAGTCTGGAGGAGGTGGGAGGAGAAGGGGCGGACAAAGGCACAAAGGAAAAGGCCAGAACAGCAGCACCAACTCTACGGCAGCTCCCTCCTCATCAGGGTTAGGAGGCTGCTGAACTGCCCTCTTGTCCGTCGCATACCTCCCTCTCTGCTATCACTCCACCAAGTGTCTTCATTCCACAAAACCATGAAGGATACCGATGTTTTAGAGCAAGATACTCTCCTTGCCTTTTTATACCAGGCCCTGTGGTTTTTATTTTAAAGGGAACACAAAGGGATACGCCCTTAATGCATTTTAATGTCAGCTGCCTTCACTATTTTAAGTGGTTTATGTGATGGAAAGCAGGCAGTGTGGTTTTTGAGGTTAGCCTCACTCAGGATGATGATTTATTTAATTTTATCCATATTTTATGTGGATCTATGAAATCTACAATTCAGTCCTCTGGCTCAATGTCAGTGGCAGGGAGGAAGGCTAAACCCAAACAAGGTCAAGTCAATATGAGCAGCTATAAGTGAAACTCCTCCCATGCATTCCCTGTGTATTTGCAATGAAAAACAATGTACTATTTATACTGCATATGTAAATTAGCTGTTAGTTGTGCCCCCATTGGAAATATGCCATTGTACAAAATGTATGCAAATCACAAATGAATGTAGCAGAGGGCACATAGTGATTTCAAATTCTACATATATGGAAAATATAAGCTGTTAACATTTTATAATTGTCAGTTATTTATTTGGTATACATGCAGAACGTCGACTCTTGGATGGTTTTAACTCTTTCAACCTTCTCTCACTCGCGCTCTTAGATTCAGTAGTATCCATCATGCTACCACTGTTACTTGTCCATTTTACAAACCTTATATCAATAGTGTTAGTACAAACAAATACAGCACATAACCCTGTCACTTCAACAGTTGCTCATGATTGTAAGACATACAGTACTTGCAGTGCTACTTGTAACTCTAGTACCCCATGCGTTATGGCCTGTTGCTGTTAACATGTTGTGACATTTTAAACACACTTTGCCGCCAAAAAAAAAAAACTGACCATTAATAAACAGGCTTTACTGAACTTTTCAATAGTGGGTCTTTTTCTATATTTGCATTTTCCTCAGATTTTTGTCATTACAAATTAAAAATCTTAACAGTATACAATTCATGACAGTGTGTAAAAAATATATTAAAATTGGGAATAACTCAACAGGACAATGAATGGGTTTTCCATGTGTTTATAGTGTTCTTTTCCAATATACTTTGTCATATTTTATGTACAGTAAGCCCAGGAGTGTTACTGTGTGGTCTCAGTCTTATAAGAGTCACTGCCACACAAGTTTTTTCTTTCAGTCGTACATTTTTGATAACATAATGTGATTTTTTACAGGCTACAATAACTTACCATCATGTAAAACCAGAAACTAAGTTGATTGTGTTTTCTGCACAAGGGAAAGTTACAGATAACAATGTAAGTTAAAAAAAACTCTTAACTGAAACTACATGACTATGTCAATCTTGTCACCTCCAAGATCCAATTGGCTTGGCAAGAATAACAACTGATACAACAAAATCTTTGCCTGAAATTAAAAGTTGTTTACACCAAATATCCAAAAAATATCACAACATAATTAATTATGAACAAACTTGTCGTAACAGATTACTCAAAAGTATTACAATTTTGTTCACATATCAATCCTCTTAAGTCCTCATTTATCATCTATTATTAGTCCACAGTTTGAATACATATCCACAGGCTATTCTTTGTTTTTTGATGCAGGTTGAAGTAAGTACTCGAGGTCAATTTGGAAATCAGTATGTCAAGATCAGAAAGATAAAGTTCTATGTCAAATTTCTTTAACTTACAAGGTACATGTAGTCACAAGCGACAGATGTGTTTACTTTCTATACAGAAAAACATGTATGTAACATTTATTTTGACTGTAACACAAAAAGTATTTATCTGCTTCATTTACATCATGTCATACAAGTGCAGACTGTTCACTACCACTCTTAAGGTAGCACAAACATATAGTCTCATATCACAGTTTAAAAGGCTTTACTTGGCATGTGCAACATTAGTATTTAAAGGCATACTATGCAGGATTTGTTGATTGCTGTTTGTAAACAACATTCAAAGTTGGCCCCTCCGCTCCGGCTCATTCTTTCTGTCTGCTCTTTGCCTGTATGAACGAAGGCGGGGCTGAGCTATACACACACACACGCACAGAGCAGACAGCAGTCTGCTGCAGAGCACAGAGTCCATAGCAGACAGAATGAAACAGACTTCACTTATACTTCACTCGAGTTGACTACAACTCGCTGCTGTATCTGTTGAACAAGCAGAACATCGGTGCTGTGTCCACCATTTTTGTAGCTTCCTCTTGTCTATGTCGCTACGTTTTTATAGAGTCCCACACTCACAGCCTGCATGCTCTTATTGGCTGGGGGCTAAACAACAACTACCCAAAGGCTGAAGGCCAGAAACATCCTGAACACAGCAAAATAATAAGAAAATACAGGTAGATGACAAGGTCTCTGTAGATACAGACACCGCCACAACCTTCTAGTGGGTCATAGGTGACGATTGAGAGGGATTATTTTTGTACAAGTCTATACATTGTTTTGTTTTTTTAAGGAAAATCCTGCATAGTATGACTTTAATGAAATATTTTGTGGAATTCATGATACTGAGGTAAGTAGCATTCCTCTCAAAAATAATTTGTAACATGTTTAGGAATGTTTTGGTCTTAATATTTTGGAATTTACAGGGTCATGTGGAATTTAGGACCATGCCAAAGGTCCAGTGTTTGTTGTGGGGTAACCTGACACTGCATTTTACATAGACACAAACCAGTGCAAGAGGATGTACTGTACGTCTCACTCCTGCACAAAACAAACACCCAGTTAGCTATAAAAAGCTGAACAGCCAGTGTAGTGACTACTGAAGAAATACTTAAGTGTTCCAGGCCAGTGGGTACAGACCGTTCTGTACTACAGGAGTGTTTTACTTGTAAAACTTCATATAGTTTCAACCATGTTGCAAAACCTCCTACACCGAGTCTGAATAGAAACTGTCTTGTAATTATGCACTTTAATGCACACATACTTCAGTTCATACCACCCAGTGGACCTTATGATGACATGAGAGTTTCAGAGTCATCATTATTTGGGTGTCATCATTATTTGGGTGTCATCATCATCCAGGGATAAAAGCAGACAATGGTGTCTAAGTTACAGTTTCCAGTGTGTAAGAAACAGATGAAGAGACAGATCAAATATACACACAGACACAGGACGGTAGGATTCAGAAGGTTTTTGTTGTGTGTCTAGCCATCAATGTCCCAGCTGAAGAGATGATGTTTCACCAACATATCCTGTACTCCCTCTTTCAATGGTCTCTGCTCGTTCTCCTGGAAAAGAAAGGACATGTGGACAACTATTACCTAAAGACAAAATCAACACTACATCAGAGAGGGTAATTCCAACATACTGCACTTCAGATTACATGCAAATCATCAATTTTGAAGAGGGCTGATGCAAAATGGCAGCTTTGATGTCACTGATTGGAGTCTGGCCAGAAGTACATCATGCTTTTAACTTTCAACACACAGAGAGCAATGCAGCAATGATTACTTTCCCTATGGTGACTACTATCACATTGTTAAATGTCAGGGGGCTTCACAAAATGAGAAACACTGATCACTGAAATGAGAATATCTAATTTACAAGATGAATGGTGATAACAACAGAAATTGGAGAGACTCAAAGGTGAAGTACAGCTCAGAAGTGCCAAGATAAACAGCTCTTCTTAACAGGCCTTTTTCATAACAGGTACAAGTTTTTGGTGCAGTTGCACCTTTACAACTTCACACAGTGAGTTGATTTGTGTAGATAAGTAAACTACTGTAATTAATCACTATACTACAGCATCTACTGTGACATGTTAAGAGATCCCAACTAAAAAGGTGATGCTGAACCAAGCACATCCATAACATCTGCCTCCAGAATAGGGGGTTTCTTAAACAGCATAAAGACAAAGTTTTCTCCCCTGAGGACTGATATATTGTCTTTGAATAGTGAGTTTACTACTGTTTAATGTAGGAATGCTGTGGAAATCCCCTTGACTCACCTCTTTCTTGTCAGGTAGCTCACAATCTTGGGAGAGACTGAAGGCAAACTTTGATAGGACCCTGAGGAAACAACAGTAGACTGTTCATTACATGTTTAATTATATACAGTGTTCCCCTCTTCATTTAATTCTCTGTTGTTTAATCCCTTTATAGATTACTAGTTGACATTTCAGAATACTGGATAGTGTGTGTTAGATGTGGATGCCAGAAATTCAGTACTGAGTTTGCAACCACACTGGATGCTTTAGCTGTTCTGATGTTCTCCAAATTGAAATACAACAGTTTTATAATAATGTGTTTCTTACCTGAGCTCACACTTGATCTGAACCCATCCAGGACTGCGAAGAAAGGACCACGGATGATACCATTTCTCTACAGCGGCCATACTGGAACACAACACCTCCAGCCATAGGTGCAGCACCTGCTCACTGTTGGGTTAGATAAATGTTAGGAACCAAACAGCCTGAGTGTGTGCATATAGCACATTTGCTCATGTGTGGACACATTTTTAAGCTTCTACTCTCTGATACCAGAGGGAGTACAGAGCGACTGTGATGATTTTAATGCTGTGTGTGTGTGTGTGTGGAAAACTCACTTGAGGCCGACGCAGACAAGAGACCTAAACTTGACATCCATCTGAGCGTGTGCTGTGTCGTGGCTCATGTTGACTGACTGCACTGCCTGGGAAGAGTAGACAGAGGGTGCTCATGCACTTCCTACTAACCTTCATTTCTACAGGCTGAATTTACAGACATGGCTAGGCCTCACTAGATAAACACTACTTTCAATAAACATTTTTATTGTTGGAAGCTGAGACAAGCTTTTTAGGTCCACAAAATACATTTCGCTAAAACTAATTACAATAACACATACTCACTCTGTATAGCAGCTCCTCTGGTGTTAGTACTTTCCCATCTTCATCTAACCTGGTTAATGCCAGAAGAAATTGTTAACCTTGCAATGTTGGAACAATAAAATACATCTCTGGTGTACATACTGAAAGTAGATTTCTCATTCCCCTGCTATAACACATACACATAACACTTGCTTGATTTTATTTAGGATTATATTGCAAATACATTGCAAGTGCATCCCTGACCACATATGAAAGTGTTTGGATGATCCAATTCCTAAAACACTTACTTATTTATAAAAGATTAAAATCCCCTACACCCATCTGTAATGTTTGTGTGAACAGAGAGTTTGACAGAACAAATGAAAACAGAATGATGTGTGTGTCTGTGTTTTACCTGTAGGTTTTACACAGCACCAGTCTGGAGTAGACAGAATTGAAGTCCCTCTCTACCTCTCTACTGGCCGCCTGAGAGAAACCCAGAGGACAAAGAATGATTAAGTCCTATGTAGGAATTTGAAACAATTGTAATATGGTGCCATGTGGATTTAAAAAAAAAAAAAAAAAAAAAAAAGTCTCATACCTCTTCTATGAATAACCAGGGGTGACAGGGCCCTCCCAGTATAGACGGTTTCTTGAGACCGTGCTGAAAGATGGCCTTCAGGGCCGGGCACAAAGTCCCTCTGGCCAAATCTGTCACTGCCTCCGTTACAGAGTCATCGCCTGCTAATGAGTACTGGGTACAGACAGAAGAGCACCAGTCAATGTTTATGACGCATTATAAATTAATATTCAGGATGCTGGAAGGGAAATGCTGAGGAAACTAAGATAAACACTGACAAATATCACATGGATTTAACTTTAAGGAACATCTGCTAGGCAAACCAACCTATTTAAAAGCACTGTGCCTTATTAAGCTGTAAATGAACTACTTCCATACCTCTTTGCTTCTTTCATCTAGAATCTCCACAAACTTTGCTGGGAACCAACCTGTTAAAGAGCCAAAAAAGTTATGTTAAATCAGCCTTGAGACAGATTATAAAAAAATCAGTTACCCATATGGCAACAGTAGATGTTGATACATAAAAGCACAGAAGCACAGACCTCTGAGGCCATTGAGCTCTCCAACCCAACAGTGTTCATCCTTCTGCGAGATGATCTGAGAGAAAGAAAATTACACAGGGACATGAATGGGATGTGCAATTTGTGTACATGGTTACAAACAACAGGAAGTAGAATTTCGTTTGTATGTGTCTGTGTGGGTGTCATAACTCACAGTGATGATGTCATTCTTCCTGAAGCCCAGTTCATCGTCATCGTGTCTCTCAAAGTCCAGCAATGCCTTTGCCCGTCTCCGCCGATTACGGGACACAACAAGGAAGTTTTCATGGTCTCGCTGGTGGCTTTCCATGGAGTAGTCAGGAGTCAGGTCCTACAGAAAAAAGGCAGGAGAAATGGTATCAAAAGTGTCTATACTGAATGCCATGATTTGATGGTATATTAAATTTAGGACTTAAACATTTAGTCAGACATGCTACTAAATGAATGGATGCCTCATTTAATGTCCCTCTCATTTTGGCAGATTGACTTATACTTGGTCCACAACAGGACATAAACCAGACTGTTCATGTACTGCAGTATGTGAACTCACAGTACTGGAATGGCGTGGGTCCAGACAATGGAAATGATCTGCAGTGCGGGCTATGGCCTCTCGCAGGGCAGCCACCAGCTCTGTCTGTTTTATGTTCTTGGACTTTAGAGCCTCGGCCTCATCCTCCCCAAACAGCAGGGAGCTCAGGGTGGACTTTCTGCGCAGGGACTGTCTCCTCACCACCTGCACATATACAAACACAGAATAAATTAACACACCCTCTAATTTGTCTAAAACACTTTATGGCAGTATCCAATGATGGTAATATGTGACTGTAGTTTGGACAGCTAAAACACAAACATCTTCACATTGCTTGTTTAATTTCTGACAAAAAATATTGATATTTCATCACACTGACTTTGTAAAGTCTACAGTGACTGACCTTGTTGAGATTGGAGTTGAGTATTGTGTTGTTTCCATTGTTGAGCTGGGCCTGTTCATTTAGGATGTAGGCTAGGTGCTTGTGTCGGTGGGCTTCTAGTGTTTCCTGGGACAGTGTCCCTGCTAGCCTCATAGCCTCCCCAAGAACTGCAGGCCCATCTCTCAGCTGGCTTGGTAAGTCTGACAGAGTGTTAAAAATGGACGCAGAGTTCTCTGATGACACAAGCTCCTCCTCCTGGGGTAGTGGAGTGAAATTCACAAGGATTAATAGTCAACATATAGAGATATTTTTGTTAACAAAAGGGAATAGTCGGTGTGGGACGGTAATATCTAGAAATAATAATGTAATGTAGGTAACAAAGAAATATCTGTTGACATAAAACGCTGCAACATGATCTTTGTATTAAAGAATCTAAAGCATCTCAGCACAAAATAAAATGTATCAGGAAGTCAAGAATCAGAAGTATGCAGTGTAGTGCAAATACCTTGATCTTGAGCATGCCCAGTGTGACCTGGAAGAGCACCAACGAGCCCTGGTAGAAAAGTAGGTCCCAGATCCTAAGGAGCAGACGGATGTCCACCACACTGGCAAATGATGTCAGGAACCAGTGCAGTGTGATCAGTGACAACTCTGGATGTATGAGAAAGAAGGGATTATCTATAATATACAACACCGTGTATATTCATTCAACACAGTCATTAATTCAGAAGAATTCGCTAACAAACTCAGACAGGTGCATCTCATAACTGTCATATTTTATTTGAGTTAAAACCCTTCAGAAGGCTACAAGGTACATTTAATGCCCATCCCCTGCCCTCACTCACAGTTACTTCTTCCATTCATCACAGCCACACATGCTCCATCTCTCCCTTGCCTACCCTTACCTATGTCATGCTCCTGCAGAAGGCGGTCAAGGGCTGGCAGGTACTGAACAATGAGCTGTCGGAGAACCCTCTGGTCTGTTTGAACACCCAGCAGGGTGGATGAGAAGTAGGATGGAGGGAGGAGGTCTTCAATCAGGGCGCACATCATCCATAGCACATCCTCCTCCTCCAGAAAGAGCAACAGACAGGAAACCACCTTGGGAGATCAAGATACAGAGATGGGGGGTGAGACAATGAAAAGGGGAACAGTGAAGATGGAAAAGGCAGGAGCAAAATGTAAGGATGATGTACAATGGAGGTGTTACTGTGAGTAAACAAAATACAAATTTTAAGTGTGTCTGTTTATGTGTTGACTCAGCTGACTGGTGTAATATAGTTGTTTACGGTGACATCAGGTTCTGTATGTAGGTGTTCTCACCATGCCAGTGCCTTGACAGTACCCAATGTCTGGATAAAGCCAGGCCAGGCCTCTCAGTACCCGTCTCAACCTTGGCACTCCAACACTGGTCAGGCTATTGAAACACGCATTGGTTGGCATAGTTCGTAACAGGTCCTTCTCTATCTGAGAGACAGAGGTTAACAAGGGACTGTCAAATCATTATTACAATAAACAGCGAGAAAAGTTGGGGAGAGGAGGTGGAGAAAAAAAAAAAGCTTTAATAAAGTCACATTCACCTTTGTTAATGTAAGCACCCCATTATCTAAGACCTATCTTGAAGGTATTTTCATTTCACTTAATTGTGACTTACCTGTGTGCTAATGAGGAAATAACACATTATAAAAAAGGTATTGCATTGACTTCACCCTCCTAACCTCCACTTACTGGCAAAACAAGACTGTACAGTTAATTGCACAAAAGCTCTTTAGCATGTTATCAGTGGGTTTTTTTCCATTTGAATGCACCATGGCAAATGTTGACTGCTATGTGTGTGATAGTGACAACTTCCACATACTGTGACATAATGTGCATACCCTGTGCAAATCTGCTTCATCCAATTATTTTTCGAGCTGTACAGTGTTTTAAGAAATCTATGCTTAATTGTGTCATGTATAAATAGGACTTAATTTAAATAGTTGTTTCTGATATTCGTTTGGCATGTTCTAAGGTAATAGTATGCTCTTTACAGTAGCTTAACTGCAATGGGAGTATGTTTGTTTACACAGACATGTACCTGCGGTTAGGGATTTTACCTGTTTAGCTGTAGTGGTGTCATCATTAGAGCTGTTCTTTATGATTTCTCTGTAAGAGATCTCTGAAGTCCTCTTCTTCTGCAGTGCTCCAGACAGACGCATCCATAGCTAACAGACAGAACATCGTTAAAGCTCTGTAGCTTCTTACTTATTACATTTAAAAGTAACTGGCAATCTTGGGCAGTGTTTTAGCCAAATATAGTGCCACTCTACTTACCTGTGGCCTCATGCTGTGAGGTATGCCGCCTAGCACCAGGGAACGAAGGCGCTCGGAGCGCGGAAGGACTGGAGCAATGAGCTCCCAGGTCAGGTCACCCACTGTGTGGTTATGGGTGAACTCCAAGTGGGCTTGCCAGCGCAATCTCTGCTGGGGGTCTTCACGCTGGGGTGAGCCTTCAGTGCCCAGCCAGGACTTGGGCTCAGAACCGTCTGAGCAAAGAGAGAATAATATATAAGGATATATTAAAAAAACACAAATGTTTAGTGGTATAAAATATTTTTTTCCCCACCAGCAAAGACCAAAAGTAGTGAAAGAGCAACTCAGTTAGTTGCAGTCAAAACTTTGAGATCACATGCACTCAATTGGTGTACATAATGCAGCCACTGTAGCCCAGATATGACAATTTCCATTTATGTTTTTTGAGAGGGTTTCAAAAAAAAAAATGGCAATGTGTACAAATGTCCATGTGAGTGAAAAAATTACCTTCAGTGTCCATTCTGAAGCCAAACTCATCATACTGGAGTTCATACTGTTCTGGGAGGTCTTTCTATAGAGAAAAACAAATAACATGCATTTAATTTAGTCCACATCTCATAAAGGAAAGATGACTTGATTAGAAAATAGTCAATAATAATGCTGAAGATGCGACAACAGCTTTTCTTACATCTTAAATGTCAGTTAGCACAAAAGTTCATGTGTCACAGTGTCACATGGACACAAGCTTCCTGCAGCGTTTTAGTTTGTCTTTATATTCTGTCACGCTAAGCAGATGTGTCACAGCCTGTAATGTTATCTTCCGCTATTTTGTTTATTAAGAGCTGACATGCTTTATACGAGTATTTTTTCTTTTGCCATAACATTTCTATTCTTATAAATACTTGGACATAAAAAACATATGAAGTTGCATCCTTACTTGATGGTACTTGGCCAAAATGTCCTGGGGCCACATGCTTGGAGTGAGAGCAGAGAAGGGCCCACCAGGGGCCGGTGTGTAGGTACCTAAAACAGAGAGACACTTAATAGAAACAGAAAATACAGTATGATACATGAAAAAGCTTTGCTGAGAACAAGAGGCACATTTAAAAAGACTTTTCTTCAAATTGAGATCTATACCTGACATGGTACTGGGTAGTAGAGTGATGTCTTCAACACGGAAAGACTACAGTCACTCTGGAGAAAAATGGTCAGCAGATAGTAGCCACTCTATGGAAAAGACAAACAGAGGAAAAGAAAAGGTTGGTAGTTCACTTCCTAACAGCATGTAGGAGTCTCCTTGAGGAGGACACTGAAATTCAAACTACTCCATGTGTTTACCAGTGAATGTAAGGCATAGCACAGCTCTGAGGATAAAGGTACTATGTTATATACAGTAATTGCAGTTAATGCACCACATCTGGTTAGCCAGCATTACGTACATTGCTGACTTCGTTTTTGATACGCAATATCTTAAAATCTTCATATTAAGTTTGTGCCTCAACTTCCTCTTCCATCTTGATTGCAAGTTATTACAGCGTGTTTTCTCTAAACTTGCCTGTTCTTGCCCTAAACACAGTTTGTTGTTAAAAAATGATGCAAGTACCTTCACAATGAAGAAAGATTCCAAACTTAAATCCAAAAATCCTGTCATAAAGTAAAGCTCCTTCTTCTAACAAGACTGAATGGGGAGGTTCAGAGGTTCTGTATAATTACAGTAAGTGAGGGAGGAAAAGATGCTGAGAGAGAGAGAAAGAGGAACATTCTGGTGTCTCTTGTCTTGGCCATATGACTGCTGTATTTACCAGAGGCTAATTAACTCGATTAACTGGTCTGTGTGTGTGTGTGTGTGTGTGTGTGTGTGTGTGTGTGTGTGTGTGTGTGTGTGTGTGTGTGTGTGTGTGTGTGTGTTAATGTTCTATTTTTAGACAGTACAGGTCCTGGGGCAAATTTTACAAACAGACCTATTAACTAGAAATTCATAACAAAGACTCTTTGTACATCACAACTGCTGTAATTGTCCTAGAATTTCACCACTAGGTTTAACTCTATAAGGCTTTGTGAATATGGCGCTGACAGCAACTTTCACTGCATGGTCCTCTTGTGAGGGCTACATGGGTGGTCAACAAATAGATTGCTCTACTGGCTAGTCCACAATTAGATAATCATAATCATATTTACAGCATTTTATTTGCAGGGTGAGTAATAAACACACAAACTCACCATGAAAAAACATGATCTTTCTCCTATTAATAGTGTGTTTTTATTTGATCACAATTCCTCTGTCAGTATTCCTTTGTCTGCAAAAATCAGCAGGCATGACATCCAATGAGCTTCAAAATAACAGTAAAATGGAGTCCCATTTTAGATACGACAGAATAGAAGAGAATAGAATATATCTTTATTGTCCACTAGGGTGGAAAATTGTCTATGGCTCACTGGAACATACGCACTTGAATGACCACAGAATAGTAGAGTTATGAATAACATGCTGCATAGAAACACATATTTAAACTGGAAGTCAGTGCCAAAGACCGCAGATCCAAAATACCCACATCAAATGAGCAGCTGTCCAAATAAATTTTGAGCACAGAATAATCACCAATCCCCTGATTATTGGAGCGTCACCACCATTTTTTTAGATTCAGAGCCAAAGCTTGTACATCAATCAAGCCATAGCACAGAGGGAGGGAATTTAGATGCTAATAAAATCCTGGCATCTTGGTTTCACATTTGTGTGTAGTACGGCTATCACTATGATGTGTCCGTGGCAACAAAGTCTCCAGAGATTCCTGCAAAAGTCTTCCGGTTTCTCCTCTTTCACCAAAATATCACAATGAAAACATGTAAATACGCAGTATAGCATAAGAGGGGACACTGTTTGCCATGTAAGCCCCAGCAAACATACAAAGATAGACACAGCATAACAACCATAACCTGCAAAAGAGGCTCACGAGCATGCAAACACCCCGCCAAAATGATTCATTCCAGCAGCAAGCTTGCGGCATCTGAAGAGGGATTTAGGACTTAAGAGAGATGAGAAATCAATTTGAGGTTTGGAGGATGGCCAAGTACTTTCAGGCTAGCTCTGTGTGTAGCTCAGGGGAGTCCTGGGATTTTAGCTACTCTCTTACAAGAACAGTTTAATCTCCTGCCAAGAAAGGCAACATGACAGAACCCCTACTGCAAACTGTTGCACATATTGACAATCTAACAGCAATATTCAGCTGCAAAAGTGAGTGTTGGCGCACAGAAAGCAGTTTTTCATGTCTAATCCTTGATTTCTGAGTCAATGGAAGGTATGGTGATCTCTCTTGAGAAGAATTATGGCACATCTGAAAAACTTCAGAGAGAAAGTTGAATGTCCATAGTCTAAATGCAGGTGGCTAGGTGTGGGCATCAACTGTTTCTGTAGTTGAAGGGTAATATGCTAAGATCACCTTTTAAGTACCCTATATAAACTCAAGAATAGAAGCCAGCCATTACTATCTGAAGATACTGATTTACCATGTAGGTTTGGTATATGTCGACAGATATGGAAAAAGAGATTGCAGCAAATAAGTGTTTAATAGGCTGCATGTTTATGTATATTTGATCCTTCTTTAAGTTTAATGTAGGCTATAGCCTACATTAAACTTATAGGCTATGATATTTATATATGAATATTTATATATTTTTCATTTTATAATATCAAAAATATTGGAGTACCTCAATAAATCTTTCATCATTATGGCCAAATTTGAAGACTCCTCACCAAAAAGTATGGAAAAGAAAATATATCTTATCTTTCCTTTTTTTAAATCTCAAATTAGAATATTGGTTTCTTCTGCCTCAAAAGTTGAGTATCAGTTGGGCTCTACTTAAGAAAAATAGAACCAACCAACAGTCCACAACCCAAAGACATTCAGTCAGACATTCATTACTATCATAGAGGACTAAAGACACCTGAAAATTTTCACATTTAGAAAGCTGTACCAGTCAAAAATTTTGGACATACTTTCTCATTCAAGTGAATGGGAAGGTCCAAACTTTTGACTGGTACTGTCAGGTATATATATAGTCTCTGCTATCAAGGTGTGTGAAAACTGCACTGAAACGCACTATTGAAACGCACTAGCAAAGCAATACAGTAAAAACCCATCCATTGGAAAACCAAACTCCATTCATTACAGTTAATGTTGTCAGTTGCATAAAAGAGCCCTAACACATTTTTACATATAGTAGTCTTGTTATTCATTTTCTCCCAAGGATGAAAAAGAAAGAAGAAGAAACCAAATAATTTCTGTTGACTTAGCAGAGGACTTGGCTGGGCCTATAACAGAAAGTCTTCCCAATTCTCTCTGAACAAAAGGAGATCTCCATTTCCATTGTTGAGACTGTGCTCAGCTATGTTTGCACACACTGGTCAACACCCTACTGGAAGAAAAGCAAAGATTTACATCCTGTTGTACAGACAGGGCACATGTATGGACATTGTAAACCATTCCTTTTACAACAGTGGGAGCATATCTTTATTTTTACCTTCTTAACTGGGAGTGTTTTCCTGTCTGCCTGCCTAGCTGATACCCCCTCCCCTACCCAAACACCTCCTCCAGTTGTTCTTCACAGTAACCCCAACAATGGTGACTCATGTTCTCCTCCTGTGAATACGCCCACCTACACAGCCATGTATGCTTAAGAATTACTGCCTCATTCCCCGCCAAGTTAGCTTTGGCTGAATAATGATAGACAGGACCTTGTTCACTTTGGCAGACTGTTTTTTTCCATCTCTCTCACACACACACACTGCCACGCGTCACATCTAGGCATGTGCCACTGTGGTTAACTGGATTGTCACTTCCTCAAGAGCAGGGAAATAAGAAGATATGGGGAAAACCCTCCAAACCCACAACTTTACAGAGAGCTTAGAGGTAGAAAGACCATTCAGCAGGGGAAAGGAGGTTTTATAACAACTTACAGCTCTAAATCAGTCTACTTTAAAGCTGTGCAGCCTTCTGTACCACAGATTTATTTGCAACAAGCCATACGACATTAGATTACATACAGCAACAAGTGACTCTACTGAATTTGGCATTAGTGGTTAGAGTACACACAGCAGAGCAGCACATGTTAGGATGTAGCAATTATGGTAGTTTTTTTTTTCTATAAACGGCATCATTCATTAGCTTTTAAGGTGTCACTCTTAAAGCAGTCGTTTGAAGGTGGTATGCACACATGATAAAGCAAAATATCAACTCAGGTGTTAGCAAAGTATTCTGCTCACTTGGCGTTACATTATGACGGTCACGACCCTATAGACAGCATATGTTCATCATTAGCAAAACTACGTCAAACCCCCGGCTGACGTCAGTTACAGCCAAAAGACTGTATAATGAGCAATACTTAATTTTTCAATGGCAATATGTTTGGTCGACTGCATTTAAATGTTCTTACACATGTTACTACATAAAACGCACAGCACGATAATAAGCTTTGCATACGAACTGGTAAAACTGCTAACACCCGTCTCAGGAGCCTGTAATGTATTCATTCTAAGTTGTCAGCTGTTAGCCATTATACATGCTAACATTAGCATAAAGCTAACAGTTACATACCACGGTGTGCAACAGCCTGTTAGCTTCACTTACTGTGACATTATTCTAGTGAAAGCACACGGTTGTGGTTTATGGCAGACGTGTCTTCTGTCGCTGGAAACGGGAAAACACCATATGCTATGCCATCTTTCGTCCTGTATTTGTGAATTCCCTGCGTTGTGCACCTGCTAGCGACGTGTAGCTCCGTTGTATCCTTGCGCTTCTCACGGTTTTCCCTTTCCATCCGGAGAAGTAGTTCCACATCCCGGAACTACACTATTTACTGAAAATATCCTTCCGCGCAGCAATGGATGACGTAGGCACACGACGTTTATTTGTTCCGTTCATTCATTATTTCTCTCGGCCTTTACCTCATTCATCCAGCACGAAAACCAACCAGTCACGATTCACAACAGTATTAATCATAATGTGAAATTAAAGCAGCAGCACCATCAGGACAGTTTATCGCCAACAAAACAGATGGTCATGGGAGTCTAAGTCTGTATTGATGGCTGTTACTTTTCTGTTTATTTTGCTATTTTAATTGACACTTCAACCTTTTGAGCGATGCCTTTTTACGATGTTTCCCTAAGAGCAAAAAAAAAAAATCTGTTTTATTGTTTGGTCTTTGATCATTTCATGACCAGGTTTTTATCTAAAAGGTTCACATGCCAACAAAATAACTATATTATCAAATATTATTAATTAGTATTAACCAATGATACTGGCATACTTCGCTTACCCCTAAGACTGAGCATGTGACCCACAAATATTAAATTAACCAACATATTAAATTACTAAATCAAACAGGAAGATATGTTTGCTTGGTTTTTCCTGGATATGAAAATAAAAGAAAATAACAGAAATAGAAGAATTAGGTTGCAACATTGAATCTTTTTCAAAATAATGAATTTTGCAATCATTATGTTGTATCAATCAAAACAATGATTGATACAACATAATGCTTTTACACTATTGCTCAACAACATGTCTCTAGTGTTGTGATTGCACAGCCTTCTTCACATTGGCATATTCATCATAGTTCAGCCACTGAAAGAGAGACCTTAGAGCATACTGTATATGTTCCCTTTATTACAGCCCCCACAAGCTACCTCCATCCTCCACCTCCACACACAACACACACACACACACACACACCTAAAGATATTATAATTGCAGTCTTGGTTGCTCTTGTTGCACAAACTAGCCTTAAGGGAAAGTACCATGTGTTATCTCACGTTAGTTAGGGTACAGTGGAAGTCAGCCTGTAAATGGGCATTAGATCCCAATAATAAGCTTTTCTCCTATCTCACAGAGGATTCATGCGTGACAGTAGCTTTGATGCTTGAGCTGAAAATTTTGCAGTGAGAGAGACTGCATTTTGACTACTTGTTTTAAAAGATAAGATTGTGTGTGTGTGTGGATGTGTGTGTGTTTGTGTACACATGTACATGAAAAGACATGTTGTATAGCCTCCTGACTCAGGAGCCAATAACCCTTTATGCTAATCACTTGTGTCTCTGGCTTTACCTTCATATCAATTCATCCCTCATTTCCTACATTCTTCCTCCATTTTTACTCCATCGTGTCTTACATACAGTGAAAAGTTACTTTATAATTTTCCCCCAAAAAATCTCTTTCACCTTACATAGCCTTCCCTCAATCTCTCTCTTCCTTTAAAATGCTCCCTTCTGCCTCTGCCTTCTGACACATCAGAATGATGCTGCTTTGGTCATTCCAACCCTCTTGCACTGCTTGCATGCTCAGTTTACTGCACCATGCCACAATGAGTCACATCATTAAAATGCTGCAGCCTAAAGTCGACCTTGCCCACAGCTTGCCGGCCACAAAGCCTTAATAGTGCACCGGTCCTACACATCAGAGTATGTGGGTGTGGCACGGTTTGTCCCTCTCTGCCTCCTCCTTCCACCTCCTCTAGTGCTCATCTGTCTGGCTGTCTTCATAATTTTTTGATGGAGTGATGTGCACTGTCCAGCAAGCCCTGGATCTTACACTGCGGTTGCTATGACGTCAGACAGAGGCAGAGAGAGGTGGAGGGAGATGCCAGGGGAGGAGTGAGGAGACGGACAGAGATCGAGAAACACAGAGGGTGGAAGGATATGTGGGAGAGGGTGGGAAGAGAAACACAGCTGTGATAAGGGGAGATTGAATGGAAAAGATATAGGAGGATGAGCAAGAGATTTAAGCAAGATGGTGTGTGTGTGTGTGTGTGTGTGTGTGTGTGTGTGTGTGTGTGTGTGAGTGAGTGTGCTTAGAAGAGGGAATGATTAAGGGCAAGGGTAAGGTGAGGATTGCAGTGAAAAACAGAGAAAGTAAAGAGAAGAGAGAGAGCGTGGGCTGAAAGAGGCGTTTTTCTGAAATATTGGTCATGAAGCTACAGAAACCTCAGGCTCCCAGCCTTATACACGTGGGTGGGTTATTCATGAACTCTAAAGTGAGCACACACACACATATACAAGCACACATGTTCAAGTGTTATTGACCATGCTCATTGGATCAGATGAATAAATATTGATTCATATGAATGAGCAGATTACCATCAGTGAGAGGAGAGAAGAAAAGAAACAGAGAGCAACACTTGTTCACACTGAGTCAATTTGCTGCCGTCATGCAGTTTTTCTTCAGGACAGAAGATAGCGCTGTTGCATTATATCAAGTAGCACACAATTAATCATGTATGTGTGCCACATTTGAGTATATTGTAAATGTAAATGTATGTGTGTGTGTGAGTCCCCACATGTGCGCATGCATGCAAGCATGCATTGATGCGTATGAAAAAAAGGCTTGTGTATCGGCGCAGTTCATGCATATTCATTTGTATGCATATGCATGCACACATATGTGTCCTTACCATGTCATATGTGTGTGCTATGTTTCTCTAGCATGCATATTAATATCACAATAGGCTGTGAGTCTCTCATATGTCCACATTCTAATATTTCCATTTGGATCCAGCCACAACATCATTCAACTTGAAGCCATTGAGCCAGAACATGATACAGTCTACATGACTCCACTGTCATATCATAACAGCATAGGGCACTCCTTAGCAACACAGAGTGCACAGGTTAATGTAACCTCCATGATGTGGCCTCTGCCATTGGTATAATTTGCACCATTTATGGATATAAGGCCAGGATAGACTAAGTCAGGCTGAGTCTCTTGGGTTAGATCACGGGGCTTTCACGCAGATGTTCCTCCAGTCTCAGAGGACCTCTTCTGTGATGAGGGGGATTGGAGGTAAGGGGCAGGGGCTATGCATTGGAATGGCAAATTCTTTCTCTTGGGTGTTTTAATGGCAGTGGCTGTTCTTTGTATTTATGACTCTGTGTTTTTAGCTCTACTGTATATGTTTCTTCTTTTCTTATTTGTTATTTATGGGTAGGCCAGGGGGGGAGGAGGAGTGAAAGAGAAAGAATGACAGGAGTCTCACGGGTATCATGACATCTTTAATGCACTTCTATACAAATATTACATTTTCCCTTTTTTATCTAAGCCCGTTTTATCATTTATGGAGGTCAAGTCATTTGGGAGATTGTGCACTGAGCAGCCAAAGTACATACAGTACAAAAAAACACACTCGCAGGAATTGATTTGATGTACAGGAGGTGAGTAAGATGATGGACGCAAAGGTCAAAGGAAGTAACGCTGAATGAAAGAGAAGGGAAGAGTAAGATTTGCAGTGTGAGATGTAAAATACAGAGCTAAAATGGGAGATAGTAATCATTAAGCCGCAGCAGAATTTGTAGATGTTATTTTCACTGCGGCATATAAAAGAGCTGCATTAATGTACCACTGCAATAAAATCCTTCTATTTCCAACCCTTAACAAAGTACTAAAAGAAACCTCAGCCACCAGACTACCACCATAAAAGGAAATTGGACATCAGACTGCAATATAACAACAGAACTGCAACGTGGTATCCTCTGAACTTATTATAACACTCATATATTATAGATTTATGTTTGCCTACAATTTCATTACAGTATAGTGTCTTTACTTGTCACGAGCGATGAGGGATGTGCTGTTTGTATAGCAATTCATTCTGTCCATCTGCTGTAGCCATTGGATGGGTGGAAGGTCAGTCATTATTTGTCTTAGTGATAGACACAGATGAATAGATGTTATAGCTACATAAATCCCTCTAACCTCCTCCCTTCCCTCTTGTATTTATGACCGTGTATGTAATGCTTGTTAACCCTTGAACCCCTCACTCTACAGTGTGTCGGACTGTCTGTCTACGTATGTGTTTGTGTGCCTGGTCAGATTAACTCACAGTTGATGGATATTTCTAAAAAGAATGTGGGACATAATCCTTTATGAACTAGAAGATTAGTATACACATTTTTTATGTCATTTTACAGTATGTCAATACTCCAATCATCAGACCGTCCACTGTGCATGTAGATTTTAAAGTGAGACATGAGTGCAGGAGTGAGAACTCTGATGTGGCTGGGAATACAAAGATATAAAAACCTTTTCCTACCATTACATTTTCTCTCACTTATTGTGCTAATTTGTTTTAAATGTAATAACAGTAAAATTGAGCAAATTGTTGTCTATGGAACCCTGCAGAGCCTTGAACTCTCATTGTGGAATTCAATGTTCCACAATAACTGTGAATTACCTCTTATTGTGACTGAGCTTCCTTTTTCTCCTGTTGTTGTTTTGCACTTACAATATAATGCTTTCATGCTGATGATTTAAGTCGCGGTGAAATATGAACGTAATAGGAACTCATATTGGCATATTAGGAGTTAAGGTCTGAAAAGGTTTTGTGGCATACTACCCCCTGTTGTTATGGTGTGGGCGTGAGGGTTTCTTTCATCTCACTGTCAACCAGGTTTCTAGCAGAGTATAATATTGTATATTGGCTTTAGGGATTTGTCTTGCGCACAGCTCATTCACATAATCATTTCCCAGTAATATTGGCATCATGGGAAACCGATGGCTTTTGTCTTGTATGATAGGTTGTCACATTTCCATTTTCTCTGCACACTTCATGTTCAACTAACCATTCAAGAAATATTTCAACAGAAAGCAGTGGGTGTATGTGACAGCTTGCTTCACTGTTCTCCGTGTCATAAATTGCTGAACTCCCGCTTTACGGTTTTCTCTGCTGCTGCACTCTGCCGCACTTATTGCCAACTTACAGTCTATATGGTCAAATTGCTGCTTATCAATGCTTCTTAGCATTTCATAAGAAAAGTTTGTCTGCTTCAATGAAATGATGCTGAAATGATGCTTAACTTAATCATTATCTGTCCCATGCTTACATTACTAGCTTCCTGCTTTATATCAGGTGGACTGTTGGGTTTAGCTGTATGCATCTTACTTCATGACAGGAGAAAGGCTGCTCAGATTTCATTATTATCACCCCCGTTTTTTTGTTTTGTTTTGTTTTTTTGTTTGTTTTTTTACATAATTCAGCAGTAAATGCAACCCCCCCTCCAAACACACACACACACACACACATTGTTTAGGCATATTTTTGTTGAAAAATTTATATTGTTTAATCTAACTGATACAAGAAGCGTCTGTGCTTCTGACTGCAGAAAAAGATGTGTATGCTAATTGTGTCATTTATGGAGATGGATTGAGATGGTGCCCACTGTACCTTGTTTTTTATCTCTCCCATTAGTCTGTTAAAGAAAGCAAAAAGTAAGAGAGAGCAAAAACCTAAGGGGAAAGTAAAGGTCTCTGAGAAAAAGTAAGGATAGGAAAGAGGTCACGACTTACAGTATATCTACACATCTGTGTATGTGGGTGTGCACATCTATGTGTGTCTGTCACTAAGTGCTGGCTAAGAGGATAAAAGAGCAATGTGCCCTTGCTCCATATGCTGACTTGTAGATGGATACTCATACAACCATCTGCATTGACAATAATGGATGTAATCAGTAATGTAAAGAGGTTGATACAAAACCTTAATGGGTAAAAAGCAGGAAGATTAGGAAAATTTAAGAGAAAGTCTATTAGTCAGTAAAGTTGCTGAGTTAACTGACTGAATGCACATCTTTGTGTGTGTGTGTGTGTGTGTGTGTGTGTGTGTGTGGTAATATAGCTACGAACAACAGATGGTCTTTTGTCATAGTGTTCTTGACTACTGCCGGTGTCTCAAAAAATACATGCAGTGTCATTTATAAATATTATATATTTTAAATAGAGAATAACATAATATCATATATTATATTATATTATATAAATCTGTTATCCCTGATCCCTGATCTCCTTTTTTTAAATCAAAATGTCCTCACATTTTCTTATTTGTTGCTGAAACTTCTTTTCTTTACAACACTGTCAAGGGTAATCAGTGTGTCAGTCAGCCTGATCCATCTCACCTTCTCTGAGATGGCCATGTTTTCCAAGATGCGCAGGGGTTCCCATTCAAAATTATGAAGAGACTGGAAGGACAATTTTATTCACAAGCATGACTCTCCATCTCTTTCTCTGAAAGTTACTCATCCATGGTCCCAGGCTATCAGTAAAAACTAGCTTCTTCTATTGGACCCCGCAGTCCCCAGTCCTGTGTAGTACGTGCTCAGTATAAACCATATTCCAAGTACACTGGAGAAAAGCGCCTCAATATTTTTTAATATTTTTCTAGTAATATAGCAAATGAAACAGTGAAATGGGAATAACATGTGCAAAAGGTCCTGCAAATGTCCACATTTAAGCCACAGCAGAGTCTATTTTTTAGAATGATTTGCCCATCTCGGCAGCATTATCACCCAGCCATCCCACCTCACCCTCTTAGTGCACCTATGCATTTATAGATAATGATAAATGATGACACACAGTGTGAACATTCATATCTTAAGCAGTAGTTACTGTGGTGTCTGATAGAGATCTTTTGGCTTGCAAGCACAGATAAAAATCAGGGGGAGGAAGAGCACTCAGTGGTGGTAATCATTGATAATGGGAATGAATGGGGTCCCAGCAGCCCTGATACACATCGGCTGATAGAGGCAGTGCTGTTTACTTTCTGTCAACATTCTGGCTGCTGATAAATGCTGTTTGGTCTTTGTGTGTGTTGTGTGTATGAAAGAAAGAGTGACTATGTGGTAGGGAACATATGTGCATTGAGGTATTGTGGCATAAATAACGTGTCTCTACATACATTTATGTAGCCGTATAAAAGGTCATGGTCATGTGTTAGTGGGGGTGTGAGTGCAGGAGCAAAGTAAGGTTTGCAACCTTCAGCAAATCTTCCAGATGAACTCTCAGTCCTGGTTAAGAAATCATACAAAAAGCTCTTAACAGTCTGATCCACTACAAAACACAAGCAGCAGCACATAGATTGCAGTCCTGTTTTATGGAAATTAAACATGATTAGCATATATCAGAATCAGAATACCACCAACATCATCAAAAAGAAAAAAAAACAGTATGAGTATGTAAAATTGTGTCACGTAAGATTAAGTTAAAATGCTGGGTGCAATTTGGATGCATGAAATGTTACCACTGAGACTTCATTAAAACCTGTTTTGAATAAATACATCCCAGTGGGTATCTGAACCAAATGAGAAACAGTACCTACAAGATTTCTCCTTCTGTAGGTGAAAATATGCAGCGTTGTACAAAAAAACACAGATAAACAGAGACCATTCATTACCTAGATTTAGGTTAAAACAAACATACTACACATATGTGTGTTCGAAGACATGTTAATGAATATGTAATATAGTCTATGCTCAAATATTCCTCTTCACACACACACACACACACACACACACACACACACACACACACACACACACACACACACACACACACACACACAATCTTAACATCAATTTCTTCTTCCCATTTTAACAAACTATGAATAATTCATATCTATGTAAATTTTATACCATGATAGTAACTGTACTGCAGATGAAGTGCTTAGCAGCTTTGACAGGAAACTTTACCTATCCGAGGAACTCTGACAAGCAGAGAGAAATTTCTCGTTTCAATAATTATTTAACTATCTGAGTCAACATTTTATACTGGCACACTTGGCAGTGATGAAGTTTCATGTCTTGTTGAATATGTCTATAACAGCTAGGCCCCTTTTTTTATTGATAGACCTGTTCAATAGGTCAACATGTGTGTCGGGAGCTGTGAATGCACGTTTACCGTCAATTCACATTCAAAGTACATGAAAAAAGAGAGAAGGTGGAGTTTAAAAAGAAGAGGAGGAAAGAAAAGGTGATAAAAAAAATACTTAGTCATCATGCATTTGTGATGTTATGGAACGAGCATGACGGGTAGTATGAATAACAAAGAGAAAAACCTTTTCAAACCTCATTTCAGTGGCAACAACTTAACTCTGTGGTAAACTAGAACAATCTTACTGAACCATCCTGTCTCATCAGTGTCTGTGTGTGTGTGTGTGCATCCATTTGTATTTGTGTGTGAGAGAGGCATGGCAGTGAGCTTTGTGCAAATGGTTTATTTATTGTTGTGAAATGGCCCTATAAGCTTCACAACTCTTGTTCACTGTCTGACTGTGTCTGCAAATTGAAATATCAACACAAGGTTCAGACACTGCAAACAAGCCCTCAGTTTGAAAGGTAGATGTGGTGTTTATGTCTGTTAATGTCAATATACCTGTCAGTGTCTGTGATGCAATTAAATGACGGATGTAATGCCATTATGGATGGCCTACAGTAGTGTGCAGGTTTTTCCATTTGTACATTTTCAATGACATACAGTCAGCCAAGGTCTGAAGTTTCTACTCAATGAAAGTCAAATAAACATAAGCTGTTTAGAAGCCAAGAACCACTTACTTGTATGCACAGAACAATTTATTAAGTGTTTTTAAACAGTATCTGTATTGTTTTATCAGTTTTGGATTCAAGAATGAAAACTTATTAAAATAAATGACAAAAGCAGTGTTTCACAGCCCTCTCTGGTTGAAAGTTACAAGTGTGTTGCACCTCTAACCACACCCATTAGTGATGTCACAGTGTACTGACCAGTGCTGGACAGTAATGCTTTACTTTGTAACAGGTTAGAGTAATGTAATTACTTCTTTCAGTAACAAGTAGTGTAAGGGATTACAATTTGTAAATTACATTACAGTTACTAATCCCATTAATGCTCTGCTACTTTTACACTTGGAGGTCAGCGTGCCTACTGTCTTGCCGGGATTAATGGAGAGTTGGTATCAGTGTGGTCTCTGCATGCAGCTGACAGACTGCTCCAGAGAAGCAGAAAAGCCAAAAGTTGTCTTATTCACATGTTGTGTGATCTTTGCTGTCAGTTTGTTAGCGCATACTCCACATACTAGCTAATGAATGCTGAAAAGGTTTTTATTTATTAATTCTCTAGATGCGGCTTGCCTTATATAAGTATGAATAAATGCACATCACAGTGCACATGTCCATTACCCATATTATATGTGCTGTTGAGAGGACTGTGTGATGGTCATCAGTAAGGTCCCTGGTCATCAGCCTGATGGTGCATGTGTATATAAGGTATATTTATTTTGAAATTGCACTCAGACATGATTTTCAAGTAGTTACATTAAAATTAGGCATAGGGATGCCAATGATACAGGTGGCCAGAATGCACCGAGGAATGCAGTAATGTGCCACATTAAATGTAAATGTAACTTTTGTTTGTTGACAATAAATCTCCATAGGGCCCCTTTAAGTGCTTTACTCATGGCTCATCACTGAGACAGGAATGGTTTTCTACAACCTGCATTGCATGGGGTCAATATAATGTGTTAACCCATTCAAGAGCTTAGAGTGGTTGCTATAGAGATCATCTGGTGAAGGCAACTGTTGCATCACATTTACTCTTGAGACAATGTTTATCATCTCTGCATTTGTCCGTGTATTCAATTTAAAGCCTGTTAGAGTGCTTATATGATTTTATAACATAATTTATAAATGAAAGTGTGAAGTGTAGGAAAGAAAAATGTAAGACTGAAACTGAAATACTGTTTGTATCGCATCCTTGCCTTTTTCCATTTTGATGTCAATGCATACAAAAAGTCAGCCTTAAAAGAAGGTTTAATGTTTTTACTTACTTGCCAGTGAGATGTCAGACCAGTGCTCCCCTTTTCAAGCAGTCAGAGCAGACTTTTTCATGGCGCTACCTGGGTTTGATCAAATATTTAAGACACTCCTTTCACCTCACTCATCCTAGAAGCTTCAGCACAGGAAATCAAATATTGAAAGTCTGTGTTTTAATAAATAAGTTTATCATGCTGCACACACATGCGGTTACACACGGAGACGCTTGTGTGCACATGTGCAGCCATGCATGCAAAACAACATATCTACATAAAATACGCAGAGATGCGTCTAACAGAAAAATACACACCCTCTGTAACACACACACACACAAAATAAAGATTATATAAATGCTGCTTTTTTTCAGACATAATATTCCTTGGCCAATTCTTTGACTGCAGAGAATTTGTTCCAGAAGAGGTCAGCCTATAGCATTATATGATCCTGATTACGTTTGTGACTCTGCATGCTGCCTTGTTATCCCCTTTCCTCCTAAGCACTGTATAAACAGGGATCCCACAGGGATTAGAGCATCAGGGGGCAAAAATACTCTTCCTCTTACATTTGATATGCGCTGACATGTGTATGTGTGCATGTACACTGTAAGTGTAAGTGTGTGGAAAGGACAGGGAAAACATTGTTTATGTACCATATACATCCAGTGGCAGCACTGGGATGACACATGCACTGTGGGCACTAATGTGAATTAGAAGCACATGTGATATGACTGCAACTGACTGTTTTCAGTCGCTGGACAGTAGGGATGGGACATATGATCAATTTCTGAGTAAAGTATGTACAGTGATACAATTACTGCAGACATTTGAACTTTGAACTTTTCTGCTTTCTGGCAGTTCAGCTCTTTGCCCATTGCTAGTTCACGGCTGTTGGACATTTGAATAATTTGCCCTCTACATGAACCTCTATGAAAATCTCATGAATCTCACTATTTATAGTGACTGTTAATGAGACGTTGCATTTACTCTCAGTACTTAAGTGCATTTTTTCCTCAAACTTATCCTGGCAACACCGTGCAAACCACAATATTCATGCATGAGTATGTGTACATTTTAATCCGTATTAAACTGAGTATTTGTATTCACGTGGACATGTGAACATATGGATGTGAAGCTGCCTCAGCAACCCCAAATCTGTCCTGCAGTCCTGTGTGTTTGTCAGTGTGTGTACCGATTCATATTTCAGGAAGCTAATAGCATAGCCGTCGCTGTTCTGTCTGACACTTAAGATCTCCTGTAACTCATCTAATGTTTTTCCCCTCCCTCTTCTTCCTCCCTTTTCTCTCCATCTTCATCGATATCAATCCTCTCATAGTGTCTCTTGCCTGCTCTCAGCAAAGATTAAAGTATGTCTGCCTGCCTCTCTCCTATCTCCCAGTCATTTGTCCATGCCTGCTGCCCTCCATCCTCTCTCTTTTTGTCTTTCAATACATCTGTGGCTTTCTCCCTCATTTTTTCTCCATCGCTGCTCATCCCTCCATTCACCTCTTTTTACCCACTCACCAGCCAGCCCCGTCTGCCCACTTTCTGTCCTCAGCTTCTCCACCTGATAACAAGCAGGGTAGTGCAATGCTACGCTCCGCTGACTCCCTTCCCTGCTGCACACCGAGAATGTGAATGGTGTTCAGAGAGAAACAGGAGACACACACACACACACACTCTCATGCAATCCCTGCACAGCAACTCGAAACACTCATGTTCATGCATGGACTGCAAACACACATGTAGCTATTAAATTTCACACACGCACACACACACACACACACACACACACACACACACACACACACAGACACACACACGCACACACATATACGCAGTGGAAAGTGTTTGATTTATCTATTTTCACCATGAGTCATCAGCCCGGTGAGAGGCTAGCACCCGCCATGAGGTAATGAAATTTAAAGCTGTCTTTCACTAGCTAGCTTCACTTTCAATAGGATTGCTGAAGCAGCAAGACATGGATATGAATAATGCCATAATTCATGCCTAGAACATTAATTTTTCTGGTGTGCCAGCTCTAGATCCCTGTGAAATGTTTTGCATAGCTCAAGCCTGCTCAGTTGCCCTTGTGGTATTCTAATAAAGATACATGAAAATATATACTTTATAATGATACAAGAGGAGTTTGGAGTATTTTGACGTGAAGAGGAAGCCTGTCTAAAGTTGGTTTAATGTTCATCTATATTCTGACGTACAATATTGTGGAAAAGCTTTCTTTATATAATGAATGTATATGTGCGTGTGTGTGTGTGTGTGTGTGCGTGTGTGTGTGTGTGTGTGTGTGTGTGTGTGTGTGTGTGTGTGTGGAGGGGGGGTTATGCTGGAGGTGCATTAATTCACACAGCAATGAAAACCAGAGGAGACAATATGGTCAGCAGATGACATTTTTACAAATGTGACGTCACATACACACTGTATGGCTTGATAAAGAGTACAGATGTGTTTGTATACTTCAAGTCAACTGTGTCAGTTTGAGTGAATCAGAGTGTTCACACTTTTAGCTTCTGAGCTTATTTTGGGGTTATTTAAACGGCAATGTAGTTTTTATATCAGCTCAACCACTATGAGAACATTCTTACCCAGCAGACCAGCTGGTTCATACCCAGAAAACAGCAAACATCCGCTCAGTTTAATTGTTATTGAGCTGACTCTGAACTTTGACCTCCCTATGGAGTGGGAGAAATAAAGAAAATGTTCCTATAGGATCAAACCAATGTCACTGGAAAACAAACAAACAACAACAACAACAAACAGCCTGACAGCATACTTTTTTGATATATTTTGTGGTGTTCTTCTGCCTTAAAGAATTCATGGTTACCCACAAGGGCAGAGGTGATGGACAGAGTGAGAGAGCAGGATAAGATGATCATGACAATGAGCAATGAGCTGAGAGTGAAAGCTATACTGTATGAGAAAGAGATAAATAATGTAGGCTTAAGTGATAATCTCTACAAACAAATATCTGCATATGAATGCAGAATCTGTAGGCAACGGGACAAGATTTCGGTACCAGAAGCCTTCTGGTTTCTGTTTGTAGTCTGTTTGTAGTATTGATCAATCACGTTTGAGCAGGCTTTGGTTGTTTACCATGCAGGTAAATGTTACCGGCGCCAGACCTAGGGGAAATCTGGACCAGCAGCAAAGGTTACACAGGCAAGGGTGCACTGTGTAGCCGATAAAAACATGGTCTGTGGACTGTGGATTAATAAGGGAGAGAGCCAAAGTTAGCGTCTTGCTCTAGCCGATGCTCATTTAATATTGACACAACAGTATAAAACTGTACATATTTCTCAGTTATGTCAGTTTCCTGAAACCTACAGCTTCAAGGTTCATATTTCACATTCACACCAAAACATGTTACAGAAATTAAAAAATGTTGAAACCAAATTCACAATAAACAATATAAAACATTTTGTCAAAGAAAAATAACTTCACACAAATTCAAAATATGACTTACATTTCTAAATAAATAAGAATAGGCTTAACTACAATATAATGTAATATATGTATAAAATATAATATACAGCACAAAAATTATATTACCCAAAACACACATTTACTTTACTGACATTACTACCATCACTCCTATTTTAACACATACACCACAGTTACACTCATCCTACACTGATATGACGTACACAGAACCTTTCTGCAACATTAGCGTAACACTCACTTGCACTTGCACTTAACCTCTTAACAAAATGGCGTGACTCTGCCTTGTTAACGAGCGACCGGAAGTGAAACTGGTTTGAATATAGCATCTCTATTTACCATTAACTCGCGACTGACTGGCTTATACTCTAAAACAATCTTTTAAACACATTTTCATATGTTACCACATGCAAAGGTCTGTAACTTTCACTGACAAAATAGTAGAAAACCGAAATTCACGGAGGTAACTATTATCAATGTCGGCGCCCACGAAACATACAGCAACAAAAATACGTTTCAAATACATCTCTAAACCATATCACAACCTCACAGAACGATTTGCAATGCATTTACATTAGCTAGTAAACAAAGCTAATCATAGAAAAGCAAGTTTTAACATACCTGTGGATTAATAAGGGAGAGAGCCAAAGTTAGCGTCTTGCTCTAGCCGATGCTCATTAAATATTGAGCTGCGCATGAGCAGAGCAGATACAAGTGACCTCCCTCAGGTATCCACAGTGGCATTAGAGCGCTGCCTACTGACATCTTTGAGTATTGACCTGATGTCAAAACTGTATAAACAGAGTTAGATTAGTTCAAATAATTAACAAAAAATTAGGGGGTGTCTGTTTACATACAAAACTTAACATGTGGCATTTCCAACCCATTACATAAACAGTGGAGAGCAAAAGAGGTGGAACACATTGGCTGAAATTCAATCTCGGAACCCATTGGCTATGATCTGATGATGATTTGGCTTTTTATTAGCTTTTTTTTTAATCATCTGCATTCATATGCATATATCTGTTTATAGAGATTAGCCAAAATGTCGTCTGGACCATATCAAGTTGCTAATTGGACTGTAAACAAAAACCAGTGCATGAAAGTGGAAGTCTTGGCCCGGATATCTGCTGGCTACACTAGAAACCCAACAATATTGGCCGTTGCCCCCAGAGGCTAAATCACCATCAGACAGATAGCCGATGGGTTCCGAGATTGGTTAAGTGACTGTTCAAGAGATGGAAACAGAGAGTGAGGCAGGAGAATATGTAAGTGTGCAAAAGGAGCAGGCAGAGGAGGGAGAAAGTGGAGAAGAACAAAGCAAAGAGAATGAGGGAGCAGCAGTGATAAGAAGATAAGAAGAGAAGAGGAGGAGGCTCCTCTGGGGTGTAATTAAGGCTCTGAATCCTGTTCGCCATTGACCGCTAGAACTTGAGAGGGATGAGGGGAGAGATGTGCAAGTGAGGATGCAATGAAAAGAGGAAGAAAACTATAGGGAGGGGAGTCCCTTGGCGAGAGACAAAGTAAAAAAGGTAAACAAAGAAAAGAGGGAGCATGTGAAAGAGGAGGATGAGCAAATGAGGAAGGAAAATGCTAACTAAAGTGGAAAAAGTAAGAATGTGGGAATGTAAAAAAAATTAAATCATTGAAAATCACTGAGGAAGTGTAGTGGGAGTATAAACTGAAAGAGAGCAATAACACAAGAGAAAAGAAAGAGGATAGACACAAACATGAATGATGTGTACTTATCCAATCAATATGTCAAATAGTCAACAGTTTGCTTTTTTACTGTAACATGTTTTACTTTGAGTTAATGATGCAGGATGTCTTGTAGGAAATCAACCTATGTGATCTCTATACATCAACTTAGGCCACGCATAGAATGCCATAAGTGACACTGCAACAATCCAACTGTAAACATGACTGTCTTTGGTCTGACAAATTGATTGATTAAAGAGAAGCTTGCATTTGACCAACAATTTTCTTGGTTGAGGACAGTCCTGGTCAAGAGTGAGAGAGACAGACAAAAAAGGGGAAGAGTGACGGACATTTTTCTTCCATTGGTGTGTTTCTGCTCAGGGCAGTGGGCTGTCATGAGGCTCTGTGACAGCTGTAATCTCTTTTATTCTGCCTAATTCTCACCACCTTTTCATTCTGTCCATTCTCTCATTCTCTCCAAGGCCCCAGCAATACAACCATTATAACATTAACACAGCTATATATAATTAGAAACTGCACATATTATTTTGTTAAGAGAGATTAGTATGCAGTGACTGGAAGTATCAGCATCAAGATGAGGACAAGATATGTTTCTATAGGGAAATGAAAAGCTGAGGAGATAAAGGTTAAAAACGTTTGTGTCAGCGTTTAAAAAGGCAGAGTCACCAGGGGAAGAGCCATTCACAAAATGGTTAGTGGTATTAAACAAAAAAACTTGGTGATGTGTTTGTTGGTTGAAATTACTTCTGATAATGTTTGGGTTTTGCAATTTAATTTTTTGTATAAGTAAGCCTTTAATGTGTTGGTGATAAAGCAGAAGCTTTTGTACTTTTCCAGTCACTCTAGTCTAGTCACTCTGCTACAATATTTTAAAGAAAAGAGTTGCTTTCATCTATCTACAGGGATTAAAGGAATGATTTTGATCAATTGTCTAAACAGGGTATTTCACAGTTGGAGGAAAGCACGTTGGATTATTTATGTGTATATGACATTTACTGCATTTGAGTATATGCCAAGTTTGAAAATTAGATTTAATCAAAAAAGAGCCGTGATTCAATACAAAAAAAAAATCTTGTTTATGGGTTGACTCTTGCTGTTTCAAAAACAAACAAACAAACAAAAAAACTAAATATTTTGCAGTTTCAGTTCATCAGCACTAGTTTATCTTAAAATGTTTTCTCATTTTGTGATATTTTACAGTTCATGTGGCTTTAAGAGATTTTTCCACCTACATTTGCCAAAGGAGAATCCCCAAAATTGTTTAAAACTTTAAATGGTTTCAAAACTTAAATCAATATGTAAGATTTCATTGTGTAAAGCGGGGGGTGATCTGCATAGCACAATGTAACACAGAGATTTGAAAAATGGTATGCCTTAGAAACTGACATGTCTTTGAAAAAACTTCTCTTGGGATTCTGGCTCCCACAGGAGAGACAAGCCTACAGAACATTTATGCATGCAGCACTGATCCTATTTCATTAGATATGTGTGACACACACAACTGATATGATAGGCCCACCAAACACTGTTAAATGAACACAGAGGACAAGATGGCAGCAGTCGCTGATGGCTGTAAACTATTGCAGCAAACAAACATCAAATACCTGACAATTCACATGTCTGTAGGTTTGTTGTTTGTCAGATATGCTGCAATTGTACTACTACTCATGCCATACTTCTACAAAGAACTGCTTGCACATCTGAGTGATTTCACATGGCCAACAAGCTCGCTCCGTCTCAACGCACTCTGAGGTCAGTGGGTGTCACTTTCAAACAAAACCGCAAAGTCTCCACACACACTACAAGATCTACATTATCAAAAGTTACTGATAATCCACCAGCTATCTCTACAAGTTAGTTCATTTGAGCCATCAATGTCTTGGTGAACTTGTACTTGTTTGCCAAGACTGCTGCTGTCCACAGTGATTTCCCTGGCCTGGATGGAATGTACTGCCTGCCACGCTGCTGGAGAAGCATTGAGTGAAGCTGCCTTGGCTGGCTGTCTGCCTACCCCATGGAGTCGTTGGATACGAGGTAGGACATGCATGGCTGGCTACCAGAACCCCAGTCATTTAGGAATCACACAATCTGGAAATCCACTGCACCATGGTGGAGTGCGACCCAGGGCAGGGCGCACATGGCAGGCTGCATGAACACCGGACCTTCGGTGTTGCTATGCTGGACCAGCACAACCAATCATCAACCAACCAGCTGACAAGGGTACTCTTCTCAGCGCCAACCCTCATTTTCCATTGGTGGATGGTGGACTTTGGCACCTTGGTATGGTGTGACCTAGGGTAGGATGTGCTTGACTGGCTGCATGACCTCTGGACTATGCTGGACCAGCTGTATCAATTACCCATCAATCAAGCAAAAAGAGTGATCCTCTCAGCACATACCATCATATTCCATCTGTGGGTAGCGGACCTTTAAATAACATGCCCAATGAAATCTGACAAAAGCGGGTTTGAATATTTTTTAACACCATCTAAACTTTTCTGCTAATTGATTCTTCTGTTTATTGCAATTCATTTTGAACTTTTGGAAATGTTTAATTTAATCCCTAAACTGACTTAAATGTTTTTATGTCAACTTTCTTGTACTTTTTGGGACTGTATGCTCATCATGCAACTATAATAGCCTCTGCTGGTACACACCTTTACCAAATGTAATACAACCACAACGCATGCTCCCAATCACAATTCCTATCTCTTTTCCTAAAAATATAATAATTCTAACTATTCCTCTCCCTCCTCTCAATCTGTTCTGTGTCCTTAAACTAAAGCAGTTAAACCACAAGATTGATCCACTTCAGAAAAAATCCATCTACCCTGTCCCAACTTGGTAGAATTCAAGGTTTTAAAATTTGCCATCTAAACACTCGAAAGTCTTGCCCCCAAACTGAATGAAATTAAGATTATACTTGTGCAGTCAAAAGCACATATAATGGCAATTTCTGAATCACAGTCAACTCCTACTCCAACTCCATACTACTACCTCATTCTTTTCTTTCAATAGAAAATTACTATATATATCATAGAGACCGCACTGTTGAAACTAGCAGTACAGTTGCCTCTTATGTGAGTCAGAAATATGCATAATTAGAAACACAAATTGAAACTGAAACTTAGACTTTGCAACTGGTTGTAAATTTCACATGTGAACATGCAATTACAATCATTGTCAACTATAAGCCCCCAAATATCAGTGCAAGTGTCTATTTATTGCAGCTCAGTAAAAACAAAGGAGCTTGTTATATTGGGTGATATCAATCTGGACTGGAATGACAGCCCATCAAAATCCTTTAAAGTGTTTGCAATAAAGCTTGGTCTCTATCAATTAATCAAAAAGCAGACTAGAATTGGGAACACTTGCAGTTCAGTCCTTGACCTGGTATTTACAAATCAACCTTCTAAATATGCATCGTCTGGAGTTATCAGTTCAATCAGCTCAATTCTATGACAGAGTGGAGACAACACATAACAAATATACCACTGCCTACAAGGTACAATTTTGGCAGACTAAATTACCATGGATTAATTCTGAAATTCTGCAATTACTCAAACAGAAGGCTCTCTCTCTCAAAAGGTATAGATCTTCAAAAACATTGGAGAGTAAAACACATTTTGTAGAGATCAGAAACTGAAATGTACGACTGAACTACACAAGGCTAAGGCTGTCTATTTCCAAAAGCAAATGATTGAAACTGCTTCTAAACCTAAAACATTATTGCAGACACTTAAAGTCATCATTGGTGAAAATGAGAAGAAAAAGAACGACAACAGTCAAATTTCTCTACAGGGCACTCTTATCACTGAAATCAAAAAGATTGCAAGCTCTTTTAGTGATTATTTTGTTACATCTGTTAAAGAACTAGCATCTACTCCCTCTTATTCCCCACCTATTTTTCTTCTACATCCCACTAGTTCTCTTTCTCTGAGATTACACAGAATGAGCTGTCTGATATTTTGAACCCTTTGAAAATTTCTCATGCTTGTGATATTTATGGTTTAAATATGCATTGTTTTAAGACTGATGCTGACAGCTGCATGCCTCTCCTCCACCATCTGATCAGTCTTTGTCTTAGGCTTTCTATTGTTCCCTCCGGCTGTAAAACTGCTCAAATTACTCCAATTTTTAAATCTGAGGATCCAACTCTTATTTTGAATTACAGGCCAGTATCCATTTTCCCAGTAATATCAAAAACTTCTCTCTAACCTATTAAACAATCATCTTGAAAGCAATAACCTCCTCAGTGACTTTCAGTATGGTTTCCGTTCTACCCGATCAACCATATTTGCGTTGTTATTTATTGGACAAATACCTACTTCACTCAACAAAGGTCATGTCACTGGAGCCATTTTTTACTGATTTTCATTAAGTCTTTGATACAGTGAATCATCAGATTGTGCTGAACAAACTCAGCTCATTTCAACTTTCCTTTTCTGTTGAATGATGCTCTCCTCATATTTATTTAACAGATCCCAAGTGGTTAAAATCAGTCATATAACATCTCCCCCTATAACTTGTAAAATGGGAGTTCCACAAGGCAGCATTTTGGGTCCTTTACTCTTTCTTCTGTATATCAATGTCCTTCCCGAAGTGTGTAAATATTCCAATTGTCTACTAATTTTACTTTCTGATTCAAATCCTGATGTCATAAACTCAGGACTCTCTTCTGATCTTCACTATTTACATGACTGGTTGAAATCTAATCTATCAATGTCTATCAATGATTTTGTAAATCAAACACTAACCATCACAGAAACCTGCAAATATTGTAGTGAAGTTGGGTTGTAATATGCTGTGATGGTGTGGACAAATAACTAAAGACTATGGGTTTCACCTGATCTGGACTGTTGCCGCTGACAGAGACTCGGTGAGCTGATTGTTCTCAGTTGGCCTTGATTGTGGAGGTGGCGAACTGGTGAAGGGGCTGCCGAGAGAGCGGGAGTGAGTCCTGGGGAGCGAGCATGTATGTCGCGGGTAGTTTGCCCGACGAAGCTACTAATACTTCACTCACGTTAGGGGGGCGGGTGCCGTTCGTAGCCGTCTAGGGCTGCTGGCAGTGAAGACAGATAGGACAGAGGAAGATTTTCCTGTGGTAGGGCTGAGTTTAGTCAGGGACCAGGGAACACCAGGAGTGCCCTGCTACTTCCCAGCTTTGTGTTGCGGCTGACAGCGTGTCAGACGCTCCGCTGTCCCGTTGCTGGACGGACAATTCCCCCACAGGCTCTTGCTGCATATGGGCTGTGTTGGACCAGCGCAACAAGCCTAGACCGCGGGGGAGGGTCTTGTTTGACCGGACAGTTAAGTGGTCATTTTAAATAAGGACATTTTAAGTGTTTTTGTGTTTAGTTTGTCTGTTATTGTCCTGGTTTATTCTATGGTTATTTGTGACTTTTTATTATAGATCTTAAAAGCAGCAGCAGCAGTATATTGGTGGCAACCAGGGCAAACTGGGGGAAAGATACCTGATAGGTACGGGGGGGATACATGACTGTCTCGGCTAGTTTAGTCTGCACGCCCCATAGTAATGTGAGATCAAGTGTGCCTATTTAGGGTGGAATTGTGTGGTTTTCACTGTGTTAAGTCTAATGTGTTTGCTTAAATGCTTCTTGCAACAGGACGTGTGGGTGTGTATGTGTACCCACCTGTCAACTGTTAGTGTGTTACTTTTGTGGGGTGGTTTTGTGTGCTGTGACACTCAGGGCGGCTGGTTAGCTGGGGGACAGACTGTCTGAGGGGGGTATGTTATAGCTTGGCCAGCACTATCCTCGGTCCATGAAAATGCTGTTGTCTGAACTCATTGCTGTAAAATAAAGTCTATATATTTTTTGTATATTGTTGTCAGTGTGTAACTTTCTCAGATCTCTGACACCGGACCATACCGAGAAAAAAGGTGGTGGCAGCAGTAACTTTTCAGCCAGTCCAGTATTAAATATTCATACCTACAGCAAGGTTTATTACAATTATTTTGGAGTATTCCTTGATTCACATCTCACTTATTGAAACCACATTCATAAGAATGTGAAGCTCAATCAGAAATTATATGTTTATAACAAGATCTGACCATAGCTGTGTCTCAATTCAGGAGCCGCATCTGTCTACAAAAGTGTGTCCTTCATAGACCGCAAAGGCCAAACTGAGTATTGTTAAATGAGATGGTCTGGTCCATGGAAGATTTCCTATTTGCCTCACCAGCTGTTCCCGTCCTTACCCTTGCATGACAAAGTGCCGCTCCAGTCACCAAGCAACCTTGACAGCTGTAGTTGACAATCGGAATACAGTTAGTAGAAATGGAGCCAGAAATTTTAATTTCATTATTGTGACAGCCCATCCAGATCCAGTAGCATCACTAGGGACTCCCTGCTCCACTGAACCAAAATACACGTAAACACATTTTCTGAGGCCTAATATGTATAAAATTTAATGTAAGACTTTTTAAGGACCTGCAGACACCCTGTTATTCCACTTCTTATGTACTTAATTTATTTTGTAATTAGCTGTAAAGACTGCTGTAAATGAAATAAACAATGTATTTAACAATTACTTAATATTTTTTATTTTTCAACTAATCTTTCTAGTAGAGAGAAGAGCCTATCCATTCTCTCTCAGCTCTCCTCTCCTCTGCCTCTTTCTGCAACCTCATATCTTCCTTCATGAGCTAAAGAAGCTCATCCTGTCTCTCTCTCTCTCTCTTTCTCTTAAGTGGTTTTGGGTTCTGAGAACAGGAGGATGCAGTACAGTCATTCTGCAATTGTAACAGCAGTGTACTTGCTAACAGAACCTGCTCAGCTTCAACACACCTACCTGACTGTACTGTGACAAAACAATCTCAACTCAAAGCTCCACTAACACTTTTTTTTTTTCTCACCAAAAATAACCTCATTGACAGAGAGATGCAGTAAATGATGTTATTCAGTTTTTAATGTGGCTATAATAAAAATCCAAACTGTAGACTAATCTGTTCATTTTAATAGATTTATATTAATTGAAATGTGGTGGTATCAGTACATAAAGAGCCCCAGAGGCAAAATTGTTGTTCTTTTCAGTGAAAAACATGAAGCATCACTTTACATTCAGACAAATTGATGTGGCGGCTACAACTGTAAGACTTCATCTGTGAGACCAACATTCTTCCACAAGGAATTATATCATCAAAATGCTACAGAGACAATAGAGGCAGCAGTAAATTAATAAAGTAACATATCAACAGTTCTACAGTGAAAATTGCAACAGCTTTTAGCCTGGCTCAAAATCTCAGCCATATCACTGCCAGTTGGTGGGAAATGCATTCTGGGATAGGTTGGGCTGCAAAGGATTCATCCGTTGGATCCTCCAATTTAAGGAAAAGAAGGCCACATTTCTCAGCTGCATTTGAAGGAGTCTTCGAAATGGGACAGCCTTGTCTTCAAATGCAGCCTTTGAAGGATGCGGCCCCTGAGTTGAGACACAGCTCACATCTACATGCAATCATTCTTTCAACAATATCCTATTGTCTCCCAATTTGGTCCCTCACCACAAAGGAAACTATTGAACCAACAGCAAGACTATACAATAGAGCTTATGAGATCCATGGCAACCTTCCCCCTCGGACTCACCACTGCACTGCACTCTCACATTCTAATGCCCTGACTTTTCAGAACTATATTAGCCATTAAATTTTACTTTCAGATCCAAAACAATAACTCCCCTCCAACACTTACTACTTTATTTCCAAGACACAACACAAGACATCATGAGATGAATTTCACATGCACTTATTCTAGTACGGGCTTACAAAAACAACTGCGGTCAGAGATCATTTTTTCATACATACACTAAACACTTCAAACAGGCATATAGGCACTATCTGATGGAAGGGCACACCATCTTACTCACTTCACTCAAGTCCTCTCCTTTGTTTGTGTTTTGTTGTTGTTGTTTTGTTTCTGTGATTGTTTCTGTTTTTATTATGTAATGTGTTTCTGTCTTTTATGTGCTGCAGAACAGGAACCTGCTGTAAACCAGTCTTAATTGAGTCAGTTTAAATGTAACACATTTTAACATCTGTAATGTTTCTTTTAATCTTTTCCTGTATAATAAAAAAAATCTGACAACTGGCCACAGAGGGACTTACATTAAGATACAGATTACAAATTAACTCAGTATTTAGACTTTTATTCAGTGTCATCAAAGTCTGATCGTATTATGTCTGATCGTGGAACACTTTCACTGAAACCCCTGAGACCATAACTGATGATGACAATTCAGCTCCAGTTCAGAGAGATGAATTGAAGCATGAAGATGATTTGAAAAAGTCACTGTAATTGACGCTGACAGTTGCAGGATGACTGTGCGTTGGGTGCTGTTTCCCTTCCGAAAGGAGGTTTGGTGCTGCGAGCGGTTGGCTGTATAGGCTCGCCGCTGATGCCAAGCTCCCTCGGGTGCTGTGGTGAGTCAGGTTCCCTGTCGCAATGCATTCGCTACAACACAGACATGCTCTGGGGAGTCCATGACTGATCCCTCTGCCCCACAGTGAGCTGTTTGCGTGTGCATGTGTGTGTGTGTGTGTGTGTGTGTGTGTGTGTGTGTGTGTGTGTTGCTGTGTGTTTTGGGGTGAACAAATGTGTAGACACGGCATGTGTCCTGTAAAACTACAAACTACAAGAAAGACTTTAGAGCTATTTGATGATGTCAAATTCCTTGACCTAGTAGCACATGGCCAACACTCATCCTAAGTGCAGCATGTACGTAATGTGTGACTGTGACAGTTTGCTTGTGCTTGCAGTATGCAGAGCTGCAAAATGTTACAATTCCTTTATCCGTGTTTACACATGGACGACTACTACTACCAGACATAGTAGTACTACCAGTATTTGCTTCATGTGGGTTAATAATACAGTGTGCATGCTGGTGTTTGCAGGTTTGCTGTGTTTTTATGTGTACAAGTGCACTCTGTGTCTGCTCATATGCATAATGGCATTGCCACGTCAATGACAAAGATTATTTATTTCAAAATTTAATTAGAGGATAAACCCCTTGAGGTGCACCATCTCATTTTCAAGGGGGTCCTCAGGCACAACACATAAAACTTACAACATTTAAACAAAACAAAATACATTATTAAGAATAATGATAATAAATTAAACAATACAACAACACAAAACAATCAACATAGTAACATCAACAGGGACATAAACGTAAGGGCTCTCACACCATCCCAAAACCTGCCCACTACATCTGTTACATGTGTCTTCTGTACAAAGAATGAATAAGAAACAAAATAAATGAATAGATCAAATAACATTATGCCAAAGTACTGGGTCTACTTATAAACTAAAATGAGGGTAAATTCAATCAAAAACAAGAACAAGTAGATTTAAGCAAAGAAGTCTTGAAGTCATGGAAAGAAGTAGTGAGTGAGTCAGGCAAATTATCCCCGTCTGATGGTGCTTTAAACTTAAAAGCATGTCTCCCAATTTCTTTAAAGATTCTAGGCACAATAAAAAAAGGTTGCTGAGTGTGTCTGAGTGAATATGATGAATATGATTTAAGGTATACAGGACAGTTAAAGAAAATGTATTTGAAAACAAAGAGCAACCAATGAAAATGTTTCCCAGAGTGAAGTGGTAGCCAGTTCAGTATGTCGTACATGAAACAATGATGCATGTGGTAAGGACACCTCAGGACAAATCTACATATATTATTGTAGACTACATTTAAAAGATATATAATATAACCATATTTAATCATGGGAAATAAAAGCTGTTGGACAATTTGTTTTCTTGGAGAGTAAAACAATTGACTGATAGAGTCCCAAGTATTTAAATTTATCAACTGATGGGTGTCCACTTCTTTAAATAAGTGGATTGTTAATTTTACATGACAGAAATACATTGTTGGCTTGTAGATACAGTTGTTACATTTATACATTTGTTCCTTTGTTTTTACTCATCTTTTTCTGCCCAGCAATGTTCTAGCCTTGAAAATATTAGCGTGGAATTTCATAGTTCTGAGTTCTGCATTGTTCAAGTATGTTGGCTCATTCCTGACACTTGGATAAACACGGTGATGTGACTTTAGATGAGTCTGTTTCATCATTGGATGCTTTTTTCATGCTTATTATCAGATTGCTTACGGCTACTTTTTACAAAGTATTTCTCCGTGTGACTATAAGTGGAAAAAATGGGTCTCATATGTTATTCTTGCATCCTGCTATTCATTCTATTCTAGCTTGTACCTGTCTTATTAATGACAGTTTGGGTCCCGTGAGCCTGTTGTCAGCTCCTCCTGTCATATGTAATATAACACTGGCAACAAACATCTAGTCCTGTCCACCAGTCAGAAATACTGCAATATATTAATTTGAGAATCAATCCAGACTTAGCTGGCATCCTATAGCTTCAACATGGTGGCAGTAGAAAAAAGTGTGCTATTCCCATGCCACTTGAAATATACTGTATATAAATCTTGACTTGCCTTGTTGGCAGCTTTCCACCCAACTCCATCCAACCCTGGGGCCGTTTTAAGCTCTCAAACCTGAGGGGTGACTTCCATGTGTGAAAATAGGAAGTTTTGCATTAGCAACATAGTAATGTGGTGACTGAATCACTGTTTTAGGCAGTCCATCTGTACTTTTGCAAGTTTTTTTTCCCATGAAATTCTGTTGCAGGATTCTCGCCCAAATAGTAGCAAAAACTTCAACATTCCTCATAATAATAATCCTTCCATGCTCTCTGCCCTCTTTTTATACTGAACCACTCAAGCAGTAAATTGTCTCTCAAGAAATGCTTATCTTAAGATAAGTGAGAGGAGTGTAGGGGTGAGGGAGATAAGTGGGAAAGAGGGAGTACGAAATTACACAGAGGAGTTAAGGTTTAATAGATAGGTAACCTCCATGTCCCTTTCATGTCTCCTCCATCACTGCAAATCCCAGCTTACATTTCCTATTGTTTATCTTGATGTTCCATCCCTCCTCCTTAAACAAGCTCATTGATCCAAGTAGGTACACTCATAGGGGCCTATCATTAACCGTGTACACTTTTTTTGTGAGCGTAAAGCGGTATTCAGACATGATCAATTTTACAGGGAGCGAGGGGGTAATGTAATTATTACCAGAACATCTCAATGATTTTTAACCCGTCCATGTCAGCAATTTTTGTGGATTCATTCTCCTGCGTAAGCGAAGATTGTGTCACCTTTCACCTCCTTGTGAATGCACAGTAAAAAATTAGCGCAGGTTTAACAGTCCTGTGCAAATTAAAATCCACAGTGATGTAATGTGTGAATCAAGCATTCCTCATCCTCCATCTTTGACTCATCGACCTAATTACTATCCTGCCTTGACATTAACGCCACAAAATTTGTCCAAAGAAAGCTGCTTTCAAAAACATACATTTTTGTGTCCATGTGTTACATATTATAGTTATATATATAAAATGTTCAATGCTGATTACAACTGATCAAAATATTTTAGACACCAAGGAATTTCAACCACTGTGCATTATTTAAATAATGACATTATGAAAATAATTTTGTTATTATATTAAATAACCTTCTTACTTCAAACTATGCAAATGTTATTAAAATATTGCCTTAAGCTGATTATGCCTAACTGGGGCATCGGTGTGCATTGGAATGTGCTGGGTGTCTTTACCCTCTTGTAATTTTCTATAGTTGATTCAGACAGAGGAAGATCAATATTGGCAAAATATAGTGATTTTTGCAGAATATGATTTGATTTGTGAGTTATTACCATCAGTATTTTCAGGTGGTGACGATGTGTTTCCATGTGATTCTTTCAGATTTTCTGTGTCATAGATCCAAAATGAAATACAAACTCTGCTGGGCATTTCTAACTCATTCCTAAGATCTCAGTTTTATTGTACCCTAAATCCAAATCAAACACATGCATCCCATATGTGTATGACAGGCATCACTGTGCTTTGACCGCTGATAATCTGTGTCTTTCAAAACTCATCCATAGTTTTTCATCTAAGTTGTGTGAAACATGGAGACAGCAAGAGAGCCTTAAATTTGTGAGTGGGTGCATGTGGGTGTAGGTACACGCATTTGTGCAAACGTGCTTCCATCTAATTACAGAGCAAAGGAGTTGAAACCTTTACAATGCCCCTTCAACAGTGTAAATTATCATAATCATGTTTTCTGAGTAGTCTGACTTTTTTCTTTTCCCCACTCTGCCCTCTCTTTCATCCTTTTGCTCACTCCCCTTCACTCTCTTCGTCTATTGGTGTTTTTGCAGCAGCGAGGTAATTACAGTCTGCACACACACGTGCACAGACACCCACTGGAGGCCTCGCATGGAGAAATGGAGCACATTAAATATTTATGTGGGCACTCTGAGAGGTTATTCCACCCTGAAATTTTAATGTCTCTTCACTGGTGGAACCTTTAGAACATATATATGTTCCGTATATACATACAGCCTCAGGCCAGAACTGGGTGAAAGGTGCTTTGTGAACGTGGGACGTTTTGTCATCTAATCCCATGTTTTTGAACCACTGTGCCATGGCACACTAGCGGGCTGTGAGATATCGCCAGGTATGCCATGGGAAATTATCCAATTCCACTTAATTGTTCCAAAAAAATGAATCTTAAGTTGCGCCAGAGAATTAATTTCATACAACTCTGAACATTTATTGTTGCACTATTGATAGAGGCAATTGGTAGGCAAAGTCAACGTCTACTACTCTTCTATGTCTGTGGGTGGCTTTAGCATGATTAGTAGCCTAATGACCTGTTGATTTCAGACAATAGAATTAGAGATGCAGGTAGACTGTTAGAACAAATGACAATACTAACAACAGAGATGGATAAATATTTGAAGAGGAAAAATACAAACCCTGGACTTGATCCTGATCAAAGTCCTTCCAGACCCAGATGAAAAACCCAATACAAGTTGGCGTCAAAATAAAGCAAAAATGGTTAACTCAGGGCAATACAGTGACAGTTATCTGTCGTTCGGATTTTCTTTCACCAGGGATCCTGCTGCACCGACTCTGTTGTGCTTAGTATGTGGGGAAAATCCAGCAGTGCCATGGCCCTTGCAAGCTTAAATGCCATCTGCAAATGAAACACCGATCACCCCAAAACAAGAACACAGACTATTTTGTTTGTTTGCGTGATCACACTGAGAAACAGGTAGCTTTGATGAGGAAGACCACAAAAGTGTCTAAGAGAGCTCTTGGATGTGGCTAACTAGTCGCCAAATCAACAAAGCAAAACACCGTGGCAGAGATATTAATATTACTGGCTTGCAATGCCATTGTGAACAGGATGCTTGGCCCAGATGCCATTAAAGAAATTGTCAAAGTCCCTCTCTCAGATAACACGATTGTCAGATGCATTGATGACATGTCTGCAGACATCGAAAAGCATTGTTTCCCACATTCCAGTGGTGAATTTGCATTGCATCTTGATGAGTCGACTGACATCAGCAATGTGTGCTTTGTGGATGGAGACACCATCAGAGAAAATTTCCTCTTTTGCAAGGCATTGCCTGACAAAACAATGGGGGAGGAAATTTTTCAAGTCATGTCAGAGTATCTTGAACAAGGAGGACTTCAGTGGGACAATTGTGTGAGTGTCTGCACTGATAGAGCAGCAGCTCTGGTCAGGCACACCAAGGGCTTCGTTAGAAGAGTGAGAATTTACCAGCAGGCCTAGCTGATGTGTTGGATGTTGTCATGCATATGGTAAACTTAGTCAAAACAAGACGCTTATTCGCAACTTTATGTGAGGAGATGGGAGTGGAACGTAAGGCCTTATTGCTCCATATGGAGGTCCGATGGTTGTTTCATGTAAAAGTGTCGGCCCGTGTGCATGAGTTGTGGGAGGAACTGAAACCTTTTTAACTGATGAGAAGTGTGATGATGCAAAGCTGTTTGTAAGTGATGAATGGTGTGCAAGGCTCGTATACATCGTGGATATTCTTCAATATCTGAATGAACTGAATACACGAATGCCAGGCCGAAATAAAAATCTGCTCACAAGTACGGACAAAATATATGGATTCCGTTCAAAGGTCTCCCTCTAAAACAACAGATGTTCCCCATCACCCAAAAATGGCAACGACATGTCAACACTGCTGCGATGTATGAGATAATAGGTAAACATTTGAAAACTCTTGAGGAGAAGTTATCCTTTTATTTCCCCTTAGCCTCCACCGAATCATTTGCCTGGGTTAGGGACCCATAGAGTTCAGCCATAGTTTTAGGAAAGGACATGACTTTGCGTGAGCAAGCGCAACTAATTGAACTGAGACAGGACCGTGGTTTAAAACTGAGCTATGCTGATTTAACTTTGGACAGTTTTTGGTAGACTGCTACCAAGGAGTTTCCAATCATGGCAAACAGAGCTATTTCAGCATTGCTCCCATTTTCCACAATATATCTATGTGAGCTTGGCTTTTAAAGCCTAACTGCTATAAAAGCTAAAAACAGAGTGATTGAGAGCAGTCGAGGAAGAGCGCTGTGTGTGTCTTTCATCAGTTCCTGCTAGGATATCAGCTTTGTGTTCATCTAAATGGGGCCAGGTTTCACACTGAGTATAACTATAATCCTTATAATATTATGTACTATGATAGGCTACTATGTTTTATTTTGTAACATTTGGGATGGCTGTGTGCCCTGGCCAATGTCAAAAATGTGCCACGGCACGAAAAAGGTTGAAAAACACTGATTTAATCTGCCTCCAGGCATCCTAAATTTAAGTATGTCATCATAATCACAGTCGGCAGTGACGAGTAATCTTTGCAACAATAATGTGAAACACTGACGCTGAGGGTCCAACAGTCAAATTGGCGAAGTAGAAAGTCATAAAATGTCAATTTGGTAACTTTGAATAATACCCATTCCATCTAAGGTGTTTTTTAAAACTTTTTTGTGTTTTTGTGTCCATAAAATAATTTGTTTGTTTTGGAGAATAAAAGAATCTTTTTTTTTTAAACCTCAGGAAGTCACTTATGAATCATGTATTCCCTACTGTGTTCATTCTTGTTGAGCATCTCAAAAAATATACTGTACTAAGAAAAAAAAAGATAAATAAAAGCCATTCATTGTAAAACAATGTATACTTCTAAGTATGAAAGTAACAAAGATATTACGATATTGCAACCCTAGTTCTATTAGCACAGGCGGAGCCCTCCACTGGACTCTATGGATAATACTCTCCTCCAATCACATGCACATATTTGCCCACTGAAATTTGCATAAACATAGCCAGCTAATCATGATGCACCCACCTGAATACATGTAGAGTCCACAGTATATAAGGCAACGTCACCACTGTTTGCCATACCACAACCTCTTCAGCAAGCTTTGTAAGAGCTGCAGGGCCCTTAGGTGGAGGGCTCCGCCAATGCTAATAGAACTAGGGTTACAATATTGTAACCTTCGTTCTATCTGACACAGGCTCCTCATTGATCCTGACCAGCTAAAGATTATTCACAGCAGTCCACCTACTTCTTATAACCTTGGCTGCCTCAGCAGAGAAGTTGGGGGGCCCAGCCAACCAAGGTAGCACACAACTTAATTGGGTTAAGCCATGGCCTAACCTCTCAGGGGTCCACTGACAAGCAATGGACCCTCTGCCCTCCTCATTCCTCAGGTCATCAAGGAGCATGGGAAAAATGCAGGTGTATCATGCCCAGAGGGGGGTCAGGTGAAACACAACTGACACACACTCACCCTTTTCACCAGTCTTGAGTCGTTCCAGCGAGCACAGACCGTAAAAAGAGCTTGACATCCGAAAGATTGAATTGTATGAACAAACAGGGCATAGACCACGACGCTGCCGTAAACATATCCTCAACACCCATCCCGCTAAACAAGGCCACCGACACTGCTGTGCTGAGTGTAGAGTGTGCATGGACCACAGTGGGAGGGTCTCTTCACGCCTACCTATAGGCTTGGGAGATGCACCTAGCAAGGTGTTTCTTGGATAAGGCTTTATCAGCCACACCATCCCCGTAGCACATGAACAGCTGCTCTGTGCATCTGATGGGGGCTATGCGTTCAACATTGCATGCCAACGTGCAAACTGGGCAAGGCAGATGCAACTTCAGCTCCCTGTGCCCCACATGGACTCCTTCATGGGAGGTGAGGCGGGGCCAACATCTCTCTGCGTGTGTTGTGCGACACTGGACAGCCATGACACGCCATGTGAAACAGGATGAACCCGATTCACCGTGGCGTCGTGGAAAACTGGAGAGAGTGAAGGAACTTGTTCTGTGAGAAATGTATTTTGATGTCATTGATCACAAGACGAGCTCCAACTCACTCTCCTTGCAGCGGAGCATCGAGTTGAAACATCGGAACTGATCCCACCACTGCTGGCGTCTAATCTCGGGCAGCTCTCGGCAGTCTGTGCAGGATGGTGGCAGCTGCTGAGCACCTTTCTCCACGTGGTCTCGTCTGAGGTACTCGAAGCATGACTCATGGGGGTCTGTGCTGGCAATAAGGGCGGGACATGAAGGGCAGAAGCAAGTTTCTCGAAGTGGCAACTCCATCCCTGGAGAAAGCTGATCAGTGGGCAAACGTGTTATCACTGAAAAGAAAAGGATGGCAGACAGTGGTGATGCTGCCTTATATACTGTGGGCTCTACGCATACTCAGGTAGGCATGTTGTGCTACATTTATGCAAATTTCAGTGAGAGAATACGTGCATGTGATTAGTGGTGTGTGTGATTACTCATAGAGTGCAGTGGAGGGCGGAGCCTGTGTGAGATAGGACACTGGTTCGTTTTGCTCATTTTTGTTAATTCTTTCTATGCTTTGCAGTGTTTTCAGAATGGAAAAGCATATAAACGATTCAAATGGAAAAAGCAACCAAAAACTTGAAGAAACTATTTGAATTCTTTTTCTGATATTCTGAGAGCGCATGGCAGAAAACATTTTGTGAACACCTTCATGTCCCACTAAGAGAACAGCAAGGTCTGCAACCAAGGCAGCCTGTCAGCTGGGGTCCATAGCGTGATGAGCTCCAAGTGGAGCATGACAGGCCTGGCGGTGGGCTGATGGTGCACAGCCTTCTGGGAAGGTCAGTTCTCTAGGCACGGGGAGAGAGGTAAAGGTTAGTCACGATGCAACAGGGAGCAGTAGGATTAGGACAAAGATACAAATGCAGAAGGCCACATAACAAAGTCGGTATTTGAAATTTTATTAAACTGAAACTTTGGGTGGCTATATTTGGGTTACTTTTGGAGCTAAAAAGACTTGCCCAATATAATAGTAAAATAATATGAAGATATTGGTGATAATACATAATCATGCGGAATTGTTACAAGGAATGCATTACTTTATGATTACACTACAATTACTTACCATATGTGTCCTCTCAAGTACAGTAGTGCCTTTTACCAATCTGACAATTAGCTTTACTGTGAATGCCCAATGATTCATGACTGACACAAGCCAGAGACAGATTTTAATCATCCTTTTCAGACTTTTCAGAGTTGCATTCATTTCACAAGAATTAATTTAATTGATCAAATTATAAATACCAAAATATGAATAAACCAATTAGCTCAAAGTCACAAAAAGCACTATGAGCAGAACAACAGACTGGCATTAAATCTTATAGGGAAAACAGAATAAATGATGTATTTATTACCTCAGAGGGAAACATCCCTCAGTTTACATTACCCACAGTTTACCAATAGAGAGCATAATACATTATAAGGCTATACCTCATGACCATTTGATTGGGATAAAATGTACAGTACAATAGCTACCTGGTAAGGTAATTTATCATAATGAGCTGTGGGTTTATCACTCACATATTCATGTCAACTTATTAGCTGGAAAAACACAATGCATTGGCTAATACTGACACAGGATTTTAACTCTGGAAAACTCTGGAAAACAATTATCTTAACTTTTGTCATGATGATCGTGAGGTTAACAGTAGAAAATACACTGTTAATGGCTCAAAGTAATCTACCAGGAGTTTGAGCTTGCACATATTTGATTGGCAGCTGCAGAATTTGAAAAAGAAAAAGAAAGACAGAATTTCAATGTTCTCTTTATTGAGTGAGTTGGAAAAAATCCAGCAGATGGATGGAGCTCAAGACAAAATGGAAGATATGCATTTTCAAAGTTATCTGTGTTACTGTGGACAGAGTCTGTTATGGCAGCAACGACTCAGCCAAGCAGCCAAGCGGGTACAATATGTAATTGCGATTGAGAGCACACACATACACACCCACACACACCAGTGGGGAAAGACACAATAAATTTGGCATACAAAATGAAATTATACATCCACACACAATACCCATACTAGCTACAAAGACATTAAACCTTTCAATTCTTAGGATGTCATAAAATGAATCTTTCAGCACAGTCTCAATATATTGTAGCTCTACAGATCCTTGTTTTGTTGCATTAATTTGTATTTCATGGCAGCATAAAATGACTCAAGAAGCTTAGAGAACTGAAATCAACAGTCCTGAGCCATTTACTCCATGCACAACATCACATGTCCATTATCAGACTCAGTGATTCTGCAGGGATTTGGGTCCCAATTTGTATGCTGGGGCATAATGCAATAAACGGTTAATATCTCACACATCCATATACATGAAAACATGCTGACCCACAGACACACTGCACATAAACTTTCATAAATGCAAACACTGTTATTGTACACATGCTTGATATGTATCATGCACATGCAGATATAAAGACACATGCACAGTACAGACTCAAACAAGCACACATGAACACACAAGCAGGGGGACGCACAAACCTGAACACACAAGGATGATGTGATTGATCAACTGTAGCTGGAAGTTCCACAGAACGATAACCTGTGTGAGATTTATGGCATCAGATAGAGAACATGGAACCAAATGAGCTGAAACAAAACCAAACCTGTGATCATTGCTCACTGATCATACACTTGCGCACGCACACATGCACATGGACATGTACACACAGATAGAGGAAAAGACACACATAGACACACACACATACATACTCAAAGACTACATGCATGCATGCACACAGACACACAAACCTATAAACATTACGCACATATACACATATTGCCATGAATTGGGAACATACACACGAGTACACATACACTTATGCAACACATGTAAAATGATTGTAATGTGATGTAAATATTGTAATCTTTGTATGATCATGTCTCATGTATGAGAATGTCACTATTTATTATTTACCCCAGGGACAGGGGTCACAGATTAGCTTTGGCTAGAAATCCTATGCAACACATCTGTATCATGTTATTGTAACCTGTTACAATGTTTTTTCTCTCCGACAAATAAGCTAATAAAAAAAGAGGATGTGGCAGTATACTGGTCTGTTGTGAGTTTGCTTTTTGCAAATATAAAAAATGCATGAAAGAAAAGGATGAAAAAAGTAAAAAAGAAAATCCAATAAAGGCTAAATCATAAAAGTTAGGTACAGTAAGGAAAGATAATAAAAATATTTGGGAACATATTTGAATACAAATCACCATTCAAACATGCAAAAATTTGCAAAAAACACTTTCAGTGAAGCAAGTCAAGAGTAAATCACCTTTTTCTCTTTTTGAATAGATTGCCAATTTTGTTGAAACCAGCTGAACAACAGAGAGTAGACTTTTAGCTCAAAAGGCATGTAAAGAGTGATTTGAAAACACAATTACACATATATTACTGTGTAAAATAGTACTTTTTCTGAAATGGCAGCTGGTTCCTCCTTTTCTGAAATGTTTGGATACACATTATTTCACATCAACATTAAGATTTTTAAAATTTGCTTTGTGAGGGGTTTATTTATACCTAAATTGACATGTTAAGGCTGTCAGTAGCATTATTGTCATTGTCAAGCAGTGAATCGTTGTAGGGTCAGAGGTGAATTGTGTTCCAGTGAATGCGTAATGACAGCAGTGATGGCCAAAGAAACTTCACTGTAAAAGAAGAAAGTCACGGGCTGTTGACAACATTTCTATTTTTAACACTGGCAGCGTGATGATACTATAGAGAGAGCAGATCAGAGCCATGTTCTAAATTCAGAAAATACAAATGCATTGTCTTCTTGTCATTGTTTTTGTTTGTGTCTTGACTTGGATGGTCAAAGGATCAGAAATAGTAAAAGTATTTCAGAGGTGAACTCAAATGACTCATCGTGAGCCTGCAAAACTTTTGTTACTATAATGTAAAATGATACAGTATGAGTGTCTCACTATACTTTGCACAAAGGCCCATTTATATGTAAATGTTGAACAACTTGTCTTTTTTAAAAGAATTGCATTGGAGCAGCTGTTTGTATTTATGTATGTAATGGTAGTACGACAGCTAAGCAAAAATTAATATATGCAAAAGATGTTGAAGGGCACAATATATGAAAGCAAAAATAATTGTAATTAAAACCCTATGTTAGATTGAGGTGCCACTGATTCAAAACTAAGGTTACTTTTCACATTCTACATTCACTGCTTGTAGCTCCCTGGTGGCAAATAGACTAATGTCCAAATCATTACTTCCTGCTCCTGGCTGAAATTACTTTTAATGTGTGTTATATTATTATGGCATGAGAATTTGCCCAAGGGTTTGACATGAAAAGCACTCAAGTGAACTAATATCTGCATAAATCAGGCTGTCATGTGAGTAGTGGGGATTCCTCTGTGCATAGTAGTACTGGTAGATACATGTGTTAAGCTATGTAGTATTGATCTAGTGTTTTCTGGTTGAGAGCCAGTGTTAAGATTCCATTGTTTGTCAATGGTCTCACAGGTACAACTATGCATGTGCCTTTGCTAATAGCAATTGTGTGCATAGCTATGACTGGAACAGTTGCTACTGGCTAAACATATACAAGTTTTCAAGCAAAGCTCCTGGGCATGCAAATGCCTGTTGGTAATTACTTAGGGCCTGCTGCCCATAAGCTTGGGTTGTTTAGAGGCTGAGCTGGGGTTTGACATTGCTATGCTTGAGTTAACAGCTCTGAGTCCCTGATATATGTCTGTGGATGTGTGTTTTTTATGTGCTTGCTGATATTCTGTGGCTATAATAAAGCTACTGCGATGGCATTGACAGAGTGTGACTGCAGTTATTTGGCCTGAGCATCTGATGGATCACTGGAGGAAAATAATGTCACTGAAGCTTGGGGGTGAACAGGTCTCCAACTGCACACAGACAAACACACGTATAGCATGCTGAATCATACTGTAGTTCCATCTCTTCCATTCATTCTGATCCTAATCCTCTCTTACATTCCTAAACAGAGACACAAACATCCACTAGGGAGTTCCCCAAATGTTTTTTTTTTCAGAAAAATAGGAAGCGAAGGAGTTCAGAGAAGTTGATGCTTGTATTTTGTCATGCAAGTGTTAATAGTGATGATTGTCATATAAAAAGTACCACATTGAACACTTTTTTTGCCATCAGAGAAGCTGGCACAAAATTCAAATACACTTTTGAGACATGCTGAAACTCACATAGAATTATGCCTGCATATATGCACTCTGCATGTCATTTTTTCCTGTTTTCATACTAACATTGGTAGTCCAACTCTATCACACAAGAACGTTGATATTGGACAATTCTGCAAAACCCCGCATTACATTAAATGACATTGCTTTTTTACGTCCTCTGCCAACAGAGACTGTGCTCATGGAAAATAAACTATGCTAAGGTTAGGGTACTAAAACACTTGGTTAAGCTTAGGAGAAGATTGCGGTTACTGTTAATGAGATGACAAACGTAAATTGCAGGAAATCCATGCATTAGAGCCAGATGTGCTACATGCTGTCCGCCAATTCAACCTTTACACCCTTACTACATTGCTTTCTGCATTGCTATATGAAGGCACACTATTTACTGCATGGGAACTAAAAAGTGGTATTGGACATGATTCATGAGGTGCGGAATGATCCAATATGGACACAAACTCAAGCATACTGGGCTGGGTAGACCCACCACTGGTCCACAGTTGATTAGTCCAGTTGGGGAACTCAGCTGCTCCAGATGGTCAGTCTGCCCCTGATTGCTAACATCAGGGCAGATGTTATTCAGAATCACACTTAAAACAGCTGGCAATAGTCTTCTTTTAGAGTTTTCATCTATAATTATTTGAAAAATGGCAAGCTAATAAAAAGAACGCAGAAAAGTAACTGTGTAACACTGACATTTCATATAAAAAGAAATTCTAAGAAAATCCTGTCCACAAAGGAATGAAGACTAGCAGTGCTGGTAGTCGTGAAAATACCAGTGGAGTAGCTCAGAATTTGAAAGGCAGCCAACTCAAGTGGAAATCTGACACAGATGCACACATGCAGGCATACACATACATAGTATATTACCCTCTCCATGCATTTCTTACTTACATGCTATCTATGCCATCTTATCTCAGATCCTCTCTCCCATCTGCACAAACACAGATTCGAACACACTGTCAGATATTCAGATACATTCATGTGAATCAAATGTAGCAAAGGGCACACACTACTCTTGCATAATCAACGGGGCTATGGACAAATACGTCTAAAAACACATTCAACATTCATCACATGTCATTTATATTTAAGCACAATGAATAAAACATCTGGCAGAATCCTGAATTCTCGCTCTACATTAAAAATGCAGAGGATGCTTCCAACAGGTTTTTAATGAGCGTGATTGGTTGGAGGAACCATGTGAGGGAGTGCCATTCATTTATGTCATGTTGTTAGGACACCTCGGCTCTATATCATGACATATTGTATTCAAGCACTGCCTCTCAATATCTTTGTTTCACTGTCAGCAGCAGCAGGACTCTGCAGTGATTATCAGAGGTAATTACAATAAGAATACATGACAATTATCTTCAAGACAGCATAGAGCTGTATAATTAAAACTGTTATTCTTGCATATTGTAATTAGTATGAATGAAGTCACACAGTTGTAGGGAGCAATGATTGTTGCCAGGGCATTGGGAAATAGAGTTTCACATCAAGGTAACACTAGATATATGTGGTGGTACATTTCTTTTGAACAGATCTGGCTTTATTACAGAAAAGCAATACCTTGAATGTTAACCTGGAGCATTAGTCATGTCTAGACATTCACACATTTACACATTAGAGGGTATAACTACTTTTGATGGTTATCTACTTAGAAATGTGTCCTCATGTAATTGCTTACACTGGAAAACAGCAGAATCTAATGTTCTTAGATACAGTAAATTAGATCATGGTTCACCTGGCTTTCCAATTTCCTGTGGGAACTTTCCACACCTTGCTCAAGTACTTGACCTTGTACTTGAGCAAGGTAAAGTGTAGCTACAGCCATGCTAGCAGCTCTGTGAGGATGTGCTTTGGCACAGCTGTACTTCAAGCTAAATGTCCAACTGTAAATCCACTGTGACTACAAGTGCACACACTGCACTTGTGCTAGAAAAGCAAACTGGACTGGCTTGTTTTGTGTATTGTATGTAGTCTATGCACTGCAGTAAGGGGTCCAGACTTGTTGTTCAGCCAGATACAACAAATAAAGAAGCTCTTCCTCTTGCTGTTGTGGGGTCATCATTTTAGGCCATCTTGTTTAATAGTATACATGTGTAGAACCCCAATTGTAATTGCTGTCTGCCTGCAGGTCATGGATGTATTAAGAGACCTGGATATGGTGCTGCCACTCGGCCTTGCTACTAATTTTTCCCAGTGGTCATTTGCAGTACTGCAGTGAAAAAATAACCAAAAAGTATTTTCTCCATAGTCTCCCATTATAAAAGACATGTCTGTAAAACTGTTGATAGGAAACCTCAAACTGAAAACGAGTTCAATTATTGAACTTGTTTGCAGGTTGGGCCAAGGGGAGAAACACAACTGTGCATATTCAGTGGGATGCACAACATGGAAGCAAACCCAGAAGCTAGAAGACTTTTTTGGCTTATGAATGAAGATTCTCTGGGAAAACTGGTGAATGCAATCGCACATCTCTCACTCTTAAAAAAAGGTCTGTATGTGGGGCTGGTTCTTGCAATATCTTAGTGATGAATAATTGGTTCAATGGTGGAAAAATCATTTCATTAATCAAATAGAATCATAAACTTAGTCTTCATAGCCACAACAATCATCCTCATCTCTATATAGCCATCATCCACAACAACAGAGGAAAACCAAGAAAACACAAATGCAAACAAAAAGCTGACTGCTGAGAGAAGTACAGCACATTGTGCATCCAGTGGATAGAGCTTGAGAGAGTTGTGGATGCTGATAATGTCCTGTACTGTTATAAACAGGATGAAAACAGACAAACTGACTGGGAGCATGGATTTCCCATTAGCACCATTTTGCCCAACAGCCGAACGTACGAGAGGAGACCGTGCAAGGAGTGATGAACTAAAGAGAGATAAGAAAGGATTAAAGGATGGGGGAGGTTTCTAACAGTGAAAGAGGGTTGGAAGAAGGGATGAAGAGACATTCAAATGAGTGTTAATAGTTTTATAACTGCGCAGGGTGATTCCTGACATGCTTTTAATGCGGGAGCTAGGATGACATATAATATTCAGAGTAATTACATGGTGCCATGGAAGGCTTTTAAATCCTTACCAGTAGTAGCTGACTGCACTTTGCTTGTTTGTTAGACAAAAAGAGCATTACTGCCAGATACTGTTCATCTGCACAGCAAAGCAGGGCTGCAGGATTTTAAGACTGATGTGTGTGTAGTTGCATTATTTCAAAAAATGTTATTTAAAGGTAACTATTAATGAAAGATTTTACATATAATATTCTTTCTCCATAAGACATATTAATACTGTTGAGAATTTCAGAATTGTTACATGTTTCAACTACAGAGGTTCAGAATTTATTCCTTTTAATCTATCAAAAAAGATAAAAAATGCTTTTTTTGACTCCTTGCTTCAGAAAAATAAGCACAAAAAACTCCAGCAGCTCCAACAACTGATTGTTTGCAATGAACTTGTTTATGTGAAATGGACAAAGAGTGTTCCCCAAAGGTAGTATTTGTATCTTCTCCCTCCTTGACCCTTGACCCCTTGCTGTCCCTCGCTTGTCCTCCACTTGCACTCTAAATCAGGTGTCACTCCAGGCTTTGGCTTAGAGGCAGTTTGGGGTGCAGCAATAGACTGTGTATGTTTGCTCCATATCAATTACAGCCCAGCCCTCCCTTATTTGCAAGTTACATTCTGTATATTTTTTCTGAGTAGAAGAGTTTCTATATACATTTAAGGAGAGTAATTAATATCAGGAATGAGTCTCATCCTACTATACCTTGAGGCCATGGGTTTCCACATTTGGTCAAGCAACCACAGTATCATTTTTGATCGTCACTCGCTGTCAACTGAGGAGCATAATGCAATGTAGCCTGCAAGGATGACGTTTGCTCCATCAGTGAATGCAGCTACTAATCCTAGATCATCAAAGAGCTGGAAATATTTTTAGCACCACTTTCCCACACTATCTTTGTATTCTTTGAAACTCTGTTGTCAGACTCTCAGTAATAAGCAACATGGAGGACTTTGAATTCTTACGATGTAAAATGTCCAGTAGGGAAATATTTTGCATGTATGATCCTACCGGCGGATGCTATGTTATCATGCTCAGAACAATGCATCATTTGATCCATCAAGTGGTGTTGTGGATGCTATTTAGTTTAATTAGTCTTTCGTAGATATCCTCAAGCTGCTGCAGAATTTACTGACATAAAGCATCTGACCACTTTACTCTCTCTGGCTTCTGACAGCATTGCCTAGAAATTACATTTTAAACTACTGATTTGTTTTCCCAAATAGATGTAAGAGGAAATGTAATTGTTTCCTGCAACACCTTTCCAATCAAGAAAGTGCTATGTCATTGTGCAAAAGTCATATGAAGGTGGTTTGCAGTGGGTGATGGGCCAACAAAGTGCAGGACTTTGAAGGCTGGGTTAGGTTCAGACAACAAGATCAAGATTAAAGAAAGAGATTCAAGTCACTGTTGCCTTTTTCAATAAAAAAAAACAAAACCATGATCTTTCCCTAACCTCAACCAAGTGCTGCATACCCCCCCTCCCCCCAAACACTAAACACCACATAACATTCTGACAGCCAGACTCTTATATTAGTTCACTTTAAAAAAAAAAACGTTATATTGCAGTGCGCCCCTGACATCTAGTCAACCACTTATGTCGCCTATGCCACGGGCCACCCCTGGCTGTAGGTAAAGTAACTATAAACAAACTTCAAAGCAGGTATGAACAGATTATTCTACAGCAAGACCGGATATTGTTGGGAAAACAAATGAAATACAGTGTCAATGGGCGTTTTGCAGATATGGGTATGAGTATGAACTCATTATGCTGACAAAAATGTAATTTAGTTGGCATTATGTGTTTCTAGGAGACAGGGTTGCTCCTGAAGTAGCTTGGTGAAACTTCCTCTTCTTCTATTTGCATTCACCTCTGACATTTCAGTATTTGATGGATGTGCCGGCAGCAGACAAGGTGATAGTACTCTGTATCTCCAGTGAGAAATCAGGTCTGTGAGAGCACCTCTCATCAGCCCAGGGCTGCTGACATAGGCATTAAGCCTGGCAGCAAGGACCCTGCATATGTTCCTCTCACAGCTGTCATCTCAGAGCCTGTGCTGCTTTCTCAAAGTGTTCAAGGCAGTGAAAATTCTCCACATGACTGAAGGTTTTCTCACTGCCACCCATCTTACATCATAGACTCCTCTAAAACAGGAACACAAAAGTGTGTGCAAATGACCAAATACCTTGAACATAAATCGTTAATTACATATGTAATTTTTTGGAGACAATGCTGCCGTACAGGCTTTTCTTGTACACGGAGTAACCATGACCCAGTTTGAAGGCACTGTACGCTCCAAGCTTGTTCTCAATTCACAGGTTTGTTGCATCATTTTAATTGCACTGAAGAATTTTTTTTTTGTACACAAACAAGTCTGTTATCATGTTTGATGCCATGCACTGAACATAAAAGCACCCATACCAAGAAATGTGCCTTTCTCCTTTGAGAAAAGTCTTGATAACTGCACAACCAATTAAACCCTGGCGTTCTGTGAAAAGCAAATAAATGAAAGGACATTGCTTTTACCCCTCTGCATGTAAAGGGTCACTTCTCACTTTGAAGCAAGTACTAAGAGCAAAATTAAAATCTTGCATAGTTGCAATTTTTCTTACACTTACTTTCCAAACTTTCATCTCCCCAGTTTTTGGAAGAAACCATTTAAGAGTCAAAATACAGAGAGGTTCCTGGGGAAAGAGCAATGGAGATGATTAATTATTGATAGTTTTTTTCAAAGATGTTTTTTTTTTTCTTCTGGCTTTTTTGCTTATTTATATACACACCTCTTGCCTTGTTTACATGGCAATGCATAAAACTTTTAAAAGCAGAATTTGCCGAGGGTTTTTTGAACTGGAAGAGCAGGTTTTGGCTCTTGCTATAGCCATGAATTTATAAATATGACCACAATAACCACTTTAGGTATCTCCACCTCTGGACTAAAGCAGTAACATCTGGCTTGTCATAGCATTCGTTATTGGTATTATTGAAATCCAATGAAGTAGCAGTTTCATAAAGTGGGAGTGGTTTATATCAGACATAAAAGACAAGATATAAAAGACACACAAGACTGTATAAAATAAAACATAAATGGGATTTTAAAAGAATAGAATATAAAAGAAGACAAAAATAATCTAAAACAGAATAAAACAGATTAACCAGGAGAATAAAAATTAAAGAGCAGTGCAGTAAATGAATAGTCCCAAATTTAAATTAAATAAAAGGCAGAAGAGAACAGAAAGGTTGTTCCAGATATGTGGAGCATAAAAACCTAACGCTGCTTCTTCATGTTTTGTTTTGACTCAGGGGACAGTAAGCAGACTCGTCCCAGATGATCTGAGAGGTCGGGATGGTTCATAACATATAGCAGCAGATCAGAAATGCATTTTAGCCCTAAACCATTCAGTGCTCCATAAACCAACAGTAGTCTTTTAAAGTCAATTCTTTGGCACACAGGGAGCCAGCACAAAGATCTGAGAATGATGTGATTCACTATCTTGGTGTTAGTGAGGACTCAAACAAGACATAAAAGGCTATCTTGGACTGCTGCTCCCAGCAGCTGTTTAGTTTCAGAGCAGATAGTTTTGCTGCACAAGCTGTTTGGAGTAATTTCCTGATCAATTTTGGCTTTTTTTTCAAAATATATTTTGGACCTGCAGCTCCCAGTCACCTCTGTTATTTTAGGGACGGCTGATATGAAGCTGCTTTGGCTCACTCACTTCTGTGGCTATGAATGTCTCCAGAGTTTCATCTGACATGGGTATTAGGGAAGTGCGGAGGGCCCAGTATTTGTATTTGTATCTGTATTTGTTGAGGCAGCAAAATTATTTGTATTTATATTAGTATAAAAGTGGAAAGAGGCTTAAAAATCCTTTTTATGTTTTTATTACACTTTTAATTTTAGAAAATTAAAGTGTTACAATATGTGTTCGAGCATAAACTACCTTACAAAGGAGGTCCCCAAACAAGGTCTCAAATAGGAGTCTCCCAGATCATAGATGACTGCGCTGACTACTGAGCTAAAACTTTATGCATCGCCTCATTGAAGACAGAACTCTACCTATTTATACACCCATAACACAGAGACAGCACACCGTTAAACGAGTAGGGAAATAAATTCAAAGGCAATTATTGCTTTGCACTTTTCATTTATTGCCTATTTTTTACAACCTAACTTTGTGGAAAGGAGAAGGGGAACAACAGGTAATGGAGAGTCCCTTGAGAGCACTTCGCTTGTGTCAGTAGCTCAGCTTTATCTCTGGGGAACACCCCCAACTACGGGAGTGATGTCCAAATTATGAAATGTGCATCACATAGCAGGTGGATGTGACTCCCCTTGTTGAGACCTGCTGATAGACATAACAGCAGAGCAGAGGAGAGAGACTGAGATAGCGATGTAATTGACCTTCACACTGATATTGGACATGTTTTTTTTTCTTCCTGAAAACAAATTATCTTTAAAATATTTGTATGAAACAAATATTTGTTAAAAATCCACTATTTGTGCTTTGCCAAATAACGTATTTGTATTCGGGCACACTCCTAATGGGGATATATAATTACATTTATTTATTTTTTTTTTTTTTTACAAATTTACAGATGTTTGGGTTAAATCTTTCTTCAATTTCAGCTAAACATTAAAAATCAGTTTCTTGCAAGATTGGAGTGAAAGTCATCATCATTTTTTTAAAGAAATATGTCTCCTATGTTCTGTAATATTTTATGTAGTATGTGTGATGAGAGAATCTGTTGTTGCAGAGAGCTACAGGCAGGATTTGAGCAACCTTTTATATCCACAACATTTGTTATATAAAGTAGCTGTAAATTGCTGTGCATACAGCAAAGCTACACAGGTATGTCACTTATTCGTAACAACCTACCATTTACTAAAAACATAAGGGTTAACTTAGTAAATGCTTTGAACTTAATTGACATCCAACTCTTAGTTAAGCAGTAAAGATCATAATTTTCAATATCCGCTGATAGGGGAACTTAGGGGAACAGAGTGATAAAATATTCAAACAGTTTCAAAAAGAAGGACGAATACAGCAATATCACTGGACTAAAGATACTTCAAGTTTGAGGAAATGTTTTACATTTTGACACATACTCACACACTCATGCATGTACACTATTAACACACACTGTTTCTGGTTATCTTCTCAACATTGATTACTTTTGATTCATACATTCAAAGCTCCCGATGATCATATTCTTGTGGGCTACTGTCATTTTCTTCCAGCAGTGTGTGTGTGTGTGTGTGTGTCTGTGTATTAGAAATGTGAGGTCAAAGGCAGATTACAGTAAGTCTCACATTCTCTGGTCAATAAAAGCTGTGGAGTTCCCACAGAATTTTGGAGGTCATTTCTGTTCTCTATTTTTTTTTCTTCTTGGTATTTTGATCATCTGCTCTTTCACATCTTTTATTTTCTTTGTGTCTGTCTATTTTTGCATGCACACAAGCAAACACATGCCCACAATGCAGTAGCACAATGAGCGATATGGGCGTGAAAGGGCACACACAGATAGCAGGCAGGATTAACTGTTAGTTTAAAATGCAGAATAGATAGTCAAGGGTTAATCCAGCCCCCTAATCCTCAGGCGATAAAGAGCTTAACATGGATGGTTTGGAGTTATGGATATTTAGAAATATGGGATATTTCTATAGCTGCTGCATTTGGCTTACACAACTCTCAGTAGGGAGTCCGAGGCGACAATGGAAAGAGGGGGAGGTTGGCAGGGGAAGAATAGGGTCAGAGAGATGGAGGGAAAGTGAGTGACTGATGAAAAAACAGGGAGGAGAGACATGAAGAGAAGGAGCAAGGTTGAAAGACACAGGGAAATCGTTTCATCTGTAAATAAATCGGCAGAGAATGAGAGATAAATAAAACAGGGCTAAGATACAGAATGAAAAGGGAAAGACGGCGAATGATGTCATGCGGTCAAAAATAGAGTGAGACACATAGCCAGTCTGGCTTATTTTATAGCCTTCGCCTGCCTAGTGTCTTAAATTTTGCACTTTATGCAGTAAAATAATTTTTACTGTGCAAATCATGCTAAACTTACATCATAAATCTATATCTATTTGTATTTATAGTATCTCCAAAAAAATGAACTACATGACTGACTTTTTTGGCTACATACTTAATACCTTGCCTAAAATGGATGGAAATCTTGGAAGCCCAGCTGTCATGATGGTGCATTCATTTTTAATCATTTCGCCTCCGTCAGGTTACAAAAGTGGGGCAGACAGCCTCCTGCTAGCTCTGACAGTCCTTAAAGAGACACAAGATATTTCAACTTTTTCACTCACATTGTCATCTCAAGGAGGTGTCCTCTTTGTAGAATGTGCTATATAAAGATAAATAGGCACAGACAGAATTGTGTTGTTTACAGTTTTATCAAGTCAAATGTGAAACTGACAGGATGGCATATTTAGATTATGTAAATAAAGTTATCACTTTTGGGGGGTTTTGGGGTTTGTAACAGCATGACTCATTCCACGTACACAATTCAAAGTTTTCCATCAATAATTCTAGAGCTACGTTGAACACTTGTCATTATTTCACTTTGAAAGCTGAGACCAATTCCACTGAATCAGAGCGGGGCCACTCCTATCAAAGTCAGGCTCTACCTGTGATTACAGAACTAGAGTCACAAAAGCACACTAGTGGTATTGGCTTCACTTAAACTGGGGCAAAGTCAGATGACTACACTCCCTCTCATGACACAAACATGACACTATAGATGAAACCTCAACAGGTCCACTGAGAGCAAACCACCACTCCCTACAATACATGTCGATCCTGCTCTCTGTCCTGTGTTCCCTGACAGACTGTCGACCATGTTGCAGCAGGTGAGCACGGAACAATGTACAATATAATAAACAGATCTTACAGAACATAGATTCTCACGATATGTCTGATACTAAAAGTCTTTTCAAGTGAGGTCTTTTTTCTATATTTTAGAGATGGAACTTTTGCCATAAGGCATTTTATTACCCTCATTACCTTGTATTTTTATGCTCATCTGGATTTGGTTCTAGTTTTTTGAGTTATAGTGTAGCATTGTGTAGGTGACCTCATCACTGATGTGCCTTATCATTACACTTCTTCAATAACTGTACTTCCAGTCCTAAACTTTCATTATACTCCTTTAAGACGGTTAAGGAATTCACAGTTTCAACCAATCTTCTTGCGTTTCCCACCTTAAAATGATGTAAATAAAATAATACAACCAAAGCTGTGAAAGCATCAAGGAGTCGTCTTTTGTTAAAACATATCTTACCAGCACTTTAAATGTTACCAGCACAACCCAGATCCCCGGCCCCCTCTGCCTTCAGGTTCAAAACATTCCCCAGTTGTTCTCTGGCGTCCTACTCATTAAATTTGTATGTTCAGCAAAGCGTTTTCTCACATTAGATTTCAACATCTGACTCTCTGTGGTAGTAAGACCGAGGTGGACTTGTCATTTTCAAGAGTCATCAAGTTTCACCCCCCCCCCCCCCCCCCCCCCCCCCCCCTTCGAGAACCCATTTTTGCCTGTGTACCACGGTCCTCAAAACACTGAGAGGTTGTGATGGAGAGAATAAGTGGCCAGTAGTGGCCAGTAGTGTGTGTGTGTGTGTGTGTGTGTGTGTTGGTAAGGGAAATCCCACAATCTCTCACATTAAACAATTCAGGTACTTCACAGTCCTCAGTGCATGAATAATAAAATTGCAGGACCCAGCCAAAGTATTATAATAAGTACTATAGAGTAGTACTGTACAGTACATAGTAGTATACACTACACTAGCAGATGCACACACACTTTGTATTGCAGCACAGTGCTACATGTCAGCACACAAGAAACATAAAAAAAGAAACATATCCCAGTAAATAAAGAAGACCTTGCATGTGTTTCATTTTTAATTACAAATTTATTGCAAATATAGAAATAGATCTTTTGTACAGAAATCGCAAAGGGAAAAAATGTCAATATCAGCAACTAATAATTAAAGAAAGCAACAAGCCAAGATTTGTTCCCATCATCCAAACCTTTGTTTTGTCTTTCCCATTTGGTCTCTGAACAGTAACAAGTGTAGAGGTGAAACCAGAGGGGAGAGTCACATTAGATTTGAATAGAATACAACCATGGGACTTTTAATTTGATACAATGGCCCTTTTCAGCTCTTGCCTTTTAAGACCTCCCGATCCTGTCAACCTGGCAAGAGCCACATTTTGACACAAATGCACCATACATGTCCAAATAGGAACTGAAATCATATAAGAGTGACGTGAGAATCTGCATTGGCCTGCCTCAGGGATCACACAGATGGTGGTTATACTTTAGCACTTCAGTTATTATAATGTATATTAAGATGGTTGACGTGGTTGTGGTAGGATCACAAAAATACAGATATTTTTGAGGGGCTATTAATACTATTTATACCTATTTTCAGCTGGAACAACTTGTGAGACAGTGAAATATCTCTTCACTCTTAAGTGATGGGAAAAAGAATGAAAAAAAAAAATCTCTATATATAAGAAATGCAAAGGTTCAACCACTGTCTGTATATATTAAAGCAACTGTTCTTTTCTCAAATTTGATGTCACATTATGCAGTGTCATTTGAAAGTTGTATCCCTAAGCTTGAAGGAATTGCAGCTCAGCAGAAAGTCAAATCACTGATTACTGACTGAGCAGGTTTTGATATCCCTAATCCTTCCTGAATAATAGTTTGAATTTAAATTTATGCATCATGTCTATTTAATCTAACATCATATGTTCTTGTGGGCAAACATACACATGGAACGCTGTTGTTGCTGCAAGGCCAACACAGTCGTAGCGTTTTAAAAGATCAATCCACAGAGACATTTAATTTCCTCAATGGTCGAGGATGGCCCCTGTTCCCTGACTTCTCTCTGTGAACTGACAGACATTTTTGGAATCCGCCGAGTTTTCAATCTCTGGCACTGACAAGACCAATCGTTCTGGCTTCAGGAGTGCTACAGAATTGGAATGTGTGCATGGAATAGCAATGGGTCCCTCTGCTATCTGTGAGCACAGAAAACATTAACATTGATCAGAATGATGGGGTACTGACACTGAACGGCATCTGCTCTCACTGCAATGAGACCTTTTATCAAGTGTCACTGCTCTGCATCCGGAGGTTAGAGAAATGGAAGCTCGGAGTTACAGATTAGCCTCCAGTACCAATAAACGACTGCCTTATCTGATTACAGTGCAATTCCACCCAATTAAAACATAACTCAAACTGGCTGCTTAATATAGCATGGCCATGTTGACAAGTTGAAAAGGAGCCTTTGCCCAGAGGTTAATGCATTACATTTTCTCTTTGTAATTGACACAGGGAGGCCTCTTAAGGTTTTGGCAAAGGTGCTACGAATAAATAGGCTACATATTCAAGTTGGAGAGTCTTGTGTTATCACTGCAGAATATAAACATGGCTATGACATATGGCTTGCTGTCACTGCATGGGACCTAATGCAATAACTAATGTATCAGTGGAGCTACACTATTTGTTACCAAAACATTATTGGATGGGTACCAAATGAAATGTAGTCAAAGCTCTTTTTTAAAGGCTCCACTATGTCCATTGGAGATAATTATACTCAATTTCTCCTAAAAGTATAGTCAGTTAGGTATTTTTACTGGATATCAAATTCCCTCTGAGAATTGTTGTTTCTCTCTGTGGTCATACTGTATGCATTCATTTGAATTTCATTTCTCTAATATCAGAAAACCAGATGGTTTGGAGTGCTGTGGAACATGACGGTTCATCTTTTGATTATTTTCATAATTATAAGGACTTTTCTACGGTGCCACAGCCATCTACTGTCTTTGATCAAGTTTAAATACAATCTTTTCTGAGAACATAGAAAGCTAGTCAGCAGTAGAGTGCATAATAAACGTGTGTATGATAAAAGATCAATAATGAAAGACACATTTACAACTGACAGGGTCTAAGGTGAATTCACTTAATTAGTCAGTCAGATAGAAAACCTGCAAGCTCTGAGAGCAGAGGGCGAGGAATGACAATCACTGATTTAACTAACAGTGAGTGAGCTGAGACTGATTTGATTTGCCAGTCACTTCTAACTGATGGTTTAGGATTAGTTTAAGACCATTAGACTAAGACCACTGTGTGTGTGCCCGCGTCTGTACCCGGAAAAATTTGTACTGAATTTTTTTCCATAAAGGAGACGGCTGAGTAAAGAGAAAATACAACCACAAGCTGTGACAGGACCCCGCCTCAAGCCAAAGAAGATAGCGTCGCATGTCTGCCATGGAGAATAATGTTTGTAATGTAGAGGAATAGAGTGCAGTTTCTCATAACAGATCGATGTAAACAACCACCAGCTTCAGACATTTATATCCCCTTTTTGCACTGCACACTTTAGCCTTTGGCTAGAAGAGTAGCAATGGTACCTGCAGTGTGAGTATATAATACAATCACCCAAATGAAAACCATTAGGTGAGAATGTAAATATTAAACGTCACAGAGAATAAAAAACGGCTAAAACCTAAATGCTCAAATCAAGGTACTTGACAATACTGTATTTCAGCCCCTACAGTTTTTGTTTTCAATGTATGTCCACTCATTGTACACAACAATATATTTTTGTTTCTCAAAAAATACAGGGAATCATGCAAATATAACAACTTTTCTTTTATGTAGTACACTATGTTAAGCTTTCTCTGTTCTTAAACCTTTATAACATATATCATTGCAAGTACTAAAAGTCAGTCCCTTGATTCCCAATAACCAACCCACACCCAAAAAAACCCCCAGAACAAAATAAACAGCCAAATGAAAATAGAGAAACACACAGACATATCAAGAGATCAGGCTGAGTATAAAACATCCATAGAAGCATTTTTTTTTTAACCTTAGCATTTTTTTTTCTTTTATCTAGTGTACAAAATTCACATATATTTCACAGATTCTTTAAGTCCTTTGTCCTTCTTTGGAAAATAAACCTTGAAGAAACTGAGTTTATGCATATTGTGTAAGTGTAAATAAGCATATCTTTTTCAGCGTAAAAAGTGTTGTCATGAAAAACAGGGTCCAATCAGGTAGCAATCCTCAGCCCAATGTGGCTTACATATAGGATTTTCAAGTGCTCTTCCGCTCAGAAAACATGTTATTTGTAATTTGTGGAGGTTTCTCAACCTTTGTTTCTTTTCCACTGAGCCAGCTGGAAAACGCTGACAAAGAAATTCAAAATCCTCCCCTGCAGCCTGTACATGCACGTGTGCAGACTTAGAATAACTCACAGGCCATATTCATTTGGTATTTTAACAAAATGATTGCTCGATTAGAGATGTAAAAACATGTCAGAGTTCAACATGTGTAGTCTGTTGAAGTCTGATAGAGACTTAAAGTTGTCTTTCAACATAAACATCAAGGGCTTTTAATTCTAAGATTTTTTTTTTTTCCGCCCATTTGTAGAGTGCTTGGCAGTTGAAGAGGAAGTGTTGGCAGTGACCAAGAAATCAGTCATGCAAAGACATATTTCATTTGTCTCAACTGACTTCTGTTTCAATTCTTTAAATAAATAGAAATTTACATTAGAGCAACATAAAAAATGGCATGCATTTAATTTAATTACATAAGGAGACGCACAGTATGGTCTCTCCATTTATCAAATTTGGCACATTATCCACACTGGCTAATGTCAGTGCTAATACCTGCCTGTCACCTGCCTTAAAATGAAGTGGAAATGAAACTGTCCTCCTTAAGGCTTGTGAGAATTTCTGAATATGTTTTGAGAGCTGTTCTCTTCCCACAATATGCTTCTGTTATGGGTTTTGACTCATTTTAAGCCTCCCACCGATTCTTGCATGGTTAGTTTTGGTGAAGCCATGCCTCCACATCTTTTATCCCAGTCTGCCTGCAAAATTTCTCTCTCATTATTCTCTTTTCTCTTTAAGACCTTGCACATTACCTGCCTTTCAGGAAAAGTCATTTTAGTTTAGTCAGACTGTGACTCATTCTGACTCACCCTCTAATGTTTTGCCATCTACACTTAGTGTGTGTATCTGTGTGTGTTGGGGAGTTGAGACAGAGAAATGTTTAAAAACCACTCTAATATGCCACATAATCAACAGCCTACAAATACTAAAAAAAAAAAACTAAAAATTGTGTAATTACTCAACATTATTTCATTCTTTACAAAGCTATCTTGCTGCTCCCGTCTCTCTCTTGATGATTGCTTTTGATCTGCCAGTCCGCATTGCTATCATAGGTTTAGGCCTATATATTATCATCCAAGTTTTGCTGTAATGTGGTAATAAACATAATGTGCATTGTAATATCCTGTACAATAGGACTGGTGCTATTATTTCTATGACTACTATAACTCATAACATATAGTGGATTCTTGTATGCATATAAACACACTGGATGTTGTGGCATTGCTGATGGCATTTCTTCTTCAGTTTAAGAAGGTGAATGATATTACCCCGATCTTTTTGTATTGATGATGATCGCTCACATCAGAGAGTGTTTCAAGTCAAACTTTTTATGCATCTTCACTAATGGAAGCATTTAACTCTTTGACTAATTAAGAAACTGATTATGCATTAATCCACAGCCCATTTCGGACATTGATTCCTCTTTTTTAAGTTCAGTTTAATTGGGCCAGGCTTAAGGGAGCATCAAAGGATTAACATGTTAGACACTGAAGCTGAAAGCGTCTGTGATTTTCTGGTCGTATACAGAGATAGGGGAGGCAACCCGAGTCAGCCTCCTACAAAAGGATTAAACATTAATAGCACATTAGATGGCTTTCTCACATCCGGCTCTCCCGTGGCTCTGAGACAAACAACAACGACACTGCTACAAAAAATAACATGTATAATGACATTGCTAATGTTTTAAGAAATATTTGCAACCACAGCAGAAAAGTGCATTTTTAATAATTATCCCCTAAGCTCCAGGGCCAATTAACCGCACTTTTTGGTCTAAACTACCAATTATTACTTTGCTTAGGGAGAGCAAACAACAATAAACAGCAGAAGTTTATTTAGGATGTGCAGCTCTGACCACTTTAGGGTTAAAAAAAAACAGTTGCAGCAAAGTTTTTCAGCCTCTTTAGTTTCACTTGTCATGTTTGGATTTTGTTTGAACTAGTCTTCATTTCCATTTTGCATCACCCTCTTGTGGTTGTTTTGGCAGCAGGCTTTCAAGTAATTATGATGAGAAACACAATATCCTCTCCAACTACTGTGTGTTGAGTGATCAGATCGCAATAGCGCAGTCGCACTCAACTGAGCTGTGGTGAAAACAGTGTTTATAAATCATTAGAAAGATTGGCACTTCTTACACTGGCATTGAAAATGATCTCAATTGGGCCAGTAGTGCTGCATCATTACAGTCATTCAGTAAAACAAATGTTTGAATTACTTCTGATGTCACTGAGCAGAAGAGCACTTGAACATACACCTGTCTCCTGGAAATCTGTTTCCTAAAAAACACCAATTGATCTGTTAACTATGTTAATTAAAATAGAAAATGTATGAAATTAAAAGCCATCCATGAAAACAGTAATTATCAGGATTTTATGTCACATTGTATTTTGTCAGGTAGATGGACATAAATGGCAGCTGAAATGATGATCAATCCTGATATTACTTAACATCTCTGAATTGGTTGTTACACGTATCCTCTGTGTCCATTTCTGTAAACTTATTATGGCAGTTGAGGATCTGGAGAGTTGAACACACCAAGGTTCTTCTGTGGGATTTGGTACTCTTGGAACATACCAGCAAAGAAAATCCTTTCCTCTGATACAGTATAGTGATAGTCTGAGTCAATCACTTTAACAAGTTCCTTTGGAAACTTTGATATCTCAGATGATAGGAGATCAGTGGGAGACGGAAAATTTCCAAGCCTGTATGTTCATCACACGGTGCTTTATCATATAAAGAAGGCGGATGAGGTGGTGCATCCCAGACAAACTATTACTGACAGTGAGGCCCTTGATCTTATGTGGTCTATTATTGTAAACACTCACAACAGAACACTGACTCCGAGGAATATGACCTCTAACTGTATGCAAACATTGTAATAAAACAGGGAAAAAAGAGACAGGGATCGATGTTTTATGAAAACAAAGAAGGAAGAAATACATAGAAGAATATGGAGATACCATCTCACAACATCCTTTAACATCTGCATACTCATTCCCACTCAACCTGCATCTACTCAAGGCCAAATGAACATCATCCAAAGTATGGATCAAAATTTAAAAAAAAAATATCCTGAAATTGAATTTGTTACTATAACTTATTTTATCTTGAATATAGCCCTAAACAAAAATGTGGAGCAAGGACCACTTATTCAGTTTTCACATTTTTAGGGTAAGATGTCTCAGATTGTGTATGTTAGCTGATTATGCAAAAGGCTGCGCAGCACTTTGGGTAAGCAGCCTTTTGTCAGAATGTCAGGAAATGTCACTATCCTTGAAGACAATCACAAGCAGATCATTCCAATATTAGACCAGGTGGGGGAAAAACACTATACATGAATGGAGATTAGATTATGACTGAAGAGGCACTGCGCTACTGTGGTATATCTGAGCATCACAGTCATGTGATGTATGTCTGGGAAAATACAATGAACATTATTGTTATTTTTGCATTTTTCCATGCCATTAATAATCTAGTATGGGTTACACACAGACAGCCAGCCATTGGGCAAGATATTCACAAGTATTAATTGAAGTCAATTTGGTCATATACAATAAAATCTGACAAGGCATGCCAACACCCACTTACACTGACCACTGTACCACACAGCCACACACACAATCATGAGGCATAAAGTGCAAGTGAACATGCCTGTCACAAGTTGGCTAATTAAGTTATCAATAGACAACAATAGTACTAATGTCCAGAACAGAACAGAGACATTGGCAGTAATTAAAAGGGTCCTTTCCGTCTGTGCCTCATTCAATTTTAATGTTAGAGAAAGGATTTGGAATGTACTGTGGTTGTCACATTGAATGATGAAAACAGATTTCCTCTTAAATTGCTTGTAATCTACTTACATTCACAGTGGCTGCAGAAAATAATTGATATCCTTGCTTGTCTTCCTTTTTTTTGTCCCTCTACACCCTTTCTCTCTTTCAATTTCTCTTGGTCTCTGTTACACATAGGTCACATCTCTCCTGCCATTTTGCAAGGAGATTGTGTGAGCTCATCTGACACTATCAGGTAAGTAACATCTAATTACCTTCACAAAGGGAAAATTATTTTGGCCTCTGTATTCCTTCAAATTATGCTTATAAAACCTGAATCCGATCATTACTTGGGTAAATGCTGTTTAGGGCATCTGTGGGACAACATTCTTTACATCACTCATTGAATCATGCAATTGTGTTAGTTAAGAAAGATGTGTTGAACACTTTGGGGTGCAATCACAGTACTATTACAGGCTATGGTTAGATCTCTCTCTCTCATGATTTCTTTATGCAGCAGGACCTTCAGACCCACTTAACTTTTTTTTTGCATTGTTCATTTCTTTCTAGTTTCTTCCTTCTTTCTGTTTGACAGATGCTATTGAAATGCAAATACCTCAGCCACATGAAGAATCTCATGGAAGAGAGATAGGGCCTATATTTGACAATTCTGTTCACTAATCGGCATGACAGCCCACCTTCACTAAGAAGTCTAAACATATCCAAGTGCACACTGCAAATTGATACAGCACCCAAGAATAGGAAACAACATCTTGTATCACACAGACCATAGCTGAAGTGATGGGTATTCACATTTACCTTCTGTGATTACCCATAGATGAAAAACATGGCACTGATAAAGACAACCTAAAAGATCACAAAACGTGATCACTCAACGAGTACTAAATTACACAGTTGGCTTTTGCTCCCTGTGCTATAAATAAAACCCACAAACATTAAATGAGAATAATCCAGAAATGGTGCTACAATGAAGTGTAAAATAAAACACCATAATGACTCTCATTTCCCAGGCACAGTTTCACAGTCCGTGCACTTAGCACAATATTCTATACACCTAGCATGCCGGAAAAAACCCCAAAGGCGAAATGTTGTCCTACATTTTTCTTCCCATGAACCTAGCAGAAATAGAAGTATCCAAACTCTTTTTCCTACAATGTTTAACTCTGGTCCCCCAGTCAAAGCTTCTGCTGTGCTGACACACCCTTCCAATAATCAAGGATGTCATGCAGGTCCTCGCCTTTAGCGAACTGCACCTTTTTTCGAAGGGCATTTCCGGCCGTCACATAACAGGCCTCATCACGCTGGCCTTTGCGATAGGGACGAAAGCGCTCCCAGATCCGCAGTGAGCTCTCTGAGGAGTACTCTGGGCTGGAGGAGTAGCCAGAGTAACTGGAATGGTGGTGAGCAGGCGAAAGCTGGGAGTAAGATGCTGCATCCCTACGGGAGCGCGTCAGCGGCTTTAGGAAGGAAACCCTCTGGGCTGGGGAGCCCTGGTGGGAGCCTTCATAGTAGAGAGCTGGGACGGAGTGGCGGTGCTCCGAGCAGTGGTAGTCCTGCTGCACCTCCAGCTGCTGCTGCTGCTGCTGCTGCTGTTGCTGTTGTTGTTGTTGTTGTTGTTGTTGTTGTTGCTTTTGATGGCAATGGTGTGACTTCTGGTTGTCCTGATGGGCACCAACACCACCACTGTCGCAACCACCACCACCCCCTCCACTGCAGCTCATACCCCCTACTAAAGACAGCCTCTCCAGGGGCTCCCCACAGCCAACTGGACTGGCCCGTTCTTGGTACTGCTGCTGTTGCTGATTACAGGCATCTGGGCTCCTAGGCTCAGGAACATCCAGGCTATATACTCTAGCTCCTCCACGGTCCCTATCTCGACCCATGGAGCCACAAGAGGTGGTGCTGCACTGTTTCTTGACAGCATTTACAATAACCACAGCTGCATCTGCACTCATTTGTCGCTGAATGGGACGTACAGCATTGGCTGGAGGAGGGGGCCTGTAGGGGGGACTGACCACAAAGCCACCACCACTGATCCCTGGGCGCTCAGAGAGAGGGGCATTCAAGGCAGGAAGTGGAGGTGGAGGTGGAATTTTGTTGGGAGCAATGACTTGGCACGTCTCTGTCACCCCTTGGGAGAGTGGGATTAGGCCACGAGTAAGGGAGGACGTGGTTGTAGGTGGAGGGGAGGTGGGATTGGAGGAGCCTGAAGGGTTAGTAGAGACCCCTGAAGCAGCAACGGCTGCTGCGTCCAGTTTCAGTGCATCAATACAGTTGTTAATGATCTGGTTAACCTTGTCCACCTCCATGGCAATGGTGGAGATCTCTGATGCAGAGCCATGTCCATCATCATCTGAGTCATCCCCAATATCAGTCCCATCATCGTCCCTCAAGTCTTCCCCCCGCATCCCTCCGTGCCCACCATCTCCCAACCTCTCCATCCCTGCTCCTCCACTTCTGATATCCATATAGTTTCCTTTACTTGTAGCCATGGCCTCTGAAAAAGCAGTGGCCATCTTTTCCACCTGTGGGATAGAGGAAAGTCTGGAGGAACTGGTATTGGCTGAGTGGAGCATTCCAGAGCTAGAAGATGTGGACATGGGAAGTTTGCCTCCATGGTGGTGCTGATACTGGTGATGTTCTCTGGACTGCTCCTGAAGTTTGTGGACTGCTGATGGATCATTTGCCACGGCAGCTGCCACCTCCGGTCCATAGCGCATTTCCAGTATAGTTTTCTTGACACAGATGGACTTCTTCTTCTCATCATGCATGCGTTTCTTACGCAGACAATAGTAGACCAGGCCTAAAACAATGAGCATGCCAAAAAGGCAGCCCACAATGGTCATTATGTAGTGAGTAGTGGTCGACGGTGTGGGGAGAATCTCATCTGGATTTTGAGCGCGAGTGGAAAACTGGAGGCAGGTGTGATTGTAACGTTGAGAGTTGCGAATGGATGCTACGCAGAAGGTGTAATTGGTGTGCGGCTTGAGCTTGTTGAGGGTGATCATCTCCTTTTTGTTCTTCAAGTTCATGACATCAGACACAAATGTGTGGTTGTACTGTGTTAGAATATACATTTTGCTGTAGGGCCTTGGAATCTGCACAAGAAGTGAAGCTGATGACAAAGAGACATGATGGAGCTTGATACTGGGAATGAAGCTGTGTTCAGTAGATGAGGAAGAGGTGGTGGGCTGGTGGTACGGCCCCACAGCACCAAACATCTCTGGTCCGATCCCAGAGGGACCATCCAGATCTGGTGGGAGAGAGGTCATCCCTGGAATCATCACACCATTTCGACAGCGGGAGTACAAAATGTTTTTGGCATTGCGGCCGGCATGGCCAGCAGCGATGGGACTCAGTAAGGGGAAGCCAAACATCTCCCGAGGCGTCTCACACTGGAGGCGGTCATAGGTGTGTGTGACATTGTTGAAGGACTCCAACCAAGTTAGGAAGCTGTAAAGGTCACAGCCACAATGGAACGGATTCGCTGCCAGTTCGCACACCATCAGCCGACTGAGAACTGTGAATGTAGATGGATCAATGTGGGCAAGTTTGTTGGATGACAGGTCAATGCTGCTGAGGCTTGGGCACTCCCAGAATGCATTGCTGGCTATAATCTCAATGAGGTTGTGTTGGAGGAAGAGGCATTGCATGCGGCCAAGCCCTCTCATCATACCCTCAGTTAAGTTTGTCAGCTTGTTGTAGCCCAGTTGAAGAACCTGAGAGAAAACACAAAAAATAATATCAGGACAACTGTATTTCTTTTTGCAATGTGGGTCCAGTTGTACTCATCATTTGTGCAGCTGATTACTCCACTTTGATTCAATTTATTTGCTGAGATTTAGTCACGCTGCAACATTTTCGAGAACAGAGTTCAGGAGGGCAAGCAACACAGGTGGTCTAAACATTTTGTGTCATTGCTTTGTTGTGCACATCAGCACTTTTTATATGCAAAGTATAATTATGACAGACATTTCAGGCTCCCTCACTTTCAATTTCATGTCCTTATACTGTAGGTAGCTTAAACAGTATGGTAAAATTGAGGTTTTATTGACAACCTGTGCGATTGTCTCACTGTTTTACGTGTCCCGTGGACTCTCCTTACAGTAAGCAATCCCACAGATTTCATGAATTAAGTTGTAACCAATAAGTAATACGATAAACAATAAAGTATACTTAATGCCTAACTGGGAGACTGTGAGAAAGTGCCACATATGAGTGAGTACTTTTTTTTGTGACTACCAGTACATTCAACCCCATATCTGAGTTGTTAGTGATATTATGCCTGCCACTGAGTATGGTCTCCTTCTAAGGCATGTTTTCATGTATTCGGCAAAAAATTCAATATACTAAAATGTTGCATTAAATTTTCAAATAAAATATAGAAATTCCCCTGAAATGTAGTTCAATGGCATGTTAAAGAATTAAGCATCTAATTTCTGGAAGTACTTTTTTCAAAATTAATCAAAATCTTTCTCACACTGTAGCCAAAGGGAACATGCCAAACAAAACAAAGGTCAAAACAAAGGTCAAACAAAGGTCTAGTGCATTGTGAACTGCATACTTGTGTTAAGTTGAAGGCTTTATCATTTATTCCCCTCTCACCTGTAGGTTGGCTTGTCCTGCAAAGGCTCCGTCCTCTATATAGCTGATTTCATTCTTGGTGAGGTTGAGGTCAGTCAGGTTGGTGAAGCGGTACATGGAGCTGAAGAGCACAGCTTTCAGCTTGTTCTCATTCAGTCTCAAGTCATGGACCGTGTTGTTGATGTGCTGTGGGATAGTCTCATACGGTGGCTGGTTCTGACTGCAGATGGCCAGCCACACATAGCCTTTGTCTCCCTCAATGAGCCAGCAGTCCCCGTTGACCATGTTGGGAAAGTGGAAGAAGAACAGGAGGGAGGGGATAACAAGAAGGACAGTGGAGGTGGTAGAAGCACCCTGCATGATGCTGATGAAGAAAGAGGGGATGCTATAACTATTAAGGAAATAAACGTTGGGGCAGGCAGGAAGGTTGCGTTTGTAGGAGAAAGAGAAGCAACAAAGATCACTGGGAGGAATTTGGAAAGAGGAGAAGGGTCCGGGTTGGGTGTAGAAAAAGGGGTAAAGGCTTCACAATGCCAGTCACAGCTCTATGGTTATCATCGTGATTAGCAGGGGACCCGTTTTATGTCATATCTTGTTGGGCTGCAATGCGGGGTGACATAGCTTGTCTTCATACTCTCTCCTTAGACTCAAATGGATGGACCTGTGGAGTAATGGAGAATCTGTAGAGGAGAACAAGAAAAGACACAAGAAGAAAGCAATGTAGTTAGTTAATTATTATGAAACATGATGTCAAAAGCAAAATTTTATTACCTGTTTTTAAAGTTTTTATTTATGTTTTATATAGATATCATATTGCCTGCGCTTTTGTAACGGAGTCAGTACTTTGTACTAAAGAATGACAATAAACAATCTTGAATCTACTGTAAATGTATGGTACAGGGTAAATAAATTCAGACTGCACCAAATTCCTGTAACTTTTCATTGCCTAAGAATTATTCTATTCTCTGAATCTGCAGGCTTCCCAAAATCAATCTCAATTTTCCTCAGGGCTTGTTCCACAATTTCTTCTTCAGCTGTTTTTCTTTCTCATCATGTTAATTTTATGCAAGCTGGATTGTCCCAGCAGGTCCTCCTTTAACCTACTGCATCTGCACTTAGTCATTCCCCCTTGTGCTCCACCTCGTAATGCTATGAGGTCATCAAGCTTTGCCTGACACCTATGTGCGCCTGCCAATCTCTCCTCCGCACTCAGAGGAGAGGCATCCTTTTTTTAGACACGAAGTGAAGCATTAATCACCCAAATACTGACAGCACATTGTCTCCACAGACATTCCTTGTTATGACACTATCCTGCCAAAACCTAAGCTCTGTATCCCATCTGCATGTCATTTGAATAGCAGTCAAGCGTTTACATAAGGAGAGGATTAGCTGCCTGTTGCATCATGACAGACATTGTCCTCTTGCCGGCTCAGCAGCTGGGGAAAACATACTTACAACTACACACACATTACACCAACATGGGACACATGCCCTCAGATAAATGTGTATGTGTGCAGACTCAAGCACATACATGTCCTTATATAAGAAGAATGTATATGCACACAGGCACTTGTACAGATATACAAGTCAAAGCTATCAAGACACACAAATGGCTGTCTAATACATGACACAATACAGTTTATCTATCTGCCTGTAGTGTGTGTAGTGTTCCCCAGGTCCTCCTCTTTCATCTAACATCCTCTCCTTTTTACATTCTCTTGATTTCTATCATCATCTCATCAAAACACCAAAGAATATATCTCTCTGTCTTTCTCTCTGGGGAACAGTCCAAATTTCTTCTTTGTGCTCCAAATTCAGACTTCTTTCTAAGACCAAGAGAGAATTGAACTAATTCCCGTCTATTCCAGTCCACGTTCCCTGGAGGTGCCAGCAGAGAATCAGGTCCATCCTCTTTTTTAATCTACTTATTACTGTAGAAAATTGTAATACCTAAAGCATGTGTGAAATTTTACATCATCATGTAGATCTAATGACCTTAGGCATATGCTAGATTACCTGTCTCTACTTATTAGGCAGAAACAGGGGAGAGGACATGCATAGTAGTCAATGTGGTCTCTAATGTTTGTGTTTGACAGATGGATATATGCAAAAAGCTCAATTAAAATGCATATAATCTGGTCAAAAGTAGACAGCTAGAAATACAGGTACCAATGTACCCACAAATCACTATAGACACTTTCAATTCAGATCACTGAAGCCACCCTCAGGGGTGGTTAGCATGATTACATGTAATGTGATTTGATAACAGTCCTTGACTGCTTTAAAATGACCACTTAGTCAACTTGGTGAAGCAATAAACATCTCAATCAGGGTTAAGATAATCAACATCTTATCATGGTATGCTAAAAATTTGGGCAAAGTTTTCAAGTTTGTACCTGAAATGATGTCGATCAGCAGTTCTCTTTTTGCTGTTAAGTTAGGAACAGTTTGGTATATTATAACAAATTGTGTTTAGAGGTGCCCAGATTTCTGACATCGATGTAGGATATCTTAAAAAAAAACTGGGCTGAAGATCAGTGATGATCAGGATTCACAGTCCAATGATTTAACATTTTCCTTAACAGACTTTCAGGCATTTTCATTTCCATGGCACCGGGCTGTGTGATACAACTATTAGGTCAAAATAAAATAAACCAGTCAATCAAATTGTATGATCACTTCTCATAAACACTACCACAATTCAGATCAGCAAAAATCCAAAAATCCTTTGTGAGTACAAAGATCTTTACCACTCCAACACCTGCACACAATACACTATAGACATCCCTCTTTTTATCCCTCATTTGTTCCACTGTTCCTGCAGTACATGGATGTATTGGGACACTCCCTTAGAATTGATTGTCTGAGGTTTATTCCTTTCACATGAGACGTGATCTCATTTGGTGCTCCACATAGTGAAACCCAGAGGGTTCACATATGGGAGGCAGGAAGCACTGCATGTGTGTGTTTGGGGATATGATTACATAATTAGAAATATGGGACATGCAGAACACCTGTCTCAAAGGGAAGGAGCATGACTCTTGACACCGAGTATGTAAGTATCAAAGTGTAGGACAGAAGATCAGACTTTTTCCTTCACTGCTGCTGTGGGTTAACCTCATTTTTATCAGCATTTTACATAACGCATGTTTAGCCTTCATGTTTCAAATAAAGATCAGCAGAGATGAGGTCATGCAGTTGCTGCTTTAGTCTGCCCTCGGATGATATGATGTTAAGCCGCATCATACACATTACATAGGGGACACTTCTTGCCTCTTTTAATGGCAGTCAAGTCATTTTGATTCGTACTTGTGGAACAAATACAGTCATTTAATCTGAGTAGGTCACAGCAGCAGAAATCTAGGAAATTAACGTGTGAACAGGTGGTGCAAGAGTAGCTGCAGGTGTCTGAATGGCCTACTTCCACCTTTTCCAGAAATACATCTGGTAACACAAATCCTCCATTTTTAAAAGCCTTAAGGACAATAGTCACACCAGTGGTACAGACAAGAGCGAACTGCTAACTCACTAGCTGGCTTTTACTGTGTTTCTCAGTCACAATAGCTCTTGGAGCCTCTCTCTATTTTTTCTACTGTTCTGTTTATGTCCCACTTGGCATTTTGTTCACCTTTTTGTTTTAACCTTTATTTAAAAGCCTCTATTCTGCAGGAACACCATGATCATACTCACAGTTACACACATTCATACCTGGAAGTTGTCCAGTACAACCACAGTCTGATCTGCCAGCCACTGAGCAGCTCCACTGGAGCATCAGGGCTTAAGGGCCTTGCTCAAAGAGGGAGGGGCAACCACTGCTTTTTCACTTTCTCCACCCAGATTTATCCAGGGATTGTACCGACGACCTTCCCGTCACAAGCTCACTTCTCTAACCTTTAGGCCAGGTCAAAGTTCACCGAAGTTGAACTCAACGTGAAAAATTTGTGCAAATTTAATCCACTGATCTCAGCAATTGTATTGTAACAACTTGAATTCATTGTGGAATTTTACCATTTGAAATGCTGGTGTGACCAGGCTTTGATCCTGTAATTGAATTACTGTTATGAGGAAATAATTGTGTTACTAAATGAACATTTATTGACACACTTAACCACTGAGTGTAGGTATTGTTTGTTATAGCAGTCCATCCAAATTCAAGTGCTATACTTGGGAACTTATTAGTATCATTCAAACACATCTGTACACAATCTGAAGAATTAAAACACTGAGCAAGGATAGCTTTCTCATCTGCAAGTCCTATGTTTCAGCCGATGTAATAGCCAAAGAATAAATTCTGCTGAGTGCGTCACATAAAGTACAGAGGCTAAACTTTTTCATCATGTGTTTTCCCATTAACATAGCCAATATTCAGTAATTGTTACACATACGATAGATTTAGCACATTCAATTTTCCCAAACACATTCAAGATCAGTTTTCTTTCATCTTCAGAAACAACATGTGGATGCAAAACACCTTGTGAAGGACGAAACATACAGTGTAAATCCTTGTGCCTTTTTAATCCAAACACACACACACATGCGTGCACGTGCACACACACACTTCATCAGACCCCTGCCGTCATGTCTTACGGATCTGGGTTATTCAATGTACATGCTCGTATTGATCCTCACTGTTGCCATGGAAACACACTTATGATTGACGGTGCCAGTTAAGTGTAATGCTAACAGAATAGGATGTTGTTGGCATACACATCAAATCAATGTCTCTTCCGCTTCATTAGCCACAATGATGGAACTCTCCTTAGTGAATTCTAATAACATCCAATGAACATCGAGTGTGACAGGTGTTTGAATTGGAGAAGGTCCATATCTCGACTCTTGGAGCTGAGCCACTGTCGGTCCGAATGTAAATTTATTGACTCGGACCCTTTGTGCTGCTGGCTGCATATGATGGTGTCATTTTGAATCGTGTCACCTGAGAACTATATGTGCTCACTGAACTGACATGTCAAAACAAAGAGAGACAGATTTATGCTGTCTTTGAAAGGACATGGCACTGTGTCTTTCAGTCAATTTGTGGTCACAATATGTTTGTAATTAGTGTCTGATTTACTCAGGCAGCAGCTCATTACACAATTGGACAAGGACCATCTGCATTCTAGGTGCATTTTGAGAGCTAAGAAGAGCACTAAAGATTTACCTGAGGCCAGCGAGTTCAGAAAAGAAATCAAATTGTAGTGATCCTGAAACAGAAATGCTAATTAATTAAGTAATAGCATTCCAAAACATTTACTGAGGCTGCAAGTTAACTAACTGAAAATATTATTTTGTCATCCTTTACTGAATGCATTACAATAATAATATTCTTATGAGTTTGTAGAACTTATAAAGTAGGAGTGAACCGCTATGACAAACTTGACTGAAATGTCAATGGAATTCTTTTATGTTTGTTTTGAATTATAGAACTTTAATGACAACAGTAATTAATAAAACAAGTTATACAAATACACTGATAAGTAATTTCATATGCTTTTTGGGGCATATGAACATGGATTCATATTTTATATGCGAGTGTTAACGCCCTACACACAGCACAATGACATTTCCCCAGTCAGCCACAACATCCGTGTTTGCTGTTGCTGGTGTTTGCTTTAAAAATAACAAAATACAAAAACATAAACAAGGCTAGACTTCTGTTACTAAAAAACATAAATAAATAAAACTAAGAGAGGAACTATCACGGAGATTTCCTGCCAGGTACTTTAAAGAGCATCAAATAAAACTCGAAAATCCCACTGGATTAGATGACAATAGAATATAGTTGAAGTTTGATACAGCAGTTGTTTATCAATTTGTTGTTTACCAACATCCAGTGAATATTTTGGCAGGTGCTGAAAAGTCTGGCTGTCAACATTTTACTCTCTTTTGACACCCTTGTGACTGGCTGCAATCAATGTAATCTGGCGTACCTAAACAGCCATTCACAGTGTACCTTTGAAACAGTTTTGGAAGAGAAATGAAATGCTATAAATCAGAGAAAAGATCATAGGATGGTGCCTGATGATTTTTATATTGATGTTTCGCCCAGACCTGGTTTCTGATTGACTGATACTCATAGCGACTGAGTATTCACACTCTCACTCTATTCATTCTGATGCTATAGAATTGATTTCATTCTACCATTAGTCAGAGGATCTTAGACAGACTTAAAAGATTGATTTAAAATGGGTGTGTCTAGCAATGCAAGTACTGATTTCAAGCAGCGAAAACATATACAAAGTTAACAGGATGGTATCACCACTGGAATACTTTTAAGGGCATGCAGTCATAAAAATTCTTAGTGTGTTTCCATTGTAAGGTCAAACCTATTGCTTCTTTCTTCAGACCAATGAGGAATTTGAACTGACAACCCCTCTGATTGTCCACAGGCTGATGTCAAGACCTTAATGAATCCTGTGTTTATTCACTACTGTGATTTGGGGCAGACTTGAGTCACTATGGTAACTGTTATACTAAAGTGTTTGATGGGGGGGTTTGGCTGACGGCTCACATATTTTCATGGCAGAAGATGTCATCTACACGCACACGCACACACACACACACACATACATCATCATCATCATCACCATCAAGTAGCCTATTACGTAATGTATGCTATAAATGGCCACAGTGATGTCTTTTCATGAACCTGGGCAGGAGAGGGAACAAAAGCACAACTTCTGCAGGAGCAGAGCGAAGGACTTGGATTATGCCTAAAAGACAGTGTAGATGGCTTTTTAGCATGTACTGTAGCTGAAAGTATGTGTGTGTGTTTGTGCATTTTCTGTGAGTACAGTGACCAGTTTCCCTCCCTGGCATTTGACTGACAAACTGTTCATCACAAACAACCCCACAGACAAGAATCACCTAAAACTCTTTGTTCTGTTATCTTCCTCCAACTCCAATCCTCTCTACTCCCTCCCATGCATCTTTCCCTCTATCCCTTTTTGTCTCTCAACTCCTCTAACCCCTTCACAATCCTTCATATTTGTTCTTGTCTCTTGATTTCCTTCAGTTTGTCTCCTCTTCACCTCTCTCGGTCAAGGCAGATGGCCACCCACCCAGAGCCCGGTTCTGCTTCAGGTTTCTTCCCATTAAAAGGGAGTTTTTCCTTGTCAGTGTCGCCAACTGCATGCTTATGGGGGAATGTTGGATCTCTGTAAATAATATTGTGAAGAGTATGGTCTAGACCTGCTCTATATGAAAAGTGCCCCGAGATTTGGCGCTATATAAATAAAATTGACTTGACTTGACTCGACTCTCCCTCTCCTCGTATCGCTCTCTTTCCATCACTGTTGTTATACTTGCTCTCGTCCAGGCCAGTTCCCTGGAGTACAGTCAGCGTGATGCAGAGAGGTTGGGGCTGTGAGCAAAACACTCTCTTTCCTCTCCACTTCACACAGGGCTTAGAGATGAGACAAACACAACTACAGACAGATGAGTGGAACAGATGATTTCTCAGTGGCCATAAGATGAACCAGCTAAAGGCGAAGGCACTACTTTGTTAAGCACTTCACAACAAAATGTTGCTTGTTGACTCTTGGCAGAGCTTAAAGATCTCTATTTGTTTGTCTAAGTGTGCCCCTGCATATACAATAAGTCTGTATATATGTTTTTACAGTATTTCTCTGCAAATGAAAACCTATATAAATTAGTGTTTTGACCATCTCACCTTTATTCCCATGTCTTGAGCAGCTATTATTCACTTGAGTAGGATAAAAATAAATATAATTAATGAAGAAGAAGAGAATGGAAAGGAAATGGACTGACAAGACAGAGAAGGCAGTAAGAGAGAAATCTGAGACAGAACTGATGAGGCGTTGGTTTGATCTTCGATTCCTCCACAATCTCCGTTTTTCTAAGCCACAAAGAGCAGAGACCAAGTCACAGACACTGAAACACAAATCACCTTGGATGCACTGTATTATGATGATGATGATCCAGGCTGCAAAAAGCACAACAAGGAATGAAAGAGATAGCAGGGGAAACAGTGTTCTAACTACCTCTCTCTGGTTTGATCTATAATTCATATCTCATTGTCATGTACGCCTTGAGAAGATCTTTTCAACTTGTGTCTCCTTTTTTGTGCATGTCTCACTTTTTCTCCGCCCTTCCTGACCTTCTTGGTTTGTTTGTGTCTGTATCTGTTTGCCAATGTCCGACGTTTAGACCTCTGTCATCTGTGGTTGCTCATGCATGACATCATATCCATTTCCTGGATGCCTCCCAGGAAGAAGAAGTGATGCAATGAAGCGTGGCAGAAAAGGGCCCGAAGGTCTGGGACTAAATGGAGCGGAGCAACTAAGCACCCCGACTGACATATCACCTATATCACCACTACTACCATGCTTGTTTTTCTGTCTCCCAAATGACTGGGCGCATGGCCAGGGGACCTGGTCACTTTGTGGGGTTGGGCCTGTGAGATGATGGGGCAGTTGGACAAGGGTGCATATCACCCAGAGATGGGTTTACAAGGCTAGAGAGGGTTGGAGGTTGAAATTCAAGAGCAGTTACAGCAACCATGTAGAAAGAAGCAGATTGTTTTTGCTAGAAGCTAGGACAGGATTTGGGGAATAGCAGCGTAGAGAGAGGCAAGACGTGTGGCTTGGATATGGGCCACACAGGGGCTAAGGGGAAAACCGAAATTGGATGATGTGAACTTCAAACGGCAGTGGGGATAACTCAATGATTGAGGTCAGAGAAATGTCAGAGATCCCAGCCTGGGCAATGATGCCATTGAGGGCACAAATGAGTCCTGGTCCTGTGATAGAAAAAAAGGAGAATGCCCTCTAAGGTACAAACATGTAAACTTACATGCCTAAACAGATGTGGATTATGGTGAGTAAAGATCTCTGAAACATTTTTGCTGGCTCTCAAGAAGAGTCACTGGGGCTGAAAATCGTGCTTAGAGATCCACGGTGTATTTTGTTTAGTTAGAGGTGGCAGCCTAAATATTGGGGAAGCAAGTTTTAATCTCATCTGTTAGTAAAATCTGCAAATCAACAGTCCTCCACTGCCTTCGATAGATGAGAGGCTCAACAAGTCTGAAAGGCTTGAAAGGTCTCTGAACAGAGAGACCTCCAAGATGGGTCGGCGATAGAAAAAAAACAACACCAAAAAACAACAACTGTCCATTAAGCCAATACTTAACATATAGATCACCAGAAAAAAGTCAATCACGTAATAGGGTGCCAAATCAATGACATCAACTGACAGTAACGTCTTGAGTCCAATGAGGCAACACATATCTCAATGTGGTTTCAATGGACAGAGATGTGAATAGATAATCAACAAATGGCCATAAAGGAGAGCCAAAGGGGTTTGAATTTCATGACCAACTGACATCAGACCCCTCAATAAGACTATGGGATCAATGAATATGGATGACGAAACAGAAAATTTTGTTCAGCTATCTGAGGTAGAGTCAATTTCTGGATCCACCACAACCAACCAGAGGAGCAGGCATGGCTTAAATTAGACATCAACAGACCTGGGGTCAGATGCATAAACGATGGGTATGCACAAAAACCTTGCATACCCCATTTAACGCACATAAACTGGTACTTATAAACACAGAATGTGTGGTGAGAATGTGCGCACCTCATGCATTCTTTAGACCAAGCGTACATGTTTTCCCAAAGTGATCTGAGGGTGATGTGCTGAGGTGGAGATAAAATATAAGGTGAGAGATGGAATCTTTTTTATTTTGTCCTTAGTTGTGTCACACCTTGTAAAGTTGGTTTAGCTTGAGCACTACAAACTACTCACCGATTACATTTCTGAGATATCACTGCCGATGATGGTTTACAGGTCCATGTGATGAATTAATGATATGGACAGTATAAAGAGACGCACTGCCATACCTAATGGTCGTGCATAATGACTGTTCTTCTGTTGTAGAACCTTGGCGGTGCAACGCAATCAGTGAAACAGCTCTCTTTCTTTCCTGTTTGTTTCATTGACAGGTGTACAGACCGGTAGAGCAGGCGGTGAACTTATATGAAAACAGTTTGTTCAGTGCGTGTCTTCATCTGTTTATGGCTAATTGTGGGAGTGGACATGAGGCTCGCACACATGTGCCCAGTTCCTCAATGACTGAGATTTATAAAACAGAACCATGCATATGTATGAATTTATAAATCTGTCGAAAAGAATGCGTATGCACATTTCTGGCTTTGTGCGTACACACAGTTTTAGTCATGAATCTACACAGAGTTACATGCATCTGGCCCCAGGTTGCAGCTAATGAAAATGACTGTGCGGTGCCTTTACACTGGATAAACTACCTATCTACTAAAGCCCCAATCAGACAGGATTTATTTCTCCAGGGGAGGAGATTTCAATATTGCATGCACTGATCAGTAGTTTTAATCCAATAGAAGTACATATTATGTGGAAACAGGGCTTACTACCTCTGAGCTCTAATAATCAGAAAGTTATTGAGTTATTGATCATAATTCATCACTTCTCTCTTGTGCGTTTTTATTGTAACATATACAATGTCTAGGTAGTTGAATATTTTGCAGGACATGCAGAAATGTCCTTCCTTCAAAAAGAAAAAAAAGCTCGACAATGAACCTTTCCCTTTCATTCCTGATGTGCTGTTTAAACTTTAGAAGACGCAATGCACTTACACCAGTCACAAAATGTGCTGACTGCTAACGGCTGTTTTTAACATGTTTTAATAAAGCCGGGGCTTTCTATTGAATTCATAGAATTCATGCTTCATATACCTATAGGCTTTAGCTTATATAATCCATTGATTTCTCTTTGACTAGAATGTCCTGAAGTGTTTGCATTTGCAGAAAATTGCAGATTCATGTTTGCTAACATGACTCTCGACAAACACTCAGAATTTATTACACCAATTTCACTCTTCTTCCACGAACATGCATATATTGTAGGGGCAGCTATGGGTTTAACATTTACAATTTCTGACATATGAGACCCCAAGTTAAGCCGTGCTTTCAATCAAAGCACAGTACATTTGCCTCTATCATTGCATCTGTTATCCTCCTACCCACTTGCACCAGTGCTGTCAGAGCAACAATGTATCAATTCTGGAGGCGCGAAAGCACAATCACTTCTTGATCACAGAGAAGAATGGGAACCAATGATGCATAAAACATGGAAAAGGACAAATGGCGAGAAATTGAGATATGGGGGCCAGATAGAGACACAAGTAAATTTCACGTTGGACAGGTTTTAGAAAAAAGAAACTGAGTTATAGAAAGAATGCGATAGAGAGCAAAAGCACCACAGGACAGACAGATGTGTGGAAATCGTAAATGGGGAATTGATCAAATTTTCAGAGGATACGTCAAAAGATTGTATGAAGAGCGATGATGCCGGCAATGATGAATCAGCAGTAGCTACATCAAACTGCTGTGCTCACAAAATAGCAGCTTCACAATCATATTCATATCATCTTTTTTTGTGATGATTCTCACAATCCAGAGATGGAGGGTGAAATCATTTGGCCAACACTCCTCCATGGCAGACTCGATTTGGGTAGAGTGGCGCAGCAGCACTGCCATTGAGATGTGTGATAACTTTTCATATTAGATTGTAATTAGTTGCACCCGTTTTGAATGTTATCACTCGATTGAATGGGCATGGTGGTCAGTGGTTAAATGCCTCATAGATATGGGTATGAAGGGGCCTGTTACACCCACTAGTAGGTGCATATCAACCCATTGAAATAGGACCGTGGCAGATATCAATAGGTAATATACCACTATGTTATGTTACACTAAAAAATAATTATGTTTTATGATGTGACAATGCTGTGGTTAAGTTCTGGTTAGGTTTAGGCACAAAACCACTTGGTTAGGGTTAGGAAAAGATCATGGTTTGGGTTAAAATGATCACTTGGTTAAACGTGGCAATCGGCGGTCATGAATGCAATAAATGCAATAAAAATGTCAGGTTAAACATTAGTAAAATGCTGTGAAAATGTCCCAACATAGGTGAACATTGGTCTCAAACTTCATCTCTTGGCAACCTGCAAGTTGCAAGCTAACAATCTAGTATCTAGTAAGAAGAGAAATAAAAAATGCCACCAAGTTAGTAATCAAAGAAATCATGCTACAGTGTTTATGGCTCAAAATAACAGCTCAAGCATCAGGATGCTAAGGTTACTCCTGGATGTGTTCAGCCTCATAGATATTGAACTACAAAAGGTGGCCTCTTTTCCACTGTCCATGTTGATTCAGTGTAGCATCCATGATAATCAAACAACAAAGTGTTTGCATTTCTATGTGTGTGTGTATTTCCATGGTAGAGGACCTAAAAACCCACTTGGGAGAGCGATGTGCAGTGCTATTTATGTTTGAGGCATGAATAATCTAGATGCCTACTTGCATCTCACATTGTTCAGGAACTCCATTGGCAAACCTGAAAGTAAACCAAAGAAAGTGAGAGAATGAGAGAAAAAAAATGAGAGAATAAAAAAAAATTGCTTTGTTTAACAACCACCCATTTTCTTTTGCACAGCTTTGCTGAAGTTATCAGGTTGTCTTGTTTGCTCTGTGGGTTGAAAATGTGCCACCTAACATTGCCAGGGTTAGGGTTTAGGAGAATCAGATGCTCTCAATAAGCTCTAAAATTGCATGAGTACATGTACCAAATGGCATGGCACTGTGGCATCAGTTCATGTTATATCATTAAATTAAGAGGCACAAACAAATCAAAGAGCGGATGTCTCTCGTCTCGTCTTACAACCGTTCTCCCAAATGTCTCCCTCTGATCACTCATTTATATTTCAATCAGAGACACTTAAGTTGAGGAATTGAACATTTATTGCAAATGGGTACACAGTGTTATCTGGTGGAAAAGGCTCAAATTTTAAGGAATCCAAACTGCAACAAGGATTCTGCATGGGGCACTAATCCGCAGAATAATGACATAGGCAGAATTTATAGATAGCTGTAAACAGATATTGAAATATAGCAAAGTCAACAATACTTAGAAAGGTTTAACACAAAAAAAGAGGGGGGTGGAGATATGGGGGAAGCTGCAGAAGCAAGGATGATACAAAACAATTGTATCATATTGTACTGATGGCTTAGTTAAATTCAGCAATGTTTTTGTCAAAACCCTCCTCCGCAGTAGTTGGATTTCAGAGATGGGTGATTTTAATGCTGATCAAGATTTTCAATTGAAATCAAACAGTAAGCCACCTTTTTCAAATGATTTGTACCATTTGCTGTATTACTTTGGGAGAGGGATGACAATGTGAAGCTCCTCAAGTGGAACATTCCTTGTATTATTTATCAGTCTTTTTCAATCATCTATTTTTCAACACCATATAGTGACTGACTTCCCACTGAATGCAAAGTGTTAGGTAAAATTGCTGTACTGTAAGTCTCTGAATGGGACACAATGACTACCAGGCCCCAAGGTTGCTCGGGGGGCATTGAGAGCACACAGCGGTTTCTTGCATCAAATATTCAATTTGACATAGCGGGGAGCAGCACTTTGCCTGTTTTTCTCCATTTACCATCAGCCTGACAAGCTTAGCTACCACATAAAAACTTTTGTACTTTTAGTTTTACAGATAAACCCAAACTTAATGACCCATTCTCTCACTCCTCCTCTTTAACGCAGACATTCAATCGCATACTTCAAGGTTTGTTTAAAAAAAAAAGAAAAAAAAACATGAAGAAATGCCTTCATGTCTTTTTTATGAGTCCTGAATTATTTGCTCACAGAAAAATATGATTTCTGGCTCTGTTGCCACTGTCTCCTAAGTTGCTTAATTGTCAGAATCATCTAGTTCATGATATTGGGATATTAGGAACCTCGAGCTTAGAGGAGCAAGCTCCTTATTGCAAGATCAGAGGAATTAAAGGATAAGTTCACAAATTTTCAAGTCTTAACACAACAGTCAGGTGTCCAAATGAACACTGAAAGAGATTTTCCTTGCTGTTATTGTTCCTCCTGTTCATACTGGCTATTAAAAGATCCCCTTCAAATGTGCTTTCAGTGTAAGTGATGGGGGCCAAAATCCACAGCGTGCTTATATGAGGCTTCAGCAGTCTGAGTTAGTCATATCAAGTGGATATCTGCCACATTTACATTCTTTTTAGCATCAAATTCCCTCTTTGTGTTTCCTCGGACAGTGTTTCCCTGTTGAGCTGTGGTGGACATATAGTAACAAAAAGAGGGACTTTGGCACTAAAAAGATTGTAATGTTGAAAGATATCTACTTGATTTGATTCATTTGACGGCTGAAACTTCATATTAGCTTTAGTAAACTTTTAAATACATTTTTGCACTGAAGGAGGCTTGTGGATTTTGGCCCCCATCACTTACATTGTAAGTGCATTATGAAGGGATCTTCTAATGGCCAGTATGAACAGGAGGACTGATTATGTCAAAAAAACAACAACCCTATTTCAGTGTTCATTTGGGTATCTGACTATTGTTTAATGACAGACTTGAAAAACTATGAACCCGTCTTTTTATTATGTTTAGGCTTAACATTTCACCTTATTTCAATGACATTTATTGCACTGCTGTACTGTGCTGCACTGTGTTTTTCTGTGTTTTTGCTTCTGTTGACAGTGAGAGGGGATTAAATAATGATCAGCAATGGTTTTGACAATCACCTGTGACATGTGTCTCTTGATACTGCAGGTCCACTCTACAGCAGTCGTGCAATTTAAAAATTTTATGTGGCAATTTTTTAGAAACTTTCCATAAGGGTATTGTAATGTCACAACTGGTACATCATTCGTACCATATTGTTGTTGTTATATTTACCTTCTGTGATCATTCATTGGTCAGAAATACAAGAATATGATAAAGTTATATCAATTTTATGGTGCGTGTCTGTCTTTTCAGGCAAACTGTTTTTTCCACATGAGAGTTGAGCCAATCTAACAAAACAAATTAGCTTTAGAACAAAACAAAAAAAAACCTTGGCAGGGAACAGAAATAACATGTTCCATTTTCAATCGCTCAGTTAGAAATTAATGTAATGGCAGGCCCTCCTTTTTCTTTGTAATATTAAATAAGTTATTTAAATGATTAACCCTAATCTAACCCTAACCCATTATAGAAGAATTTTGATCATTTCTGGAGTTAAAACCGAGGCTCACAGCAAGTCCCGTGATAGATCCCTGCAGATGAGCTTGGGTGAGGAATGGCTTTTAGTTGATCTCAATATAGAAAATTATGTGATATGGGATACACCTTCCTCCGGCTCTGTAATTGTGCTACACTCATCGTGTCATACTAAATTAGACTGATGCAAAGGGGAATGTTCGGGATACAGGAACAAATGCTGCTGCAGTGCAATCTCATTGTCTCCAATATCAGTGGGCGCAATCCTCATGCCCAAAGAGATTGCTGAAGTCATTGCTGCTGGATATCACTATGAATCAGAGTTGACAGCAAGTAAAGTGACTCAATTTCACTGCAAAACAAAACAAAAATCATTTGCGCTTGACATTATTGTTTTTACTCAGCAACCAATGCTCTACATAATTCCTTAGAAAACTTTTCAATAGTTTTGGAGCATACATTACAGTATGTTATCCCCAGTGTATATTGATTCATTTGATTAACAATGAGTAAATAGTGAATCCAGCCAATGAGTCATGTTTAATAATAATGGAGATGGCATATGACTGTCTGGGCCCCAGATGGATGGCTTCTCATAGGGCAGCCTGCGGGCCAGCATCCTATACTACAACACATTACAACATGGTTCAACTAAAGCCCAACACTGGCTGAGGCAACTGAATGACACGTGCTGACACATGTGACTTGTGCACAGATACACACACGTTTACTATAAAAGTACAGACACAAATGGGAACACATGCATGCAAACACAAACACACACTCTGGCTTACATGTGCACCTGCATTCGTTGGTCTAATTCTCTCTGCTTATTTGATGCTTTCTTTTCTTTCCTCTCTCTGCTCCCCCCTCGTTCTCCATATTTATATCCTTCCTGGCTGCTGTGATTCTTTGAGATGATATTTAAAGGTCTTTATTGTCTTATTGTGATCGGGAAAGGATCATTTGTGGAGCAAACATGGACCGTGTGATGACATGATGAGCCAAAAGACATTTTTGTCTTATTTTTTTTAGCCTGGCTAATGGCCTGGCTGTATTGATGGCAACGTCAGTCAGTCTGTCCACCACTTTGGCCCAGACTGAAATATCTCAACAACTGTTAGATGGATTGCCATGAAATTTTGTACAGACATTCATGGTCAGAGATCTTCATGACTTTGGTAATCCCCTGAATTTTCCTTTAGGGCCATCAGAAGGTCAAAGTTTTCAATAATCCTGTGAAATATATCAACATCTATCACATGGATTGGCACAAAATTTTGTAAGGACATTTGAGGTTCCCTGGTGATGTATTCTAATGACTTTAGTTAACCCCTGACTTTTCTTTTAGTGCCACTATGAGGTTCAGACTTGTAGTTTTGAGTGAAATGACTGCCAAAAACTTTAGTACATATATTCATGACCCCCTCAGGATTATTTGTAATGACTTGGTGATCCTGTAAGGTTTCCTCTGGTGCCATCAGGTCAAAATTTAAATTTGTCTAATTCTTTGGTGTATGACCAAATACCTGTAAAACTAAATTTTCCAATTACCCTCAGCTGTACTCAATAGCAAATGTTTGCGTGCTAACACGCTAAGCTATGACGATGAACATAGTAAACACTGTACCTGCTAAACATCAACATGTTAATATTGTGATTGTGAGCATGTTGTCATGGTAACATCAGCATTTAACACAAAGCACCACTGTGCTTAAGTGCAACCTCACAGAACTGCAAGCATGCGGCTGTAGATTCTTGAGTCGGCCTTCGGACTGGATTTATTTCTCTGGGGGAGGTGGGGTGACTTAACATTACTTGAGCTGGTCAGTTATTTAAATCCAGTATGGAGTCTATATTTGGGTATTCTTTCACACCTCAGTAGTAATAACAGCTGCAATAACCTACTTTTTTTCGGAGAACTCACTGTGCCTCCTGTAATTCACTCCCATCTGCAGCAAGTCTTTGTATTTTAAAGTGGATCTCTTGCTGGTAGGTTGCAGCCACCTGACCAGTGCATGACATGTGTGGATTGATGGCGCATGGTGCAGCCACCAAAATTCAAATGCCAACAATGGAGTCGGAGTCAGATTTGGGGGAGACAGCATTGCAATGCAGAGTAAAGGACAATGATCCATGTATCACACTGACAGAGCTTTCACAGGATGGGATGGGACAGGATTTTTTTATTCTCTTATGGGATTGGGGTGGGACAGGCATATTTTTGTGGGATTTGGATGGGACAGGAGTGAAAGTCCACTCCCGTGTCACCCTCTAATTGCCACAACAGCTATATAACCAATCCCTTTTTCAATATTCTAGACATATGCATGTGTACAGTAAGCTTGAACAATACAGTATCAAGCAGCATCCTTTGTGTCAGGAAGCAGGTGTGCTTTCCTCAAAGCAAAATGCTATATGCTCCAAAGAGAATAAATTGGCAGTCAGGCAACAATGCAAGCAAAGCAGTGTGTATGTGTGTGTGGGTGGGTATGTATGCTTGTTTTTGTGCTTCTACAATACACTTAGATAGTGCATATGGACATCTGAGCATCTGCACCTGCATGTCACTTCAATAGGGGCAAATGTATAGATGTCCATCTATGCATAAGTAGTCGTACATGCATGGGTTTTGAACCTCCCTTGATTCCATATTAACATTGTTTTGTATGGGGGTGATGCTAACAAACCTTCTGCACTGCTAAACTAGGCCACTGCCTGGCTGCCGGCAAAAAAGAGATGGAGAGACAGAGAAGGGCTAGAGAGAGGGAGAGGGGAGGAGAAAGGGAGGTAATGAAGAAATTACATAATAGCATAAAATACCATGGAGCAAGTCATTCCCTGTCCTTGTGTCAATCTGCTCCTGCATGTCACAGTGACCCACAGAGTGCTGGTATTACCACGTCATATCAGACAGACAAAGCAGATACGCTAACAGGTAGGGAGGTAGATTGATCTTGTCTAAGTTTAACTTTGCTAAGAAGAAATGGATGATATATGAGTGTTACTTTATTGTTTGTACTTGTAAGCTGCTCAGAGTTAAGACCATCAGCTCAGTGTCTAAGAATCTGAAATGTAATGATCTTAATGCTAAGAGGCTTTCATGCTCATCCAACTATTGTTTCATGTTAGTAGTGCAGATTCAACTTAAAGCCTTCTTAATTTTAAACCCTGTCACTGATGAAATGAATTGTGTTCTTTGATACTGTAGGCTTAAGTGTGTATAATGTATTGCAGGAGATTTGTACTATTATTATTATTATTATTATTATTATCATTAATGATTTAAAGAGAGGCTCACCTTAAACAAATCCACACTAGCTGTTCTAGTGAGAACATAATGACACAGAATAACACATTCTCATGTCAAAATAATGGTTTTGTCCCTGCTGTGACATTTTTCAAGGGAACAGTTTAGGGAACAGTTTAGTTTAATGGCTTTGATGGTGAGTTAAATCCCCATATCTTCCTGTCAGCTCTGTTGGTGGAGATAACAATCAAGAGAAAACCAAATATGTATCCTTGTGCTTCCTTTGATTAAACTCATGGAGGGCCGAATCTGCAAATGAGAGCATCACTAGGTATCACTGTGTGATACCCAGCATGGTGTTAATGACTCAGATATCATTTTTGGATGTTGCCAGTTTTTTTTTTGTTTTGTTTTGTTTTGGGGGGTTTTTTCCCAGCAACTTGGAATTTTTATTGCTGAATGATACTATATCATAAGACAATCTTAATGACTGTAAAGATTTTACACATGTGCAATAGTGCCTAACAATATAGCTTCAGTGAAAGTTTAATAAGAAAAATCTTTCTGCCACATTTTGCCTTCCTTCAAGGGCGAATTTCTGCTTTTTCCTCTCGCTCTAATCTTTTCCATCACTTTTCCTTTCCCACGCCATCAAAGTCCCTGCAAACACAATCCTGACATCACCATATCTGACCAACAATCTTCTTATGCCAATGGAGGCTGTTCTTCAACCCTATTAGTCTCTACACCAAATTTCTGAACCAAAGTTCCATATTTCATTCAGAAACACCTTATCAGTCATTAATAAGTGGGTGATTAATCCTTAATTATGCTTTCAAAGAGCATAGATAGTGTATTCTTTGGTTTCTTTAGGTTTTTCGTGGAGAAAAAAAAACATTCACAATCACATTATCTTATTGTCCTATGTTACGTAAAACAGGATAACTTAAATACTTGTCAAATTTAACCTGGAACACCGTCTACAACATGGACAGCAATGAAAAAAAGTTGATATATCTCCATTTTTTATATATTCTGGGTCACTTTAGGAAAAGTCATAAAATTTCAGGCTAAAAGAATGGTATTCATGGTGTTTTAACTGCTCTCAAATGTAAAAACAGACATCAAATTTAAACACTATGTAAGGGTTAAACATCATTGCATTTCTGTCATTCTGTCTTTTAGATCTACTATTGTGCAACCCACTTTACTCTATCAGCATCTAGACCAGGGCTCAGGTCCTATCCCCTATCTTCATATGGGCCTCATTCATATGAAGATGCTTCACAATGATGAATCTAATCACCAAAGCCTTTCTCTGTCACTAACCTCAGTCAATATTGTTATAAACTTTCAAATGAACCACAGCAATGTGGCAGGACATAGAGAAGGAGAAAATTAGGATAGAGAAACGGGGAGGAACAGGGACATGTGAACTAAGGATTGGGGTTGACAGAGACAACAAAGGGCTCGACACCAGATATAAGACAAGCTGCGACAGATCGTGTTATGAAAGTCTCCCATGTCTGTTAAATCTCAGAGACGGGGAATATCTGTATGACACAGAAAGAGAGACAGAAATAAGGACAATGAGAAACAACTTTCTAGTTTGAGGTCAAGAACATCCGTCGTCCTCAAAACCCAAACAGCAAAAGAAAAAGACTCAGAAAAGGAGACAAAGTTACATAAAAGAAATACAGGAGGTGTACAAGCAAAAGAAAACGAGATAAAAGAAAGATGTTTTTCTCATCTTCTCACTGATGGCAACAAATGAGGGCAGACAAGGAGAGAGAAAGTAGCAGAGAGCAAAAGTGATGAAGATGAAACGAGAGAGAATAGAAGACGGGGAGACTGAGGTGGAAGAGATAAAGATAGAGGAAGTCAGGATAGAGGAGGAGGAAAGAACAGGGCACAGATGAAGAGATGTAATTAGAGAGGGAAGTGGAGAAAACAAGGCTCTGATAAACAACACAGAAACCAAGACAGTAAGGATAGAGAAACAGAGAGAGAAAGAGAGGGAAGAAAAGGGAGAAAACTAGACCAAAAACAAGTGCAAGAAATGAAAAAATAGTTTCCAACAGGCCAAGAGTGCAATGGATATTTTAAGAGATGCAAACATAAGAGTGCTTCATTGATAGCCGGTGCTTGGTAATTGCATCTAAGGAAGACTAATTACAGAAGGTGTGTTGGCACTCTAAGATGTATTACCATTGGACCGACTCTAGTGACAGCCAATGTCAAAGGCACACAAACAGCTTGATCCAGCACCACACACAAACACGCATTCATAAACATCTTTAGAGAAGGAAGGAGAAAAGCTTGCTTTTAATGGTCTGTGTGCTCATGTGAAGTTGGGAGGGTAAAATTTGAGAAATTAGTCCATCTGCACTTAGAAATCTGTTTCGCTTGGTGTTTCTTCACCTGGTTGTTTGAGTTTCACTGTGCAGAATGATGTTTGTGCAGAGTTTGATACTAGAAGGCCGTTTTCACATTCATATGCTGAAGGGGGAAAGCGTCTCTGTGCTCACCTAAAACCTGAGTTTAAAGAAAGATTTTGAAAGAGGAAATAGCACATTCTTCATTGTACAAATGAAAAGATGAATTCATTAACAAACAAACACACCCTTGCTCAATTCAGTACACTGTGGTGTTTTGCTATAGTTTTTCTTGGTCTGGTATGACCAATATTATATTATAATACAATATATTAGCAAACTTCAGACAGACATTGCTGATTCAGTTTGACTTTGTGTCTCTTCTCTTCTTGTGCTCCTGTACATTATGTTTCAGCATTGACCATTATACTGTGTTTGTCATTTGTGGTCACAGTGACGGCAAGAAATTTATAATCCCACTTTAAGGTGTGTAAAAGCATAATTTTTGACATCATAACTAGTTTGTAAGTGTGATCTGAAAACTTGAAGCCTTTAGTGCACAAACACTGACATGGACTTTCCAGTGAAGTAGGAGACATCTTGTTTCCATCAATTAATCTTTTGAAATGAAAAACACTTCCATATTCACAGATTCAAGATTTTTCAATAAGGGAGAAGAAGTGGGTATCATTTTAAGGATTGTAACTTGGTAATTGAACAATTAATTTTTCAAAGCAGAGTATTTTTTTATATATTTTAAAACATGTCTGGAGGGGATCTTTTTTCCTAACTAGCTCCAAAGAAAACAGTAGTGTGCAAATGCTCAGACTTGAACACCTTGTGCCGTGTGCAGGAAGCTTGTAATGGGTTTTCCCCAGCATCTAGCCACCTTTAACCATTTTCAGCTGCATCTATAAATCATCATAGGTAATGCAGCTATATGATGATGACCTGTCTAGACTTAGGATTCTATAGAAATTCCAGCATGCTTCACTACAAATATGATAGGACTGCAATTCTGCTCTTTAATGAATTATTTTTCTTTGAATATTAACTTATAATTTACGTAAAATCTACCGTCTCCTGTCACACACTCCAGCTCGTCTGCATTATCCTGTCAGTCCTTTAAAATTCTGCTGAGGCTGTGTTGTAATATGTCATCATTAGTTAACTGGGTTAAGTAATTTGTGTGTTCTTAATGCACACCTGCATAACCAGATGGCAAGCCAAACCCTAGATGAAATGCTGGAAATCGGTGTGTCATTTCCATTACTCCAGTGGGCACATTTGTCTTTCAAGATGTAAGACACGTGATATTGTGTGGAGGCATTAAATGCAACATAAGTATCCCTTCAATAACAAGTGAAAAACACTTTGTATCAGCTGCCTGTTGTTACCCATATCATCATTCACTCCTAAACCTATCCCTGCTTGTTCTTTCTCCTTCTGTCTCCCCTGATGTCCCCAAATCACAGCCCCCCACAGCGAAGGGTATTGTCTCACACTGGGAGTTTTAACTAACTGCCACTTTCCCCTATTAGCATTCCTAAAACGACAAGATTTGTCAACCACAATTGCAGCCCTTGGAAGATTGCAGGCACGGACTGTTACAAGACCGAGTTTAGATGCATCTGAGAGTCTGCATGCATCAGTGCTCTTTCAGCACCTGTCTCCCCCGAAGGAACAACAACAAACAGTGCTTCATTTGCTCTCTCATGCCAAGAGTCAAAACTGTTCAACGCTTCCTGCACAGCAAATCCCAGCCTCAGTCAAAAAGTGCCAGGGGATTTCAAATCAGTTGTTGAGTCCGTATCTTGTCTGTACTTCTGTCATGAATTAATTCTGTACCACATGGTCAGCTGGTGCTAGGTAGACTAATGTCTATCAGAGGCATGTTCTTGCTGGCTTGTTATTCAGTGGGTTAAATTTTGACCCCACACTCAGTATGTAACAACAGAGACCAGACAATGTTTTTTATTAGTCAAACTGTCTATTTTTGGTGATAATGAGCCCACTCTTGCCTTTTCTTCTAGTTCTTCACTGACAGCACTAAAACCTGACATGCTGTTACTGATTTGGTTGCTCCTCTCAGATGCCCTTCTGCATGTCATTCACCTCTGACATTTGATCATTCTCACTTAAAGCATTCAGTACTTCCCATGATTTTTCTTTCTCTTTTTCTTGTATCCTGTTGCTACTTGCTGCCACAGTCCACTTTTCCCGAGTGGTTCATTAAAGTTTCATCTAACCCTATCTCACACCTAATAGGAGCCTTAAAAATATTTAATTCTCTTTGTAGTCAGCATGCACCATGTTGTAGTCAGACATCTGATTTGATAAAGGAACTGAGCACAGATCAACAATTATTAATATTCATGAAAACACCAGCAGATCAAGAGAATCATTATCATTTTGACTTGTCACAGCATAGATCATATACCTAACCATGCTTATTGTAATACTTTTATTATATTTGTACATTTACATCCATACATACTGTACATAAAGCACATGCTCAGTGTGACAGCTACCAGCACAAGTGAAGCTCACTAATAAACGCATTATATAGCAACTGTTGAAATTTATACATTTGTGCACGTGGTCATTTGTGCACAAATAAAGACACCAATCATGAATTGTAATCTTCCAATTTATCATTAAGATATGCATTAGATGCACTGAAATGAGTAAATCAGTTAATTAGACACCAATGTCTTGTGAAACAAATGATTTCGTGATTTAGTTTTTTCATGACCAAAGTTGGAGGTCCTATCAATTGTCCTTCTGTGGTTTCAAAGAAGTCAGGGTCTTTTTTTAAACCACAATCTAGCAGCCATTAGAGGACCTGCACTGGCCTCAACACTTAGCTGTGATGCCTGCTTCTTACCATGGATCCCTAAGGCCATGGTTAAAGAGGGGTATTCCTAGAATGTACCCTTGCTCACCTCAGGGCTACAATATGGGTACTATTGAGTACCGTATTACTATAGCTTCTGAATCTTTTTTTTTTTTTTCAAAATGTAGACACATTTCTCATAAACTCCAGTGCTTCCTGCTTTTGCACACAGGTGCTACTGTACTTATACTGTGCCTGTGTGTGAACTGTCCCTCCCTGCAGGAAGTGACCCAGTGGCCCTCAGCGTAAATTGCAGGGTAAGAGTCATCTAAAGGATAGTCTTGTTTGTTTGTGGTAATTACTGTGATGTCTCAAATTTAATATGACAAATGCCACAAGTGATGCAGTGCAACTCAAACCTGTCACATAGCAGCTGCAATGTAAGCATTAAACTTTCTCCCACAAATGTTAAATAGGTATGACTATGCCTGCCATCAGCACATCACATACAATTTAAATACTGTGTGCATAGCAAGATATGCTTGCAAAAATATGCTCTGTACACATACTGTACATGCACAAACAAATACATACAGAGAGACAATGGGAGTTAAACTAGAAAAGTACACTTTGTCTTTGGGATTATAGCTCCAGATGTGAGTAGATGTTTTAATGAACTCACTGCTCCTGAGCTGGACACACACGTGTCCACATTACAAGCTGCCCAGAGATACTGTGCCTGATATGAAACCTCTGTGGGTGTGTGTTAGAATCATACAGTATACAGTATGCAAACAGAATCTGCAGCTAGCTGCATCTTTTTTCATACTGTCAGTGAGTATTTGAAAGAGTATGTAAATTTGTGTGAGAGGAACATGTACGTAGCATTACATGTAGGAGCAATGAATCGAATGCAAGTCTTGATCTCAACAAAAATGCAAAATTTGAATTTGACATCCACAGATAGCGTTAACTTCCTCATAAAACTGTCAACAGCACAAACAAACACATTTTTGACATTTTTGCCAGAGTACGTGGCTAAACTAACATTACTGGTACATGTCATCAAGCTAATTAGCATAGAGTAATAGCATTGCCTTGATATATCTGATAATTGCTTTACAGATGGGTAAGCAGAATGTTTTTTGCCAAGAAGGGAGAGAGCAGATGTGCAAGAGGAAGCGAGAACAAAGGTAACTATTCATAATACTTTGACTGTTACAATAATAATAATAATACATTTGAAATAATATATGAATTTGAATGCGCTTTTCACAAACTCAAGGATACTGTACAGTGTAGAAAAAGTTGTAAAGAATAGAGTAAAAAAGGGATTAAAAACATTAATGTCTGTCAGAAGCTCTAACAGGTTAATTGCTGTTGCTGTTTCACTGCCTGTAGATCAGTTTTCACACTTTTTCCCCCTGAGGACACATTTCCACAAATGTTTTTATGATCCAAAACTGATTTGGCATATTATAACTCTACTGAGACAACATTTGTCCTGTTTTTGGACCACTGAACTACCAGCTTACAGTGTTTTATTCAAAATGTCTATTCTTCAATGGACTTGAGAGGCTTTGGCTTAATATTATGCATCCAGATAATTTGGGGACCTGTTTTAATCTTCCCAAGATGCATGTACAACAATGCTGTAAATCGTGCATTCAGTAAATGGCACTATGAACGTACCTTCTAGCCTGCATAAAGTAAATTTTGTTTTGTCTAAATTGGTTTGATGGGTAATCTTTGAAACTAATTGTTAATGGCTATATTCATTTTATGGTTACTAAAACACTTGGTAAAAAAATCCAACACCATTGATTACATTTTTAGTAATGTATTAGTAATGTATTATCGTATAATATATGTATTTAGTGTTTCAACTAAGCTGCATCATGGTATTAATGCCTGTATTGTCCACCCAGTAGACGGCAGCACGCCCATTGCATAATGCAGACTTCCCAAAGTTCCCCTTGCCCCCAAATTTCAATTGCAATGGAAGATTTGCAGTAGTCATACATGCAGTAAAATTAAATTAAATTTAGGCAGTAGTGTTCCAGGCGGAACAGCAGGGATCACCCCCCCAAAAAAATTGGTCTGCACAACGCTGACCACAGTCCCAGATGGTCTGGGCTTTACCCCAGACCTTATCCACTCCTAGAAATGCCCCTATTGGGGACTGTTGCTCATGAAGGTGAGTTTAAGTGACCATCTGCATGCAGAAGAATCATGGCACTTTAGGTCAAATAAGACATACCTACAATAATTTGACAACCTGATGAATGGAAAGTTAAAAAGAATCTTAATAACTTTTAATTTACGATATGCAAGAACAAAGCCAGACTACTACTGCCCTGGCACCAAGAACTGAGTTGAGAATTGCAAACAGATGAGCTTCTGACTCCATTCACAAGATTTATCAGCATTTCACTCTCTCTCTCTCTCTCTCTCTCTCATTCTTTCTCTCTCACCCATCCCAATCTTTGTGCTCAATCACTTCTCTGTTCTTGCAGAAAATAATCTCTCTCAGTATTTCATATTCACACTTCATTCCCCCTCTTTTCCATTCCCTTCTTCGACTTCCACTCTTAAATCTGCTCCCACTTAATTAATCGTCTCACCTGTCTGTCATTCTCACACTTTATCTCCCTCTCTTCATTCTTTACTGTAGGTGCTTCTCTGAACTGGGACCTATTAGTCTCCTACTTGAAAGCTGCCTCTTCAGTCTGATGCAAGCGGCCCAACATGAGGCTTCATCTCAAGAAGGGCACTTCAATCCAATTTGATGCTACTCACTAAAATGTATATACAGACAGTTATGGCAAACTATGAATTCTCTGTTGAACTTGAGGAGGAGAAGTTCCTTTCCTAAATGACATGCAAGTCAGGGATTTTCCTGACATTGGTGCAGCATGTCTGTCTTTGCCATCAGCCTGACTTTTAACCATTCTATAGAGCAGTTTTACACTAAAAGAAAAGCAGATTAGGAGGCATATGAGAGTAAGGTCAGAATGAATAGTAAAAGAAAAGAAAATTGTTAAAAAAAAACAAAAAACAACTCTTGTTCTTCTTTGGTCTTTCATCTATATGGGAGATCAAGTCCAGAGCAGACTTGTTTGAATGTCACAGGCCAGTGTTGGGAAGATAAACTCATGGCAATACATTTAACTGAGCAGCACAAGTACCAATAATTATTACTTTTTACATGCTGTGACGGGCCATCTTACTCTACCTGATTGTGTGCCTTACTCTACTCCCATTTTTTGCAGATACTGGGAGTCAGCTAGAAGGTGGAGCTGGGAGGTTTGCCTTTTACCTGCCCATCTGGGTTGGGCTTCCCAGAAGGCATAAAAGGACTGCCTTCTGGGAGTCTTTCTCTCTCTCTCTCGACCGGGCCTACTGCAGGGGCCTCAGCCTTCTTCTTTTGTTTGGTTTGTTGCACCATCCAACACTCTTTACACAACATTTTCACGCATCCATACATTACAAACACTACTGATGTTTCTCCGACTTACACACCCCACCAGTTAGTTGATATATTATTTCTTTGAGTTAAATAAATTACTTTTGACTGATATGTCTGTGTGTGGCCTTCCCTCTTGTTGCCAGCTTTGAGCCAGGTGGTAACAATGCCAATTTAAATGTAATACATTGTCCACCATTCATATTTTAGGTCCTGAAGACGGTTATGGAGCATATCATTTTTCAAAAGTAATTTCTGTTAATAGAAATGTAGATCACTGCATCATCTGCATAACAAAAGAGAAACTAAAATTATGGGAACACTGGACAATGGAAACACTAAGAAAGATGGAATGATTATTGGTGTCAAAGATGGCCCAAAGCTATAATGGATGAACAATTGGGAATATTCTATGGTTTTAAACAAATGCGTAATGCAAATGACTGATTGTCTAATTAGCACACACAGCAAATAAACAAAAAATGTTCCACAGGAATTTATACAATAAATTGATTCTCGTATGGAGTGACAGAACACTTATCCACACATACTATCTCTTACTTGAGTGACAAAGAGATTGCACTTTGCTTGCTTTGGTTAAATAAGTGACAAAATGAGTGGTCAGCTACAGGCTTTTATTTGAATGCTGTATTTCTCATTGTTTTTCTCTTTCTGTCTGTCAGTGTTGCTTGACAGACACAGAAAGAGGAGGAGGGAGAAAGACAGAATGAGGGAGAGAGGAAGCTATACTGTATCCAAGTGTATACACCTACAGGAGGGGTGTTAAGATGAATTATAAATAGTGAAAGTGGATGGAAAGTAGCTGAAGACATCTGCCTCGCTTCAAAATGATGAGGTCAGACAGTGAGAAGTGGGTCGTGGGTAGGGAAGGAGGAAGAAAAGAAGCAGTAAAAGGAATGCCGGATGAAAAGATTGCCACAAAGAAACAAGTAGAAAAATGAGATAAAAACAGCGTGAAAACATAAGATGACATAGAACAATGTTGAAGAAAGCAAACAGGTGTTTTTGAGTTTGACACTGAGTGGAAGATAACAAAATCAAGCCTCATTATAACTCGTGTTGTTCCCTGTTCTGCTTTGGAAACTTTAGAAGTCATCATTACCAGTTTACCTGCTCCTCTCTCAACCTCTCTCTCACCTTTCTGACAGCTTGGTATTGGTAAGACTTTGCTTCCATAATTATGTGTGTTTTTGTTTTTCCACCTGACATCCTGCAGCAAGCCAAAGCAGGAAGGCTAATTTAAACTAGAATAGTTTGCATTTTCTGAAGAACATGCGTGTGAGAGCTGGAAGCTGGAAGCTGTTAGCTGCTGCTGCCACTGCTGCCAGCTGCTGCTGCTGCTAATGCTGCCATTTGCTGCTACTGCTGCTGCTCCAGCAGCATTTTTTAAAATCGTTTAGTGCCACCTACAGGGGAAATTGTATCAAACGTACAAATTTGTTCAGCATCCCAGTCTGTGCGACTCTGCTGAATTTGGTTACCATGGAAAATGCATATTCCATGCTGAATTTGGTTACCATGGAATATGCATTTAAGAGATATGGCAGTTAATATGTAGTATGGTGGTGTTTTACTAATGATCACAAGGTGGGGCTATTGGTGCCATGATTGTCTTGCACATTTTCATAGAGAACTTGTTTGCCAAGTTTAATTTTATTAAATACAACAAAATTGCAGAAATATTATGTTACTGTAGCGTATGAATACTTAAGCACTTTTAGTTTTTGAGATATAAATTTTGAAACATTCCTCCCATAGACTTTCTATTATTAATGGAAATTAAATGGAAATTATACATTTTAATACTTTTAAAACTATATTCACCCTGTAACATCCACCGGGTCGCTGGCGACATGCTTAAGCCAGTTGTAAGCGGTAGAATCACACAGTAATGAGTCAAAGCAATTGCCACAATTTGGCCAATTGACGTTCAGGGACAACAGTGACAACACAAACTAAAAACTCCCTAGCTCCCATAAGGTTAGGCCTAGAGGTCTGGAATTTTATACAGGTTTGAAAAGATGTAGAAGGTATATGGTATTCTGCATAGTTCTGGCATAAAGCATGTCCTAATTATTGTTATTCAAATATGACTCATTATAGATGAGGACCAAAAACACTTTTTTGAGCCCTATTTGAACTGATGTAGTTTTGTTTGTGTTTTAGCCACATGCTAAACAAACACATTTCCAGAAACTAGAAGATGAAGCCTAATACATGCATCATGGCCTTACAGTTCATCTGTTATAAGCTTTTCCATTTGGGTATGCCAAATAAGTGAAAATTCTATAAAAAGGGTGGATGTTAAGGGGTTAAAAAAGTATAAAAGTTATAAAAAAAATCTGAATGATAGCAGTATTGTCCTTAAAGAGCTGAACATTTTGATATTTAAATGGTTTCTGTAGTTGAAAGTATGCAGAAGTAGTTAGTGACTGAAAAATGTACGGAAGAAAAAAAAAATACAGAGCAAAGATAACAATAGTGTGAGAGCTTCCAGCTCTAAAAAGGGGAATCAGTGGGTGTACCTTTTCTCAAAGTTGTAACAATGTACAGCACCCATTCTTGGCGGGATGGTGTACATGTTTATTTGTGCAAGTTGTTGTCTGTCTGTCTACCTATCTAGTTTATTCTGTCCTCTCTCTTTCGCTGCCTCTGTCCGTGGGCGACAGTATTCGCGACAGTATTCACCATCTCGATGATGATATGTGCATGTAGGCATATCAGCATATGGCCTGTAATCATATAGCTGGTTGTGAGAACAATGGTTTTATACACCGCTGACTGCAATAGCAATAGTCGCTGCCACACTCTCACTGTTTTGTAAGCCAAGTGTGCCTCGATCAGTTGCACACACATAAATAGAACTGTAATTCACAATTTTAGTCAAGAGCACACAGACGTTTGCCACGTTTGTTATGAAAGTTGCACAGCTATATGGTTCATAATTTCATAAACATGCTAGATCAACTGAAAGCAAATGGGAATGAAAGTGTGACAGAATATAACATGGAGGTACAGTATAATTACCCTGAGGGTGAAGTGAAAACTTAATGACTTTGTTGACCCCAGGAGAGGTTGTAATTTTTGTCATGTTTCACAAAGACAACTCACCACCAACCACCATTTATTAGATAGTACAAATCAGTCTGTGTGGCTACACAGAGGAGGTGGTATAAAACTGTCATAACACAAACTGAATAATGAGAATGAAATAAACATTCGCAAAGAAGCAAAATGCAGGTTAGTCAGTCTATCAGTCAGTCAGCCAGCCAATGCTCTCTCTAGCCTCATATTTTCATGGAAGCTTACTCAAATTGTGTTGTACATCCTACTCAGCCATCCCACTGTACATTTTTTAAATAATATGGTTAGGATAATGCTATTAATGCATTTTGACTTACTAGCTTTTATTTAGAGTTATTTCTAACATAACATCAGCAAATAATGTGTTGTTTTTTCTGATTACTTTAGGACTGTACAGTAGTAGTGCCATCATGCTGCACACCTCAACAACATCAGATCCGCCCCTGCTATTACCAAATAATGTGCGACATTGATGGCCTGATTTTATACTGCTCTGATATACAAGAGAATTATGTTGTTTTTAACAAATTACAAAATATTTCATTTTGTATAGGTTTTTTTTATAGTTGATCACCGTAAAATTGTTGCTTTGTAACTACTTTGTCTTTCTATCTTTTTTTACTATGGCTAAGTTTTTGAGTTGGACTGTCTTTTAAGCAACCTTTAGCACTTTATACCTATTTACCAACCCATACAGTCTGCATGTGCTAAGTGGCTAACAGGTTGCTCACATTCTAGGCTACCTAGATAATATAACCCTGACATGCTTCCCAGCTTTAAAATAACACAGGGCTAGGTCTCAGACGACACACTCTTCCTCATTTAGTGCTCCAGTTTCATCTTCCTGGCAATATATGTGTGCACTGGTGGTGATAGGTGTATGTGTGTGTGTGTGCATCTTAATTGAGACCCCGCCACACACACACACATACACAAATTATGGCCCAGTAATAACACCCTGTGACTATTCTAAAAATACTTCATATCCAAACTTTTTAATAGTACATTTGCTTATTTGAGTAGAAGGCTGCAGCAGAGTGACATGAAAAACAGCACAGAGCAAAAGGTTGGATGAAATGGAGCATCGCCTGGGAGCTGAACTCGAAATCAGTAAGTGGCACCACAGTTCGGTTCTTCGCAAATCTCACAATGTTCTTGTCAGTGAATCTGGTATATGTATACTAAGTCGCTTGATCGTTTACTGAGTAGCTGTAATCCTTTTACAGAAGTAATGTGAGCAGACATTCAGTAGTTCAAAGGAGTGTTTTTCTGAGCTCAAATAGGACACAATTTGTTTCATATAAGTCCGCCTAACTGTAAATTGTGAACTGTTTATTTGTATGTCATAAATAGATAGATCAGGATAAAAATGGATAAATGAAACATGAATAAATGAAAACTAAATAGAGCGTATCTGAAAGTGCAGTCTGACTCATTGTCACTCATTTCATAAACAGGGTGAGAAACAGTCCTCAGAACTGTGTGACTACAAACAGTGGTTTCTGTTCAAACAGATGCATACTCAAATCCCAAAGTGCAACTGGGCCAAAAAAAGCCCCAAAAAGATGATGCTATGGCACCACTTCACTGCAGTTTCACACACATACACTTTTTGAGATGGAAAGGCTTGAAAATGTTTAGTGTGATGTTGAAGTTGCTTGTTTACAATAACTGAGTTACATGTAACATATTATTTATCATTACACTAATGGGTGTAACATGTGGGTCCAAGAGTAGTGTTAAATTACTTTACTTGTGAGCAAGGAAGAACCACCATGATCACTTAAAGGAATTTAAAGCTCCTTTCAGACATGCAGCCCTTTATGTTAATCTGTTGGCAATTTAACATGACGGTCTTATGTGTGAATAAGCATATGCTGTCAGATTAATGTAAAGACTACAGCAGGTAAAACAGAAAGAGAAATGCTTGTTTTATCTTCCCACACCACTGTAATAAATTTAATACCATTGAACGTTGTAAAAGAGCCAATTTTACAGCTTTAAGGCTATAAGAACAAATGTTCCTCTCACTGTGCGACTGGAGCAGAAAAGGTTAAAAAACTTTCCAACAACCACATGAATAATCAGATCAGCACGCCCTCGCTATATTTTCAATTTTCATTCCAACTGCTGAATAAATGAATACGCCTATCCAGAAAAAATGCTTAATATACAGCATGAGAAGCAACTTAACATCCTGTCATTCAATGATTGTACATGTCAGACAGGCAGCAGAATTTGCACTCTGATAACATTAAATGATGAAATTTATGTGAAAATGTATTAGTGAGTCCACAGTGAGGAGCGAGAGCGAACATCCCTCATGCCCACGATGGTCAATAATTAAGACTTCAACCGCAACATAAGTTTTGAAATCCATCAGTAATGCAGCCTATGAACGAACAAAAAAAGTCCTCTTCCTTGTCATCATAATATTTTTGACTCATTGCCTTCTCTCTCTCTCTCTCTCTCTCTCTGTGCTTCTTTTCATGCCCCGGGCACCAATTACCACGACAAATATCTTTCCATACATGTCCCCTCATGTCCGAATAAAGCTGTGGGGAACATGGACGTAGAAGTCACCTATGTATGAATGACAAAAAGCCACAACTTTAACAGCTTGATGAAGCCAGCATTTTTATGTGTTCTATGTCTGAAAAACTGCAGAAAGATAAAATTATCTGGATTTTCAGAGAATAAAAAAAGGCTTTATGTTATGCTCCTTCCATTCTCTGGCCTTATGATGGTGTCATTGCAGTGAACCGCATAGAAACAGTCAATGGCTTTATTTATCATGATTTTTTATGTTGATGACACCTGAGTTTAGAGGCTTGCTAATGGTGAAGCATCACCTTACCTGTACAGATGAGGGTGCATATTGAGTTGGGACAGTGAGATGTGACTGTCATGATGCCTAAGACTGTTTGGAGAATGTGACGATCACATTGAAATAGAAGAAGCTTTGAGTGTAGTCTGTTTTAACAGGATACTTCTAATCCCTACCGTGGATTTAACTGGAAGTCCTGTGAATCATACTTTTAAAACCTGCTATGCAGTCAGTCCACATTCTGTGCTAACAAGGGTTAGCGGACAGATATGGTCATACTCTGAAGCTTACACCTCCATCCCCCACCTACTTTTCTCTTCCTCTTAGAATAGTGAACATTAAGGATAACATGGACCTAGAAATATCATAGCAGTCATGAAATATAGATGGTAGATAGGCCTACACAGTAAAAACATGCACTCACACACACATGCACTATTCCCTGCTGTGTGAAGTATCTGCCCATGAAACAAACGCATTCGAAGAAAAGCCCAAGCTGGGTTTTGATGCACAATGTCCCCATGGGAGAATTGGCTGAATGATGCTTCATTTAGTCTTTGATCATATTTCTCTCTGTGTATCTCCCACTGCCTCAACCTCTAACTTGTCAATCATTACACTTTTTTAGCTGAAGTGCTACTGTTTAGCAGTTGCTTCTGGATTAGGTTTTTGCAAGCATACTGATCTGATTACAGCACTAGATAGGTCAGCTTATGCAACATGTATGGCTCGCTGCATATGGAGGATGTCTCTCTCTCTGTCATACTGGGAATACTCTCCCACTGTTTCTTCTCCGGTTTTCTCCCACTCTCGGTTTATTGGTCATACCCATGGTGAATTGTGACCTAACTAAATTTAGATTTTAAAGGTCCAATGTAATGAAAGAATGTATTGTATTGTTTAACATAGGACATATTTATACTTGCCATAACAATTATAAAAGTTAATTCCATTCCATTTGAGAAACTATTCGCATTTTCCACAAACGGCCTGATATGGTGTTTTGTTAATGCAGTGCTAGTCTTTAAGGCAGTGAGTGAATGCTTTTTAAACCAGCAAGTTTCACCCATCCGCACCTAGAAGGCCAGATTTTTCTAAATGTGTTGTGGGGAGCACAATTACTGGAAGACTGTCGTCCCAAGAAAGACTAGAGTGTCAGTCGTTTCAAAAACACATACAGTATGTTTGCTTTCAAATGCAAAAGCCCCAGGGCAGAGGAATGATAAGACTGCTTTTTGTCTGGAGAAGAAGAGGAAGTTGTGTGACGTTACTTGAGGCCTGTAAAGGGAGGAAGATGAAGTGGGTGGATAGAATGGATGGGCCAATAAAATGTCAGACTTTGCACTGTTCATTCCCTAAAAAAGTAGTAAATTTAACCCAAGCCATGATCTTTCCCTACATCTAACCAAGTTGTGCAAACCTTAACCATAGCATTGTCAGATCATAACCAACAGTGATTTGTAAGTGTGTAGTGATTTGTTTTGGAAGGCATAGCCAAGTCAATAGGGGCGTCAGATCAGAAAACCTTTTTATGTGTTGTTCTGTAGACATGGACAACTTATTTTGTAATTTAATTTGGAGAATTTGTTGGTAAAAAGCTTTATCTGTGCGAACCATTTTCAAAAGAAAAAGTTCAGCATCAGGCATCTAAAAACTGTATATAAGTAAGGTTATAAAATGATGCAATAACCACTAAAATGCACTAAAACCAGGCAACAAGTCATCTTTTGGTTAAGTTTGATCTTGGAACTGTGTTGAGCCACAAGAAAGCGGAGTCAAATCCCTTGTATGCGTGAACATAATAAAGCAATAAAGCTGATTCTCAGATGATTTCTTTTTCTCTCCCTTTTCCTCTGTAGGCTTGGAAATGTTCTGTTTTCATCTGGTAGAGAGCAGGGCCATAACATGAATTTCAGCGTAGATTAGCATGGATGAAATGAGGCTGATGCAACCTCTCAAACAAACATATTGTCTTGATCTCTCTTTTTCTTAAACTTCCATTTGTACGTCATGAATAAGAACCACGCTATCAAACCAATGATGTTCCTTCATGTCTTGTCTACTACTCCCTTCTCCTCTCTCAGAACATCCCTATTTCCCCTTCTCCCTACCCCCATTATGTCATCTCTTCTTCTTTTCTGTTCTCTTCTCTAATTGAGGGTATGCTAAAGGCAATATGTATGTGTGTGCATGTGTATATTCTGTGTGAGTTTATAAGTATGATAGTTGGTGTCCACTACAGCAACCAGTATTGTATTGAAGAGGCTAATCTTAGTACATACTTTATTTGTCACTTTACTTACAATATACTATAACCTGAGACTATCACACAAAGACACACACACACAAACAATACACTGAAATATAATAGCAGTTATAATTGTAATTTCTCTTCAGATCTTTTTCGGACACTGGCACTCTCACACACGCAAGGCACTGATAATTACTTACAAGGCTGCAGCTTCATTAGCCAACAGACCTGGCAAGTGGATTAAAACTTCAAAGAGTGGAAAAGAAGAATGAGGGAGGATGTTGGGAGCCAGGAAAATGTGAGGCAATGTTTAAAAGTTCAGTTCATTGCAGGAGAGAGAAAAGTAGGCAGGGACAAAGCTTGACATAAAAAATATAACATAACACGGCATATGACATACGTTTGCCTCATTCTTTCCTTTGAAACATTATCACACTTCCTACCTTCACTGAATGTGTGCATGTCTGTGTATGCATGCACCTGTGTGTACCGTCTGTTCTGTGTTTCGGAATGCACCCATGCAAGTATGACGCTTTGCAGGAGGGGCTGAAATAATACAGAAACATCTATAAATAAAGAGACAGAGCCACAAATAGATTGGGCAGAACTGAGAAAAGAGAGAGAAGAGACAAACAACATGCTAACAGACTCTATCATTTTACCTCCTCTCTGCATGAGACTTGGAGCATAAGCTCAGTAATCGCGCAAACACTGTATCAAAGGAGGAAAGAGCCAGTGATGTAACCTAATGTGAGCAGGATTAGCAAATGCTAAACACAGCATACTGGCACACTGACTGCCACAGTAACACCAAAAGAAGGGGTGGGAGGGACGGGAACACAACAAGAGATAGAGACAACAGGAATAGAAAGAACCTGAGAAGCACTTATTAGTTTCTTTTTGTATAAAATATCAGACCGGGCACTATGTTTCACCAACAGATGTATGGGAGTGAAAATAAATGCAGCATAAAAGCAAGAAAGCAGGAGAAGCTGTAATGGAAAGAAAGTTCCCCTGTGATACAAATGATAGACATATAGATGACAGAGATGAGTGCACATAGATAGATTTATCAGTGTGCATTTGCCGCTTGCTTCCTTTCCTGCTCTTTATCTTGTTCTCCTCCCTTACCGTTCAATTTCTAAGATGAGACTTGTGTGTGTGTGTGTAAAGTGTATGATAGTGAATGGAAGAGGAGAGGAAGAGACAGGAGGAAGAGGACATAAGAAGGGAAAGTATGTCTCATTCTGCATGCCTCATTGCAAAAGACAATACTGCAAAAAAGTTATGATTTATATGCCTGCCAAAGTCTAATCATACCAAATTGGTCTTACTTTTTCTTTTTCCTAATACTGACTATATGACACAATGACAGCTAAAGTGTGGCAATTATTGTGTGCTTAAAACTAATGAGTCAGAACATAATTTAAAATACAAATGTTTGAACTTATAAAATCATCAAATTCTGCAGGATTATTCCACCTGAGAGAATAAATTTGTACATGAACACACATTCATGCTCACGTATTGCTCACGTACAGACAGATGGAGCACATATTTTCGTAGACTGAGGTAAGTGTTATGGAAAATTCTAACTTTAGGGGTTACAAATTGGATTACACTGGGTCAAGCATGGACCTTGAGGTCACAGAGCAAGCAACACTAAATCTTACTGAGAGAGACACTGTCTCTCTCCTTGGGTGCACAGCTGTCTGGATGTTTGGGGACAGCAGGAGCCACTCTGATAAAGAGTGAGCAGGCGTTGTCCCGGTAACCAAGGTCAGGAAGATGGTCCTGAGACTCCCCAGACACCACAGATAGGTGATTGCGCAAATTCCATTGGCATAACCAGACTGTGCTGACCTGAAGCTCCATGCAAAGTGACCTGAACTAACAGGGGTCAAGTGCAGTTCCTTGTTTAGAAACTAATGAGCCAATAGACTAACTTTGCATACAGTAGATGCATTGAGTTTGACCATTTCTGGGTGTATAATGTTTATCGTATGCTCTGTAGTGGTTTAAAGACCAAAGTCAGAGCTGAAATCCTAAGAACATACAGATGGCGTCAATGCACATTACACTGTGATTCATAAGATTTCTGTTCTCCACTTGGCCAAGTGTTCAATAAATATTCTCAGCATAAGACATCAAAGGCTCCTGGACACTTTCTTCACTGATGAGTTGACCGTTGATGAGCATTTCTCCATAACAGTAAGCATGGGTCAATTCAAGGCAGTAAGATGGATTTATACTAACAGTCATGCAGATGTAAATAAATAAATCTGCGTTACATACAAAATAGCAATAAATATAACCACCCTACCCACTGGAGTTGAATCCACGATTTGTAGATTATGTATGTATAAATAATCGGTTTTATTGTTTATTGTTGAATGTTTATGATAGAAACATTGTTGTACACTTGTTGCTCTATCACACATTTAGGTTTCGAATCAATTTTATGTGTCAATCCAAGTGCCACTGAGTGATAGACGAGCTGTAAACAGCACAGTAAGTTGACTAATGTAAAGTTTTACAAGAAGAATGTGTATCTCCCAGCATGCACAACTTTGAGCAATGCATGGGTGACAATTGCAGTAACTTTCTAGACAACAAAGTACTCAACAAAAGTCAACACTAAGGTGAAAATGTGGTATCAAAAAGGTATCTGCTGCTATCTTGGTTCCCAGCTCCCTAAAATGTGTTTACAATTTTACTGATGGCAGTCAAATATAAACCTAGCTGCCATAACCCTTACCCATCTACTTTTCCAAGTCAACAGATGCAGACAAAGACAATTTACAACCACTTTGATGTCTGAGATAATGGGAAAAGCAAAGTAATAAGAGTCTTGGTGGATATCAGTCAAAATAAGCTCAGAGCTCATCAGTAAAACGTGTCACACAATTGATGAGACTCAAACTGTGAGGTAATTTAATGCTTCATTCCTACAACCCTTCACTTGCAGCACCCACATACACAGACGGCACTCCAGACGATGGTGACACACACACACACACACACACACACACACACACCCAGACACAAACATACACAAAGTCTCAGTTCTAGGCTGCCACCCAATCGATAATCCCATTATAGCTGAAAAGGCTTTTTTATTTGTTCTGATTGAGTTTGGAGGGACGCATGGCTCATAATTAAAGCAGGATTTGCTAGATTGATGGTTAAATGAGGAGGATCAGAATGTAAGCAGACACTTATGATAAAGTATATCCCACAAAGACACAAGCTTAAATTTTGCCTCTTTCCCTCTCTCTGTCTCTGCGCCTCTTGCTTGGTCCATCCCATCTCCGTCATTATGTGTGTGGATCAGTAGGGGTGAATACAGGACCGGTTTGAGTGAAACTGAGTGCTTGAACAATAGTCGCAGCCTTGGCTTCAATTGAAATGTATGTATCTCCAAGCTTACACAAGTTTACACAAGTGGCCTTGACCATACAGTAGTTCCACATGGGCACGCTGTACACCTTTACAGGCAAGCACACACAGCATATACACCGGTATTTCAGAAATACTTGCATGTCCTCACAGATTTGATCACTTGCAATCTGTGAGGAAGCACTTTTACCTTTTGGAAATTGGCTTCAAAGTGCCTTTAAGCAAGGCAATAAATCTAAAATGCAACTTCTCATGTTGACCAGATGGTTATACTGGAAAGCTCTAACAGGATGAAGTGTATAGCGTGAGAACTGTATATATAACATTATGTGTCCCAGTGCTACAGTTCCTTTCAGTTGTTGCTGTAACAATCGTGCCTTCTTTGGCATTCACACCACTGGCAGTCACAGTGCAGTGTAACTGCATCACTGCCGGTTTCAGGTACATGTCTGCTAAGTATAAAACCATAGGTTCAGCACTGAGAGCAAGCAGTTCCTTAGCAAAACATCCACTAAGTTCTAACCAGTTCAGTCAGATTAGCCACTTTTCAGTGCACACAAATTAAGAAATGTTGCAGTCATCACATTGATAAACCTCCGATTCCTGAAATTACTTACAGCATTAGTGCATGGTTTGTTACTTGCTTAACAAGTGGTTACAATGGAAAATTGCGAGAATATTTATTTCCTTCACACTTAAATAAGTCTAGGACGTAACTGAAAACACAGATTGGCCACTTTTTGCTCAAATTACTCGAATGATTCCTCCATAAGGGTTTGGGATCAGCATGTGTTATGTGCTGGTTCCTTGGATTGATTTCAAACTGGACAATTTATTCATGACTGAAGCTGGAAATATCATCAGCTTTCATGATGACACAGAAGTTTACTTTGCATGTCACCATATCCCTGACCATCTGTACAGACTCTTCTGTCTCTGATGCCATCAATCACACCTGCAACACAGGAAAATTCAAAAGTCCCACTCCATCTCTTCAATTTCCTGCCTTGTTCGTAGAAAACTGACACGTCAGTGAAAGGCTGTAGTATTCCAGCAACACAGCCAACACGTCACTGGAATGAGCCCTATGCAAACACCTGAAGCGTTAACAGAATTTTAACAATGCTGGTAATGACTTAGATCTTTGAGTGGCAGACTTAATGTCCCCCTCACTCTCATCAAGCCAGTCAGTAATTGCCTCCCTTAACAGCTTCTTACAGTTAATGGTTTCTCTGTTGGTTAACTGAAACAATTTTAATGTCTAAATATTTTCTCCTTAGGATGCCTGGAATGATGTTAGTGCCTCTGGCTCACTGCAATCATCACAACAGTAGTAGTTTTATACCATAAACATTATGTCTCTTTACTACTACATTCTGCACCTAGAAGGCCAAATTTTTACTGTAATTGCACTGAGAATTCAGCCTTGATTTTTGTTGATTACTCACCCTCTAAACAGATTGCTTGCATTCAAAAGGGGTCATTTCTGTCCTGAAATGCAAACTATTACTGTTACGTGCATTTCCACCCACCTCTGTTGGTTTGTGAATCAGAAGCTATTTTATGTTTTGCTGTACAGGTACAGTATGTTCACAAAAACATCATAACATTGTATTAGTTCTCCTGGCAGACTCAAAATTTCCCTATAAGGGGCCCCAAGAGGCCATTCTGCTGCTAAACGCAACTGGACCAAAGAGATTTGAAATCTGACAGTGTTTTCCTCACAGCCGCGCACTTTCACAAGTGGGATGAAAAGCCTTCAAGCATAAAGGGAACATTAATTTACTCATATAGGCGATTACATCACTGTTGAATGTGACCGACCGTATATGTTTTCACAGGGTTGCAGTTACTGATTAAGCAAGTCACAGCTGATTATATAGAAAACATGCATTCACATAACTTTGCACATGAAGTATCATACTTACTCAACATCTGATTTCTTGATGTGGGCTGTGTGTACACATACAGCCATAAACACACACTCTAAAGGCACCGCAACACTAAAATTGTAGTATCAGCACTTCCAATTTAAATGCAAAGCGTCTGTTTCATCTCTGTCTTTCTGGATCTGGGTCTTATGAAGTCACCGTAAATGAGTTAAAATGTTAGGGGTTGGCTTTTGTTTTTTTTTCTCCTCCCTCTTAATGACTGAGCTGTTTTATTATGCTAGAGTGCAGGCAAACAAATGAGCCCTTTAGCTGGTGAACTAACTATGACTGCAGAGAGGAATGTCAGTGCTATACATATAATGAGCAACATTTTCAAGCTCATTTGATTGATGTCCACATTTGAGCCATTCCTCCGTTCACTGCTGAGGATTTTGTAAAGGAAGGACACTTCATTCAGAGCTGCTGCTGTGATTCAGGGAGTTTCCCTGTGAGAAGGCACCACAGGATCCAACAGAGAGGCTGAAATTCACAGTAACTGCTGGTGCATGTAAGGACTCTGTAGTCATGCCCACAGAGACTGTGACTGTATGCTGCAGTGAATGTGCACCACGCACAGTTTTTATTTTGCTTGAAACCATGTCTGACATTGAGGAGCTGGGATCATTGTGTGCACACAAAATTCCACTGCATAACAACACAATAAACAAGTGAAAGAGACACCATAACGATTCTCTAACATGCTCATTCAGTTAGTAAACAACATACTGTATATTTTACAAAATGTGATACATCACAAATAATGTTTTGTCCAGCCATGTTACACCATTGATCTGAGCAAAGGTGTATTTTTTTTTATCTCCAATAAAGGAATAGAAATTGAAAACCTATTCCTGCCTGAATAACTGCTCCTTACAACGCAGATTTCCAAACTAATTCTCATACAGTTACAGTATTTATTGTACAGCCGAGGCTCAATTAATACATACAAAACATGAAATTGCATAAATATAAAGGGTGTCAGTTTTGTCCTTTAGTTTCAAAAACATAAGTGGGGATCTAAAGTATCAAAATTTGTATATACTTAAATATAATAATATATATAATATATATATAATAAAATATTATTCTTGTGTATAGTATTGTTGATTAGATATTTTTTTCTTTTTTCTTTGGTTTGTACTTCAACATCTATGTGCCCACTTTAACCACTGATGACACTGCTCATACTCTCAGCACTGTGTATATTTTTTGATTGGCAAAATCAATTCCATTGAACAATGATTACATGTGTGACCCCCCTTTTTTATGGTGCTATTGTCACAGGTCTGTTCCTGACCATAGCAATGATGGCATGTGATCACCATAAAATAGTGGTGAAACATTGTTTCATGAATACGCAGGTGGATAAACTGAGAAATTTATTCTGCATTACATTCTTCTAAGAGTACCGAGATTTTTCTCAACACTTGCACAGTAGGCGGGAAGAGAACGAAGAAGAAATAATTACAACAATTACTTCTTTTGCTTTATCTCTGCCTGACACACACAGCACACTCGCATAGCACACACATACAGAATATAATAGCTATGGTAAGTGAAGTACTGTCAGCACTAATGACAGTGTTGCCAGTTAAATAAGTGCAACAAAAACAGGGATGATGGCATAATATATGCCTCTGGAGACACTAACTAATGCTTTCGCCCCAGTTCTCAACTGTACTCACTGCACATACACTTGCGGGAAGTAACATGCCACTGTCCTCCCAAGAAAAATTCATTTCAGTCAGTCATTTCAGTGAGTGTTCCCAAAAAAAGATGTTTCACAAGACAGCGCCCTCTAGCAGCCGTAGTAATTATGATGGGAGCAAAGGAGGAAATCAAGTGACATTATTATAGAGTACCAAAGAGAGTAGAGATGAGGTTGGGGGGGATGGATAGATCAACTACACCACTGTAACATGACCACAACAGACTTATATGTGTTGTTCTGGAGTACATGGACCAACTGCAATTCTGTTGTTGTTCTGGAGGACTTGTTGGGTAACGTACATGACACACACGTACAAACGCAAACATAGACAGTGGCAAAAAGATTAAGGCTACTGAAAAGCAGAGCACATGTGTCTGACTGTGAGGTTGTGTTTGTGCTGTTGCATAAGATTATATCATTACCAGTGTGTGTTTTGTGTATGTGTGTACATCACAACAGGTAGATAAAGGTCAGACATGCTGGTATATCGCTAGGAACACACACACAGTCACACACAGTGTGTGTGTGTCTACTGTGTGTGATTCACAGTAACATAGTCAGTGGCATATCCAGGACGTTTTGACTGGGGTGGCCAAGATGGGACACAGAGCTAGTGTGGGATGGCCATGGTATAGTTAACCTTAATGAATAGCAGATTTGAATAGCAAAATGTGTAAACACAGATGTTCAGTGCATCACATTGTTTCAACCTATGCACAGATAAACTCGTGTTAGCATCCATTGTAATGTTTGGACTCAAGCCCAGTTTGATGTTTTAAAGTTCTCAATGGACTTCATTTACTTCAAACATCTCGTACACAATGCTACAAATACCTAAGCTACACCTGAACATTTTCTACACAATAAAACAGCAATAAAATGGAGCAAACACAATCATAAACATTTTTTCTCGTCTGCATAAGTGAAACTCTCTTATGTTCCACAGACTGCTCTTACTCAGTTTAACTAATTGAAAACATCACATTACAACTTTAACTGTGTTTACCGAATGACCTCAACAGTCTAACAATGGCTGGGAAATATAATAAATCTCACTTTCCAGCCCACATCTCTACAGGCTCACAGGTTTAATTTGGCTGGTTAACTGCCTGTATGTTAGCAATAATCTTCACTCTTAACACAAATAACATTACTCACATGACACAGTAAAATGCTACTAAACAAAACTGAACAAACTACTTTGCTGGGTGTATATAAACTAAACATTTCACGGGCTTTGTTGTATCAAAATTGCAGTTAATGCTTTATATTAACACATGCTAGACTGTACATTACATATGCTAATTGCTAACGCTAATCACTAGCACAAAGCACTAATGCTTCCAGCACATACACACATCATGGCCCTACTTCTACATTCAAATTCACATTGTATACAACCCCAAACCAATGTCCACAACACTTACAGGAGTTTACCCTATTTTGTCACCACAACTGTCTCATTATACTTTTCTTACCTGTGCAAAACAAATTTAAAACAATTGTCAGCAATGATATTCATATCACTGTGGTGTTAGCTCAGCTTGAGGTCACTGTGACCGGAGTCCTGAGTCCTGAGTCCTGACAGTCATTATGTATTTCCGATTCAAGACCTGATTTTTTCTGATTCATGGTGTAAAGTCCACTGACTAGAGATCAACTCTAATGGCCTCAGTCCTGCCATTCCTATAGTAGAAGGAAATGGCAAACTGGCACTATATCAGCTGATCAGCTGTCATCATTGATTGTTCAGTGTTTGTCCCTCCTTATTGTGTTGACCTATCAGAACAACCTACGACCTACGAACAACCTATCAGATCTGGGTGGCCAATGAGATTTCAGGGGTGGCCGGTCAGATTTCAGGGGTAGCTGTGGCCACCCCAGGTCACCTCCTGAAATCACCACGGTACATAAGTCTGAAGCTGTCTTGTTTAATGGATTGTATCACTCATACAAAGACTCCAAGTTCAAAACTGTGAAACTCTTTCTCAAATAAAAGCAGAACCTCAGTTTAATACACAATAGGCAAAAATATATTTTTAGAAATAATCTCCTACCTGCTTTCTCTGTTTGTTGCCTCTTTTCGCTCCTTAGTTGTCTTTATCGAGACTCAAAAGTGCTCCTTTCTCTTGTCTGGCCAATCTGCTGTGTATCCTTCATGAAGATTTTGCAGTGAGACACTGGTGTTTCAAAGTTTGGCAGGTGTTGGGATAATACACCAAAATGAGTTGGTTCCTTTGCTCTTCTTGGACTCACTCCAAGTCCTTATTGGCTCTGCCAGGGTTACAGGAGACAAAACTGGATCTGCAGCTGAAATAAAGAAAAATGAAAACAAAATAAGAAGTCAAAGTGGAAAAAAATATATAGAATATTAACATTGAAATCAAAGGAAAGACTAATATTTTCAAAAAATTCTCTATTGTTTCATTTACTATTTCCTGTAGAGTAACAAGCTAATGTAAACCGTTACGCACAGTCACTCACACAAGCAATTTGTTCATTATGTCCATTTACGGCACAAACCTGTATATCTGAGTGTTAGTAAATGAAATTCAACCTTGGATGTAAATGGCAGAGAAGAATGACAGTAAATAATGCATCACTCAGCACTAGAGGATTTGAGAAGGAAATGGAAAGGCAGGGGAGTGGCAACGCGGTTGAATAGACCTGAGTTGATACTACAGTCAGACAGAGAGGGAAAAAAAAGGTGAGAAAGGAAGAGCGAAGAGAGGAGGAGAGAGGGTTTTCAGAAGCATACTGATTTTTCTCTGCATCAAGAACCATGAAGAAATGCGCAATGAACCCATGACAAGCATTAGAAATAATACTGCTGAAGCAACAGAGGAAGATTCTATCTATCTATCTATCTATCTATCTATCCATCTATCTATCTATCTATCTAATGATTGTCACATGCCTAGTTATTCTTTTTCTGTCTGTCCTTCTCTTTTTCTCTTCCTTGCTTTCTCTCACTTCATTTCAGTTGCTGTGCTTCACTTAAATTAACATCACCAGGGCAGACAAGCAGGATAACAATAATGATGACAATAATGGCCAATGATGCATCAGAAGGGTACAAGGTGACAGATGGCTCGATCTGTAAGTGGTACTATATAATGAGATGCTATCTTTCCATTCAGTCACAGAGCAGGACACCTGTCACAACACACCTCAAGCCGTCAGTACACAACACGCTGCCTATCTATGAATAATTTGTGCAAATAACTGTCAGAGAAGCTGACATGCACATAGCCCCCTGCTTTTCTTTCTTTTTCTCCCCTTCTGTTGGCCTCTCCCTTTTCTCTCTGCCTCTCTTTAACTGTCTGTTTCCTTCTTTCTCTTTCTCCCTCCAGCACTTTCACCCTCTCCCTGACACACACATACACACACACACACACACACACACACACACACAAGTAGAGACTTACACACACAGACAGTCTAAATCAGTTAGAGAGAGCCCGGCTGGCTGCCCCAAAGTGAGCTGAGCGTGACATCTCATTTTCAGCAGTAATACTGGGCTGATCCTACTCCTCCCTTATAAGTTAAATGGAGGGGAGCTGCATTACACATGATCATGACTTGGCACAGCTACCGTAACTGACATGTGTACGAGAGAAGACAAGAACGACACCTCATAAAAACACACACAAGCTGAGAAAAGCACATGTACAATAAGCCCTGACTTATGGTAAATATACTTGCAAGCGACATGAGTACACACCCAAAGTATGTTTTGAATGTATCCTCTAGACAGACTCAACCACTAAAACAAACACGCACACTTACACACAAACACACAGGCTTTAGAGTGGACTATTGAAGCAGATTAGAAGTGTTTTCCCAGTGTGCTTTCGTTGAAGAAATTCAAGACTATTCAAGCCTAGAGTCATAAATAATACTTATATTATTTATGACATAATAAAATGATTTAATCTCATCACATTTCTCAAAACTGCTATTAAAGATTAAACTATTAAAAATAAACTATTAAAACTGCTGATTTTATTTTTAAGGATATGTTTTGTACCCTGTGTTTCCATAAGAGAGGTCAAAACAGATTTCCAAAGGGAGCTTCATGTTATCGGGTCATACTAAGGCTAATCATTTGAGCTGAGAAGAAGCATTGCCCAAATATGCTGCACATTCATGCATGAACCATTTTCATTTTGGAAATTCCTGTGGGAACACCCTTTGGTCAAAGCGCCAAATTTCTACCCAAGATGTCAAAAACCAATGGCCAGATTTCTATTCGATTTGCTGAGGATATTTACAGTCCCTAGAGGATGAATTCTTATATTTTGAGTGAACCCTTTGACCTTTCCTGCCTGGGCAGCAATGTCTAGCTGTGCAACTTGAAATATTTTCTGGGAAAAAAAAAAAAAAAATCTTGCAAAAAAATCTTTACACTTTGGAAACTCCATGTGCTTTCATCTTACAAAACTCTCATGCCCACAAATAGCTGAAACCTTTTGATTCTAAGACCAAAGAACCTTTGCTGAAGTGATGCTATCAGAACAAACTCAATTTTTTTAACCCCACTGATACAGCTCTAAGACCAGCACACTTATTATCATGTTGTGCCTTCCGTCAAATGGTAGCACTAGGAACTAAAGTATAAGCACCTTACACTCAAATACTAAGCATGTACTCATCTGCATCTAGTCATCCACAAAAAATAGAGGAAGGATATCATGCGTTGCTCCCTCTCCGAGCAATGTAATAGTGTGTTTTCTAGTCTCGATGGCATTCTCAATAATGGATGGACACCTAGTCCGACTGCTCTGTCAGCTTCAAGTGTGTATTTATAATAGCCAAATGTTGTAGACACAAGACACATCAATATTGAAACTCACTCAAATATGTCACTTGTACAGCTTTAGTTGAACACTGGGATGTGCAATATGGCCTCCAGGGCACTAGAGGCTAGTTGGTTATTGCTGCCTAAATTTCAAGAGGTGACACTGGTGCAGCAATTCACACTGAGTGCTCGTATTCCTTCTTCATATGTCTCTCTTTCTTACAGATGTTCACCGTCTCTCTCCCTCTCAATCATTCTCTACTTCTCCCACTCATAATCACATCAAAGAGAAGCAGCTGCTGACACAATAAGAGGGTTGGAAGTGAATCAGTCATACTACATTCTTTTTTTTTTTTTTATTTATCACTGTTCAGCACACACACACAAACAAAAAGTCTTACTCATAGCAAGGTGTAGTCAGCATTTTTAGAGCCTCCACTCTCTCTCATGGGTCCATGGGTGGGTTACACAAATGGGTTACAGAATCCCATGCGTGTGGGTGGCTGTGTCTCTGTAGTTGCACATGTGTTATTTCATACTTTGTATTTACAGCATTTCATCAAGGTGAGTGGAGAAAAATAACCTAAAAGTGGATGAAAGGGGGGGAGTGGGTAGATGAGTTTTGAGGGAAGAAGTAAAAAACAGTAGAGAGGCCAGTGCCAGGAGATGAGTCAGTAGATGTGAGGAGAACAAAAAAGCAATTGAAGCAATCAAACTGAGATGGAAAGGAGAGGAGGAGTTATGAGAAATAGATCAAAAGTGGTGATTGGAAATGATTGGAAAGATGGAAGGTGAGATTGGAGATAAGGATCTACATTTACATATCATTAGTCTGACACTCTGAAGTGTCAGGGCCACCTGAAATTAACCAATTTCTGTGTGTGTGTGTGTGTGTGTGTGTGTGTGTGTGTGTGTGTGTGTGTGTGTGCCTGTCAAAAAAGGATGGACTTGCTGAGTGTAACGGAAACATGATTTCACAGTGACAGCTGACCAAACTTCATCCCTAACTGCAACCCAGAGCAGCAATTAAAGAGAAAATTAATGTCAGCTCCAACCAGTCAAAGCACCATTTAAAATGATCATTTAAATATTCAGTCCTTTACTTTGCTATCTCAGTCACTGTATCAAATGGGACTCAGAGTCATTGGTTGAATATTCAGCTTGTCAAAGCTAAAAAGTCAAGCAACTGTGATCTTTTTTTTTCTTTTAATATTGTAGTAGATGTCCAATGTTTTAATGGATCATTGATGTCAAGGGTGCGAGTCGGAGTGATAGTATTTTCCTGTCAAAAAATGGCAAGCAAATGGAAGAAATGCCACTGTGTGCTATAAATGAGAGGTTATTATTTCATAAGCCAGTTCATGTGTCAGTGTTAAACTGGAGCTGGAAAACTGACATTGGTGAGAGAAACGTTGTAAAATCTCCGGTCATCAATCCAAAACAATGGTCCTATGTGTCACTGTGAGACACATCCACTGACAGCTGATTTGAAGCTTTGGCGACCAAAGACAGCCTGAGGCAAAATTCTGAAAGTGTCAGAATTTTAAAACTAAATTCTCACAACGTGCCACGACTCACGTCTACAATCATACCAATCAGAATACGACATGAAATGACACAGCAAACACTGGCTGGTGTGACAATTCATAAGTGCAGTTTTTTTTAAAAAGTTTAGGGGAAAAACACATTCATTCTCATCACACAGAAACCAAAACGATGGAGGTGAAACAAAGAATAAGTTTGTGTGACTTTGTGTGACAGACTGATGATGCGAGCAGATTATGTCCTTACAGTACAGCACAGTCTGACACAGATTGTGACCAAGATTTTTTACTGTAGGGGTCTCGCACAATGTGACATGCAATATACTTACATGACCACTGTTGTTGCAAAGTCTAAAGGCGCCTTAACACATAGTACAAAGTTCACTCATCTAACTCACTTTTCCTTACACCATTTGGGGAAGACCAACTCTCATGATGTAACCCTATCTCCTAGAAATTACGTTCGTATACAACGAAACTGTTTTTCCCAACTACATTGTGCTGACAAAGATAATCACTGCCAGGATATGTTCACAGGTAACATTTTTTCAAAATGTTAAGCAGTACCAGACCTCTGCTCAGTCAAATTCACATGAATTTAAAGCTTCACCCATGAAATGTATGCATTTTTTTCCCTTTCACTGCCGTCTTAAAAGTCATGTGGGTAAGCTTATGAGTTTGCATAATCAGTTGTATGTTTTGAGCCTCTTATGTCTTTGCTGCACTTGAATTTCTAATTTCAAACAAAAAAAATATCTTGAGCGTGAGAATGTCTTGACCTCTCCATCTGTAACTTAACACGCAAACATCCCTTAATTAGCTTGATACAATGCCTACGTGATGACAGATATGCAGGCGTACAGTCTCGCTATATGTGATTTCTCGCTGTGTCGAAAGAGCATTGTAAGATACCTAATTATGCTTGAAAGCGTCTCAGTGCTTTATAATATCATTTGTGCTCAACAGGCAAATAATGCAGGGAGAAATCTCCTCTACAAACAAATAAATAGAAAAAAAAATCAGTCAGTTGAGTTGTGTTCATCTGGACAATTCCCATTTGTAATTTGATTATGTACACATCCAATTATCATGCCTCATGTCACATGACCTCTATGAGCTCATCAGGCCAAGAAGCCAATTCAGAATGAATCATATGTTTGAAACAGTCTGTACTGTATATGCTTCTCTGTATTCAATGCTATAAGTCTGAATTCCCAGGCTGTGTGCCCACATAGGATTTCCTGGAAGCCTTGTACAAAAACAGCCATGTGTAAAGATGCTTTCATTAAATTGGTGATATTACATGCATTAAGAATACATATAATATAGATTTTAGTTCCTTTTATTTACAGTACTTCTGATGTCTGATGATGATGTCATAGGTAATCTTTGGCTCCACATGTCAGAAGTGCACTCTACCAGCACAACAAGCCTCATAAAACGTTATTCGTTCACATGAGTGCGCCCATGCAAAGCAAAAACACCAAACCCTCCTTAAATGTTTTAATAAACACCCTATAAAGACAAGAAAATAAGGCTTCCAACAAAGACAACGGTTTAACAGTCTGAGGAGAGCAGGTGTGTGAGTAAACAAGGTCTGGGGAGGCAGGTGGGCCAACTGAGTTAACAGTTGAGAAGAAGCCCACATCTGGTAAATGTGTCACTGTTGGTTAGATAACAGTGCCAAAGGATGAAACAAGCTTGAACTAGACATTGACTTGTTCCTGCACTCACTGTATGAGACTTTTTAATGGCAGTTAGAATTGACCAAATCCATCACAAAAAGCATGGCTGGTAGTAGGGGGCTGATAAATTGATAGTAAGCCCACTACTTCCTACTTGACTACACTGACAGAGTGGAAGGATTGGAGAGGAGCGAGGACTGAAATTGAGCTTCTAAAAAATACCGTCTATCCCCATCGCTCACCCATCTGTCTTTCTGTCTCTGTCTTTCCTTTAAGGCACATGTGTCCTTAGTACTGCCAGGCAAAATCTGCCACCGAGGCTCCTAATTGCAGAGTTTCAGGCGGGTGAGACAGAGACAGAGAGACAGAGAGGGAATAAGAGGGCAAGGAGAGCGTTAGTGTTAATAAAGCAAAATAAAGTGACAAAATAAAGCGAAATAAAGCGACAAAAGATGAAACTGCTGTAGGGACGTGTGTGATTCATGAGGAAACCTTTCAAGGTGTGTGCCATATATGTACATGATGAATGTGTCTGTGTAGACGTGCCCACAATTGTTAAATGTGGATGAGCTAGGGCTGCAGGAGTGTAGTGCATGCTGAGATATGCCTGGCATACATCGAGGGAACAGCCTCCAACGGTGGCCAGCAGTACATCTGACAAACACACGCGCGCGCGCACACATGCACACACACACACACACACACACACACTCAAACACAGAGAGTAAGAGTAATCCCTGTCTCACATCAAAATGTGTATGTTGTTTTCTTTTGTTGGCCTATTCCTTTGTATTGGCCTGCATCCAATGAAAAAAAAGGCTGCCATTCCTTGTATTCTCAGTGGAAAGTTAAATATTTTAAAATAGTTTTGAAATCAAAATGGTTTTTGATAACATTTCTAACGAGAAATTATTACGAAGATTCTTGCAGGCTTTCTATCGTTGCTATGGTCGCTGCTATCAACTAACCACGTAGTTGCATGTTGTTTGAATCATTGTCTTTGCATTGTGTAGTTATCTGAGCTGTTATGTTATTTGAATTATTTTATATAACTGTTTGACGATGTTCTTTCAACAAAAAAACGTAGATTTTAGAGTGCCTCAGGAATTCATTTGAAATCCAGAATTTGAAGCTTTTCATTTGGCTGACTGGAAGACCAGCCCAGAAGTATTTTCTTCACTGTCACCATGTTAAGGTTTTCTTTTAATGGTATCTTTAACATTTCAACATAACACAAAAACACAAAAGTGTCGTTGATAATTCAACGATAAGATGTATTAATGTTATGGCCAGAAATAGTGCTGTTGACAGTGGCATGTTTACATGTATGCAGCAAATTGCTCCTTTCAGCACTCCAAACTATTTTACAAGGCAAACCCAGCTCAATCTTACCATTTCATCGCAAGCCATTCTAGTAACCATTCATGGTGTGTCAGCTGTGCCTATTAAAATATACCAAAGGTTTTTTAGCCTGCCAACAACCCCAATGGAAGCCTATGGCTATGACCAAACCTTTGGCAGAGGGCTTTAGGTTTTGGACTGAGTGCTAGTGTTGCCACATGCGCTGGTAGAACATTGTGGATTAGAGGGAGAATGGGGACTTTGATAATCCTACGCCCATCTATCTGTCTCCCTCCCTCTACCTCTCTTAGGTGGTGAATGACTAATCTCTGTGAGGTACTGTTGAGAGTAATGCTGTGATAGTGTTATGGCTCTGTCAGCACAAAGTTTCATAGTTTTTTTCTGTTTATTTTTTTACTTGGAAAACAGAATAAACCAAATGGATCATCAGGGTCCCATGTGATATCTTATTGTCCTAGTTCTTTATGCTGCTTAATAACTTTATTTATCTTTTATTATTTAGGTTTAAGGGTTAATACCTGAAAAAAGAGCTCTAATTCCAACCTCAGAGCTGAGTTTTAATGACAATAATAACAAATTCACTGCTTTTGAGCCATATTTTGGCAAGAAAAATATGTTTTGCTTTGTGAAGATAAAGTATCACTTTCTGTTGTTCTGTTGGCTCTGCTGTCCATGCATTCACATCTGGAACTGTGTGATATTTAGGAGAATGTTGCATGCAAAATGTATGTACAAAGTGAATAATATTATCTGTCATGAAATATATCTCTGACTCACAAAAGTGGTCTCTGTACAAGCCATTCTAGGAGAATACTTAGACCAAGTCTTGCAGTTAGGACTTATTGAAACAAAGGCAGAAAAAAAAAACATAAAGATAATCTCCATAAATTGAGTATTTCACCTGCAGCAATAACATAATTAAATTTGCGACATAGATCATCCCCTTCAACTAATAAGGTGTAACCAGTGTGTGCAGTTTGCTGGTACAGCAGTGGTTGGGTCATTAACTAAACAAAGATTGTGAAAATATTTGCACTTTTCAGGCAATAGATATGTGCCAGTCCTCCTCAGCTCATGTGTGCGGGGGACTGTTTATGAGAGGAAAGATAAGAAAATGTCAGATTAATAAAATTCACTCTTGCAAAGGCAGTGAAATTAAATAAATGTTCGTGCCTCAGAACTTTGCCTACTCTGAGAATCTATCAACTACAATACTTTCACATTTCAATTATTTCTTTTATGTGAGCTGTGTACAAAAATGTTTAATTTTATTAGCACTTGTACTGTAAATTAAAAAGAAGGGTGCTCATTTTCTTACCATATAAACCACAGCACACTACACTGCCACACACTCACACTCACATTCTCACGCACACTCATCTAAGCTTTTGTCGCCTGGCTGGTGGATTAAGTGTGAGCATTTGTGAAATCATTTGAACCCCTACGGGTGCAAAGAGGAGTGTAGACAGTGTGTGTGTGTGTGTGTGTGTGTGTGTAGATGAGTGTGTGTGTGTGGGTCTGTCATAGGCTACTTTCAGGGACAAAATTCAGACTAAAGACCAGCTGATTGGGGACAGCTTGTCCAACTGGGGAGAAGTCCATGTCTCCAATTAGGAAAACGCTGATTTTTGGGTCAGTGGTTAAGGTTAGGGTTAGGTTAAGGTTAGGGTTAGGGTTAGGGTGTGTGTGTGTGTGTCTTTTTCACATGCATACATACTGCATGTTGGTGTCACTGTGGTTATGCGTGCAATGTGGTGTGCATCTGGCTTAGGTCTGTGCACATTTTACAGCATATGACTGTTTGTGTTTGGGGCCAACAGTGTGTCTGTGTGATTCAGCTCAGCTCTGACTACATACAGAGCTACTACATAAACTGCAGGAAAAGAAATGAAAAAGTACCAGAAAAGTGAAAAAGAAAAAAACAAATGGACTTCCCTTGTTTTAACAGAGGATGTAGAGCAATCAATATTATTATTGACTGAGGGGAGAGGTAGCATTTGTTTGACTATCGATTACTTCAAACCAACAGTTTATTTCTACATTATAGGCTCCACGACTCCAGACTCTCAGCCTGAGAAGTTGACTCAGCATCACAGAGCATCTAAAGGAATCTGAATGGAGTAAAATGAAGACTTTTTTTTTAAACTTCTTGGATATGAATGAAGGGACATTAACACTGTCAAAGTGTTGTCAGTTTCTAATAAGAAGTACAAGGGAATACTGAAAGCAGCCTCTGCAGACTGCAGGTTATCGTGCGGGATGTGTTTCTAATCTGTAATTCTGGAAGAAATTTATTTTGCCCTTCGAACACCCGTCTGTAGACCCACCATCCCAACAGTGCTTCTGGACCACAGTTTCAGTCAGCCTCTAAAAGTGTTTGTGTTTTCCTCCTGTGACATATGTGACCTGCAACCAGAGCAAAACTAATATGGAATCGAAAGGACTGACAGACTGAATGCCTGATGGATGAGGAACAGAAACAGAAAAAGACACTCTACTTCAAGAGACTGTGGCTCGGGAGGCAAGCTCTTACATCTCAGGAGGGCTTCCAGGACTTTCTATTCTGCTTGTTTTTTCCATCTCTCATCAAAACACAAGTCATTTTGCATCGAACGAGGCAAGCTGTGTCAGTCATAGTGAATCTAAAGTGTTCCAAGAGGCCAGTGCTGTTGTGTAAAGATATTTTTCACACAAAGGGGATCTATAACCAGAACTCAACAAACTGAAGCAAATTGGAATAGGTTAACAACATTTTGGCACAAATATGTTCTTAAAACGATATAATGCCCCAGCAGTTGACAACATTAATGGTTTTTGTTACATTGAAATGACCAACAATGATGCTGGCCTTTCAGACTTTTAAGCTAATAGCATAACATTGCATGTTTGGTGAGTAGGAAGGTTCATGAATATGCAAAAATGAATTCTAATAAAAACACCAAGCACATCTGTGGGAGTGTGTTTGCATTGTAGGTGTATACAACAATACACTAAGTGGGATGATAGCCTGTCATGGAGTAATTGATTTATTATCCCGTTTCTCTCTTTTCTGTTGCCACATTTCTCTATCATAGTGTCTAAATTGTAATTTTCTTGCTCTTAAAAAGCAGATTGCTCTTAAAAAATACAGAGTCCCCTAAGCAGATGGGTTCTTGTTGAGCCTCTGCTGAAGTCCAGGTTCAATGTTCAATGTGGCAAAACAGCAATGACTTTGCGACTTCACCACAAATTTGTGTTTCTATCAAATTACAATAAAATGGCAGCACGATGCACTGTTCTTTTTTCACTTTTAGTTCAACTTTTTGGGGTTAAGTTTAGATATTTTTGGTTTAGTTTTGGGTAAATTATTTTGTTATATACATTTTGTTATTTTAAAGGCTCAGGTGAGGTTGCTCCCTTTTGTACATGTCAGACAAACAACAATCAATTTCAAACATTCAGCTTCTGTAAGCTGTGGCACACATTAGAATGCAAACAGATGCTTTAACTAAACTGTACCTAGACAAACACACACACATACACACACACATGCACAGGGGGAATAGAGATAGTGTCTCTCTGTGAAACTGCAGATGCAGGGTGGGTGACAGAGCTAAAATATTTATACACAGATCTTAGCTGTCTGCACTGAGAGAGAGAGAGAGAGAGAGAGAGAGAGAGCGAGAGGGAAAGATGGATAAAGAGAGGGAAAGAGAGTAAGATTGAAGAAGAGAGGCAGGCTACAAGAAGGAGGGCAATGGTAAGTGTGTGCATGATTATGTGTGTGTGTGTGTGTGTGTGTGAACACATTTGTGAGTATGAGGAAAAGCAGAGTGATAACAACAGCGAGAGAGAGAGAGAGAGAGAGAGAGAGAGAGAGATGAGTGTGCAGCACAGATGCCAAATGAATCTAGGGCAGATGAGAATAAAAACAAGGCATTATTCCAAAATCCACTTTATATGTGTGTGCAAGTATGTGTGTGTAATTGTATTTCTATATTTGTGTGTGCGTGCGTGTGTGTATGTGTATGTGTTCCGGCAAATATGTAAGCATCCGTCATGTGAATGTAACAAGCCAGAGGCGGAAATTCAAGTACACCACAACTTTTTTTTTTTTCTTTTTTTTGCTCAATCTGTGTGCTTTTTATTCATCAGCCTTTAACAATTACAGTGCTCACTGCATCACACCCACTCTCCTTCCAGCATGTTCTGCCTCTCTCTCACATATCCACGGTGAGATTTTTTTTTTTTTTTTTTCCCTTCATCAAACTTGAACGCTAAAGCATTTTGTGTGTGTGAGCATGGGTGTGGGTTAATAGGGGTGGGGGGTTGGCACAAAGTAAAGATGATGGCAGATGGTGTCCTTACTGAACACACATACAGTACACACACTAAACACTAACTAAACAGATAAACCCTCATACAGAAAAATGGGCACATACAAAACATAAATGTCGACCCTGCTGAGCCACCAGAGGGACCAAATTCATGTTATGTGAACAGTTTCCAAGGATGGTGGATCATGTCAGGAGGGTTGCTTTTCATATTTTGATCCTTGGTTCCACAGTTCAATCAGAGACCGATTGTTGCTGTACCAATTTTACGCTTACAATTAGTCTTTAATTTCGCATGCTGAAATGGTACCATTTAGAAATTGTTCACAATATCACAGCTATATTTTTCATACTCCTGCAATTACATTAACTTCAAATAAAAAAGAAATTCATACTCTCACATTTATGCCACTTTTTTCTGGTCAGATAGTGTTTTCTGATTGAGTTAAACAATTTCATATTGCAGCGCGCTGAAAGCCTGAGTAAATCCATTCTGTATTAGTGCATAATGCGCTGCATTCAGAGCCTGAAAATAGGACCCCTAACAGTAACAGCTGCACATTGTAGGAGTCATGTCAAGCTCTTTCTTCCTCAGGGGATTACTGCATCCAAACGCTTGCCTTCGTTGAAGATCAGACTAGTTGAATTTCTGATGGCTTAAGAAAAACATGGCTTCATGGGTTTGAATAATTTACCCAGTATAAATATCATATAGCTTCAATGACATGTTGAACCAAACAAGTACAGAATATATCCAGCATGTGATTCTGTCACACACTGTTACTGTATTTTCTACATTTAAAGAAACCTTGGGGTATATTACGATGAAAGCAGGATTTAACCAGCATTTAGTGTGTATGAGTGTGTATGAGTGCCAGTGTGAACAAAAAAAAAGTGTGTGTGTGGGTTTGTTTCTTTTGGCTGATATACTCACATATTTCAGATTAACTTAATGACACAACATGCCTTCCTTCCTGTACTGAATGGAGACTCGGGTGTCCATACACAACTTACTTCAGTACGTCACCACAAAAGAATCAACACCTTCCCTCAAACACACATGCATCACTGCACCCTTCCCTTTCTGCTCAAACAGATTTTCCCTGTCAAAAGCATTCTGTCAATGTCAGGTCACATTGCACCACTTTGTCACTCCAATTACAGTCATAAAGCTCTGAGTTGTGAATCTATTAATGTGAGAGAAGGAATACAAAATCGTCAGATGATCGGCCTTGGCATAAAGACTGTTGCGTGTCAATTAAGCATTTGGATTCCGGTAATTATATATTATTATTATATTTATCAACCTCCACAGTGTTCACTGCCCACAGTATTTTCCCTGGTTCCACGCTGGAACATATTGGGTCAGTGTACGTTGGGCTAAAAACACTGGGTTACTCTGGTTTCTACACATTTTCCATCACCCTTCTCCCTACTTAAATTACAGTTACAGTCAGGTTTTGCCTGCACCTGCCAACTGTACCTGTCATCCAAGGGGTTCGGGTGGTGTCGAGGATTTGTGGTGCACCAACTTCCAATTAGTCACTTTCTCTTATTTTACTTTCTTCTTTCCTATAAACTGCAACATTCTTGTTTCCCTTCTTTACCTTTTTCATATTCCCTCCTTTTTATTCCTTCCCTTATTTCTCCTGCTTCCCAGCCTCTGTCTGTCTACACTCTCTGCACTCCTTTCACGTCTCATCTTCCCCTGGAAACGAACACAGCGGCTTTTCCCTATCAACACTTTCCATGCCTGGTGAAGGTACAGCTAATGAAACTGCATACAAATTTATCAGACCTGTTGCTGCTGTTGCATTTCTAAAACCTCGTCAGCTATTTGCTGTCTGCCATGTCTCTCAGTCTCTTGCCCAAGGGGACCTCCCACAGGTTCCTGGCAGTGAAAGAGTGACGGGTGTTGTGAAACATGACTGTGGTATTGATTGCACAGAGCACTACAACAGCTGGTAGGCTGAAAGAGAGCACAGTGTGCTACGGCCAAGGATGTGATGTGGAGGAGTGAGCAAGTGTGGATGTCTCCCAAGGGTTATCCCTCTCAGGATCTTTGCATAATCCTTCCTGATGGATCCAGAAATCGATTTGGAGGGCGTGGCTGTAGGAAAGGGAGGTCAGGGGAGGTGGAGCTGGTGGGGAGGTTCTGAGATTGCCAATTGTGGGCCAGGGAGCTGGCTGCCCTGATTCGATGAAATATATATACTTAGAATCAGAAAAATATGAACACACAGTGTAACAACACCAAATAAAACAGCCATGCAATCAGAGAGGCAAGAAATCTGAAAAAACATTATTATTCAAAATTGTAAATGTGTTTACATATTTCTGCTCACAGTATAGTAGACTTTGTTAAGCATATACTGTCCAGATATACAATATGTATGGAGGAAATCGGGAGGAAGATGAATAATACATAAGGTTAGTGAAAGGCCTAATCTGAATTTTTATGACCAAATAGATTGTGTGTATATTTACATCATTAGTCAAAGGTGCTGAAAAGTTGGCATTTTGTTTGTTATCTCAGTTTAATTCTAACATTACTCATGTGTAAAAAAGACCTTTTACAGCAACTGTGACATTAGTAAACTGTTTACATTTAGATCACAGATTGCACCTTTAAGGTTGAATTTGTACCTACAGCATGGAGTTTTTAATGGCAACTAGTCAGTTGTTGATAGTGAAATCGCATTTGATTAAGTGATTTAGTGAGAGATATAATGAACAACAAAAACAGTCAGTCAGCTGAGCAGCCGGTCTCCCTCTCACTATTAGTCCATCAGTAATGATCGAACTAAAAGAAGCACCCACTACACATGACTATTGCATGCCTGTTCAATTATGCATATATTTTGTCAGCTAGACATTTATCAAAAGTGAGTGAAATGCATAAATAAACAAATGAATTTTGCTGACTTATAGTCAGAACATCGTCAGCATGTAGTGTAGTTGCGCAATCAGTCCATCACATCAGGCATCAGGCCACTAACTGTCTTGGCCTCTCAGGGCACCAAGGTCAGGGAAATATAATGGCACTAATGGCTCTTGTTATTAACCATTCAGTAACTACTCAAGCGTCTGCCCACCTGGCTTTCAATTGGCCCAGACAATTAATAGAATGGAAGTTAACGCTTGAGCTGTGAAGACAGACTGACCTTAGATTGTTGCAACTGTCATGCATTGTTATTTCAATGATCCATCAGGCTAAATTATACTTTTGACTCAGAGTATACCAATGTACAGTGAGTATTCAGTTAGTAATAAATATATCTTTTTCTCTCCCTCTTTAATGCACATATATGTAACTTTTGGCGGCATTATTCTCTTGTTTTCTTTGCTGTGTCCTGATTATATGTTGTTGTGGTAATCTAATCTAATCTAATGGACTTCTTACTCTCTTTTTTAGACATCAAAGTAAACACCAAAGTCTTAGTTTACATGAGTTGAATTTCACACAAGAGAAGTAAACAGGAAGAAAATTGCACTTCAGTTTTCTTCCAGTGTAACATTCATCACCTCTCAGGAGCAACTCCAACAGACAGGCGCTATGGATTCCCTGAATTATGGCTAGCATAGTTCAATAGTATTCTGATGAACTGAAGATTACATAGCAACAAGGCAGTGGGTTTGGTAGGTGGGTGGTCATTATTCAGGTCTCCAAGGCCTGCCTCCCCTACTGATTTCCTTTCCCCCCTTTTCCTGGTAAACCACTGATCTGTGATTGCAATTGATTGGAGACTGCTCATCATTCCTCCAAGGGCAACATCAGGAATCATTGACATCAAGAGGAAATGAATTGAAGGAGATAAGCAGAATGGGACAAATGAATGCAGGGGGTGGAGAGAGGATGTGTGGAAGGGGTGTAATAAAAGAGAAGGTAATAACATAGGGCATAGTATGTTGAAATGTATTCCTCATGTATTTCTCCTTAATTCAAGTGAGTGTAGCTAATGATTGATGGGACCAGGCTTACGGCAAAGGCCTATAGGAGAGGGTTTCTCTATTGACCATAGTGAAAACAAATTTACTACACTGCGTAAGAAGGAATCCTCCTACTTAGCAGACCAAGATACCCCTCTGTCATTTTGAGCTGCAGCTGATAGAGCACTTATTAACTATTGATCAGCCATTGACTAAGAAAGCAGTGCTGTCCTATTGACATTCATGTCTTTAGTTTAAGGCCAGCATCAATTGACTGTAGCACGTGCCTTGACATTAGTACTGAAATCAAAGGAATCTTTTCCCAAGCTATAGAAAAAAATGTTATGGCACTCACTGTAATATACTTATATACTTTATTTCAGTCAGCATCAAATGTGCTGATTTATAATAATGTAAGGAGTGTCATTTTAATTAAGTGTATTTTCATGAGGGTTTTGTTTTCATAGTTTGCTTGTTTGCAAACATTCAACAGTTAGTTCACAACAATGCTAAGTAGTAAATTAATTGTTTTTCATTACAGTGTACCCTATAACTTTTAAGAGTGAACTTATATACTGTACATACAAAAACACAAGAAATATACCATGATAAATCTTCATATATGTTATCAATCAATCTATAATTTTGTCATCTTGTTTTTGCATGCTGTATTTCTGCTATTTTGATTTCTTGGTCTTTTCTGTACACACAACATGTATTGCATGTCTGTTCAGCCTGGGAGAGGGATCCCTCCTCTGTCACGCCTCCTCAGGTTTCTTCCATTTTTTCCCCATCAAAGGGTTTTTCCTTATTTGAGGATAGAGGATGATGTGTTTCTGCACAGATTGTAAAGCCTCCCTGAGGCAAAAGTGATTTGTGATATTGGGCCATACAAATAAAATCACCTAACTTGACTTGACTACCAGCTCTCTTATACTCCAGCTGTAATTCCTCTATAAACATTTCCCGTTATTATTCTCTAATCACCAAAGTGAGCAGATAAGCAGATAAATCGCCTATATTTTGATTATGCAGGCAGATCATGTTCAAGCATACGTCTTAGAACCATTCATTCTCCCCAACATGTGGAGCTCACAGCCCACCAAAGCCCGTTTTGCGCTTGGTCAGCACAATGCGCTGTCCGTGGTGCTGAAGTACTGCACTCCATCCAACGTGTCCTGCTGTTTCGATTACAAATACGTGTTGATGAAGAAAAAGGGACAATATTACTTCCCCAAACAAGCAGCTTTAATTGCCTACAGACACTGTTGATTAACGTAGTGACTGAAAATGTTTAAATATTGTTCACAGTGGCTGCGTTATACTCGTGCCTGGCAGTCCAAAATGTGTGGGCGACGAAATCCGTGTGGTCTCTCGGTCAGTAGCCGGACACTGTTGCTGCTGTTGGCAGGAAATCTCTCTCTCTCTCTCCCCTTCTCTCTCTCTCATTTTCAATCACTCACACGCACGCACGGGCACGGGGAGGCTGAACGCAGCTGACACCGAAGCCCTCATTGCAGGTAAAGTGTGGCGCCTGTCGTGCGACAGAGTACACAACACTGCTGGAAAGCTGGGCCATTCACCCTCAAAAACACAAGCTAGAACACACACACACATACACACACACACACGCACACACACACAGGCGCAGACACACACCGCCAGTTTTATCCCCTGCGTGATTCCTCCCTCGATACTAAATCCCTTCTCGCACATCTGTCCATGGCGCGTACTCTGCCCGTCCATCGTATCCCCGCAGCATAAATACCAGCCTCGCTTCATGTGACACTTTGAATCAATAGCCACAGATTTGAATCATTTGTGTTCAGCATTTAAACCCGCACATGCTGAAATATCGCATTGTGATATACAGCAACAACTGTAGCAAAAAGGGAAACATCTGACACCCGCCAATAAAATCTTATTCCATATTATTCAATATCACAAATCTGCTCAACAAACGCACTTAATGCAAACCCCCCCAAACAGAAAAACAGGCTTTCAAAACCAACCATATGGGCTTCTGTTGCACCAAGAAGACTCAACCCAGCAGAGCGTTGGAGTCTTTAGTGCAGGTGCATGCTCACTCTGCCGTCGCTTGCATCCATCGCATATAATTCATCATATCAAGGCTACATAAAATAACATAGAGGAAAGAATCTAAATCTTAAGATGAAAGCGTGCATTTTGGTACAATACCTTTACTTATTTCCCTTCCAAATTATGCGTCCGTTGGCTGAAGCAAAGAGGGAGATTTTTTTTTTTTTTTTTCCATCCACCGCTAACGTCGCAGGCTCAGCAGCACGGCGGGAGAGGATGACACAGAGAGAGAGAGGGAGCGAGAGAGAGAGCGAGAGAGAGAGAGAGAGAGAGAGAGAGAGAGAGAGAGAGAGAGAGAGAGAGAGAGAGGATGCACAGACCTCTGCGTAGAGTAATATAGTTGAACTGCAGTGGGCATCTGCCTCTACAGCTGGCTTTTTTTTCAGTAAAGTAACTACCTGCAGATTCAGTTTGAGGCAGCACTTACCTATATTAACTGATAACATGTTAAAAATAGCAAACAGAAGGGCTCTATTGACATCATATTGAATAAATCATTATAAGTCTGCAAAATTGGAATTATCCATGTGCATACGCAGGGATAAAATGAGACGGAAAAGACAAGCACCCAATCAACCTGATTAGCCTGTACAGATTATATTGTAAAAAGAGTTGAAGGGTGGGAGGGAGAGGAGGAAACGAAAGAATGAACTATACTGACAGATTCAGTCGCATCTACAGACAAGGAAGTTAATCACCGACTAAGATGATCCATGCAAAAAGCAACACCTGTTGTAAGACCACTGCAATGATTTGGGGTATTCTTCTCAGTTACGATGAAAGATTCATTTATTGATGTAATCTCACAATAAAGTCAAATAGGTTTGTTTGCATTAGGATGATCAGAGGCCATAGTGTTTCCCCCAATTTGTCCACATAAACATGTGAAGCTTTACGAAGAATGAAAGAAGTCTCCAGCAGTTTGTGAATCAAGCTGTGGGAAAACAGGAATGAGAAGGTTTTGATGATGTTCTGCATGCGCATGTAGGCGACAGGGAGGTTGATACCGCCTGTTTCACATGACGGAATATGTCAGAGGTGTGATCATACTCAATTAACACTCTTCCTCTCCTCATTTCTCACTTTTTTTTTCTCCCTTCCGATCCTTCTCACTCACAAAAGCGAGTGAAAGCAGACACATGCAAACACACGTGCATACTTCAGCTCATTAACTCACTTGCTCTCCATCTCTGTCTTTTTTCTCTGTCAGTGGAGGACTATTAGCTGCAGTACTGAGACTCTCATTAGTATTTTATCATTATCAGCGCCTGTAGTGTTAAGCAATAGCACAATGGCTTGTCTTGGCATGATGCTCGACAAATCTGTTATCCATCGCTGCTACTGGGAGGATGTGTAGCCATGTGTGATGAGCTAGTTAATGCCTATGTTTCCACACACAATAGTACATTGTATACCGGAAGAAAAAATACAGTTATGCCATGAATGGATAACAATGTTTTGGGGTTTTTTTGCATCAGAAGTCATTTCTTAATGCTGACATCCTTATTCCACATCATCTTTTTTAACCTCCGTGCAGCCGAGTCGTAACCTCGCCTTCAAAAGGACTAAACTTGGAAAAGCCTGCTCTAATAATCCTCACTGCACTTGGTCAGCTCTGATCTACTAATTTTCTGAGGCTGCATTCATTGGCTGAATGCAATCGAGGGAAATTAGAAGAGCAGAAGGCCAAAATTGGAGCAAGGCCGAGAGAAAGAAAAGGGGGGGTTCCGTTTCCTGACTCACCCTCCATTAGCCTTGGCTGCATGGCTAAGAAGTTTTTATTCCAACTTCACCTTTGCACATCAGATCCAGTGCATGGCCCCCGAATTAACTGATCAAGCTGTACGGAAGAGCTGAGCAGGAGGGAAAACTAGAGGGAAAACTAGAGGGAACTAGAGGATCGGACTGGAGAAGATACAGTATGACATGAAACACTGTGGAAAACAGGTAAAGAATGTCATCAACAGCAAATCTTATGTAAATCAAGTTAATTGGTTTTTGAGGTACTTTTCTCGTGGATTTTGACCTGATGGTGGATGAAAGTTCACTTGTGTCAAGACATACCATAGCTATCTGGCCAATGGCTGTTGAAATACTCAGTCTTGTTCTGGAACAAAATGTTAGGGGGACATAAGGACTTGGCTTAGTCACTGGTGCAATAAGAAGGTAAAGGGATGACTCATATTTTTTGTCTGACCACAAAATGTCAGATTTCAGGCTTGTGCTGATTCTCATACAGGACCTCAAAATGCTGGCCGGTCTACTTGCATTTCTTAACAGCCTCATTCGGCTGTGGAGTCATAAATAATTCTTTCCCAACTTCACTCTCACATACAAAGCTACTTTGATGCATGGTACTCTTCTCCTGACAGCCAAACAGTTAATAGCTGCTCTTATATTCTCCAGTTACTGCCAGGGACTTTCATTTTAGATCCTTTTTGCGAGGTTAACTATTACAGTGAAGACAAGTAGGGTTGTCATCAAGCCACTACTTACTGCACAGTTTTGAGGCCATGACTCTTGATGTTACATTAACGAATCTAATTTCAGAAATCTTTTCAGCTGGGTGCGTTCCACTCTACGCTTTACTACTTGATTTATTTTTTATTTATAATTTTCTTGGGAAACTGCTTTGGTGCACCTTGTCAACTCCATCTACTTATGTATTTCCTCCACTCAGAGCTTCTTTGGTGGTGTTGCCTTGATCCATGCTCGGCTTTCTTGTACAGTAGGTAGGTCAAGGTCTGCATAACTTTGTTCCACTTAGCAAAGATTATTCTCTATGTTTAAGTGCTAAAATTGCTGAACTGTTAGAGGCCAGTTAAAGGACGCTCGGCTTTTTAAAGTGTTTTTGGAATCTGTTTGAATCAGCTCCAGCCTCACTTTAAAGCAAATTTATAGAGGAAACATTCTTTTCCTACAGTGCATCTGTCGAGTTTTCTGGTTTTCGTTGTGGTAATCTCAAACACCACATGTATGTATGTCTCTGTTTTGCCTGTTATTGTGGTTGCTGTATGACAAACAGCTAATGAACTCACTACTCTGGATTAGAATAATTTCATTGGTATTACAGGCAGTATCTGTGTCAGCTTACTTATGTTCTTAGTCTTTACGATTAAACAGGCTCATACCATTTCTGTTGTTTAATGTAAGCTGAATAAAATATTATAACTTGCACCAGAAGTTTAAAGTTGTCACAACTGCTGTCTGAATTCCACCTCTGCTCCTGCCACCTTTCTAGCACCCATGACCTTTGGCTGATGTCTACATCTTTTGACAAACTCTGACGCATACCCGACATATTCACTTGAGATTGCAGGTTTGTTTACCAGACGAGGTATCTCAGCTGACTGGTCTCACGACTCAAGCGCTGCAAGTGTGTTTCCATGGCAACCAAGTGTAGCATTGAGAAGAGGAACAAAGAGAGTGAGAGGGGGAGAGACACCGAAGCTTATCCTGAGCGCTGTATTCTCTGGTTTTTGTCGTCTCCCTGCCCCGTTATTTCTTTCAAGGGTGGCCATAGCTCAAATATCATGTCAGAGTCGTGGTGGCGTGATTGACTGTAACATTTATGTTAGACACTTTAAAATGTGTCTTGACAACATTTGTGCTTACGCAACTCTGCTCTCAATCCATTAACATTATTGCCTTTCACAGTTCCAGCCCAGCAAAGATGCACATGTTATTGATTTTTATAACAAATTTGCTGCTCTGTAACCCTTTAGAAGTGCTTTGACACCATTCAGTACCCAGTGAAGGAACAAAGACATGGCTTCTGCAAAGAGACTAAATAAGATTCAGTAGAAATCAGCAGTAATTGAAACCCTGGGTTTTAGAATAAGATCCTAACAGAAGTACAGGAAACATTAAGTACTGAAAAGAAAAAAGATCCCTCTACTGTCTTTTCCTGTGTATTTAAGGAAGTGAAATGAACTTGGTCATGAATGAGGTTATTTACCAAGTGAGACAGAATTCTCTGTGGTCATTTTCTAAGTTTTTCTAAACTGTCATAATTAATATTGCATAGATGCAGTGTTTAAGACACTCTGAATAAATGTTTGCGGACAGGGTTTTTAGAGTGTGAACGCTGGCCATGTCATCGGCGGCCTCATGCCTCGACAGCCGTATAGAGATGTGGGCATCATCACTAGATTCAACTGGGATGCAATCAGTACTCAAGCAGACAGAACGCAGAGTTCCAGCTGATCCTTACAGACGCTGTGCATCATTACGCACGAATCTGAATGTACAAAGTTTCTCTTTGCACATTCACATACATGTATGTAAGTACAATCACACACAGAGATATTTATTACAAAAATATTTAAAGGACATTCATAAGTCTATAAGATCACATTGTTTAATTCATTCTGATTGCATCATTGCAGATGAATATGTAAACTTTTGTCCCTGCACTGGTTAGCTGCCGAAAAGAGTACCTCTATGCAAATGGAATACACCCCATGGCATAAAATATCATTTGCATATAAGAGGAAGTTCAAGGTGGTGAAATGCAAAGGATATCTCACCATTCACTTGCTGCTTTAATGATTATCCTGTGAATAAAATGACACTGGAATGAAAGCTCCAACTTTCTGTTCTTGGCAGCAGAATTGTAAAGATATAATTTGTCTGGAATTCAGTGATGATGCTATATGGGGGACTGCTTACAATAAAGCCAAAATTAGAGCTGAAAACAGAGGCAGAGAGTAGCACCTATGCTAATAGGTACTGTACAACCACGGCTGTTCAGATCAGGAGCTGTTGTTTGAGGAACATGAGAACCAAAAGCTGTCACAAACCCACTCAGTTAAAGGTACAATTAGTAAAATATGGCTCTTTTATAACATCTAGTGGCAGTCATAGGAAATTACACCAACATCACCAAGTGTGTTTCATGCTTTATTCTACAGTATTTTCAGATTTGACTTAAAATTTCAAGGCCAGCCCAGTGGCAATTTATACAGTTCTTTAAAGACACAAGGCTGCTGAAACACTGTTAATAACACAGTCAGTAACAATTATAATATGCAGCCATACAAAAATGTATACGAGGAAGTATTGAGGCTTTGGTGGAGGTTAGCCATCACAGACATCTCTCTCCAGCAAATAAACAAATTAAAGAAGAACCACAAAAAACTCCCACAATAACACCTTATTCATCATCCTATTGGCATGTCAAATAGCAATAAAAAATAAAAATTATAATCATCTGTGCAAAAATCAACATCATCATACTAATGGAAATAGTCAGTGTATTATATTTTAAGCATAATATCATTGTCATCATCCTCGATCTAGATCCACCAATAATAATCTATATAATAATAATAAAAATAATAATAATAACTATCATTGTTGTCTTATAAATTGTGCAATATTGTTAATAGTATTCTATTTAATAATAATAATCCTATCCTAATCCTCATCCTACCAGTCTGTCTTTGTAAAGTTCATAACAATAATGATAACACAACAATAGCAACAACAACAATAATAATAATAAGAGGAAGAATAAATAATGATGATAATAATGTATCAGAATCAACATCCTCCTTTTTCTTATCGTCATACATAATAGATTGTGACATCTGTAAAATTAAAACAGTAACAATAACAGTCATCATCATTAAAATGATCATCCCAATAAACATCTTCATCAAAACCATTTATATCAAAGTTAATCAATATTTTGGACTAGGATCATGATTAAACTGTTATTTAATTAACCAAAATGATGACATAAAAAAAGATAAGAAAACATGACCTTTTCAACCTTCCTTTCATTTTATATATGTATATATTGTACTTTTAAAACATGACATGAATCAAAGTGTAAGCTGTTGAAAGGTGGGAAATAGCATTTTGATAAGGGTTTATAATATCTGTGTGTGTGTGTGTGTGTGTGTGTGTGTGTGTGCTGGTGGGGTTAGTTAACAGGCAAGTCTAATGAGATGATAAAGGAGTGTGAGGTTTCAAAAAATGGTCTCTACAATGAATGTCTACTATGGTGACTAACATCACACATGAATACAATTTAGGACTCCCCTCCCAGCCCAACCAATCCTCAATAATTATGAACTATTGCTAATAATCAAACCTGCTCCTAACTGAGTCCCAACAGTTATAATGTTCAGTTTTCATTTCAGAGGTGTTGATAGATTTTATGGGCATTTTGGAGGTTGTAGTATGTGGTGCTGTTGAACTGTACTGGATTATACTGAGAGGTGCTTCTAATAATTTAACCTACCCTAATTCATATAAATGGGATGGACAAAATATTAGAAACACCTCTGAGTGTACAATGCAAACAGTATTATGATTGCCTGTACGCTCTTGTTTTGAGGATACAGAAAAAAAGAAAAAAAAAAACATACCCAGCATAGCAACAGTAACCATGGGGGCGGGGCTTAGCAACAGGATTCAAATAAAGCTTTTAGAATGTCCATGCATATCTTGATGTCCCCGATCAGCCTTTTTATGTCTGACTTAATAGAGGACCACCAGTGTTTCCTCTATAAGTGCAAAACGAAAACCTGCCGCTAGGCCAAAAAAATATTTTTAATGTTAAAAATAAAGCCAAATATCCATTCATTCAGAAATCAATAGTGTTTGGGAGCCTCTGTGCAGCACTGTTCCGAAATGTGAGTTAACCTCCGTGGCGTTGCCTAGGAAACTCTTGGTAGCGTAACTCCTTTTAAGGAATAGGGCAGTACATGATATGTGTACGTAGCAGGTGAGTGAGTGGTTGAGTGAGAGAGTGAGCGGCAGAAAAGTGATGGTGAATGTGAGCGGAGCAGAGGGAAAAGTTAGTAGTAAGTTGTCAATCAGGCAGTAAATGTACCGCACAGACTACAGTGTGTGCAGTGTGTTAATAAATGCTGCAGCATATCAAGACCAAGAAAAGACACGTCTGTTGTTTCCCCAACTGCTGGAAAAGTGAAGGTTTAGTTAGCAACAATGGGGTAGCCTAACCTGAAGACACTAAACAGAGAAACAGTGAACGGAGAAATGTGTGGCTGCTGAGTCTCCCAACTTTCTGCTCTCTGACTGAGACCCAGAATTAGAAGGCTTCACTGTGAAGGCCCCCATGAAGAACGCTGTGGTCGAGGCTACAGGGGTTTTTCGGGAGCACCCTTCTAAACCAACCAAATTTTTCTCATTCTATGAGTGTGGAGAGCTGCCATTGGCACTGCAGCATAACCCAGGGGGAAACTGCACTGTATGTAAGGTGGATATTGAGAAACTGGACTATCACCCACAACCTGTCTCTGTTCTTTGATGGCTTATATGAGATGGTTCACTTGTACGAGTTCTTCGCATGCCAGGGAGTTCATGAATTGCTGCAGCATGGAGGCCCCAGGATCTGTCATCCCCCAGCTCATCATCCCCATCAGGAATGTCCTGAACACGAGAAACCATCAGGTGATGGCCACCACAATGAAAGTCCTGCAGCAGCTCCCACCCCCCCGGGAGTAGCACCACCCCTCGCCACCCGTAAACAGTCAACCTAGGGGAAAAACCGCTTGTGCCGTACTACAGACAGATCTTTCCCATTTTCAGAATATTCAGGAACACGAATATAAACTCTCAAGGTGGCATTGAATGCCACCTGGCATCATCTAAAGTGTTTACTGGGACGTCAAGTAAAATCCAGAATGACCTGATCCGTGCCACTGCAGATGCGATGAAGGAAGAGGTGAGGATGAGGGAAGGATGGATTTGATAAACATCAAATACATGGTGCCGACTAGAGGTGTCACAATTGCAATTCTAAATCGAAAATTGATCAAAATGAGCATCTGATTTCGACCTTTGAAATCAATGAATCAACGATTCTCCCACTCCCGCTCACTTGCACGCATGTGGCGGGCGTGTCCAAGAAAAAAAACACATTTCAAAAACGACAGCGTAGCTTACTGGTAGCCTGCATCTGCATTACTTTTCAAGACACCATGGCTGCTGCCAGAGTCAGAGATGACAGAAAAGAACTGTAAAATCCTCCTGCTTCCCTGAAGTCACTGGTGTGGAAACATTTTGCATTCCCTGTGAGTTGTGTACAACGAATGCATCGTTGACAGAAAAACTAGAGTTTGTAGGCTATGCCACGCACTTTGGTAAAGTTGGAAATATATTGACACATTCCAACTTCCTGGATCAATAACTCATAAGCGAAATGTTCTTAAAACACAAACGACACCTCTTTCCTACTGTAGTAAGATAGACAACGAGCTACAACCTAATGTAGAATCAATATCTCCCTGCCAGAAGTAACGGCAGCAATGCCATACAAACAAGTTGAATGTAGATATCAGATGTCTCATACTGACTAGCCTACACCTCATGAGGAGAAATGGGAAAAGGTACAAGCTCAGCATTATCAGCCATTTAATGGCCTTAAAAAAGCCATTCATGTCCATGGCAATAAAACTAGAGATGCAAATTGTAGGTTTAAAGTATACTTCTACAACTTCTTCTGTCCTCTCTCTCTCCCATCATCTGGCAAAGTCTGTTCTGTGTGCGAGCTGCTACTCTTGGCTGTGCTGCTGCAGGTACTCTGGGCTGTGACAGAAGAGGCAGCTGCTGTCACTCTAGGTTGCATTTGAATTAACCAGATAACTTCAACAACACATCATGTACATATTCACTATCTGCTTAAACAAGCTAAAATGAATGACATTACTTATGCAAGCTTTAAGCTGAGCAGTCCTTACCCTTGAGAATAATCTACCATCTTTCTCTTCTATCCTGTCTTTCTTCCATCATCTGGCTAATTCTGTTCTCTGTGTGTGCTGCTATTCTGGGCTGTGCTGGTGCTGCTGCTCTGGTCTGTCCTGCTGTTGTGGCTCTGAGCTGTGCTGGTGCTGCTGCTCTGGTCTGTCCTGCTGTTGTGGCTCTGAGCTGTGCTGGTGCTGCTGCTCTGGTCTGTCCTGCTGTTGTGGCTCTGAGCTGTGCTGGTGCTGCTGCTCTGATGTGTGCTGCTGATGTGGTTCTGGGCTGTGCTGCTGCATTTGAATTAACCAGATAACTTCAACATCACATCATGTTGTACATATCCACCGTCTGATTAAAAACGAATCTAAAACGAATGACATTAATTATTCAAGTTTTAAATGTCTTCTAGTAATAATTTATAGACGCCTCGTAAGAACAGCATATGTCAGCAAAAGGTGCGTAATTTGGAGACAGAATGAAAAGCTCACTGTCATATTCAGCTAAGTAGTCCGACAACTCCAAATAATTCCCCTTGTTTGCAGATTCTCTGCTTTCGTCATGGCCTCTGAACATGTTCCTGTTTCCCCAAAAACACCACAGGGTGGTGGAGATATGGGTCACTAAAAATTGCCCCCTTGGGCATCTGGGACTTTTTTAAAATATATTTTTAAGATGTTTTTTAAACTACAGGTAACATAGATATAATGGTTGGAAATCTACTTAAAGTCGCTTGCAACTTAAGGACAGAAACACTGGATATTTATGACCATGTAATGTGTTGTTATGAGAAAGTAATTTATTCAACATGGTTCTTGAGGCGGGATTGGAAAACAATAAGGGACTCTAGTGTCTAGGGGGGAGGGAGTTCCAGAGCCTGGGAGGTGCTCTAGAGAAAGCTGAGAGGGTTGGTAGGGGGAGAGGAGGTCCGTGAGATATGGGATGGGGGGGGGGGGGGGGGGCAGTTGGTGAAGGGCTTTGAAGGTTATGACCAGGATTTTGTAGTTGATCCAGTGGGAGACAGGAAGCCAGTGGAGTTCTTTTAAGGCTGGGATGATGTGGTGCCAGGTTTTAGTGTGAGTAAGAAATCAGGCAGCTGAGAAAAAAAAAGAAAATATAACCTTATCCCCCTTCCTTTCATTTTATGTATGTACGTGTTTTTTCCCTCCCCTATACTTATAAACATGATGTGATATGAATGACAAGACCAAGCAGACAGACAGACAAACATGACAGGACATGACAAGATATGACAAGACCAAGCAGATGGACAACCAGACAGACAAACAGACTGACATGACAGTGCGTTTCAAGAACAAGCGTTATATATTAGGGTGTATTAAAATTGATGGGGAAGTTTATGTACTGATGCAGGACTTATGAGATCAAACTTTAAGCTGTTGAAACATAGGAAATAGGATTTTGATAAGGGTTTGTAAAGAGTGTGTGTGTGTGTTGATGTTGGTTAGTTAACAGGCAAGTCTAATGAGATGATAAAGGAACATGAGGTCAAATTTTAAAAAATGGTCTCTATAATGAAATGACTACTATGGTGGCTAACATTATCACACATGAATACAATTGAGGACTCCCCTCCTGGCCCAACCAATCTTCGATAATTATTAACTGCTAATAACCAAACCTGCTCCTAACTGAGTCCCAACAGTTTTATGTTGAGTTTTTATTCCTCCTGGATCTGGTCACCAATGTTCTCTCTCTTGTGCTGGCTGTATTCAATGCCACTTTGAGAGTTTATATGTTTATATGTTCTTGAAGATTCTGAAAATGGAGTCTGTAGTCTGTAGTATGGCACGAGAGCCTCTCCCACCTTGTCTCCAGACATCACCAGCTGCTGCAGGACTTTCATTGTGGTGGCCATCACCTGATGGTTTCTCGTGTTCAGGGTACTCCTGATGGGGACGATGAGCTGGGGGATGACAGGCAGGATCTTAGGGCCTCCATGCTGCAGTAACTCATGAACTCCCTGGCATGCATAACTCACTCATCCTCTTCAGACAAAACTGCATGTCCCAACAGTACATCCGAGTGTGCAAAGATGGAGTTGAAAGTAGCCAGAAATAAGGTTGACATACCCATGTGCACTGCAAACGCTGTCAGCATAAAAGTCCTTGTGATGATCTACAATCATGCACTGTATTGACCAAGTGAGATGAATACATCCATTATGTTGGAGCAACTCTGGGTAGTTGGCACTGGCATATGCCATCCAATTATTTTGCGCATTTAGGTGAACGCTGCAAGGCCACTGAGATGGGTAAAAAAGATTTTGCATTCCCTGATCTTTGAGCACCTTGAGACATGACCAAATTCAGTTTATGCGCATAGCAGTGAACGAACAATGCCTGTGGAACACTAGCAGTTTAACGGATTCAGTTTTTCAATACAATTATTCAAGATGAGCAATTCAAATTCAAATATAAATGATTCAAATTCAGTTTCTAATTACATTTCTGCCCATACTCACCTTCTCCTTGTGTGCGGTGGTCTCTTTCTGCTGTTGCTCACTCAACTGCAGGTTACGTGTCTCAAAACGTTTTCAGAGAGACAGTGGCACACAGGTGTCCGGGGGTAGATTGATGTTTCAGAGCTGCTTTAGTTTAGCAACTCAAATTATTAAATCCTGTGATGGAGCAGAGCCCCGTCGGGATTGAAAAGCAAGCAATCTCAGCAGTACAGCTTGTTGGTGCATGGGCTGTCCGTTAGCCATGGATAGCGACTTTATTAGCTCTTAGCTTGAAAATTCCTCTGGTAGCTCTTGCTAGTTTGCACCAATCCTGACAAGGCAGGTAATGGTCGACCTTTATGGATTATTTGTAGTTTCTCCTGAAATGTAATCTTGAAAATGGAGTTTCTATTAATTCAGACACAACGTCTTCCTCTGTAACTCCTGCAATTTCGCTGCTCACTAAAAATTCCTTTGCTGTCGTCCCGCTCTCTATTTTTTCCCCTCACTCATTCACTGATGACTTTTACGGGTCACATCTACTAGGTATTCGCTCAACAGCAAAGTTGGTCAGGCCAAGATGGCGGCTTGCTAGGTGCTCATTCTTGAGGTTTCGCGCCGGCAGCATGTTTTTTCTCATTTGTTATTCATTTTTAACTATAACTGCTATATCATTCAACATTTAATTACAAGATATTATCCTTGTTTTTATTTCTTTATTTTAATTTTACCAGTCCAATGGGCTGGTAAAATTTAATGTATTTAACATTTCTCAACACAAAACACGAAGGTGTCCTTGATAACTCAACAATACGAAAGGTTATGGCCATCCGTTTTAAATATTTCACCTTTGATTCTGAGAAATCAAGTATTTTTGTAAGACATTAGCCTACCCATGATCCTGAGCGACCATGTATGTTGGCGGCTTTTCTTCCAGCCCTGGAAAATTATTTATAACGGTAAGGCGAACAATGTTGTGGCAAAACAGTATTTAAAGTGGTTTTATGTTTCTTAACATAATTTCAGAAGGTTTTGACTTCCCATTTAAGCTTGCTAATAATATTATATCGGCAACGGCTAGCTTTTTAGCCGGGCTAGCTTACTGAACTAGCTAAGTTAGTTAGAATTAATAATGAATAAACAACTCTGTGTTTGTTATTAGTGATGTTACAACCAATGTTGCCCACAACTTGCTTTTCATCCACATCTTACTATCTGTTGACGTTACGTTAGCTGCTCATAGGAATGTAGCCAGTAGCATATAGGCTAACGGCTAACTACTAACATTAGTTTGAAACAGCACCATTTGACAGCACAACCGGTCTCTATTTCAGGTTAAGGTTCCCCCAGAGTGCGGCGGATCAGTAGGGTAAGTTTTTTGTTTTTTGTTTGTTTTTTTTCCTGCTTTGATTTCCCCATCATTACAGTAATTTTCAAATCCAGGCTATAAGTTAGTTAAAGTTTTGCAGTCTTATTGGATAAGTAATGTAAAGAAGTTAAAAATTTCATCTTAAGTTAACTGTAATTCATTGTCTGATCGCTGTGTAATAAGTTGTGTAATGCACTGCAATATGTATTACCATTGAAAAGCATATTGTATTTGGTTGTTCATTTAGTTGTTGTGACTACCTAAGAGAGAGGTTCACTCACCTCTGTACTTGTAACGTTAGTCGGTTTGTTTGTGGTGTTGTGTTGAATTGCTCTGGCACAGACTGAACAAAAATTTGAACTTCATAGCCACTGGTTTCACAGCAGTAACCTGCGTGTGGCGATTCTGATGTGAACACGGTGTAAATGCATTATGTTACTCATAAACTTACAGTGCATGACATTTTAAGCTTAAGTACAGTTGATCAGTGTGCAATACTGAGCATTTTGAAATTTGAATGGAGTTTGTACTGTATACAGATGCTGAGTTATAAATACAATGGGACTGAATGGGCTTATAGCAACTGGTCACTTATAGCAACAGTACAGTATTTATAGCCAAAACCGGTGAGTGTGACGGGGTGGTAAGTCAAACTGAGGAACACACACAAATCATAAAATTTTTACAAAAAATAATGTTTTTGTTTTGAATAAATATATTTTATGTAGTGACACACATATACTCCTGAAAATAATAAAGGTTTGATAAAAATATAACATTTATTTGGTGATATTTTAGATGTAAATGTCATGTTGGTCAATCCAGACATGTGAAAATGGCCCTGTACTAATAAATACTTATCAAGAAATAGTATGTTACTCTTTAAGAATAGCATTTTCTCATATATCTTGTTAACAAGAACAATTGAATTACTAGCTTTAAGCTTTGGGAACACATTTTGGCACGTTTTGTGCCTTATGCACCTCATCAAACATTGCAGACGCAAATGGCACCCGTTTGGTAGAATGACTCGTATAATGTGCATGCCAACTAAGCATAATGTACATACATTTCTATCGCTTTAATTTAATAATTAATTAATTTAATAAATTTAACAATATAACCATGCTATTTTTATTTCCACAACACATTCCTGCAAATATTTCAAAATAAAAGCCTTAAACGTTAAGAAATGAAGGGATGCTGTCCACAGAAATGCTAGAGGGCTTTTAATTTGAGATGATACAGGAAGTCTTGAGTTTATATGTAACAGCATAATGCAGTAACAAAACTTTAAAACAGGCAAACAGGAGCGGATCAGAAGAAAAGGAGGATTCGTACTAAAATACAAAGAGAGGGGATTAGAAATAAAGGTCTATCACTAATATAAGGCTGGGTAGCCTCTGCAGTTGAGGTGCTATTTGAGGAAATTCTGTAATTAATTGTTGACATCCCTAGCTGTTGCATAATCTGTTTATCACTTAATTGACCCATTGGACACTTTTTTCACCCCTTTAAAGCAGCTATCAAAACAGTGGGTTATTAGAACGGCTAAGTGGAAAATGGAGAATTTCGGTTGCTGACAGCTTGTCTGTCTTACAATGTGATGGACATTCTCTCTCAACGGGCTGTAAGGAAGAACCAAGTTGCTAGCAGTGCTCCAGACAGTGAGATCGACTCATATGCTATCAGATGGTTTAACTTGGCCATGCCAAGGCTAAAGAGGCATTAACCATGGTAAATTTCAGATAAAGCATTGTGCTAGTCTTTTGCAGCAGCACTTATGTTTTGTGTTTTAAACTTCACAATTGGTTGTTTATAAGCATCACAACATTCCACCGAGCAGCAGTGGCTGACTTCATAAAGGTACTGTATATTTTACATATATTTTGCATTCATGATTACTGTGGCAGCCGCACTAAACACCGATACTGAGTGTCAGTGGTTTACTTTTTTAGCACCGTTAACATACAAACATTTTAAGTAATGGCAGTACACATAGCCTTTTGTTTTTCCTACAGCACACACTTTATTTTTTGACAGTTTGCTAATTTGTATGAACACATTTTGGTTAACATTCTGCCATTTCTTGCTTGCTTTAAATTATGCTTAAGTTTTTGTTTTTCATGGATCCAGCAAAAGAAGTGGCACGAGGAAGTGGAAGTGACAGCAGGCAGTGGGAGAGGTCATAAGGGTGGGGATATGTTTGGGATTCAGTTAAATTTTAAGTTTTGTTGTTTTTTTTGTTTGTTTTTTTTTGGGGGGGGGGGGGGGGGGGGGGGGGGGGGTCACAATTAGTTTGGTTGTGAATAATGTTGGTATTGTTGTTGCTATTAAGGTTGTTAGTTAATTGTTTATTCCTGCCAACCCGGTTGAGTTCATTATGCTATTTTACTTTTCTCTAGTGATCTTTGTATTTTGAACTTGAATTTTAAGATTAAATTAAATTGTAAATAAATAACAAAGTTTTATGCTACACACCTGGTGTTCTTGAGCCTTACTGCTTGGTCCCTGACAATTACATTAGTTCTTCCCAATGTGCTTTGGTGTGTCAAAGGTCAGTTTTTATACTTCTGTTACACTCTAAATTACGGGTTTAAAAGGACTTCGTCTCTTCTTCATATGCCATATGCTATTGTCATATGACATAATTACACTATTTTATATTTACTCAGTTTACACTCAACATGCACAGGTAAACCCAAGTGATGTCATGTCACGCTTCATTCACTTTTTTCTGGAGTTAATCCACTGTGAGTAGACTTCATTACAGATTTTGACTGATGAGTGTACAGTGAACGATCAACAAAGCAGCATCTCCTGTCGTAACTTATGATTTGTTTTTTTTTTTTGTTTTTTTTTAAACAACCAGTTATGATGATGCAACTATAGTTCTAGAAATTTATATCCAGAGATACTTTTTTTAGTTTGAATTTAGTAATGGAAAAGATAAAGGTTAGCCCAGAACTAATTCAGATACAGCAAATATTTGAACAAAATGGCTAGAAAGTGATCCGATCTGGAGCTGGCTGAGTACTGGCCCAGATAAGAAAGGACGCCAGCCTGGGTCCATTTTACAGATCTGGCCCAGAACTTATGGAAGCTCTGGGCCGGATCCAGTACAGAACTGAACCAGATCTGGCCCACCTTCGGACAAATGACTACAAAATAATCTCATCCGTTCTGGAGCTGGCCCGGTGCCGGCCCAGAAGCGAAAAAACGGATCCGCACTGTTATTGGCCCGTTGTGCCAAAGGACACCGGCCTGGGTCCATTTTACAGATCTGGCCCACAACTTATGGAGGCTCTGGGCCGGATCTGGGCCATAACATTATATAGTACTGCAGGTTGGTGGTAACGATCACCATCAACGTACTGTACTGTACATTGAACTGCAAAGAAAATAATGTGTGTATGTATAATAACCTCGATCAGCCATAAACTGTGCAGTAAACAGAATTTGAAGCTTTGCAATTGGCTGACCGGAATACCCGCCGGCCGGAAGTATTTTCCACACTGTCACCATGTTAAGGTTTTCTCTTAATGATATCTTTAACATTTCTCAACACAAAAACACTGTGTCTTTAGTATCTGAACAATATGATATGTTTATCTTAAGGCCATCAGTTGTAATTATTTCTCCTTCAATTCTGAGAAATAAAAATTTTTTGTCAGGTTTTAATAGCAGAAGTCTAAGGAAGAGCATTGTGTTGTGGGTGGATGTGGTGCGTTTGACTACTGTTTTGGGCTGTCTGCCGTCAGTGGGCTTCATTCCATTTCAAATTGCTGCCTGTCCACCGCAACCTGACTCCAAATGCCACTATCTGTGTTAAGAAAAGGCGTTTTATAGCCTGTGATTGTAAAATGTGAAGTTGCTCATTTAATTATATTTTCCCAAGAATATGTGGCTGAGGATATTTAATATAAAACCATCAACAGGTCAACTGGTTATGGGGCGGGAGGCTTATTATAGTCTACAGCCATTGTTGCTTCAGTACTGATCAGCTCACGAAAACCTAAATCTTCACATTTTACAGAAAACTGTGTCTTTACACTCTATTCTATCAAGAAAGTATTTAAACCACTGTAATGGTTGATTTTTCATTCATGGTCATGCAGGGAAATACATACAAATTTGGTTGTGAATGTGTTTCATAAATAAATCAGTGGGCGAATCCATAGCACATGATCCAGTTGGAGTTGCAGGGGGTGCTGACTATGAAATACCCCCTCTCCAAAAAACATTTGAGTTTATAAGCTCCAGTAAGGAGCACTTATACCTGCAGAGATGCGACCGCAGCAGAAACGATAAGTGCGTCTGTTTTTGATTGGTTTTGATTTGATTTGGTTATTTGAGAGGTTGAATCAAATAGCAGATTTACCGTTTTTTGGTTTTTGAATTGCAAATGAATTACGGATTATCCGGTGATACCCAGACCCGAGTCTAACAATGGCATAGCCGTCAATCCTGAAAAAAATGGTTAAATCAAAAATTCGATTCGAATTTTGAACTTAAATTTAAAAGTCAAATCAAATTGTGGATGTGGAGAATTGTGACACCCCTAGTGCTGATCTATGAGTCCTGCATACTGAGCTAAGGAAACTGTCAGATCAACGATACACCTACTTTTATATTTAAACAATTCTGTTCCATGCATTATTTATTAATTTAATAACAGCTTCATTTAGGCTGTCTGAAAGCCTTCTCCTTACATTGATTCAGTTCCTGCAGCCATCAGCAGGACAGCTAATGAGCAGTTTGTTACATTACGCTTACAATTAAACAGTAAACGAGGTTAAAGTTCTGACTTTTAGCTGTAAACTGGTTGAGCAGTGAGGGGTTGTAGCCCTTATACATTCATTTTAATCACACTCGCAGCCTGGCAACAGCAGTTGCTCAGTTGGTTCACCACTTTGGTCCAGACTGAAATACCTCAACAAATATTTACAGGATTTCTATGACATTTTGCTTTCTCCCTCATTAAAAATTCAGAATCTTTGAATATGCAAATATGATTAATATAAAAGGTTTAACTGCTGGACACAAGATGTACCATACTTCACTTTAAAGTTTGTTCTAAGTGTATGTGCACTAAAGGATTCAAGTTTCCACATCACTTTCGTAAGTTGTATTCAGCATTATACAGAAATTATACCACAAAATATTTGCTGTAAATATTGGAAAGGTGAGTCTTATGCATTTTATAGATACAACTTTTTTGATAATGTATAGAATCTTTGGACAGATTTTTCAAAATGTGCATGCCCATCAGTCAGTAGTCACCAACTCAGCTAATTACAAATGTGTAATACACAGATAAAGTTTATATGGCCGTGTGTCCTTTGTAGTCTTGTGTTTATACAACATACGTTGAGGGTTGCACCGATAGTATCTGTAGTATCAGTATGCAAGGCATTAAACCAAACTGGACAATTATGACCTAAACAAATGGCCATATGCAATTGATAAGTGGGTTGAATATAGTAACAAGTAGTTGTATCATGTTATTGAGTTTGACAGTATTGGCCCAGTTTCTGATACCTTCATTGTGTGTGAACTGTGCAGTGTGTAATATGAGACCTGTTTTCTGCTTCTTTCCACATCCTCCCTATCCAGCTCTGCCCTGGACAACTTGACAAGCCAGCACGTAGCCATCAAGAAAATCAGCCCGTTTGAGCATCAGACGTACTGCCAGAGCACGCTGAGGGAAATCAAGATCCTGCTGCGTTTCCACCATGAGAATATCATCGGCATCAACGACATTCTCAGGGCACGGCACATTGACAACATGAGGGATGTGTATCCTTTCATGCTTTACAGGAAGCGGCCCACTGCATTTGTCCATGTTAATGCATGTGCCACTTGGTTTGAAAGAATTTTATATAAAAATTATAGTCTGTGCTTAGTCTTTGACACTTGAAAGCATTTCACTCTGTCAGGTTGTGTCACTACTTCTGACAGACACAACTGTAGTGCTGCCTCGAATTCTGTATTCTGTATATCATGAAACTGTAATTTTCCCACAAATCCTCTCAAGTTTTTTGAAAGAGAAAAAGCATTGAAATATCACGAAGCTGCTTTTGTAGTGCTGCACTTAATGTAAGTGTGGCACTCAGAAAGTGTCAATTTAAGTGGCTTGGGAGGCTACGTAAACAAACAGTAGTAGTCAGATTTTGCTTCTTTTCCTTGTTCTCTACTCGAAATATAAACTTTTCAAATACTTAATCTTAGCAACAAAGGCTGCAAATCGGACCCCATCATGAGGAGGAAGTAGAGGTAACATTATAAACAGCGTTCCAAGCAGACTGAAGCCCTGGCATTTTCACATCACCACAAGTTTTGGAAATTTGACCATGTTTAACATAGACATACAACATTATAACAGCATATTAATGACAGAAATTCACAAAAAGCATGATATGTCCCTTTTTAAGAACTATAGATATATAGATAGATAGATAGATAGATATTAGAGATTTAAATATCTTGTCTCAATTGAACTGGCTGTACTGTTTACTGTTTCTTATTTTAGCAGATAATTGGCCGAATGTGAAGTGGCCACTTGTGAAATATTCCTGGAACATTTACAACGGAGCTTTTTAATAAGGATCTAAATGAATCACATTTCTTGTCCTGTTAGGTATCATTACCTAAAAATTGAACAGCCAGGGTTTTTTTCTAATGGCACCTATGTGAGGGTTGTGACTCTGGCTGCTTCTATAGATAGATAATAAAACAATACTACATACAATGTAGTGCATCAGGACTGATGTTCAGATATACAGTGCAATCATATGTCAACATAATTGGGCTCTAAAGCAACAAGGTAAGAGTCAAAGTAGTTCCCTGTCTTGGACAAACTCAATTTCTCTCCATCTCACACTTTTCAGCAACATGTGAACACCTTTTCTTCTAAGGATTAGTATCCTTGAAACACTATATTTTAACAGAGCTTCTTTCTCAAGCTACCACTTTGCAATTGCAGTGTGAAATTTGGAAATGTGGTACTGCCTCAACTTGTGGAAGTTGCTGACAACAGAAGCTTTTCATCTATAACATAACCCACTGAAATGTCAAAATATAGCTATTAATGTGACTCAGCCTGGTCTGAAGTATGTTAGATTGATGTCTGAATTTTACAATAATGTTCAGGTGTCACTGAATGTATCCAGGATTTCACAGAAACATCGGTCTGTTCTGTTTGTTGCCCACAGCTGGTGTGTGACAGGTGGCTGCAGCATCACACAGCAGATGAAACGATAAGTGCGTCTCCAAACTGCACAGCAGCGGTAACTTCATTAACACCGGATCAGTTAGGATCTGATGATAATTAATGTTCTGTGTTCTGCTACACATCTACACAGGTCAGCTGTTACAAACACATTCCAGGTTTATACAGTGGACTTGTTTGTAAAAAAGCAGCCCTTATGGATGAATCCTGAGGGCTGTCAGGACATTTTTAAGCCTTTCGCCCCATACCCACTTGATCCCCCCATATGGCGCAGTAAAAATATGACGATGTATTTGTGCAAATGTTTGTGTTTATTTACAAATAATGATATTTAAGTTGTAGATTAGAGGCTTTTTTTTTAAAGACTGTTGATGCATATTTTAAAGTTAGTTTACATTTATTCAAATGATGGGTTACAGATACAAATCATTCTGCATTTATTTGTGCATTGTGTTTTACGAGACACGAGTCATGTGACATTTTACAAGATACATGCTCCCTGCATTTGTGGATTTTGTGTTAAAAAGCAAAGTAGCACAGTCTCAAAAGAATCTACACAAATAGGTGGAGATTCAGAAATATATTTTCATTTAAAAATGCTAAGTTGAGGTACAAATGATGATATATGAGTGGTTAATTAAAAGCACAGATAGAGATATAGATTTACAGATACAAATCACTGCATTTATTTGTGCATTGTGTTTCACGAGTCATGTGACATTTTGCAAATCACGTGCTCCCTGCATTTGTGGATTTTGTGTTAATGGGCACAGTAGAACAGTCTCAAAATAATCCAAACAAATAGATGGATATTCACAAATATATTTCCATTTAAAAATGCTAATTTGACATACAAATGATGATATACAAGTTACAAATGAAGATATACGAGTTGCAGATACAGATTTACTGATACAAATTACTATGCATTTATTTGTGCTTTGTGTTTTACAAGTTACGTAACCTGACATTTATCTGAAAACAGTTGTGAGACACAACAATGCGTCAGAAAGAACATTATCCCTGCCATGGATATGTCTGACTTCCACATTGAAGGCCTGCAGTCGCAAACTCCAACTTATCAGACGCCTATTCATGTTCCGCATTCTATGCACAAATACGAGTGGATTATGACCTGTGTACACAACCACAGCAGCACTAGACGAGCCGACATAAACCTCGAAATGTTCTAGAGCCATGACAAGCGCCAATGCTTCTTTTTCAATGGTCGAGTACCATTTCTGATGGGAAATCAGAAATGGTAGATCATTTTTGACCCTCACGCCTTTCCATCTATAAATATATTTATTTCTACACATAGTCTAGATTAATCTAAAAAATAAGAAAGTGGGTGCTGTACCCCATCAGAACCATGAGACTACAGTAGAGAAATTTTTATAGAATCCATAGCTAAATAACGGCAAAGCTTAGTGCAGGTGGTTGGAACAGGAAATGCCATAATACACTCCACCTGACCTCCCCCCACCGCCTCTCCAGGATAGGTCACTGTGTCCTGCCCAAACTCACATTTAGACAGGTTCACAGTCAAACCCACCTCCTTCAGACTGCAAAACACTGCACACAGATGCTCCAGATGTTCAACCTATAACTCAGAACAGACAACCAATTATTGACAGAAAGACAGACAAGTGAGAACGACATTCACCAAACGCTAAAAAGTGGCTGGCACATTACGCATGCCAAATGCCATAACTGTATATTAGAGAAAGTCATCAGATGTAACAAACGCAAAGATCTCCTTCGCCCCCTCAGTCAGTGGGGACTTGCCAATATCCCATCATTAGGTCTAACTGAGTAACAAACCTGGCTCCCCCCTAACATGATCTACACAATCTTCCATCCTTGGAAAAGTATCACAGTCCAGTTTTGTTACCCCATTCACTTTTCGAAAATCCGTACGGAAGCAATCTTCACTATGAGCCTTATCAGCAACAGCTTTTTTGATCATAATTCTTCCGTTCTCCTTCAATTATTCCCTTCCATGATCACCGGTGGTTTGAGGGACACCAGCAGCGCTCCTGTTACTTCTCTCTTTTAAAAATAAAAACCATTTGATAAAGTGAAACTAAAATACATAGAATGCACACTGAATAATAATCAAAACATAAAATATAACAAAAACAAGTTAAAGCATACAATACGTAGATTGTATAAAATAAAATAAAATATGACATTTTAAAAGAAGCGCAGTTGAGTATAAGTGCAAGGCTGACTACATTAAACAGTGCAGTAGAGGGCAAGTGCAAAGCGTTAAATGCCTGGGTAAAGAGACGGGTTTTAAGCTTTCTTTTTAAAGAATCTAGTGAGCTGGCTTCCCTGACATCTATGGGCAGAGTATTGATAGTTTGGGGGTGTAACTGACAAAGGCGGTGTCACCGATCTTCTTTCGGCTGTTGCTGGGAACCTCTAATAACTAAACGAATTATGATTGATAATTTAAGAGTGTCGAATATACCTAGCCAGTATGTGTTTGGAATGTGGGAGGAAACCTGAATACCATGAGTAAACCCACAAATGGGATGAAAAAGCACTCCTCAATGTAAGTAAATGAAAGTAGGGTGGGGTGGAAAGGAAAAAGGGAGAAGGTCAATGTCCATAGATATTGAACCTCTATCTTGCATTTCGAATTGGTGGTAAGCGAGGGATGGTGGATAATACTCTAGAGTCCCGTTGGAGTTTAGGGAGGACAGGTGTAGAAGATAAACCGGTCTGTCTAAGATCTATTATTGTGGTCTGCTCATATTTAACATTACTCCTGTAGCATTCCTGTCGCTGTTTAATTGTCTGAGCACCGGAGTATCTGTGCAATGGCTCCCTGATATCTGCAGGGAGGTAGTTAGGCCCCTCCCTTCTAAAAATTGGACTAAACCCTCCTCTCTCTGCATTTTGTGCAGCTAAGGTGTGCTTAACTGCACTGGAAATGGGAGGGAGGCGGTCTGATCCCATGCTAACTTTATCAATCTCTCTATAACCCAGCTGCAACTTGTTCCGCTCCTGACACAGTTTAACAAACTTGGTTTTAGCAGTACCCAGTTTGGGTAATGCCTCACCGTTGTTCGCTGTAATACAACCAGGCACCTCTCTATTAAACAAACCTAGCCCTCCTTTTCTCACAGCTGGCAAGACCGGCTTGCTCTGAAGAGTAAGGAGTTCCCGCTGAATGTATTGCTGATGTTTCTTTTCCCTCTCAGCAATCTGTTCAGTGTTTTTCACTGCATTGTCATGTTCCTCCTTTTTCTGCTGCTGATACCGGGAACGTTGTTCAGCTGCTAAAGAGGCATTGAAACTCTGTAATTTGATATTTTCCTCTCTTATCCTCTGAGTCTTCAATTGTTCGCGTTTAATAAGCAACCTGTCAGACTGTTTCTGAACCTGAAGCCAGTCCCGGCTGCTCTGGAGCTCTGCATTCCTGCGCTGCTCTCTCTCCTTGATCTGCTCCTTACGGTGAGCTGAGATGGACTCCAGTAAAGCAGCCTTCTTCTCCCTCTCTTTCTGCTGCCTTTCCAGTTCAGCGCGTCGCCTAGCCTCATCTGATTTACACCTCTGCTCCTCCCTCAGAGCTGCAGAGAGAGCCTGCTCCCTGTTAATAGCTGTCAGTCTCTCCCTAACTATCTCCTGTTGGTTTTGGAGCCTCCTAAACCTATACTGCTCAGGTTTTCTCTGCTGCAGCTTGTTCTCAATTTCTAAATTCCCAATTTTATCCCTCCGTCTCTGTGTCTCATGATCCCACTGTAAATGGGTCCTGATATCACTGCTGAGACACTCCTCTTTGGCCCGCTGAATGTTTTTTGCCTCCTGCGCCCTCTGCCATCGGACCTTGAGGAGTTTACCCTCCCCTGTATATCTTTTTTGCAGACCATGTCTGTCTGCCTCTCCACATCCGTACTGTTCGGCTGCCTGCAGTGAGTATTGAATCCCAACCCACTCAGCCCTGGACGAAATACCGACTTTTCTCGAAGCCATTCTATCTGTCTATCTGTCTCGCACTTTGGTTGTGTCACGTTAGCTGTGTGAGTTCGAATTCTCCCTCCGGTCTCTAACCTGTTAGAGATTCCAGACTTGCTGGTACAACTATCAAAAGAACACTGAAACATCAAAGCCTTCTAAAAACTTTGGTCTTTATGACATCATCACATTCTGCTCCTTTGAACTTGAGTTTGTATTACTGACATCATCAATCTTCACACACTTATTTGTGACATCACATGTAAGCTGTTTTTTTCCACAAACTTTAATTTTAAAAAACCTTTATTAACAAAACAGATTTACAATCTGACATCTTAGCTCGAAAAAACATTTCAAGATTCAGACTGAGACCTGTTTGCCATTTGCACAAGCGCAGGATACATGCACAGTGGAATTCTTGTGCAGTTCACTCAGTCAGGTTAAAAAAGAAACAATTTTACAATAAATTAAATTTAGATTAAATTAAAAAAAAATAAAAGTTACTTTTTTTTTTAATTAAAAGAATAGCAAGGTCTGTGAGATATTACGTCATTTACAACAGTTTTTACAGCACTCAAACAATTATTTACAGAACTTCCAGTGAAGTACAGAACAGCAGTTGGAAGGCGGTATTGCACAAACCTCTTCCACTGATATTGCTGTCTTTCAGAGGCTATAGTGGGCTTACATGTTCAAATGATGTTTCTTTTCTTCTTCTTGTCTCGTGCAATTAGTTGCTGAACAAACCACAAACACACACAAACGGGTCAGTGACGTGACGCACTGATTTTTTGTTCCAGGAGAAATTACTATTACACACTTGGATTAAATAAGGTTGATATTGTATATATTCATTAATCTCACGTCACATTTCCTCCTCACTATTCATATTTGCATGAAAAATACAAAATTGACTGACTTTTATACCATTAAAGTGGAAAAATGTCGTACGGTAAAACGGCAGTCACTTGATGTCAAAGAAGACAACTTCATTTAAAATGATTAAAAATATGTAAAAATCATCCACTTTTGTCTGTGGCATATTTTTTAAAATGTACAGAAAAGCACTGTTAAGTATTAATAGGATAAATCTTGAAGAAATGTCTTTAATATCTAAAACACTTTGTTCCGCAAGGACAGATTTCCCTCAATTGTCATTCGGTAAAACAAATTTTGGAAGCCATTTTGAATTGTAGATAAATGACTCGTGTCATGTGACATGTGATGACATCACTCAGAAGACCCCTGAAGACCACCAGAGTTGGTGGTAAGTTCAAAAATGTACTCCTTTTCTAAGTTAATATCACCTTTTCCATGTGTTGTACAAAGTGTCACAGATTTCAGCGTCATTTGGTCAAACGTTAAAAAAGTGATAATAAAGTTATAGATTTAAAAATTATTGATTTACCCATGAAATTTAAAGTTCATAAGTCAAAGTCAAGGTCATTGTTAGCCATAGGTGGCCATGCAACTGCCTGTACAGAATGAAAATATTGAAATCCGTCATGCGGAAAAACAAAATATGTCATTTGGACAAACGGTTTTACTAAATGACATGTTGTCATCCCAAATGACACAGAGGATTTAACTAAATTATCTGTTTTTTAATTAATTTAACTATTTGTTAAGTCTGAACAATTGTTCTTAATTACATTTAACATATAATATGTTTCCGTATGTTTTAAACATTATTTTACATTTTTACAGATGCCTCTTTCCAGTAAAGAGAGGGGTGCACGTTTTCGTGCAAAGATCAGGGCAGATCCTGTTGCTAGAGAGGAGAGACTAGAAAAGAGAAGGGAAAGGCATTACTGTGAAAGTGTATGATGGTAATAATGGCAGTGTATGTCAGTTGTGTCAGTACAGGCAAGCCTGATTTATAGTCCTTAACAGAGGCACAACTATAAAGTGCCTTTGTTGACGTGCAATAAGTAAATGAAGGAATGAATAAATAAATAAACTAATGAATTAATATGATATTTATATTATTCATATATTAAATTCATATTATTAATATATAAACATATTTATTTCAATTCTTGCAGGTATCGACAAATGAAGCAAGCTGGGCAATATGATTATCAACCCATCAAACACTTGACCACATCTGCAGCCACGAAAAGAAGAGAACAGTGGAGGCTCAACCAGGGGAAATGTAGGGAAAGACAGCGATAAGCAGAAGCTGTGATGAACCTCATGCCACTATCAGTGGATTTGTTTGCAGAGCCTTTTCAAGTTGACCATTCTGGAACTCCTCAGCACTCCTCATCACCACAGTCACCGCAACACTCTGCACCACAAGGGCCATTGCAACACTCTGCACCACTAGGGCTGTCACAACACTCTGCACCTGATGAGACAGCATTATCTTGGGAGGGACCAAGAAATTGGGCAGTTAAAAAAGGACATTTTGAGAGAAAAAAGAAGAGCTGACAGGTTCCGCAAAAGCTTAAAGAAACTGAAGAATACAAACTTCAAGGCAGCTAGAAAAAAGAAAGTGGAAAAAGTTTTCAGGAAAGGTACACAAAGACGACGCAGTGTGGTCCAATTTCTAACGCGTGATGAAAACAGTCGTATTTTACTGGGAAAAAAGGACACTGTAACTAAAAGCGAGGTCAAGCAACAGCGTCGTGTGCTGACCAAGTCTCTTAAAGAGCTTCATAAAGAATACAATACAGAGGTAGGAGGAGCACCCATATCATACCGGCATTTTGCCCGCCTTCGTCCATTTTATGTCACAGAGCCTAAGGCTAGTGACCGCAACACATGTGCCTGTATTGATCATGAAAATGTGAGGTTGATGATGCTGCATCAAGGAGGCTTTTTAGGAAGTAAAAGCATTACTGATGCACTCACTCACATTGTGTGTGACATGAAAAACAAAAAATGCATGTTTAGGCAGTGTGCAAAGTGCTGCTATTCAGAGATGGAGCCAGCCATTCCAAATGACACTGGGCTGGTTTCATGGCATCAATGGCAGAGGGAGAAAGTCAGCTCAGAAGGGAAAATCTATTCACATTTTGTGAAGAGAGAAGTGACTGGAAAATGGGAAGATCTCCTGAAGAGCTTTAATGAAAAGCTGGAAAGACTGGCAAAGCATCATTATACATGGATCCATCAGGTGGAGCAATGTAGGGCTCTCAAGAACAGCCTTCAAGACCATGAGGCTGTAGTCCACATGGACTTTTCTGAGAATTATTCATGCAAGCTGAATGTTGAGGTTGAGTCCTATCACTGGGGGGGAAGTCGAAGACAAGCAACAGTCCACACATGCAGGGTCTACACTGCAGAAAGATCAAAAGCTTATGCTACCATTTCCACTTCTCTCAGACATGATGAGCGGGCAGTATGGGCACACTTGAAGCCTGTGTTGGATGAAATACAGTCAAATGCACCAATATCTACAGTGCACTTCATGAGTGATGGCCCTCTGACACAATATAGAAATAAGAAAAATTTCTTCTTGATGTCAACCTTACCTTTCATGCGTGGTATTGAGGCTGTCACATGGAACTTCTCAGAGAAGTCCCATGGAAAGGGTGCACCAGATGGTATTGGTGGTTCATTAAAGAGAAAAGCAGATGCATTTGTCCAGCAAGGAGGGGATATTCAGCACCCAGAGGAATTGTTTTCCTTTCTGGAAAAGTCCAATTCTGACATAAAACTCTACTGGGTAACAGAAGAGGACATTGCTAGGGTGGATGAGGCTGTGCCCACTGCCTTGCCAATAGTCAAAGGCACCTTGGGCATTCACCAAGTGATTACAGACACCCCTGGAAAGATCTCTCACAGAGAGCTGTCCTGTTTTTGTAAGCCTTTTGGAGTTACCTGCGAATGTGAGCCACCCATGGTCTTCGATTTTAACTCTGAAAAAGCATCCTGCACCACCAATCAAGAACAGGAAGACATGGCTGGAAAGATGGTCATTGTGTCTTATGATGACAAGCCTTTCGTGGGGCAGGTACTGAAGATTGTTGGTGAAGAAATTGAGGTTTCTTGTATGCAACAGTCTGGGGGGAAGAATTGCTTTGTGTGGCCCCAAATTCCAGATGTGATCTTTTACTTTCAATCAGATGTGAAAGCTGTCATCTCAGAACCAGAGCCATCAACCAGTCGAAGCTCAAGATTGTCAGCTGAGGACTGGGAAAGATTCTTATCTGTCTGAAGAAAACAACAGTGACCAGCCACAGGGGGAGGGCGTTAGAAGACAGATATTTTATGCACACTGTACTGATTTCAGGTTACCATGACAGATTTGTTTTAATCATTGTTCAAGTGATAGATTACAGTTATAGGGGTTACGCAAAGTGTTACGTTTTTTTCTATGACTAAATGAATTCTGAGAATTAGTATTAGAGATTAGAACTGTTCGTAAGGTTTAGTTATGTTTGGAATCAAACTGTAAATATGTTTTACCAAATAAGAAAGTTAATGCTCTTTTTAAATTGACTAGTGGTAAAAATCAAATTTTAAATTGGATTTACTTGTTCATATATTGTATAAGACCTCAAACTGACAATGCATTCATTCTTGTATGAAACAAGAAAACTGTTGCAAGACATTTTAATGTCATTAAAAGGTTTACTTTGGAGGCCCTGTGTATCTTTTGTATTATTCAGAAGTAGCCAACTTAACTTATTAGGTATACTGTATGTGCCATGGTATTTTGCAGTTGTGCTATGTCATGCGGTAAAACAAAATGTCATATGGTAAAACACTTAATTTTGAAATAAATATACAAAATACTATTAAAATAAACTATTAAATGAGTTTATGAATGAGCATAATGAAGAAGAGCTAATAAAATATAAAAGTATGCCTGATTTTAAAGCACTATGAATGACATTTTTCAGGGGTCTTTACAGATAAATGCATTAAAATGTCATATATCGTAGCCTTTTACAAGGGGCATTAAAAAATGAAAAATACACTTGCGGATTCACACATAAAAAGCTGAAACTAACACATTACTTCAATTTTATTTTTTTGCTATTTTGATATTCTAAAATGTCACTGACCCAAACACACTGTTAATAGTTTACACAATATAAAATTACAGTATGATTAACCAATTAACATTATCTTATAAATTATTAGATTTAAGTTACATGTTAAATGATGTTGATTTAAGGCTTCTTGTTGTCTGGTTGAATTGGTTGCTGAATTTGTTGAATTTGTTGTTTAAGTTATGCAGGGAAATGTTTACAATGATTTACATTGTTTTCAAATCAATTAAATTTAGCTTACTACAAATTTACCAGAGTTGTGTCTATCAATCCTCATGTGTTTTAACATTTCAGTTGTGCACAGCCATTTTCGACCCCTGCCAAGTCACTTAATATACGCAATTATCGATTAAAAAATGTAGAAATGCTTAAAAATGATAAATAATAAATAAATAATAATAATTGATGGTCATTCATCAATAATGTGTGTTTTTATAATAATAGAAAAGACTCTTTCTTGCCTGTCCGGGATACCGTGGGTAGAAAAGCGCAGCCATCCGAATATCCGTGAGTCCTCATTGTAATCCGGATATTGAATGTACCCACTATTTTATCCAAAAATTTCTCCCAAACAATTGGCCCAAACTGTGTCAATCAAACTTTGGTATTCATGTAAGACCTTCCTCCAGAGACTTATCTAGCTGCACATTGATATCTTATGGGACTTTTTACTGTGCTTAGTGTGTTTAGTTTCCGGAACACTGTGAATCTACGTTATATTTTGGTGAGGGAAAAACTGGCATGGCCATTTTCAAAGGGGTCTCTTGACTTCTCACCTCAAGATATCAGAATGAAAACGGGTTCTATGGGCACCTATGAGTTTCCCCTTTACAGACATGCCCACTTTATGCTAATCCCATGCAGTTTTGGGCAAAAACTATGCAATTGTTTGCATGCAGTATAATGTGTTATTTTCGTGTTTTATTTCATGGATGCAATGAGCCCAGTTGTATTAATGTGATGATGTTAGTCCCCATAGTAGCCATTTCATTGTAGTGAGACCATTTTTTCAAACATGAGCTCACGATAAAATGATCTATTGTGACCTCTAGGATAATCACAGCCTCATAAAACTTTACAACCATAAACAAGAGACCTAGGGTATTCAGACAATGTATGGCTTTGCTAGGTGTATTGACAATAAGGGGGTTTCTGAGCAATTTCCAGAACGTAAGTGTTCACCATCCAATCACTGTAAAAAAGCCATTTTTACAGAAATCTCCAAATGTCAAAAGTTTTTGATGTTGCTGCAGCAAATTTGCTGCAACAAAATTAGTTTATTAAGAGAAAAACTTGACACACAGTGCTGAGCTGCATCTCATATTACATCTTCACGTTCCCAGCTTTCAGCTGACGTATACCACTTCTATGTGACATATACTGTTGACATGCTAGGATTATGTTATTTGCAATATGATGAAGTTCAGGATGGGATGTTGAAGCCAGGACTGTTTAAGGCTGATAGCTAGTGCGGCTCCTCTGGTAAACACAGCTGCCTCATCAGCTCTGGCTCCAGCAGTAGCTCAGCACTGACCGGACAGATTCAGCTCGACAAAGACATGAACTGTTCTGTTAAATTCTTGTTTCTAATGTTTTTAACTTCCAAATCTCGAAACCTTGAATTGAAAAGTAACGTCTGACGAGTGTTTATCGTTCGTTAGGCAGCACAACTAACCTGTAAAACTACTAGCTGACAACAGATAATGCTAACGTTAGTTAGCTAACACTGTTGGTATCCTGTTTTGGAAACGCAGTTACTGTTTGAAACAGCATGATGTTAAGTAAGTTGTTACATAACGCAAGATCCATGTATCTAGTTGTATAACTTTGTGACTTTCTGTTTGCTCAGGTATATTTTTTATTCTTGGGTGTTGTTATGTAGCTGTTATTTTTATTTATGTATTATTTAATGTGATCTAAATATTTTTATCTCCCCCTGCATATGCATCAACCCTGATGGAATCTTTGAAGGAGGACTACTCGAGGTCAACATTGACTCTACAAGACAGCGATGCTGCCCTGTCCTCCACTCGCAACAGAGTCGCTTTCCAGATCCTGCCACCAGATCACCAAACACAATGCAGTTGGCCTGTAACCTGCACAGCTTTGACAATTTAACACAGGACTGAGTGTAAAACCCAGCATGATGTTGCGGTTCTCAGTTTGCAGTTTGACATTAATACAAGTCAGATTAATTCTACAATTCATATTTATACATAATATAACTAATAACATAATATAGCTTTGGTGGTATCCACTCTCTGCTTTCTAGTGGTTTTAAAAGTGGTAAATTGGTATTTTTTCATTTGACCATATGTTTGAGATTCATCCAGCTACATCATTTAAAAACTTACACTCAGTATGTTTGTGTGTTTTGTGATTATAGTTAAAAATAGATGTAATATATTTCATACCAGTGTTTTATAGATTAGTGGTTTTCTACTGTGTTAACAGACTTATTGATCAGTTTGATGGTGATAGTAACTTACAAGTTAGTGTTTTGAATTTTGTTAGTGGGATTAAACCTTGGTTTACATATGTATTACATGCATAAATGCTTTAGTTTAGTCGATGCAGTTGGAGAATATTACAATGCACTAATCATTTTATTTATATAGGTTTGTTAGTATTTGCTGCTGATGCCTGCAGGCCTTAGCCAGCAATGCAGCATCTATTTGTTATACATGAAGCTGCTCTTAAGTGCATAAAATGTTTAAATACATCCAAACACTTGGTTGTTCTTATGATTACTTTTATTAATTGTCACCTCAATGAGGCCATTGAAACCTTTTGAAATGTCTTCTGTTGTTCCATTAAAAGCTTAGATTAGAAACATCTCTCTTTATCTACCTCTCTCAACTTTCTTTATCTGTCTCTCTCTCCTGTGCGGTAGCGCTGTAAACATCGTGAGGAGTTAAATCAGACACCGCAACATGTAACTGACCTAACAAGCTGATCTTTCTGCATCAGTGTCTGTTGTGGGTAGGTATCTTGCTATCAGACAGTCACTACTGATGCTGGTACTGTCTCACTAGTGTGAGATGAAACAACACTGTGTTACGTGCTGCACTGGTTCTCACGCTGTAAGTTATGGTATAACTGAATTTCTGGCCAATGACCATTATTTCTCTTAATCCTTGTTTGTTTCTGATCCTTTTTGACATTTTAGCAGGATCAAAATTGTGCATTTGTAGTCCGTCATATGCGTATGAATAAAGATTTACAACCTCTTCAGTGTCAAAGCCAGCCCTGAGATCCATTCCTTTCTTATTCAACTTGACAGTGCTCCCTCCTGTTATGTCACTTCCGGTTTAGCCTTTTTAGATGCGGAAGTAAAACTCTCACAAAAACAACTCCAGAAGTTGCTGTAATGTGTATAAATAAATGTAGTCCCTACATTATTTTCCTACACAGTGATTCACTGGGTTCTCCAACCTGCAATCTGCTCTTTAACTTTTCTTTTCATGCTACTGTTAGCTAGCTAGGTAATTTTAACAAGCCTAACTTAGGATACATTAGCTAGCTACATTTATGGTTTGTTGCTAGATAGGCTAGACTCTTTTTAGCTATTTCAGAATGATTTGGTCTTTTAATCAAGTAACTTAAATTTTGTGACAGAATACTTTTTATTTCAGAGTGATTTTGTTAATTTAATCAAGTTGCTAACTGCAGTGTAGCAGAGTTGGAATGCTTCCACTTGCCATCACCATTATACCCCATTTTATTTTATTTTTTACAAAGTATTTTTACTGTTTCATTCAACATTCTTTGCTATTATACACTGGGATTTGTTTTTCTGTATTTATTAATTTTATGCATTGGCGCTCCCTCATGGAGCCCATACGGACTTGAGTCTTGCAACCCAGGGGTAGATCCCATGGATGTATAAAGAGAACTGGATACAGAGGCGGGGGCCCCGTTCATTCCTATGAAAGTTGCTCAGTGGTGCATGAAGCCAAAAAAGTTCGACTTCAGTATAAAATTACCCGGATCTTCTGGGATAATTGGGCCCATAGAGCAAGCACGCTAGCGATTTTTGCTAGCCGAGTTGGCTATTTTAGTCCTCTGGCTAACTTGAATAGGGATAAAACTCTAGGGATAAAGCTCTTCTAGACTATCGACATGTGATTGGACCGAACAGATCAAATTCTGATAGTGAGAAGAGTTATTTCGCGGGGGTTGTGATGCTCAAAAAAATTATCCACTGATTTACAGACGTCTCTTTCACAATGTAAGTCTATGGGAAAAAGTCTTTTTGGGCCTACTAGCATCACATGACATTGTAATTACAGTTTGGCTGCTTGGTAGCTCTTACTATTGTATTTAAATGTCCTTTTATGTGTTTCTTTTGCACTTTGTCTTAATGCTTTCAATGTTTAATGTTAAGCACTTAGAATTGCCTTGTTGAAATCTGATATAAAAATACACTTGCCTTCTCATGTGGGTGAACATTTATTTTTTAACAACTTGAACAGACAGAGCAGAGCATTTTTTAAATTAACTATTTATACATAAAATTCATTTTTTTGCTAGGAGGCGCTCCAACCCTAGCAGCCATCTCTCTGTCTCTCCTCTCCTCCCTCTCCCTTATCTCTTTAAAAAAACACTCCCCCCTCTCCACAGCCTCTCTGTGTCTCCTCTCCTCCCTTTCTAGATCTTCATGCCTTCTCCTTTCCTCCCTGTCCGCTGCCTCTCTGGCTCTGGCCTCCTCTCTCTTCGCCTCCATCTCTCTCATCTCCATCTCATATATCTCCTCCTTCTCCTGAAGCTCCTTCAATGCCTCCACAACATCCACCCGCCACCTTTTTGGGGTGGATGTTGTCGAGATGTCCTGTTCTGGGGTCACCACAGTGACGGTGGTTCAACCACCACCGCATCCTGGGAGGATGAGGCAATGAGGACAGGCAGTGTTACCGACGGCCTGCCCCCATTTGCCTCATCCATCAAAGTGTACCACTTCCAAGATGCGGCAGTGGTCTCATCCCCCTCTGTGCTGACCCCAGTTTTGGGACACTTCAGATCCTATGGAGGAAGGACAGCAAAAAAACAGAAAAACACTATGGTTTTAAAGCAAACATTTAAAATGTCATTCCTTGCACATTCCTTACAGTATTTAACGTTTCCCCTATGTTTTTTGTTCAACAGCAGTGCTGTTGTGTTTTATAGAAATAGTAAATAGGATAAAATGTATGTATGACATGTATGACAAAAATGTAAAATGTAGGCTAAGTGACATAAAATCATCCTCAGTTGATTTGTGTTATGAGCACTGTATACTGAGTGTGCATCAAACATCATGAATAATAAACTGTGTGAAATTTCAACAGTATTGGTGGTCCACCACTGCTGTTGAATGCATAACGGGGAAACACGGGTATTACATTTTCTGGGGTTATTAACTACTTGCACCAGCAAAAACTAAAATAATAATATAGAGTAAATGCTAGACTAAGTGCTTGCTCATGGGGGAATCGTTGGGTCTCTCTAAATTAAAGAGTACGGTCTAGACCTGCTCTATGTGAAAAGTGCCCTGAGATGACTTTTGTTATGATTTGGCGCTAAATAAATAAAATTTAATTGAATATGAAATTTTAAAAATTAAACATGAAAGTCTACACATAGCTGGAGTAAGATGAATGCACCGACATATTTTAAAGTTACCTCTTCATCAACTCAAAGAATAATTGACAACTTTTGCATCCTTAAGGCTGATTATCTCACTTGGATAGTGACGTGTGAAATAGTGAGAAGACAGCCAACCAACCTTATATTTATCCTTTTTTCGCAATGAACGCCCTGATTGAAACACAATTTCACAATGTAGGAAAGGTTTCATACAGTGTATAATGTATTACTCGTATCCATTCACTGCTGCGTTACACCTCCCCGTGAACAGGGAGGCGTTGGCAACCCACCACAAGATCAGGGACCTCGTGTCTTCATCCATCCCTAGTGAGACCAGAATATATATAGACATCAAATCAAAACAGAAACACAAAACTTGAAATATACTGCCGATACACCATGTCCATAGCTGACACTGGCTCTCACTGGCTATCTGCCGAGCTAATGCTAGCTTCCGCATTTTGCAAATATTTACAACTTATCAAGCCTCTGACCACACATCAAATACTAGAATCCTCTACATGAGTGAAAACTACAATTTATCACACATATACACTACACATACACCACAACATCAAAATGTGCAGCTGTTAGCTAGTTAGCAAGCTAGTATTAGCATTCGCATTATCGTTTGCGGTATTAAATCATTACAGACTGCTAAATTAAGCCAATAAACATTTACTTACATTTGTATAATACATAGAGATCCCTCACTATTGCTTGTATATATGAGTGAAGGAATATTCTTGATAATCCATTAGATTTTTTTTTTTTTTTTTTTTTTTTTGTCATTTATGCAAGTCACTGTAATGTTTACCTCGGCATTCATTGACGAAATGATTTTGAGAAAACTGTGAAGGGTGAAATTTAAAATATAAAAGCACGCTGGCATGTAGGTAGAATGAATAGAATAGTTTTGAATCACAGAGTGCCTCCATGGAGCCTGACACAAAAAGGGCTTCATTTGTCAGATTACAATTTAAAAGTATGTAGCCATGACATGAAACTACAAAAAACACTATTGTGATTTATCCATTAACCAGCATACTTAGTCCAGTGGATTTGGTCTACAGGAAATGTTAGCAGGATAACCATTTCAGGTACAGTGAGCAGCCCCCTCTGTCTATGAGGATAAAATCATCAGTGCCTGAGAATTCTTATTAAAACACAACTCCGAGAGCTTTGTTCCGAAATAAAAAAGGGAAATTATTCTTATTTTCAATTAAATGAAAAAAAATGTGGGTGGGGTGGGGGGTTCCTTTATGGGGACCTTATTACACATGACATCACTGTGTGTATCATAGAGGTTAGACAACAATAGCCAGAAAATTTGAAATCGTAACATTTATTTCTCTTTTTATTCCTCACAGTAATGGCAGACAGCTATTCAAAAAGCAGTCATTATGCACAAAACATCAGATGTCAGTAGAGATACAAGAAAAAAAATAGTCACAGAATAATAATAATAATAATACTTTAATAATAGTAATAAGACTAGAGAATGATTGTTTGAATTAATAACATCTCTGCAAGTGGTCAAAGAAAGTAAAGATATGATGATTAGAAACATATTTGTAAATCATCACAAAGAAATGTAATCCAAGACAAAATACGTTTCCGTCGAAACATATTTGAGAATGCTGTTTAGTTGTGTGGGAATTTAATTTTGAGGAGACAGGGTTGCTTTTATATCTACTCCACTCAAAAGTGGACTTGTGCATAGCCAAGTGTGGTTAAGCGTGTGGATTAAGGCCAAGTTGCAGTTGATGAAGCAGTGGAAGAGAAGAGAGGACATTATTATTTCCTCTCTTTGCTCAAATTTCCACAGGGGATTTCAGCAGCTTCTGTAATCTGCGACCTCAGCCACTCCACTGTAGTTCTATTTGATAATTGGTCAGTCCTCGTTATCTTCTAAAGTGGGTAAGACTGAGAAGTGTCATACAGGCTTTTCAGCCACCAGCTATTTCCCATGATTACTCCTCTATTTTGTCAACTGTGCCACAGGCCATCCTGAAATTGTACAAGAACTTATAATAGATAATGAGGATGCAGCAACTGTCCTGATGAAATATCTTCTCCACCCTTCTTAGACATTTCCTCTTTATCATCATTACTGCAAAAAAATCACTCTGTACCACAACTAGCATGGCTACAAATTATAATACATTTTTACCATCACAAAGACATAAGAATTTCAGAGGGACATAAGGATACAGGTCAAAAGGAAACACTGGATTTCACACTTAACCCAATATTATTTGAATTATCTTTAAAAAATCACACTGCTTCCTATCTGTGGCATTGTATGTGATTACACGCTGCAGCCTTGAAGCAGACCTATGCATTGCAACAGCTTCAGATCATGCAAGCTTAAGCACTGCAAAAAAGTGTTGTCTGTATCTGAAATATAAACACACTTTACAGACAAATTGAAATATGACGTTACAATTCTAAGAATAAACAATGATGCACATTTATTTGTGTTGTTCCACATTTCTGATGTGCAGTTGGTAATCCCACTTAAATAATCAATACATTTTTTCACTCAGATCAAATTCTGTTTTGACTCTATACATATTGTCTAATCCCACCACGATTCCATCAATAATATTACATTTGCTGTTCTTAACCTCTGGTGCAAACAATACCATGAGCAGAGATATCTATCTTTTTTTTTAATAATTTATGAGAACACGCAAAGAACAACAGAAATGCAGATGTCAGCAATAGAAATTCCAGAGAAAAACTTTTCAATTTGCCAATACTGCCACAGTGATATAGAGAAATGTGCATCATCCCTATAAAAATAAACTCTTAAAGTAAACAGATCTATGATTCCAAGGACAAAATGATGCTAAAAAGGAAAGTGACTCTGTCAGGAGTGGAGTGCACATCAGTGTTGTCTTGTAAAGATGATAAATAACCCCACATTACAGGAAGGGAATGAGGAGTGATGCAGATATAACATCTAACATTTCATACAGTACATTGCATTCATGTCTGAAAACAACCTCTTTGAAGTACAGAGAGACTCCTGGCTGTTTTTTTTCTGCCACCAATTCAAGTTTTATACACTTTTGTGCCCCCTGTTTGTTTCTCTGAATTATTGTTTGAGGAAAACGTAGCATAAATACACACAATGTAAATAAGAGAAAGTATGCTTGACGTTTCCCCGTCCTTAAAATTTGTCTTGTAAAGTTAGACACACCTTCAAGTGCCCTAACTCTCATGTAAATAGAATACAAATGGAAAGATAGAAGAAACAACTTGACATGAATGTTTTACCTTGTGGTAAGTTTGTTGTTTTAGACAGTGACTGACTGAGGATGTGAACAGTGACATGTTTGTAGAAGCTCCCACACCCAAACAAATGAATTAGATGGTAAGATGGTGACAATTTCCACAAGTCTTCCTTGTGTTTCATAACACTGTGAAGACTTCTAATATTATGGGCCTCGTTGTATAAATATTTTGGATGATACTGTGTAAAAAAATAGTTTTGAACTGTTAATGTCTTGTGTAAGCCCTGATGTGTGCTACATTAATCCGTTATTAATCAGTAATTTACTGAAGGTTACAAGGACAGTGTAGAGATTATGAGAAACCACCAGATTTTTAAAAGCTTTCAAATACACTAGTAAGAGTTTCTAACTTGTGAAATGCTACAGCTACATCAGCTGTATCTCAAATGTATTCAGCAAAATAATATGAATTAATGGCATTAATACAACATGAATTGTATTATATTACAAGTATAACCTAAATAAACTTGACTACTAGTTAATTTAAAACATTTTAGTTTATAACGTTACAAGTCTTTGGCCAACTATAACAATAAGAGGGATATAATGATACATTTTAAGTGTAGACATTTATATTTGAAATACAGGTCACCTTTTGCATTCATGTAACTGGAATTTATGAACATAAATCATAGATTGAAGTAGATGATTTTGTCTCTGTTCTGTCTCTCTTCTCCCTTGTTCTCTGTTCACTTCATCATGATTACTCATCATCCTTTCTCCCCTGATCCGTTTGTTCCTCAGGCTTGTCCAAGTCCTCAGAGACTGATGGCACATCTTTCTCCTGAAATAAATGATCATAAACAGTATATGTGTTGTTGAAATGGATATACAGGGTTAAGACAAACAATAACATATAAAACAGGACCCTGAATTAAAATTGTATTCAATAAATCATGAATACATTAATATATGTGTTTTGTGGTTAAATTCTGCACTGTTCACATCAGTCTGTAGCGTTGGGGATAGCTCCTCCATATCACATACAAAATCAGTTGAAAGAGTTATTTGAGATGTACAGTAAGAGATGAAACTCTTCAGTAATACAGTTTTTCTTTAATGACTGAACTTGAGATGTATAATATTTATTGAGATAATTTGTTGTATATCCTGGGACTCACCACCACCACAGCGCTGTCCTTTCCACAAGAGCATGTCAGCCATCTTTTGTACTCCTCTCGCACCTGGAACACACAAATTAACAATTCAGGAGGAAGAGGAGATGTAATTGTAGGCATATTTAATAAGGTAATTGAACTTTCTTGTGGAAAAAACTCTATCACACAAATTATTATTCATAGCCAAGTAAACATGTCTGGAGGGGATCTTGGATCTTTATTGTTCCGTTCATATTCCCCTCATATTTAGCTGTTGATACTAGGCTAGTTATTGGACTTTTGCAAGAGGGCAAGATATAGAAAAGAAGAGTGACGGAGCTAAAGATTACCTCTTTGTTGAGCAGACAGTGTACGATGAAAAGGAAGGTTCCCTGCTGGGAATTCATGAGAATGAAGAGGACGTGGAAGAAAAGGTTCGTCTTGTACAGGCCTATAATCCAGGTACAACCCAGTATGACAAACTGGGCCAGGATTTTGAACACAATCAACCTGTAAACAATGATAATTTTATGTGTTTTTATCTTAAGAATATATAACTTTTTAAACATACATATCTATTCAGCACAGTCTCCTTTTAACACTTATTAACACTCAAAAACAACGTGACAAAAAATTTAACAAATAACGCTATATAGTATTAGTAGTATAGAATAAGTAGTATACACTACTTTTCACTCTTGGTGTCAGTTTGAAGAGGATCAAAATTATGTATCTGTATGTAGAATATAATATGACCAATATCATATGCATTCAAATGAACATTATGTAGTAAACTCAGTGATATACAGAACATGTATTGTTATATGTGCATTATAAATTGTCACCTTCAACTTTCCACCAAGCAATTAGTAGGAAATACATCACTGCTATTGGAAGAATCAAACTGGATAATCCAAACACAAATTTCATATTTTTCATTTAAATGCAAAGACAATCTTGAGCACTCATACCTGGTGTCTTTGGATTGAGAAATATCACTTTTCATATTGGCCAAAGTGGGTCTCAGACTCCATAATGTTGCACAGAACACCATCCAATTAAACTTTAAGAAAATAAAAGACACAGAGGCAGAGCTGAGATGGAAAAGAATATTTCATAAATTACATATTTCATAAAACATAATTTTGTTCTAGTTGTATGAGGTGTTTATAACTGATGTAAGACCAGAGAGTATAATGTGTCTTCATGTGAACTTTTTTGATATGAGTTGAAGCTAAGGATGAAGACCCACTGGAAGGGAGCTAATCCCGCAAAAGAGCCTTTGGGCATGTCAATACTCTGGAAGAGTGCTTGTTAGCAAACATTGTGTAAATAAGCGATTTTATTCAATAATTCACATGACTTTGTGCCATGCAGCATACCTATTTTGTCTGTATTGCAATGTTGGCATTGTGAGTACAAAAGAGGAATTTCAGAAACTACATTTCTCCAGTACAGAATTGTATCCACTGCTGGTAAGAACTAAACTAAACACACCACTGTAGCACTTCCAGGTGATTTTTCACCCTAATTTGCATAAAGTTTCCTTTTTTTCAACCCCTCCCTTTTTTAGTGTCTCTGGTCAGTTCCCCCATCTCCTGCTATCCCACAATGCTTTGACAGGTGAATAGAATAGAAAATTAGGGGCAAACTTGCAATGCACCATGTTCAGTGGGTCGTCATGGTAAAGCATTACACATTGTATCGTCTTCAACATGCCCAACAAAGATCTTTTGGAAAAAGTTAGTCTCAAAGTCCATGTTGGATTGTATTTCTGGGTTTTGTGTTGGCTAAAAATTGTTCAGACAAGCTAAAGTTTAAGAAAATCCATCTGCTCTAATGGTACTGAAAAATATAGCATGCAATTAACAATATGCAATATACTCACTCCAATGACAACAATCACAGGGCCTGTTAAAGCCCAATTGAAATTGCGACGTCTCGAAAGCAAGCACCTGCAACATAATCAAAATAATAAGCAATAATTTCAACCTAGTTGCAAATCAGACATACAGAGGAATATGAATGAGAGCATGTATTACTGTTTGTCCTACTCACACCCCTGCCTCAGTGGCACCATATCCATCAGAGTACACCAATGCAGAAATACCCACAATCACAAATGGAACACCGTAGCCAATCAGATAGAGAAGCGGTTTGGGGAGACCATCTCTCTGGATGACCTGCACCTTGGAGAGCCTTCGGACTAGCAGATAAAGCTGTACAGCCTCCAGCTGCATCCACACAAAACTTGCAATAAGTAAGAAGTGGAGAAGTCCTGCCATGACAGTGCAGGCCAGCTGTGGAGATACATAAGGAGTATCTTAAAAATACTATCAAATGTTTCCTCCTTGCTTTTAAGTTTTTTGTTCCATGCAGAGAATGGTTAACTTCCTTTTTGTCACTTTTAAAACATGTTATGGCCCATGAGGTATTCTGCATCTTAGTGTTACTGTACCTCATGTTCAACATATCTGTCACTCCACAGCAGCAGCAGATGGGACAAGGAGAGGCTGAGGCAGAGGTGAAGACGGGCTGTGTTGTTGATCTTGGCGTTCCAGCTACAAAGGAGGAAGGTGAGGATGGCCAAAGCAAAGAAGAAAAGTCCGACAATCACACACATTCGGTTTAGCCATTCCAAGAAAGGTTCCTCTGGTGGAGGCTGAGAAAGCAAAAGACAAAAGAGAGCAACGTGTAGATTGGACACAGACACTAGAAGATTTGAATTCTCATTTAAACCAGATGTTTAATCTGACATCTTATTTTAAGTCCATCCTACCTTAGCCCCACTTTTCAAATCATTTGATGTTAGCATTATGAAATCTGACAGGCAAACATATGCAAATAGGTGAAGTCCAGTATGCATCATGTAACTCATCCTCAAATCAGTGTGTCCCTGACCTCAGAAACACACTTTTACCAAATACATAGAAATCTGATATACCTCCCCGATCTGCATGATGAGGGCAAAGGTAGAAAGGTGAGAGCAGCTGCACACTGTGTGGTTTTCATCAGAGTATGCAACCCAACAGCCCTCTACTGACCAACGCATTGCCTCTCCCTCTTTTCCTGCCTCTCCATTGTTCTCGCATTTGTCTTCCCAGTACACACAAGTCACTATTCCAGATTCAGGAACTTTCTGAGAGACCAAGAGAAACCGAAAATTTACATTTAATACATTTAAAGTTAGCTTCTTTATGGATTGATGGATGGATAGGTGTACAATCTTTGTTGATGCTGCTGCACCTTCTTGTGTTGGATGGTGAAGTTGACAGGCTCGGTGAGGTTGGTGTTGTGTATTGAGGGTAATATTACAGTGAAAACATCAGAGTACATCTCTGTCTTGTTTTCTGTTTTAAAGTATTGATGACTAAGAAGACTCTCCATCCCATTTAGTATCATAAAGGCAGCAGCTGCAGAACCTAAAATCAACAAACATGAATAAATAAAATTATTTATGTTTGTAATCACATTTGCTTTATAATCTAATCTCTCTCACCATTGTTGTTCTTGGCCAGAGACTGCAAGTTGATATCCATGGTCTGTCCTTTGGCAGACAGGGCGACACTGATGTCATCATGACTCCCTGGACCAATGGCATGTAGACTCAAATCTTGGAGATGGATAGGAATTAAAGTAAGTTTACTTTGATATTCACTGAGAATCCAAATGTAGGGGAACTTCTCTTACCCACTATTGAAGTCTGCATTGCTTTTGTGGTTTGGTTCTGAGTTGGTGACACCATTGCAGAAACTAGACGGTCTGAGATGCCCAGGATCACACTGCCAGTCTCCCCGTCTCCTTTACTACTAACTCTGATTGACTTGGCTATTGGTCCAGCACCAGACACTTGCTGCAAGAATTGAAGTCATTATAATGGATAAATAAACAGGCTATAAAAACTACACATCAGAAGGGTTAAAGAATTTTGTTGGGTGTTAAGTACCATAGATGCAGAAAAGCTGTTGGTCACCATCTGCAAAACACCAAGAAGGACAGAGTGAAAAGCAAATGTAACTGCAGTGCCCTTAGCACAAGTCATTACATCACTAAAACAGTAAAAAAAAAAAAAAAAAACGGTGTGATCTGTCTCTATGTTTAATAACATGAATATTAGATATTACTGAGAGCAAGCCATGATTTTAAAAAACAAAAGTTGTACATACTGCTTCTGGTAAGACAACACCTGTGTTGTTCTTAAGTTGTTGATCCATATTGTCAAGGAACGCTCTCTCTTTTGTCTGACCCTGCAATAAATGTGTATGTTGTATATTTGGTTATATTACTGCACTGTATCCTGATGATTTTTCACTTCTGTGTTGACAGCAAGGTACAGTCCAACTTTCTATAATCTGAAAAAATCACATTGTTTTGATTGCACAATAGAGAGATGACAGTTTAAATGAAATGTGTCAGCGGGGCTTACCTCTGTGGGTACTATTGCATCTAGAATATCTTGAACACCTAATAGAATATCAGCAAATATAGTACATTAATCCATTTAAATTGTCATTTTTCTTTAATTAATCTTTATAATTGATTTACTCACTTTGACAAAATGAGACACCCATCTTCCACAAGATTCCAGTTGAAGGGTAAAATCCATCAGGACAAGAGCAATAGAAGGTCCCCGGTACATTAGTACACACAGTCATTTTACCACATAAACCCGGTGTTTCGCTGCACTCGTCTATATCTGTAGAGGAGAGAGCACACACAGGCCAATGATTTTTATATTGGCCTATCTGTTCTTCCACATATATGTAAATATATTAGAACCACTGTATGTCACACAGATGCCGAGCAAGAGCAGGCACCTGTGCATGGGTTAGCAAGGCTGGCTATCACATGTGGGTTGTTCAACTGAAAACCGAGGAAGCAGGTACAGATGTAAGAGCCGAATGAATTTGTGCAGTTGGCATTAGGTCCACAAATGGTAGCATCTTCGACACACTCATCAACATCTGTAGAAATCCATAAATGAAAATTAGTCATAGACACTTTTTCAAAACATCACAAAAGTATGTTTGACCCCATTTAGCTACCTGTGATACTTCCTCTCACAGTGCACCTTTTAATCTGAGCTAGTTTTCCTTTGTTTTATGCTGCAGCCTGCCTTCTATTCAGCACCCTTTTCTATTCAAACTGCTAGCAGTGTGCATTTGGTGCACTCCATTTTGCCTTGTGAACATGCCATACTGGAGAGTGGATGACCTTTTTTAATAAAATGCAGGCGTTACATTAAATTTCCATTAGCTGAGGATCAAACAGTGGCATGTTGTGAGGCTGAAGATGTGGTAACACTACTTTTAGAAGGTGTATTTTTACTGCATCAACAAATACAGATACAATACAAATACTCGGCTCTCTGCATATCTTTAGTACTAAGACCTAGGAGGGTAAATAATATAACACATTAAACATTAATCACTGTCTATTAGATGATACAATATGTAACCATAATTCTGTTTTAAGTTCATCTTTGCACAACTTCAAAGTCTTTCCAGTACAATAACTTTTAGGTATTTGGATTTAGCCATGCCATGCCATGAATATATATTAACTTTGTTTACTTCTGGCACAAGCCACAGAACTGAACTGGCACATGTACCATTTTCAGATGTGTCCACCCGGTACAAACCAGCACTGTGGAGGTTAGGTTTTGGAGTGCACCCTGTGATTCCTCTGACAGCCTCTCACTTCATCTAACTCTCTCCTGGTGTAACATAGATCGGAGCTTCCAATACCAGTCAAGACAGTGAAATTGTAGTTTTTCATTGTCTACTGGATACCTAAAACAATATTTCCTGCAAAGAATGTTGGTTATTTTGCTTAGATGTTTCCCTCTAAAATGTTTATTTGCTTCTCTCTCTCATACTGAAAAAAATGTACCCAAAATGTCCAATGGTAAGAGACATTTCAACCTGCAGATTTGCTATGCTGTTGTGTTTGCAAATACCAATACAGATGTTGGTCTCGCTGGGGTCTTTGGCCGGTACAGTTGGTGTGAAACCCAGTTGACATGCACAGCTATACACTCCAGGTGTATTGGTGCAGACAGAATCAGGACCACAGACAGTTGAGTTGAAACACTCATCGATATCTAAGGAGGGAACAGTTACTATAAATGACAATTTTCTGATTACACTAAAAATTGGTCTTTTAGCTGTTAGTACAGGTTTTGAATGTTAGATTATATTCAAATTCCGTCAAATTCCCACTTTGACACAAATGTATACCCAAAATTCAACCTGCTCATGGGAACCCAATTTGGTATAGTACAGACCTTGGCAAACAGAGGTTACATCAGGTACAAGGTGGTAGCCTTCATGGCATTCACACGTATAACTTCCTTTGTTGTTGTGACAGGTTGCATGATTACCACAGACATCGTCAGTGCACTCATCAATATCTGTAAAGAGCAATTAACAACAGACTCATGTAAACACCTGCATAAATGTGATTACAACAAAGACAGAGAGAGACAGACATCTTTTAAGTGGTACCTGTACATTGGTTGGAATTTCCAGGCGGTAATGCTGGATTTGTTGCATTGTATCCAACCAGACAGGAACAGATGTATGATCCATTTGTGTTGGTACAACTGGAGTAAGAACCGCAAAGTCCTCCAGACTTCTGACACTCATCTATGTCTGTCAAGTGATAGGCAGGGCAGGATTTTAAAGAAGACAGTCCACTTTGAACAAACTGTGAAGGCTTGTAGCATATGCTATACATTTCTCCACAAAGTCCCTACTGTAATGCAGGTGTCTAGATGCCATAGATCTATTCTTATTTTGTTGAAAAACGATCTATGTCTGCTTTCTCCATAAAATACTGAAATTTAATTTTGTAAACTTCTGTAGCTTCCTAGACATTCTTGCTATTCTGATTGTTTGAAATTTACCATATCCCTGTTTGCAAGTTTTAAGTTTCTTACCTACAAATCGTTTATAAATATTTGCAAACTTCTTGTCTTGTTTTTTAGCTTGAAAGTCTAAAGCCAGCAACTGTCTCATATTGTTTGTTCAGCATTTAAAAGATTGTAATTGATACTAGCCACCACAACATGCCCAGTAGTGACTAATAATTCCCATTACACTACTTTGACTTTAATTCACACATTTTACTACTTAGTTTTAAGATGAAATAAAATGTACTTACCAATACAACCATATGAGTCTGCTGTGGGTAGGTGTTTTGGAGGGATTTCATACCCAGAAACACAAGTGCAGCCTCCATCAGTGTTACACTGCGCAAGTGGTCCACAGGAGTCTGATTTACACTTATGATGATCTAAACAGAGATAAAAATTATGACAATATCATTTTAAAAATGAGTTATGCAATTCTCCAAGTACTGTTGTCATGTTTAAGTATGAGAAGTTAAAACAACTTTGGTATTGTATCATATGTGGGCCCAGATATGAGACATTTTATTTATCAGTTCTTTCCACCTATTCAAAGTAAAGCAATTATAATGACACATCTCGTAGAATGGTTGTGAAGGTGTTTAAAGTCACTGTCGGTATGTAAGAAAGTATTAACGACTGATCAGGTGACATGAATACAAAAATATTATTTATTGTAGCCATAGACAGTTGAAAATGCAGTTTAAATAACCCAGAAAAACTTTTTCATATACAAAACCATTAGAAATGAAATAGCTGTAAAATAAAAAAGAAAATTCACTGAGTGTCACACACACTGAGAAAACTACTTTTTGTATTATCACTAATTGAGCCATTAGATCCACTGAAAAATAAAAGCTACAAAGAGTCAAAGTTGAGGTGCATTTGCATTGCATTATATTACATGTATTTTACACTCTTTCTATAATAACTGCAAGCATTAGAGTAAGATTAAACTAAACAGTACAGCAATAATAATCACATTGACAAAATACTTGGTATGTGTACTTTGGTTAATTATCGTCTTAAAATTTCTGTTGAAACCAGAGCAGAAAACAGCCAAATAACTTTATCTTCCTTACTAAACCCATACTAGCTTATCCCTGTTGTCTTCTGCCAACTACCGCAGCTGTAAAACCTTGACTGGTGTCTTCACTAGTCTCACTGGGAGCTGTGGTCCTGAATCCGCTCTGATTCTCTGGTTCTAATATCTGTTGTGTTTAGCGCCAAATGCATTAACTAGCTATTTTGAAGCATTTGGTTGCTCCTGTTTTGGGGGATTTTAACTTCTTTTTCCTGAGCTTTTCAGCCCTAGCTTTGCCCCTCTGGCAGTGAAATTTCAAGTAACTTGCAGCACCTTCCAGGATGACGGGATGAGGTAAACACCATTGCCTGGGCCCCAACTATTGTGAAGGGTTTATCAGCTTAATTTGGGTAAGATACAATTTTAACAAGTTAGTGCACAAGATTACAACAGTTTAGGATTACAAGAGCTGGCTGCTACTCACAGGTCAAGTAACCCAGAGGAGTATATGGGTGATCTAATGGTTTGTACACATAGAATCCTCCAGGACACAGAGCCACACTCACTGAAAAACCTCTGTCAGCACAGTTACTAACATAAGTGTATGCAGTCCCTGTTGTTGGGGTCACGGACTCAGTAGATGGATATGAAAATGGAATATAAATCGAATAATGTGTGCCACCATGATTATTTGATATACAGCTTGAAACAACTCTGTCTCCACCGATCCCTGTGAAGCGCCACCAATGGTTAACAAGATTTTTGTCATCTTTAGGAAAGCCAGTGAAGGAAGTTGATGTAAAGTCTCGGTTGCGCCATGGTTCAGTTATGTTGGTGTATCCATCACAAGAACCTGCAATGAACACGGAAACAATAACATTAAATATAATTTGATGGTGATTTCACCCATTGCTAGTTTTTTGTTTGTTTGTTTGTTTGTTTTGTTTCTAGCTGTTTTTTTGTTGTTGTCTGTATATAAGTGGAAGTCATCCGTACCAGGAGGAAAATCACAAGTGACAGGGATGAAGAGTAAACCTAATGAAAAGAGACACAATGAAGCGTCAAGGAGATGTTGTCAGTGCCCTGAAAAACTTTGGAACTTTGCAAAACTTTGGTGATGTATTTTTCAACCCCAAATGAGAAGAATAGATTAATCATCTCAAAATATCAATTTAAAAAATTGTAGATTTAGAATAAATTTGAGAGAAACCTGCCAAGTTATATTACTTTTAAAGGTTCCTTGAAATATCAGTGATGTCTTTCTAAAATGAATATTAACACATTAATCATAAGAATATAATTTATTGATTGGAATTAAATCTTGTCAGAAGTAACAAACTAACTATACTACTTAACACAGTTAATACTTTTGGGGATACTTACATCTATATGAAAACATGAATTCACTCACCCAGGAGAAGTGACGAGGCACAGTAGTTCATCATGACGCGTCAAATCAGTTGTGACTCTCTCAGGTCTACATCGTCTAATTTGCACAGCATCCAAAAATTGTTTTTAAAAGCGCTAATGCAAATGAAAAAACAAACCCAATGCAAATTCACTGGTTCGTGGTGTTTAAGGCCTCTTTAATAACAGAGAATAAGGAAATAGGAGAGAAAGTTTAAGAGAGAAAGAAACTGGCGGTTACTAAGCACCTCTATTATCAGCACTGCAATTGTGGTACAAAAGTTTAATAAACTGATGATGCTTCCTTTATTTTTGTGTAATTTTTTTGATTGTGTCACATCTGTATTGTACAAATAATGTTGGTACAGGTCTATTTTCTATGTAGTATCATGTAGTATCTTTTTGCATGTGTTCAAATGAATCAACTTCAAAGTTTTACTTTTTTACCACATTACTGCTTGTGGCATTCAGTTTATCCAAGTTGTTTTGTCATACTAAAGAGTTTGAGCATTGACCGTTCGGTCTTCATTTATGGCCACTCACCTGAGATGCAATCAACATACATTTTTGCACACGTTTACAATGTTTGCTATTTATTTTAAAGATATTTCCGCCCCATAATCTTAAAGTTGATAACAGCCTGTCAGCTCCTAACTGGTGGGAATGAATGAAATTCATCTACATCCATCCATCTACAGTGTAGCAACAATAAAATGGATCAGTAATGACGCTCACAGCCAACAACGCCAAATATAGCAACTCTCACAATTAGATTTAAACACATATCTGACTTTCTACTTTCAGTGTTCTCTAAGACTTGATTGATGAGGACACAAAACCACTTTCATACACAGAGTTTGTTGCACTTCAGTCTTACTGGGTAATCAATATACCCAATTTCCACAGATATCAAATCTGATCAAATCAGACACATAATGTCTGACAGGTACAATGTTAAGACCTTTAATTAACATCATTGACATCCATATGGCCCTTATTGTAAGTAAGGAATTGAATCAAGGTTGTCAGAATTGTACTGACCCATCCATCACACCAAACACATACTTTACACCACATTATTTCACATGGCTTTCACTGTATTCAGTGCAACACCTGGGATGTCACTTTTGAAGATTATTGCATATGAATACATCATGCTTATTTCTCAAATTTTCATTAAATCGAGATTTATATGTTGAAAGGGAAATTAAAAACACAGGATTACAACAATTAATAACTACTCACAAGTCACGTATCCCATGTTGCTAGCTGGGTGACCTAATGGTTTGTGCACATAGAATCCTCCAGGACACAGAGCCAAACTCACTAAAAAAGTATTACCAGAACACCCATCACAATGACGATATGCAGTCTCTGTTGTTGGGATCACCGACTCTGTAGTTGGATATGAAAATGGAATATAAATCATGTAGTTTGTGCCACCACGATTGTTTGATAAATAGCTTGAAACAACTCTGTCTCCACCGATCCCTATGAAGCGCCACCACTTTTTAAGAAGATTCTTATCATCTTTAGGAAAGCCAGTGAAGGAAGTTGATGTAAAGTCTCGGTTGCGCCATGGTTCAGTTATGTTGGTATATCCATTACAAGAACCTGCATGAAGGCAAATAATGGTAACAATTAATGGTTATTTCACCCTCAGTTACAAGCTTTTTGTGTGTTATCTGCAAGTAAACATCTTTCATACCAGGAGGGAAAGCACTAGTTACAGGGATGATGAGTAAACCTAAAAAACAAAACAGAGCCAATGGAGAGTTGTGGAAAATAAGAATAGCGTAGAGGTTAGCAATATCCTGAAAACAATTGCATCTCTACTTTTTTTAAATTTATACAGCTTACATTCTTTCTCCTCTAAAAATATCAGCAAAAGACAAACTTTTAAAAAATGTTGAAATGCAGATTTAGAGTAAATTTGAAAGACACAGAGTAATAAATACTTAATTTTTAAGGTGCTAGTAGTAATGTCTGTCTAAAATGAACAAAACATGACTCATGTAATAAAAGCTGATTCTAATGATTTACCTACGTAACATATATCTCTTTAGAAGCTAGAAAAGACTTTGATAAAACACGTCTAAATGATGTTGCTTCTCCTGTCAAAAACTTATTACAAACTGAAAATTGATAGTACCTTTTGAATTGAAATTTTTGATTTTCTGGGAACTAGTCTAATAAAGTACTCTCAGCTAATAAGTTTGGAAATACTAGCACATCAATTATATGAAAATATTAATTCACTCACCCAAAAGAAGTGAGGCACAGCAGTTCATTGTGTCAGATCCCACGTCAAATCTGCAGATCAGTTCTGAGTATCCGAGATTTAGATTGTAAAATTTGCACCAAAATTTGGTTTTAAAAGGTTTGGTTAAAAAAAACAATGCAAATTAATAAACACGTGGTATTAAAGGCCTCCTCATTAACAAAGCAAAAGACAAGATCAGAGGAGGCATGAACAGGTTCCACTTAAATTGTGAAGGACGCCAGTCCTCACTGTGGTATACCAAACATTTTATGAGCACAGCAATCAAAACTTGCTTTTAAAAAGGAATAGTACAAGTGCGAAGAATGCAAACTTGCTGACTCATAATATGAAAAAAAGTGAGCCAAGCTGAGGGAAGAGAAATCTGCAGCCACCAAACAGCTCTTTTAATAACATATGCTAACAGTGGAAAAAACATTGATGTGTTGTGATGCATGACGGTGCATCCATTTTAGGCTTGAAAGGTTGGGAAAGGGTGTGTAATTGATGTATGTAGGTTCCACATGACCCCCATGCCATGTTGTGTTACAGCATTGTTTCAGTGTCCTTTTCTGATTCTACTTTCAGCCTGTTTGTCAATTCGGATTCAAGTTTGTCAGAGTCGTACTCTCTTACCATTTAACACTTCGATAAGTTCTCTCTCCCTAACTCTTCCAGCTTTCCTTGTGACAAGTCATCTGGAATGCATTCAATTTTTTTACTGATTCACAATTTTGCTATTGTTTTTATATTAGAAACAATGGAGGTGGAGGCTGCACCAGCTCCCTGTCTGCAAGTAGCTTATGGAAATTTACATATATCTGGTATACCATAAAAAAGGAAATAGTGATTAGAAAGGGGCACCTACACACTATATATGGCCTCACACCACACAGTTTATATAAATTTCTGATTAAAGCCACGTTCACATTTTAACAGAAAAACAAGACTCTTGCACTGCAAGTGCTGTTTGCTTGGCTCAGTACAGGATTCTTGGGGAGATTGAGGCAGCCTTACCATTAGTTTCTAACTATTTGCAAGTTTTCTAACCTTTTGATCTGTTTTGCGAATGAAATGACATTTTCAAAGACTCACAGGCTGCAATAAACACAGTAGTGAGATCTAAGAGTGAGGGCTGATATTTTACCCACCAGCTGTTTTTTTAGTTTGGTTAGTTATGAGTGCACATGAAAGTTATTTTTCTGCAATAATATGAACACAGCTTGAGTTGCATCTTTCAGGTCAGGTCAAAAACATCTGAAATTATTGCCACACATTTATATACAGAATACCACAGAACTCATAGCTGAAGTATAGGATACATATACTATATACACATAAAGTATATACATGGTACATATAGTATATACATACTACATGAGAAAAGGTGCGATGCCTATTTATTAATGTTGGAAACATTTCTATGAATAACTGGAAGAACTCAAAAGTTTAATTTTGACTCAAAACAACACAATTGACAAATCATACAAACTATACAAATGAGTTCACAAAAATACTGTGGGTTTTCATAGCACAGATCTGGAGCATTTATTCAGAGATATGAGAAAACACTCCTGCACTCTGTCTGGGAAACATGGGAATTGCCTACCAGATCACAGTATGTTCATATGAATGCAAAGCAACCCACTTGTGCTACGCAGAGTAAAAACAAGTAACTTTCCTTTACACTGATGTTAGCGAAAGCATTTCAATTCCATGTGTAACAGATGAAACAGTTGTAGTCGGAAAGGATGGACATCTGATTTTAGCTATTTGAAAGAACATCATGGAAGTAGCTATTAGCCTTGTCAAAAACATGCATCTATGCAATGTAAAGATCAGTAGTTGATATTTTTCTTGCTGTTGTCCAAAAAGCAACATACTGACATGCCTATGCAGTTCACATTCCTGGATGATGGAAAAAGTGGTTTATACAATGGAAATAATGATGACTTTGTATAGTAGTATAGTATAGTATGTATAGTATTTTCTGCATTGTTAAAAGCTTTTTCTGTTGTCTCCAAGTGAACATCAGAAAATGGCACAATAATTAATAGTACAAAGAAGCAGTCATACACATATACATTTAATGACAACAACAATAATAAAATAATGACATATGATGGTTCAGAGTGGACATGGCTTTCATTCATCTTCATTGTCTTCTATCTGTCTTCTGTCATAGTCATTTCATCATCATTAACCATCTTTGTTTTTCCCACTGTGTGTCTCTTCCTCAGCTTTGTCCAGGTCCTCAGAGAATGATGGTACATCTTTCTGTTGAAATACATTGATCATATTCTTTTCATACGCCATTAAAATAGGGGGGTGGAGTTGCATGCAACATTACACAAATCATTAACTTAATTTTTTTCACTGTCTTCTAAAAACTCACCACAGATCCTTCTTCTCAGTTCTTATTGAAAGAACAGGTCAACCATTTCGCATACTCCGCTCTGACCTAGAAAATACAATGAAATAGAACCACTTTAGAGTTAGGTTGTACTTTTTTGCAGACATAGTGACACTCTCTTTCTACTAAACACACAAGAAAACACTATCTCAAAGACAGAGAGCTGTTGTTGTTATCAGTAGTAGTGACAACAGTGGTCGTGGCAGTACTATATGAATTCAACATGTATAAGAGAGCAGCTTAAGGAGAGCGGAGTGAGTCTACCTCCTTGTTGAGCAGACAGTGGACGATGTAGAGGAAAGTGCCCTGCTGAGTGTTGAGAACTATGAAGAGGACGTGGAAGACAAGGTTAAACTGGAACAGGCCTAGAATCCAGCTACAACCCACTATGACAGACTGGGCCAGGATCTTGAACATAATCAACCTGCCAACAAAAAGACAGAAGGATTTTTTTTCTGTTTCTATCATTAATGTATATTAATTTATACAATTGTCAATTAAAATCACTTACAATTAGTATCATTTATTAACTATTTATTAAGAGAGAAATAAACCAGAGAGCACACACTCACTTTGTGTCTTTGGACTGCGAGACCTCACTCCTCATGTTGGCCAAAGTGGGTCTCAGAGTCCATAAAGTAGCAGAGAACAAGATGCAGTTAAGCTGATAGAAGAGACATAATTAGAGTGAGTTTGACCCATTTATTCCACTAAGAAAACAATTTGAACATTAACACTTTGGGATAGTGATGCACGGAGCAGCTCTGATGTCATCCGAATCTGCATGTATGCATAAATCATCCACCCACCACCCACCTGAATGAATTATTTTCTCCGATTTAGAGCCCGCACCCGATCACACATTACCATTATTTCTCAGTGGGAAATATGTAAGTGTGATGATATGCTAACATATTACACTGGCTGTAAATAAACATTTATTTAAAGTTGAAGTTCCTCCCTACACTTGGGTGTATAAATATGTAGAGGTCTGTCTGCAATGAGGCGATGAGTAAAGTTTTAGCTCAGTAATCAGCGCAGTCGTCTATGATCCGAGAGAGACTCCAGTTCAAGACTCGGTGTGGGGACCTCCTTCATAAGGTATTTTATTCATGAACACTTATTGTAACAACAAAAAAGTATTTTTGTAAGCCTCTTCCCACTTTTATCTGTATATGACATAATGCACCCAGCATTTGACTCGTCATGGTTAAATATTTCACTAAATTGCTCCCACACTGAACTTTTCTGCCCTTCCTTTTCTTTGTTTTCAATTCCTTTTTTAATTTTGTCTTGGATCTTTTCTTTGCCTCCATTGCTGCTTAAGACAAATAGACCCCACAATTGGCGTAGTAAGAGTCTAGTCTGCTAATTCATGCCTGACAAAAAATGAAGCTTTAAATATGTTCACGTTTTAGTGAATGTAATTAATATTTTCCTCATTAATGATCTATTATTTCATCCACTTGCAACCCATCTGCTATTAAACAGAATGTTAATTTTTATGACTCGGCCCCAACCGATCCGCCAATTAATCATTGTGCCCGCAGATATGACTGTGATCCGCGCATCACTGCTGTGGGATAAAGATTCCACAGTATGAAACACTAATATACTCACAGCCAGCAAAGTAATCACTGGTCCTGTTAAAGCCCATTTGAAGTTAAGTTTTTGTGGTAGCCAGCACCTGAAATTTAATCACACATTACACACCATTATCCAGTCTTATTATTAAGTAATATTCCATTTAAATAGATATACATTGATCATTCTGTGTATCACTGTTTGTCCTACTCACACCCCTGCCTCAGTGGCACCATATCCATCAGAGTACACCAATGCAGAAATACCCACAATCACAAATGGAACACCGTAGCCAATCAGATAAAGAAGCGGCCAGGGGAGGCCTTCGCTCTGGATGACCTGCATCTTGGAGAGCCTTCGGACCAGCAGGTAAATTTGTAGGGCCTCCAGCTTCATCCACACAAAACTTGCAATAACTAAGAAGTGGAGTAACCCTGTCACAACAGTGCAGACAAGCTGTGGAGACACATAAGGAGAAACTAATAAAAGGCTTCTTTCTTTCATTCAAGCCCGAAACACCCCCAGCTGAGAATGGTTAGCTTCCTTTTGGTCACGTTTAATACACATGTCATGGTTCATGAGGTATTTTTTTAAAGCAAAAACGAAAATTTGCATCTTAGTGTTACTGTACCTCATGTTCAACATATCTGTCATTCCACAGCAGCAGCAGATGAGTTAAGAAGAGGCAGAGGCAGAGGTGAAGACGGGCTGTGTTGTTGATCTTGGGGTTCCAGCTAAACAGGAGGAAGGTGAGGATGGCCAAAGCAAAGAAGAAAAGTCCGACAATCACACAAATTCGGTTCAGCCATTCCAAGAAAGGTTCCTCTGATGGAGGCTGAGAAGATACGACACACGGGCAATGATCAACCTAAGTTCAAGTATGGGAACCTGAAGTGGCAAATGCACATTCACATACAAATCTATAATACCTCCCCTATCTGCAGGATGAGGGCAAATGAAGAGAGATGGGAGCAGCTGCACACTGTGACGTTTTCACTAGAGTATGCAACCAAGCAGCCCTCTTCTGACCAGCGCATTGTAGTAATATTTTCTCCTTTTTTTTCACCTCCTTCTCCCGTTCCTGTCTCCTCTCTTTTGTCCTCCCAGTACACACAGGTCACCAAACCAGACTTGGGTAATATCTGATGAAAAGCAAGGCATGTGTTATCTTAAAATGTATTTGTCTCAAAAAGTAGAGATGGATAGATGGATTGAGTAGCACCTTCTTGTGTCGGATGGTGAAGTTGACAGGCTTGGTCAGGTTGGTGTTGTTCATTAAGGGTAAGATTGCGGTGATAACATCTGAGTACATCTCTGTCCTGTTCTCTGTTTCAAAGTATTTATTACTCAGAAGAATCTCCATGCCGTTTATTGTCATGAGGGCAGCAGCTGCAAAACCTGGAAATGTCCACAGGGAGGCGATAAACACTGCTTTACAGTAAAAGGCCATATGAGTGTTTTGCATGTTTTAGGCCATATCACACCATTTTCCACAGTCCTGTGTTTATATGTGAATGTGTATGTCCTAACCTCTAGGCAGATGCTGATTTTCTGATCATTATGCCCCTCAGCACACAATGATAATGTACATTTTGGCAACATAAAAGTAGGTTAAGTCTGTACAGGTTGATTTTCCTACCATAGTGAAATGAAAGAAACCAACTGCAGTGCGAAAGGTGGGAAAGACACAGTGAAAATGTACATGATTTGTAGAATATGAGTAAGCAAAAAAAAAATTGAGCTCTCCCTTACCGTTGTTGTTTTTTGCCAGACTTTCCAGGTTGATTTCCATGATGTTTCCTTTGGCTGAGAGAAGAGAGTTGTTTGCATTGTTGCTCCCAGGCCCAACAGTTTCAAGAGTTAAATCTAGCACACATATGAGAGTTACAATATCATTATTTGGTATTTACCCATGTAAACATACAGTAAATGTGGACTGTAAACTACAGTAAGATGAGCATCTCTTACCCACTGTTGAAGTCTTCACAGTTTTCCTGGTTTGGTTCTGACCTGGCTGAATCATCGCAGAAACTAGACGGTTTGAGATGCTCAGAATCAGACTGCCAAGCTCCCCGTCTCCTTCACTACTGAACGTGATTGAGCTGGCCTGTGGTCCAACACCTGCCATTTGCTTTAAGAGCAAATATATGTGTAATGAGCAGCTGACCTGGCTGATCGTGCAAACACAAAGTAGTATAAAAACTTCCAACAAAAAGTGCACAAGTACCATAGATACTGAGAGGAAGTTTGCCACAGTCTGAAAGAAAAAGGTAGGGGAAAGAATTATGTAAATGCAGTCGTAGTGTCATCCACACTTAAAGTGCATCAAAGTTGATGTAAAACCAGTGCTGTACACTTTAAGAGACTAATGTAAGCGGGAGAGTATAGAGTTCTCCATCTTAATGAAACAAGTTAAAGCTGGCAGATTTTAGCAGTGGCTGGTGCCCTTCTCTAAAATTTCAACTGCATATATTTAAACTGACCAAAGCATCGGATGGATTGCCATGAAATTTTGTACAGATATTCATGGTCCCCAGAGGATGAACCCTAATTTCTTTGGTGATTCCTTGACTTTTCCTTTAGCTTAAGAGAATCCAACTATGCATAATGGCTGAGTCAAATATATGTAGTTGCACTCTAGATCTGTCATAGAAGGAATTACATTTTGTGTTTTGTAAATGTTTCTAAAGCAGAAGCACTTTTCTGTTTTCTATACTGACCTGTTCTGATATAATGATGCCTGCACTGTCTTTAAGTTGTTGGTCCATTTTGTGAAGGAAAGCGATCTCTTTTGTCTCGCCCTACAACAAATTCACAAACTTCAACTTAAATGTTAGTAGCTGAAATTTGAATAGTGTATAATATCCAAACTATGGCATATGTTGACAAATTATAGTAACATTTGGTCAACAAGACATAAAGCAAGATGCCTACTCACATTACAGGTGTAGTGGTTTAGTGCATATGTGTGGAGAATGGCACAGGCAAGATTTGTACTTATCTTTGGCTTGTTTAATTTTTCAGGCTAATTAACTAATTAACTTAAAATAAGAGTGATATATTGTAGATATAATGTTATTAGCATTTGTAAAATTGTCCTGTCCTTGACAATTCCACCCAGCAGGCAATACATACCTCTAGGGGTTCTATCACATCTAGAATATCCTGAAGTCCTGTTGAATTATTGTAGAATAAAATAAAATTAAAACACATGTAAAGGTCATTGACCACATCAAGATATGACAGCATACTCTTCATAATGTATATATTGCATCCTAAGCTTACCTTGACAAAATGAGACCCCTAATGTCCACAAGATTCCAGTTGAAGGGTAAAATCCATCTAGACAAGAACAAGAGAAGGTCCCCGGTACATTTGTGCACACAGTTTGGTTACCACATACACCCGGTTTCTCATTGCACTCATCTATATCTGTAGAGTGAGAAAACATATTAGTTAAACACATAGTAAAATGTATGATAGTAAAGTCAGACTAATGGTGAACAGTTGTACGCATTTTGACATCAAAGTACACTAATACGATTTGTCAATGTAAACTACGTAAAAAGCTGGTGACGCCTGTGAGTTCAATTGTGCACGTGCAGTACTCAAGCATCAGCGTCTAGCCTGCCAAATAACAAAAGAAGAAGAGTTCGACCAATCATAGCACCAGATTCATCCCCCCCCACTCCGTGTGTGTAAAAGGAGGAATGGGCCTGTGGACAGCTGGGTGTGTGTGTCTGTGTGTTGGCACTCTAGTCTATAACTTTGCCTACTCTAAGAAAATTTCAAGGAAAGGAAATACCCCCATTGCAAATTTAGTCCAATATGTAAAGAGGGATGTGATTACTTCTACAGTTTCAACAGCCATGTTCATATTCAGCCTGCATTGTTATTAGGTCATCATACCATTAAGCCTACCTATAATGACAACTGTTGTATTAAGCTCTTAAATATTTATTTCACCATAGCCACAAAATAGTCTGTTCAGGCTGGTTAGGGTTTTACAGCTACAATGTCATCATCTTTTCAAATTAGCTGAAAATCTAATTTTCAGTCAAAGTCAAAGTCAAATTGGCTTAAAGTTTGATTATTGTGGAAGTGTAAATAGTAACTGTATAAATGCAGCAGTAGTGGTAGCTTAGTGTGTAGCCTGAGTGAAATCGTAGGCGATGTTTAGAGAAGTGATAAATGGACTTTGCTGCATGAATGCAAATGATGCACTGTTGTGCGAATGAATGCAAATTGTGTATAGTAGTTCACTGTGTGGACAGCAGCAATTTGCATCTGATGCATCTAGGTTGGGGAAGTAGTACTCAAAAAATTCGTCCAGGGTTGGCAGGTCTGGTAAAGTTACAGATTTCAGCTATAACTGTGAGACTTTTGTGCACATTTTAAATACACTGGTTTAGATTTTCTTCAAGAAAAACATGCTTTCTGGCAAAGAACTCTGAAGTAAAAATTAGAACTGCATTTAGTAATAGCTTAGAGAACATGTAAAAAAAAAAAAAAAAAATGACAGCTAGTCCTGATTATGTGGTGATGTGAAACATTACTATTGTAACAGACCTTGGCAAACAGGAGTTGCATCGGGTACAGTGTGGTAACCTTCACGGCATTCACACGTGTAATTTCCAAGGTTGTTGTAACACATCCCATCATCACCACAGACATTGTCAAGACACTCGTTAATATCTTAGAGGAAAAAAGAAAACACTGTAGTGTAAACCTCTACATATGCCTGGTACCTAAACAAATTGCAGCTCATCAGAAAGACACAAGTTTGAGATTGACAATGAAACACTGAGAGCAGCACATTTTTTAAATGTTACCTTCGCATTGGTTGGACTTTCTAGGTGGTAATGCTGGATTTGTTGCATTGAATCCAATCAGACAGGTGCAGATGTATGATCCAATAGTGTTGGTACAATTGGAGTAATGACCGCAGATTCCTGCAGTCCTTTGACACTCATCAATGTCTGCCAAGAGATGTCACAGACATGATTTTAAGGTGGGAAATACAGTACATGCTCACAAAATGCAGACCTTAAGTGTGCATGAAGCATCTTAATGTATCTCCAGCTGAAAAAGATAATTAGTGTCACACAATCATATTGTAATTTACAACAATTACGATGAAATTAATGTACTTACCAACACAACCATATGAATCTCCTGTGGGTAGGTATGTTAGAGGGATTTCATACCCAGAAATGCAAATGCAGCCTGCGCCCTTACACTGAGCAAGTGGTCCACAGGAGTCTGGTTTACAACCACTGTGATCTAAACAGAGATAACACACACACACACAAACAAACACACAAGTGATATTCACGGTGAAAATATAAAAATAGGTCTCTATAACTGCAGTTTGCATCATTGAGTGGGACTTGTCTACACTTAAGTATAAAGAGAAGGATGACAATGAGTAATCATGCCTTACAGGTCACAAAACCCATACTGCTGAGTAGTGGACTTGATGGTTTGTAGACATAGAATCCTCCGGGACAAAGGGCCAGGCTCATTTTAATAGTGTGTTTCTCGCACGCTCCAACAAAACCATGGGCAATCCCTGTTGTTGGAGTTTCAGATTCAGTTTTTGGATATTCAAATGCAACACGGATGGTATATTTGGTACCACCACGAGGGCCTTTATAGCAACCCCAAAGGACTGTGTCTCCACCAATCCCTGTGAAGCGCCACCACGACCCAACAAGATGTTTATCATCCTTGGGGTAGCCTGGGAAGGACGTTGATTTAAATTCTAGGTTGCGCCATGGTTCAGTTATGTTTGTGTATCCATCACAAGAACCTGCATGAAACAGCAAAATCAATAATAATGAACAAAAATGTTATTTCAAATATAGCCAGAATTTATATCTGAGGTTTTAAACATCGTCCATACCAGGAGGAAAAACACAATGGCCAGGGATGAAGAGTGATCCTATAAAGCACAGAGTCAAAGAAGAGTTATTGCTTCTAAGAAGAGCAGTCAACTGTTGAAAACAGTTCTTCTCAAGATAATGTGTACAATGAATCTGCACAGAAGCATGATTTCAAAGTCTAAAAAGAATTTAATTAAAAATTCTGTGTGATTTATATGCAAAACTATAATAAAAAATAGTTCACTGCTGAACTGGTAATGATGATGTTGATGACGATATAGACATACCCTTAAAATCGTGAAAAAGCCTTAATTATAACAGAATTTGTTAGAAAAACACTGTACATTATAAAAATATGTTGTTTTGTGTTTCAGTCTATTTGGTTAAAAAACATCTCAAAAGCACAGGTACCCTGTTAGATAGTAAAATAAGAGGGCAGAGGGATTTAGCAGGGCTATACTAAGTGGAGGTATATGCTCTCTGAGTGTTCTCTTGTTTAATTCAGTGTAATAATTAATTATCGATTATATGAAACATTAACTTACCCAGGAGAAGTGAAAAGGCACAGCAGTTCAACATGACAGGTCTCACTCCACAAAATATCAGTTATCACTGTTTAAGCTATGTGCAGGTACAGTACCTTCAGAAAATTTGCAAAGCATCCCAAAACATTTTTCATATTTGGCACTGTTACGAAACACAATGCAAATTCACTCCTTTGTGATGGAAAGGCTTTAAGAGTAACACAGTTCATGAAAAGACACAAGGAAGGAAGAGTGAGACACTGTAATACATTTACATGACTCTGAATATAATGGGTTAATAAAAACCATGTTACATGTTACAAAATGTACTACTGAGCTTTACAAAGTCAAAAGTAAATATATTGTTTACAAAGAGAAGGTGTTCTTCATAACCATAATGGAGACACAATTAGCTTTAAAATTCTGTACTTTTCATTTTCATATTTAGAATATATATTTTTTTTTGTTATGTTGAAGTTTTATTTTATATTAGATAGGTTTTTGTCAAACCAAATCATAACTGGTAAATGTCAAATATGTGGTTAGGGAAATTCATTCAAAAAGTAATGTTATTGGACAAAGTAAACATGTTTCAGTGGCTGTGTGTGGCTGAAAATGTGTTTTGCTCAGTTGAGGCTGAAAAATAAACTGTAAAAAATGTGGAATCACATGCACAAATCTGTTATAGTTACTGTGGATACACAGAGTGAAACACCTCAGGAGAGAAAGTGTTTGCTTCGGCAGGACATAATTTTGGCAAATCACTGTTAAAAATAGTTGCAGTTTATGGTGTCACAACACTGGGGTTAAGATCTGGTTAGGTTTAGGCACAAAAACCACTTGGTTACGGTTAGGGAAAAATCATAGTTTGGGTTAATGTCAGAAGGCATACTGCAGTAAGATGGTGGACCTCAAAGGAGTGAGATGAAAGAGATTATTTCTTGAAAACATATCATCTAGAGAGGACCTAATGTTGCTATCACCATGTAATTATGTAATTTATATTCAGAATAGACTAATTAATATAGCAGCAAAGTGTCACAGGATATTACCAAATAAATACAGAAGGGAACATCAGAACAGAAGGGAGAAAACTAAACATATTTCAAATTACTAATTTCAATGGAGAGTTATTGATTTTTTTTTTTTTTAATTCTAGCAAATCACAGATAGACTGAAATGACGGACAAAATTTGATAAGAGATGTATATTAAGGGGACTTTGTAGTATACATGTTGTTTTCAAATGAACTTTTCACCATGCAATGCCTTCCAGTAATCGCACCTGCAATAAATACTACCTCTGTGAATGTCTTTTCTCACCTAAATTTACACTGCAATGGACAGAATATAAGATACAGCACATCTGTTTTGTTTATTTATTTAATATTATAAAAGCAGTCTTGCAATTTGGTCATAGTGAGGAACTGCAACAGTACATTAAATTAAATGAACGGCAAACATTGTTACAGTACATCGATATTAATATCAGTGTGGACAATTCAATATTATGACGATTACTAAACGCATCAACAGAAACATCAGCATTGGTAATAATGTTTAAATGATAATTTTGTGGATTGGAGACCATGTCCTGCTAGATGTGTGGAGTGGCCGGTTTACCCTGCGCGAGATGTTTATACGTTTATACGTTTATATGTTCTCTGTAATACAGCCATGGTTTATACTCGATACCCATGGTAAGACAGACATGTTCATTGCTCTATGGTGGTCATAAGTGTGGTCTTTTTTCCGTGCACATACATCTATGGTGCGCATACTACAGCCTGGGGAGCCGCCATGAGCCAATCAAAAGAAAGGACGATGGAGCGGGTTTGCTAGGAACCATAGTTCTCGTCAAAGTTTCCTGTCGACTACGTAAACCAACGGAACGAACGAAGAGGAGGCGTACCGGTAAACCAACAACGAGTATACAAATGTAATGTTTAATGTGTTAATATCTGAGATTAATGGATGTCTGTACAACTTTGTGTTCCTTTGTTCCTTCATTTCACATAACCGTCATGTGACTAACGGTTAGCACTAGCCGCACACTGCAGCTAAACAGCTTGTTAATTGTGTGGCTGCCGTTTATTTAGCATTAGGAGCTAACGTTAACGGTGCTTCTTTTGAGAAAATACTGCTCAGTGAAGGGCGTTATTAAGTTTTATGTTGCATTTTCTGACTTGTGTTGTAATATTAATGTAGTTTCCTCGTCGAAACAGGAATTCAGTATCAATGGCCTACAAAAAAGTTCATTAGAAATATGTTTCAGTTGTGAAAAATCAAAGTATTTAGGTAGTTATTGTGCAGGACAACGACTTTTCCGGCAGACTTTAATGTGCTGCTACAAAGAAATACATTAAATTTGTAGTCGTTAGCTCGCTTTGTGTTAACTTACTGGTATTCCTAACAACAACAACAACATACTGATAAGTTAGCAGTTGGACCATTTTGCCTTTAATTCACGTTGAGCCAGGTTAAGTCTCTTATTAATGCAACGCTACTGTTTTTAACAGTGATCCTCACTAGCCTGAAGCAACTGTTGATGTGCAAAGTCAACACGGGCGACAAATCATGACGTCACTGGTAAGTTATGACTATTCTCAGTTACAAAATGCATAAAAAGTCTGGTCTTGTGGCATGATGTGCACTGCTGTAAACGTATGAAAAGCAAACTGCATAGTAGCTTTCAGCTCATAGCCTTTCATACATCATGTAGACAGTTTTGTTCTGTGATTTACCTCAGCCCATCATGCAAATACTGTGGGAAGTTAGAATGAAGCTGTGGTCTTTTTGGTACTGGGAGAAAACCCAGTGCTGAGACAAAAGCCCTCTAAAATAAATCCTGTGGATGTGTTTGTCTTACAGGGGAGCAGCAGTTCCTCAGGCACTGAGTACACCGTGCGAGTCCCCAAGTGAGTGACATGCATGTTAACGCGACAAAGCATGGACTGACATGCAGATACGGACAGAAAAGTGTCTGGAGCGTTGTCATGTATCACTTCATGTATCACCTTTTGTTGAAGCCATTTATACTGATGCTTAAGTGAAATGTGCCTTGGCAAATGGAAATTGATTTAGTGGACTGTATGATAAATTGTTTATACTGTATGTAAGTGTATTTCTACACCCCATGACCCTCAATGGGAACAAGCATGTTAAGTTAATGAATGATTCGTATTTATGTTTTTTTATCCCATAGAAACACCAGCAAGAAGTACAACATCATGGCTTTTAATGCAGGAGACAAAGTCAACTGTTCAACCTGGACACAGGTGGGTTTCATGTTGGCGTGTCTACACATGACAGATGTGTAGATTTTTCAGTCTTCCATATGTTTACATGCCTCCTTCCCCACCAGGCTCGTATGGAAAGAGACATGAGTGCTCGGCGGATATACGGGGAGGAGGAGACGGCGGAAGGCGCGGCTGGCAGTGAATTTGGCAAAAAGCAGCGCGAAGAAGCACGGCGGAAGAAGTTTGGTATTGTGACACGTGAGTTCAAAGCGGAGGATCAGCCCTGGATTCTCAAGGTCAATGGCAAGGCCGGCAGGAGGTGAGAAGAGAGATACTTCTATACGCTCTGAATCATTCTCATTTACAACAACCTCACAAACCCAAAAAAGGCTTGTAACATTTAATATTTCCTTACTGATACATGCATAAAGTTATCACATGTTGGCTTTGCACTTTTGAAAGTTGAGTTCACAATACATACATTTGTAGCACTAGGCATAATTTTGTCAAATTACCTCCATGAATGGAGATCCCTATTGTTTACAATACGGCTACTTTCTCCCTATGTCTGTGTACATGTCTGTGTCAGGTTCAAAGGTCTAAAGAAGGGCGGCGTTACAGAAAACGCATCCTACTACATCTTTACACAGTGTCCCGATGGAGCTTTTGAGGCCTTCCCTGTACAGGGCTGGTACAATTTCACACCACAGGCCAAGCACCGAACTCTCACTGCTGAGGAGGCTGAGGAAGAGTGGGGCAGGTGAGAGAGGGGAGGAACAGGGAGGGATGGGTATTTGTGGTCGAGGCATAGGGACTGGAGAAAGTCAAGGTTAAAATGAGAAGAATGTAAGCATTAAAATGGGGGAGTTTTAGGAGATCTAGTGAGCAGAAAGGGGAGGCCAGGGTAAGAGAAACTGGAAAGAGGAAGAAAGGCAGTAAAGAGGGAACAGCTGAGTAGCGAAGGAGTCAGCAGTCAGGGATTGGATGTTGAAGTTAAAAATGGCACAAAAAGAAGAGGAGCAGAGAATGTGAACAAAGATGAGTCGGGAGATGTGTCAAAAAGTAAACTTCGGACTCCTTTTACAGGAGGAACAAGGTGGTGAATCACTTCAGCATCATGCTTCAGAGACGTCTGCGGGAGCAGGAGCGTGGTGAGGAAGACGAGGACGAGAATGAGAAATCGGGAAAGAAGAAAAAGAAGGGGGGTGGGAGAGGGGGTGACCTACGCATTCACGACCTGGAAGACGACCTGGAGATGAGCAGCAATGACAGTGACAGCAGTATGGGGGATGGTAAGGAAAAAGATGGATGTGATAAATGCCTTTTTCCTCTGTTTTGAAGAAGTGACCAAAATTTAAGATTAAAGTATTATGCTGAATTATGGTTAAAAAGAGGACTTGGCTACTCTGTCCCCTCACACCTGCATATCATAACCTGTTAGTTAAATTCACAAAAAACAACAATGCAAACTTCTTCTCGTGTCTCCTACCACTTTGAAACTTTTTATTAGTATGTAAATATATGTGGTGTGGGAACATGAGAGGGCCATTTACATCCACAGTTTCCTTCCATTATTCATCATTTGATTTCCTTTTTTTGCGGGCATCCCTCTTTTCATTGGATAGATGGAGAGAGCAAGGCAAAGACAAAGAAAGACACGGGGAAAGGAAAAGGAAAGAAGAAGAAAAAGAGCAACGACAAAGAGGCCTTGGAAGACAGTGATGATGGTGACTACGAGGGTCTGGAGGTGGATTACATGTCAGATGAAAGCAGGTCAGATACTTTGCTTTGTCGCACACAAAAACCTCTTCTCTATAAACAATAGAGGTAGGTTTTTGATGGATCTTTTACATGTATGTCATTTTGTTTTCCAAAAACAGTTCAGATGAAGAGCCAGAGAAGGGGAAGCCCAGCAAAGGAGAGGACCTCCCTAAAGGTCAACCAGAAAATTATGAACCTTTCCTGTAAATTGTCAGCAGCAATGTATTTTTAGTTGGTTTGACTTATCGACTTGATTCGATGAATAGCTGGTATTTACATTGTTGTCTTAACCTAATATTCATCCTTAACAGGGATTGATGAGGCATCTGAAAGTGAGGAAGAGAGTGAGGAAGAGAAACAGAATGAGGAGGAAACAAAAGAGGAGGAAGAAGAGGAAGACGGAAAGAAAACTCCAGTCCAAGTGGACAAGAAGAAGAAAAAAGGTACAGACCTCATGAAGACAGATGATGACAGTTTGACAAAATACATTGACGAATGAGTTCTTAGTAAACATGAGCAGCACTGAATAATACTTCTTTCTGTTAAAAGTGACATTATGTTAAATTGTATGGATTTGTGTCTCACAGACAGCAGCGGCGAATCAGACAGCTCAGACGACAGCGACATCGAGGGAGAGACAGCCTCCGCTCTGTTCATGGTGTGTGGTAGAATAAATAGATATTTATGCATTTCCCTGCTAATTCCTGCTAGAACAAAATGTAGATTTTCAGTCTTACCACTTGGTATTTTCTTGTCTCTTCCTCTTGATCATAAGTAACCAGATGATTAGCAAGTCTGTAGTTGTCACATGGGCTATTACTAAGACTATTTACAGTTTTTTTAAAATCTGTTTCTCTCTCTCTCTCTTTTAGAAGAAGCGCACACCTCCTAAACGTGGAGGTGGGCGTGGCTCCGCAGGGAGCTCCAGGACTGGTAGCCGCCCCGGAACACCATCCATAGACTCTGCCTCCACCTCCAACACTCTCCGTGCCGCTGCCAGCAAGCTAGAGCAAGGTGTTTGCTCCTACACTAACAAACATACCCATGCAAAAGTATAATTTAAACAAGACGCATGACAGATGTTTTATATACTTATGTAACACTCTCAAAAGTTGCTGTCTGAAAACTCTGAAACTTAAGGTCCAGCTGCCATTATTCCACACCAACAAGTCTCACTTTCTAACAGGTAAAAGACAGACTCCGGGTCCTGGCACTGACTCACCAGCTGCTAAAAGGCTGAAGATGGAGCCCAGCAGCCAGAGTCCTGTTCCCTCTGGGAAGAGCACACCTCAACCCCCATCAGGAAAATCCACTCCAAGCTCCAGGTACTTTGTTAACAGTCATGCTTTATGCCTCTAAGAAATATGAAGTTATTTCTTCTTTTCTGATGTTACTGCAAAACTTCAAAATGCAAACAGACATTTAATTTAAGCCTTAAGAGAAATAGTTTGACTGGGCATTTGTGAACAGGGTAAAAACCATATCCTTTTCTATCCATCTCATAGTGATGTGCAGCTAACAGAGGAAGCGGTTCGGCGCTACCTGATCCGTAAACCGATGACCACCAAAGACCTGCTGAAGAAGTTCCAGACCAAGCGCACGGGATTGAGCAGTGAGCAGACTGTCAACGTGCTGGCACAGATCCTGAAGCGGCTCAACCCCGAGCGCAAGAATGTTAATGACAAAATGCACTTCTACCTCACTGAATAACCAATGAAAGTGGGGGACGAAGCAGCGGTTGAGAGGACCTCTATGGCTGCCGGAGAGGTTTTGTGTTCGTTTTAAAACAGGTTGTGCTGTGACATGCCACGAGATGAAAAGCTGAAACTGTCTCACTTGGTGTTTATCAAAAAGTATTTTGTTAAGCATGAATTAATTTTTCATACCCTGAAGTTTCATATTAAACAATGAAAACCTTGTTAATGTTGAGAGGGAAAATAGCTCAAACTCTGTGTGGTTTCCCTCCATGTGTAAACTGTTTAACTTAGAACTTAATGAATGAAAAAAAAAAAATCTTGAACTTGTTTTTCTTTGGTAGAAACTTTTTCTAATAAAACTTCAAATCTGCTGCTGTGCAAGGCTTTTCTCTTTGTACCCCATCTGTCATATACACTTTGTTTTATGGTATGAAAAAAAAACATCTTTTGTCCTCATTGGGACCTACTAACACAGGCTCTTATTTTAATGAAATTATTATACAAACACTGGTGTAAAAATCTAAATAGAAATCTGTTTTCAAATCTTAATCAGCAATCCGCAAATATGAAGTAAGGTTTTGTAAACAGGCTTTTTTAAAACTTGGGTTGGAAGAAAAAAAATATTTGCATTCTTGATAAATTCAAAGAATTATAACTGAAGATATTGTCAGCCTTTATGATATACAATCCATCCACTTTTGTATATAATTGTCTATGTACACACTTGTGGAGGGGTGCTATTCAGCTAACTGCCATTTGTTTGTGTTTTGCTTTGAGGGAAAGTCCCTATTTGCATATGAGGGAGAGTGGGAAGGGAGACTAGAAGGATGAGTTCCTTGTTTCTGTTAAATAATCGGTAGATTATGGTCCTTATTTCTCAGATTTTTTTTCTAGATTAATTTCTTAAGATTCATTAGATTCTAAGAAAAGCGTTGCTAAAATGACCCCTCATAAAACTTGACTGTGAAAGAAGCTTCAGTACACTAGAGAATATGTATTCCATTATTTAATGAGGCACTTAACTTCCTTAACACCAGAAGTAAAAAAAACAAACAAAAAACATTAAAGTAAAGACGATGCAGCTCAGTGTTTGGTCACTTCATGTCCTGGCGATGTCATAGTTGGCCACAAACCAGTCGCACGTCATCTGTATAGCTAGAAGGACAGAAAAACAAGAAAGGGTTACCTTCACCAGGCTGAGCATGCATGCAAATATTCATTCAAACCACTCATTTGTATATAAGTTGAGAGACAGACTTATCTTGAAACAAGGCTATTTGTCATAGTTTATTGTGCTCGTTGTAGTTAGACAGCATTGTATAGACTTCTTATGTTTTTGCCATCATGAGGTGAACTCTGACCTTCTCTAAGGGGTGTGAAGGTGAAGTCAGGGAGGTAGCGTCTCAGCTTGGCGTTGCTGGCCGTCTTCTTCATCTGGCCGTCAGACAGGGTGGTGTCATACTGATGTGAGGCGTCAAGGGGAGAGCGGGTGGTAGTTCTAGTTGCTTTGAGCTATTACCAAAACAGCACCAATTTACTTCCTGACTCCCTGAAATTCGTAAAGTAGCTGCTCAAGAAAAAATATGGTTTCCATCACTCAAAAATGAAAAATTGTTCCAACAGCCATACAAGCTTTAAACAAGTAACCTCCTCTTAAATTACAAGAAATCCAGTCTGTGGTGTGTAGAGTGTTAATCCATGTCTTTGTCTCTGTTATGTGACCCCTGTAATCCTCTATTTTGTAGAACTCTGTATAAAAGAACTTCTTAAAGGTAGGAAGTAAATGAAACCTGTCATGATGACCCATCTATGGGGACAGGATCATTGGGGAATATTGAAAGGATACATGTATTTTGCCTTTGAAGCCCAAAGCATGTGCAATCATGTCCGCAGCCTCTTTGATTGAGACCTCATCGTCTTCCCCCACTGAAATGAAACCAACAGTGACAAATGAATGTAAATAAAGCCTCAGAGATGCACACAAAGGATGAGAACTGTGCTCACCAGAGAGGATAATGGGATCAATCTCTTTATATTCTCTCAGGACCCAAATGATTAGACGACCCAAGTCCTGAGAATAAACAGACAACGGGATTTGGTTGACATGATTCAGTGTTTTCATACTGTTTTAAGATTTTCACCTTAATTCAGTCAGACATACATTTGGCCAAGATAGTTACAGAATACCATACACGGTGAAATCTAAGATTGAATATATACATTAAATATGTGTAATAATACCATACCAGAGAAAAGATGAACTGTCTTTTAGGAGCTCCAGATCCACACACATTCACAGGAGTTCCTTCATCTATGAGTGAGACAAGAGGAAATAGACTCTATTACGTGGTTATTGTCTGTGTTAGTGTGTGATTTTCATTGCTTGTGGTCTGCGCATGTGTGTATCAAGATGAATTAAGGGGTCTTAGTTAATCACTTTTGGCTTTGTATGTCTTGTTAACAAGCGCTGACAGCACATGACCCTTTTCTATGTTGAAGTTGTCGTTGGGGCCGAACACATTGGTCGGGATGACTGCTGTGTAACGATGTCCATACTGCTGAAAGTAAGCCCTGTCAACACACAAACACACACATCAGACATACACGTCAACTTCAGATAAAATTCTTAAAAGCCTTTTCTGCAGGTCATTGTGGTTAGTTTTTTCTCCTCAAATGCATGAAAGTCGTGGTTGATGCATGTTTCCCACCTTACACCTCCAACTATAAACACAGCACTAAAGTCTTTATGTCATAGGGCTTTTTAAGTAGAAACTTGATCCCTCTCAGAGTCCATTTTGCTTTATGGCATTCACAAATTGAACTGCTCTGAAAACAGAGCATCAAATGGCACCGTGCATGCGGCTCAGTGAATTACAACTAATTATGGATGTTTTCACAGAGTAATGGGTTGTATTCACGCATGTAGGCACATCCTCAGGTCAAATAAAGCTACAAAAGCCTAAACAGAAAGTACTTGCCTCATCAGGCGCTGCCTCCTCAGCCCTTTGTTGAGGATATGAATGCATGTCAGATTCACCTATGTGCCCGCACCACGCCCCTGTTTGCACTGCAGCTGCTTACCTGTTCTGAACATCAATCATTCTTTTGGCATATGAGTAACCAAAATTGGAGTCATGAGGTGGCCCATTGTGTATCTGTGAAAATGAGGGATTATAGTAAGGATAAAGTTATACCACAACCAAAATAACCTTTTTTGATAATATGTAAAATTATTCAAATCCCAAATTACAGGTGGTTAGTCAGCCCAAAATAACACCCTCATATTTAATATTGAAAAAAACTTTGTCTTTAAGTTACACCTTAAAGATAAAATAGGGCGTTCATGTTCCAAGGACCTAAACGTGGTAAATCAAGGTAAAACAAAAACCCTACCATGGTCTCATCGATGGGGTATGTGGTTTCATCAGGGAAGATACAGCTGGACAGGCAAGACACGACCTTAGTGACACCCATCTCATGGGCTGTTTGTAGTACATTGTCATTGATCTTGATGTTGTCTCTCTGTGAAGGTGTCAGACTGTCACTGTGTTGGCCATCACAGTTAAAAGACAATGTAGATTTGGCATGCTGACCCCACTTTTATTGCAGGGTTAAAATAAATTTTCCTGCAACAGTTTGCAATTGTCTCACTAAAAAGTGTAGGTTTTCCCTCATGTGCAGATAGAGTCCTCCCACTTTTGCAGCCAGGTGGATGACATGAGTGGGGCGATACTTCTCGAACACAGCCCTGGTCTGCCCGATATCTCTGTTCATATTTTAGTGCGCAGTTTTAATGCCACATGTATTTAAATAAAAAACATAAAAATAGAGTCATGCACAAATTTGTTTGTTGGAACGCTCTGGTTCAACAGAGGGATTGAAGCAACTTACACAAGATCAGCATCTTTAGAAGAGAGGAAGATCCACTCTTCTCCCTCACGTTTCCCCCCCTCCTGCTGCACCACATGCTCAATGGCTTTGCCTACCAAACCAGATCCACCAGTCACCAGAACACGCATTGGCATGCCTTTGATCCCGTGGCCAAATAATCTATATACTGAGTGAAAGTCACACGGAAAAGAGCTGTCATGATTCAAATAAATATGTTCCTCGTTGGATTAATATAGGTACATAAACGCAGTAGTTCACGTCCTCTAATACAAGTAGGTGAACCAAATGAAAACACAAATACAGATAATATAAATGCATCACATTTCTAATGCCTTCATGCTCCTTACCTGTGTGTTAGAGGGCTGAGGTAAGTGTGGACATCACCAGAGAGTGTTTGTCTAATCCAGGCTGTCAGTATATGTTTTAGCAATCCTGTCTTACAAGTACTTCAGTCTTTTGTATACTATATTATGTTATGGCTTTTTTCACTCAGCTTCTGAGTGATGAACAGGATTTAGGTGTGTGAGGCAATCTGAGACTCCTCCTACGACATGTCTCCGCCTATGAATTGATGGAAAAGATGAGCTGTTTCCATCTACTGGTCATAATGGACCTGTAGATTACATGCTATAGATTGACCCATGTTCCCTTCTGTTTTAATATAAAAAACAATAAAGATTAAACTTAAAATAGAAGATTCATGACAGCATTGTGCTTGTGTACTAAGAAACTTCACACACTAAACCAAGAAGAGTCTTTCCAACATCCAAGTTCACTTTGATTTTATTCGGTAAAGTGCGCTGCAAAATGTTTCACAAAGACTGTCTCTGTGATAATATATAAAAACTTTATTTAGAATCAAAGTACTCTCCTGCCTTTTAATGTGAAACTAAAATATGCATAAACAAATATTTTATACATTAAAAGCTGAGATTCTTAACTTTCTGCATGTTGCTCTCCTCTCCAGCAGTGGGAGGTAATTTAAATGATGTTAAAACTACAGCAAAGATGGTGCAGTTGTTGTGGGCGGATGTGTAGAAACTTTAAAAAAGCTCCAGTGAATGAAGACTGATAATCAAGGGCTCATTCAGTTGATTATGATCCATGAAAATGTGAACGCTGTGATGTTGCTTCTGTTAGAGCAGACTTCATTGGTACTCTGAGGCAGGTGTGACCCCGACAACCCAATCAACATTTCCCTATAGCACAGTGTGGAGAGTGTCTCAACTACAATAAATATCCCCAACACTTTATCATAGATGTATATAACAACTGTATATTAACTAAAAGACATGGAGGTCATTGACACAATCCTCAGAGCTCAGGTTGTGCTCTGTTAACATCCCAGCTGAGTCAATACGTGTGTGTTAGCCCGGAAGGTTCCGACAGATGACGGAGATTCGGCGCTGCCGAGGCACTTTCTGTCCATTGAACACAGACTCTTCATCTTTTAGGATCTCATGAGTGAAGTTATATCTGGCCTGGTTCCTGTAGGAGTGTGAGGAGAGCACAAGGAAAGAGATTACTGCGCTGTTTATTGCTAGATGTAAGTTACATGTTGTGCAAAATTATTGCAGTTGATTGAAACTACCTCTGTAGCACAGCCAAACTGTCCTGGGAAGGATCAATTAACAGTGTTTTTGAGACATAAACCATTCAGCCTCAAACTATTGAAATATATGATTTGAGTCAACTTCAGTATGCACTAAACCTCAGTATGTAGAGGGAGCGTCGTGGCAGCAGCAGGTCCAGCCATTCACTGGTAGCATCCTCCTTTACCAAGCGCATGATGCTGTCTGACAGCAGACTCAACCCAGCGATGGTGCTGCCACAAAACTGAAAAATTGGTGGGACAAAATGAAAGAATGAATGAAGCTGGTATCACATCTCACACAAAAGACTTTTCCAAAGGGAAAGATGATGAGCATATTATCCACTTACCTTGACACTGTCAACGTGAGGCTTGATGTAGCCAGTCTTGTCCAGATCTAGGACATGCACAGGCCCGAGGAGTGGGCTACCCTCATCGAACGCTACAGATCGGACACGAGTCAAGACCTCCTCACACGCTGCCCCCCAACTCAAACGCTCAGTCTCTCGGTACCCGTGAATAGCCTGAACGTGGGAAGGTGAAGACAGCACAGATAAAGTCAGCATCACTGTCACTTCAAACACAACCTTGCTCCATCTGTGGAATAAGAAAATAACTGTTTATGTGGACAATTAAAGTTTGTCAAGAGTGTGAAATTATGTACGGGGATCATTTTATCTAATAATCTGGATCAGTTTACAGCCTGTGGTTGTACTATATGTCACCCCGAGCTGGTAAAAACATCAAAATTTCAAGCATGTAAACATGCACATACACATCTATGGCATAAATGTATTGCATTTCTGTTTAATTTCAGATTTTGTGACCAATGTTTATAATAACTAAATCTTATTGCTGCCAATCTTTGCCAAGACACTTTTGAAAGACATTTTTAATGCTTCTAATTGAATAAAAATAGTCCAAAGAAAATCAAAAACGTCAAGTGGAGAAGAACTTTAAGATATAAATCATTATAACAACCAAAAACTGGACCCACAAACAGGGAAAACAATTATATTCATGTAATTAAAGCGACTTTTTTGTATACATATGCATACCGAATTCTGTTCTTCTACGGCAATTCGTGTCAAGGGGCTCAATTTTCTTAATTTTCTAGGGGGCGCTGTCGAGCCATTTTGCAAGACCCATAAAATATTAAATTTTTCACCGCTTTTGATGTATGCGCAAAGTTTAACAACTTTCCGTGCACGTTTAGGCCCTCAAAAATGCATTTGTTTCGGAAGAAAAATAGTAATAGAGAAAAATTCCTCGAGTTACAAATTATTAAATCATCCGGTGAAGGATTTTGGCAAAAAATCTGTTCAAATGTAGATTAATCGTAAAACCAATAACAGGTGTGCGTTTGGAGCGTGACCCTGCACCTCCACATCCACCTCTAATATGTCAACACGACGTGACATTTTGTAGAAACCAGTTATAATAATTAAAAAAATAAAGCATGTGTTTGTTGTCTTACATCGTCCCAGTGGTCAAATTCGTAGCGTTTCTTCTTCAAGCCTAGCTCCAGCTCTCGCATAAAAGCTCCCTCCTCCTCCTCGGTGATGAAGTCCGCCCTCACCTCCACCTGTGAGCCGAGTCTTTGCAGCAGCTCTCGGCTTGACCCGACGATCAGAGTCGCATCTCTGCCGGCTAACAGGCCGCCGCTGCTGGCGCAGGAGCTCAGACCGCGCCGGGGACTGGTGCACACAGCTGGTTTATGGAGGTGTTTTACTACTGTCAGCAGCAGTTTCATCCTCCTGTTTCAAATAGATTTGGTCAACCTCACTACACAGTTCGAGTTGCCTTTTAGAAACGTTTTCGTGTTTTGTTGACAGAAGTCAAGCCGCAGTGTGAGACGCCATGTTGAGAACGCAATGCATTGTGGGGGATGTATTCTTACAGCAATGTCACGCGGTTGTGTGTGACAGAGTAGGGTATCCTTGGCAAGGAAATGTGACATTGATGTATGAGACAGTATGTGGATGTTGCACATGTTCATTTGAAATAACTTTTTGGATTGAGGATATAATATTGACATATTGAATGATGACTGTTGACTATTTGTGGCACAAAGTAAAGTTTTTCTTAATATTGCTTGATATGATTTGTTGATTATTTACTCCTCTACCTCGCTCTTGCCTAGCCTCTGTCCAACCTGACTTATATGATTTGATTTTGGAATGAAGCCCCTTGTATACACAGTGTCTTATAAAAAAAACAAAACAGCGATACTCTAATTCTCTATTCATACAGACACGCTTTCTTGTCTCAGTTTGCTTTTCTAATATCATATGATAGTGAGCATTAAATGTGAAGAAGAGAAGCAGACAAGGTGCTATATTTTAACCGCTGTCAATAACTGTTACCTCCATTATTGTCCAACAGCTAGCCTCAGCATATGTGATTGTATATTATTTTTATGTCTAGGCTTCCAGGCCTGCATGCAATGCTCAGCTACAAAAGAATACTGAGTACAAGCCTGCTGCTCGCTCTCTGGCTCTCATACCTTTGGGATATGAACATATAAAAGGTAGAGTGGCGACACTGATTCAAGAGTGAGTAAAAATGGACAGATGTGAAGAAAAAGTGATGTGCACAAAGGGGAAGTGGGCAAGGAAAGGTTAGAAGGGAGAGTAAAGGAGTTGACACTGAGATTGTACTTTATATGGGTATATTTTACCACCTCCTTCCCCCTTGTCCTCTCAGCTGCTCTGCATTGGCCAGCCCTCACCTAGGCTCTTCACACACAGGCCTACTTCCAGTGCACTTATAACTGACAGCTGCCAGGTTGCACCACAGGAATATGAAAAAAAAAAAAAAAAGATTATCACCTAATCAGTTTACTGTGACCACTTCATTGTTATTCTGGTTTTTGAGACGGTTGAAAAAAATAATACCTTCAAAATAAATAGATATGTACTGTATGTGCGAATATTGCCTTGAGGTTGGTATGAACATCTCTAGCAGGTTAAAGCGGTTACTACACCAGATAGTTGTTAAAACAAGTCCATATTATTATCACAATTAGAAATATTGATACAATAATGGTACGCACTAATAATGAGTAATCAGTACATAATATAATTGATATATTTTAACAACCATTCATTAATTGGTTAACACATTTAACGTACTGTTGCAGTTCCTCACTTGGACCACTGGAGGGCAGTGAACACTCATGAAGACACTCAGGTCAACTATCCACTCCACCTACAGCCTAAAGGCAGACATAAAACCATACCAACACTACCAGTGAAAACATTGAATGAAATACTCAGAAAGAAAGTGGTGTTTCTCATCTGTCCACCGTCTGGTATGTAAATGGAGGTTGACAAAACATTCACAAAGCTCGTATTTATTGAAGCACTGTTTAATGTATTACATGGTGCAGGAGTTGTTTGCTTACAAAGTGTGTATGTGGCACCTGGAATTTGTTAAAATCAATAGTGTCAATCAATAGTGTTTTTCTGAACTATTAAGTTATTAAGCACTTTAAAAAGGATAATATATAAAAATATAATATGTATAATTAACTGAAGGATGGCAGTGTGGGAGGTACTGAATATATTTGAAATAATTTAAGGGATGGATGAAGAAGGAGAGGGTGTGTGTGTGTGCTATGTTTGAGAAAGAAGCTGAGTATAAAAAAGAGAGAAAGAAGAGAGTTCTGAGAGCAGATAAAGTGGTGACTTCATCCTCGCTAGAGATTCCCCCAGAAAAAAAGCATTGGCCTACTTACCACTAAGGACAGGTTACCACCCTCTCTCTTCTGCTCCCTCTTTTGCTTTGTTTCCAGGCGAACCTCTGTAGCTAGTGAAATGTAGGTATACAAGTATAAAGAAAATGGGGCGTCTTCTTTAACCTTTCAAGAAATCTTTAAATAAAGCTTAAAACTGAGGTTGAACTTCTGTATCAGACAGATCAGATATAAAAAGGGTAACCATCAAGGAGCCAGAAGGAGATGGAGAAAGAAGATTTTGCTTGTGCAGGACCAGCTGTGTTGCCCTGCTTATGGCGAGGTTAATAATTCTAGATGTTTAAAAATGCATCGTGCTTATTTCAGCAGGCTGAAAACTTTATGCGGGCGTATTTTTGTGTATTGCACCATAGTCTATCCACTATACTCACACCACAAGTAGACTGACAGGATGATCGTGTAGCGGCTGGACTTTAAAAGCAGGGGGCTTGATGCATAAGTTAGGTGCAGATCAACCGGGTGTTTATTTCACCCACAATGAAGACATAGTAACAGTAACAGTCATAATTCTCCACATAAAATACTGTGGACCACAATTCCAGCTGAGAGGCAGCTACAATATCTATAAAACACACATCATTTCAATTATTATTATTATTCACAATTTCGGTAAACCTTCCAACCTTCAAGTTTGTGCCTTATTTCTTTTACCAGTACTGTATACAAATTGTGCTACAAAATAATAGTAATGAAGTTGACCTTCATTACATAGATGCATTTTGCTTTTGATACATGTGAGCATGAGCCTATACATGGAACACATCCAAATACATTCACTGCATATACAAGGATTATTAGTGCTCTTTTTGTGAGCCTGCTGTTGGTCTCGGTCAGTGAGCATCCACAATAAAACTTACTCATGCCCCCCCCCCCCACCGCCAACAGACATATGCAACTGATGTGATGTCCATTTCATTGTTGGATGCCATGCTGCTGCCCCCAGCGTTACATTCATCTAGCCATGATGAGTGTTTTGGGTTCATATTCTAATTCCCAGTTGGTGCACGCATAGAAAGCTTCTATGATTAACTGCATTATCATCAGTCAGCTTGTCCTGGAAGCATCAGTATGACTTCTGTTGAATCATGCAATTAAACTGAATATTACCAGACAAATACTTGCAGTGGTTAGTGGGAGGTACATGTGTGGAACCTGTCCATCATTACTGCACTGTGATAGCTACCGAAAAACGCACAGTTTCATAGGATAATCTTAAAGATCTTCTCCAGACATGCTTTAGGACATATGAAAACCCTCTTCTTCTCTTGGAATAATTGTGTCTGATGTGTTTTTTTCCACATAAACTGTTCAGGTACCTTGTTGAAAATCCGTAAAATGACATCTTCTCCTTCTCCTTCATTGGAAAAATCCAGAATCTATGAATATACAAAGACTTTTCATTTCAAAAGTTTAGCTGCTGGACACAGTCCATTCTCAGTGTATGTGCACTGGAGGCTTCAAGTTTCCACATCACACTTGTGTAAGTTGTTTACTGGTACACAATTGGCTCAAAACTAGTTGTGATATCACAAATTGTGCTTGTGGGTACGCCTTAAATTTAGGTTTTCAGTGAGTTCAGAGAAACTTTTCTCCTTCATTAGATTAATGTGAAAACAACCTTCTAGTGTTAAAATTTGCCCATCATCCTGCACAGTGAGGCTGTAGCATCTATGTCAGGTATCAAAAGCAAAAGATATTTTAACTGGAGGGGGACTTTAAGATTCTTAATCATGATTTTATCAGATGATCACAGAAAATGAATGAAGTAGGACTCAGAGTGGTTGTTTTTGAAGCATGATGGTAAAATAGCTACAAATATGTTATCACTGGAGCAGAGAGATGATATTTTGGTTTTGACATAAAGAATAACGATGTGTTTGTAGGCTCATGGTGAGGGGAAGGTGGACCTTAGGAAACACACACAAAGGGAGATAACCGTGAGAAAGGGATGAGAAAAACCCATCTCCTGGGTCTACCAGTGAGTCTGCATAACTGTCTCTGTGGTCTGTCCTGTCAGATAGTCAGCTCCACAGCAATCAACGGTCTGAGACGACCAAAGACAAAAGTCATCACTTGATGAGTGTATTCTTATCACACCATTTCAGCTCATGACCACGCTCCCCTACTCTTCCACCAGAGTTGCTTGTCAGGTCTGTGTTAGGTTTGGGTATGGCTGGGCTACCAGCTCTTCACTAAGTGTATGTGTTCTACTGAGTCACTATATCATTCCATTGACCTTTAAAGTTTGTATTAGTTTTGGCGTAGCGTAGTTACCCATCTGTTAAACTGCCTCTTTACTAGTTAGGTCCGAATTGGATGTTGTGTAAACCAAATACAGCACGTGACCCCATTTTTTGTGGTTAGACACTTAAATCTTAACCTACCCTACTTTTCACATTGTTTATTTACATTCGTGACACATTATTGACTGTTGTTTGGCTATTAACCACAATCAGTCATTTTGTTGTGTGCACAATGTGGACCAGTATTGCAGAGGTTTACATGTACAGAAGTCTGCGACGGGTCTGTGAAGGACCAGGTTCAGCAGGGGCGGAGTGCTCTACATGCATCCAGCACATTGAATTATTCAGCCTTATGAATCATTGAGTCACGACACTCCCTTTTAGGCTCTCTCCTCAGAGCTCCAGCCACACAGCTACCAACTATTTGAACATCCGACAGAGAAAGAAAAACAATGCAGAACAATTCCGACATTTTTAAACTCTAGTTTTTTTTAAGCATGTTAGAAACCTGCAGTGGAAGTCATGGTTCTTATTGTTACTGTCTCCTCACCGATTTCAGCATCCAAACAGAACATAAAACATCACCTGGAGTTAATCATACATTATTTCTGAAATATACCAATAATCTATACTTTTATTGAAAAGCATGATACTTGTAATATACTTTTATTGTATTATGAAGAGGTGAAGGAGGAAAGGCAGAAGGCATGGAACTTGCATACTCAAGTGTGTGTCATTTATTACATTATTATGCCTCAGTCTTAAATAACATGTGGGGTGTGTTTTTGTTGCTTGTCAAATCCAGACTACAGTTTATTTTGTGCAGCCTGAATTTGACTTTTACCACAAATGTGTTGATATGGTATGTCTGCATAGAGCTACATTTTGATATTTTGTTTCTCTGCAGTCTAGCCTTAAACACAAGTTTGTCATCAAATGATGATCTGATCTTCAACTTTTTGTACTTTTAGTGTCGTGGTGCACTTTACAGTGTAGGCAAGGAAGAAGAAATGATCTGCACTAAACTTCAAATTGGCAAACACTTTGTACAAAAGGTATTGGAGACCCTGCAGACCCGGATACATGCCAACATGTAGCGGTATTCACCTGTACACACTCACAAACACACTGCTGTATAGGACAACGATAGCCTATCATGTAGCATTATTTTTCCCCGCCATACACCCTATAAATACACTGAGATTGTCATGTATACCTATCTCTTCTATAGAGACACTATGTGTTCTTGTGGGGTAACAATGTTTTATGCATGGCTGGCCTTGGAGATGTTGCTCTTCAGTGCTTCTTGTGCTAGCTGTGTGAAATAACAGGTTTAGACAGAAGGCTGCTGCTCCTCAAAGGCTCCAGTTCTGAAGGGCAATAGATAATTTCACAGATCATCACACCCAAGTGTAAACACACACATTTGTGGACATACACACATACATAAACAAGATATAACAACCTATAAAACTGGAGGATATTTATTTCAAAAAACAGGAAACACATTTTATATACTCGCTGCATCGTAAAGTTCTCTTAGTATTGCAGGATTTTTAGGTAGCTGAGATGAGACATTGTGTAACAAACAGCAGAATCTTTGCATTTTAATCGCTGTAACATGTACAAGATCATCCAAATGTAAAACTGCCATGAACTAGAACAAGACTGAACTGCAAGACATTACAGCAGCTCCATAGTTCTGACTATGTAATGTAAATGAATACATCTATGCTCTGACTCATGTACTGTAACACTTGTGCCAGAGAATCAGTTAACAACATAGATAGGTCTTTATTTATTTACAATACCAGACCATATGTAAATATAAATTATTTGTCCTGCTTTAGTATTTGCAACAAGCACACAGACAAAACCTTGTATATTCCTTTGAAAAGCATCTTTCTCACTCTTTACTATTGATTTTCATGGTCTTGAAGTGTTTATTTTTTATGGTATTCATTAATTTTTTGGGTTTGTTTTGTTTATCTTTCACAGTAATGCAATAAAGGGCTTTAAAATGTCTCTCTTTCTCTCTGTTTTATACACACACACACACACACACACACACACACACACACAGTCGTGTTTCCATCACTTCAGAGGACATTACATTGACTTATATTCATTTCCTGGAGACTTACCCTAACCTTAACCATAATCACCACATACCTAACCCTAACCCTACCCTAACCTCAACATAACCTTAAACTAACTTTAACTTTAATTCAAGTTTTCACCCCAAAAATTAATGATTTTATGTCAAGGGGACTTGCTTTTTGACCCCATAAGGAAGGCAAGTCCCAACATGTAAACAGATTTACATCCCCACAACTTGAGGAATACCTGGACCACACACACACACACACACACACACACACACACACACACACACACACACACAGTCGTGTTTCCATCAATCATTTTCTGGAGACTTACCCTAACTATTACTAGTGTAACCCTAACCCTTACCCTAACCCTTACCTTACCATCATACTACCTTACCTTAACCTATACATATATATATATATATACATACACACACACAGCGGTGTGTTGCTGTCCATGGTCCTGAAATGATGCCAGTAAGCTTGGCGGTATGGCCTTTTTCTCTATCTATCCATCTATCTATCTATCTATCTATCTATCTATCTATCTATCTATCTATCTATCTACCTACCTATCTATCTATCTATCTATCTAGCTAGCTAGCTATCTGTCTATCTGTCTATGTTGTCTGTCTCTATTTCTCTCCCTGTCTCTCTCTCTCTCTTTGGTTATGATCAGGAATTCAAATTTATGTTCTTGCATGCCCTTGTGGTGGGGTCAGTCTCACTCTCGCGGCCGGAAGCATTGCTTAAGTGGACACAAAGCAAAACGATCCCTTTCTGACATATCGGATAGACGTTTAAGGTCGTGCTGTTATCGATTGGCGTTCGCACGCGTAAGGTTCCTCTCCTGATTCAATCTGTTGGAGAGGTGAATTCATTCTCCCGGTCACCCTTAAATCTGTATATGTATAATCATTTCCCATTCACAGGGGCGGCTATTTCTGGAGTCAATCAATTAGGTCACATAATAGATTAAGAGAATGCTGTCCTGTGATGTTGTGGGCTAGAGCCTATACCTCTCCTCTTCTCCGGGGATTAACGTATTGGCACTAGTAGGCCTTCTTTACTGACGGTGTATTTGAGAGAGACTCATGACATTCACCGAATATGAGACCACTCTTTGCCATCTTTCTCCAGTCTCCATCATCAAAAAAAGAACAAAAAATCCAGTGAAATCAAAATACAATCGGTATTCAGGCTGCCTCATTGGCAGTTTCAGTCTGATTTTCCCTGTAGGCGAAAGACTGGTATTTTTTAAAGAAATGATAGGTTTGACAACTTACATGGAATTGGTGGGTAATATAGAAACGCTATCACAAGAAAAAAGTACCGCAGCTCTCATTTCTTGGAATTGTGTATTCACGTTGCCTGTTGTGTTTTCTCTGTGTTATGTCATTGGAAATCTTTGTTGTGCCTTGGCTTTAGCGCAAAGCATATGGTCGCACCTTAAACAGGCACCCGTGTTTTGGTGGAGCAATGAGAAAAAGAGGAGAGGAGAGGAGAGGAAAGGAGAGGATAGGAGAGGAGAGGAGAGGAGAAGGAGGGGGCCAGAGAAGAAGATCCTAGACTCGGTTTCGGAGAGGGAGGGAGGAGAGAGCTCCCTTCGTCCATTAATTTCCAAATGTCTGTTGCTAAGAATAGCCTCCCCCTCCACCTTCCCTAACAAACACACGCAGACTCACGCGCCCACACTTTGACGCGCATTTACTTTACTCACGCGCCCGTGTGCGCGCAGTCATTGTCAGCTTTGGTTGCAGCTGTATCTTTGCGCGAGCTGCATGATGCCAACACTCCCCCTCTCCATCACATACACACACACGCGCGCGCGCGCATCTGGCTATAATAAGAATACTTACTGGGTCTTTAAGAAAAACACACTCATACAGAGGTGGGAGAAAAGGAGAAACATAGTCACAGTTGCAGATGTCACCCCATCCTCTACGCCAATAGACTATCTTACGCATTATTTCAAATTGATTTGGAGTTGGACGGCTCGAGAGGTCCAATCCAACTGGGCAGGGCTATAGCCCGAAGCACCTTAAAAAAACACACACACACACACACACATAGACGATGCCTCAGTCCGTGACATACGTCTGCAAGTTGGACGAGCTGCGTGCGTCATGTGCTGCGGCTGCAGAGCCGATCCGGCTCCCATTATAGTTCACACAAGCTTAAAGACAATGATTCCGTGCGGTGCGATTATTTAATGTATGGGTAAACTCCGGCCAGAATTCCAGAGAAACAGCCGGTCCCCTCCCTTTCATTTTTGTCTCCGTCCATTCACCAATCCATCTATCCATCCGTCCGTCTGTCCCTCTCCTCCTCCCCTTGGGGCTGCTGGACGAAGAGAGAGGAGGCCGTAAGGAACGCACTACCCTACTCCAATGAGAGAGAGAGAAAGGACGCTCTGCCAGGACATTCGGGCTTATCAGTGCGGACGAAGGTAGACTTTTCGGGGCGGGGATGGTGAGGGACTTTATCGGCACTGCTGCACCTCAACAGCCAAACCAAGATCATGAGAGGGTGTAAGACGGCGGAGAAGCGGCCGTCATATCCTTGTCTTTGACGACGCCGTCCGTGTGTCCCTTGCTCAGCTTCTGGATGGCCGCGCAGGTGTCGGAGAGAAGATGATGGTTGCAACGAGGGAGGATGCTATTGAATTCGTTTGACAAAATTGTTTCATCTCGACTACAATGACACCGAGCTTTCAGAGGAAAACGGTATTTTTCTTTCTCCTTTCTGCTCGAGATTTTGTTTTCTGAAATAAGACTCATTAATAACAAATGCCACAATTTTCTTGGTCTCAAGCCTTGTCAGAGCGCACTGGTAAAACAACTGTAAGGTGGCGGGAGCCACATTATTGCCACACAATGTACCAAACATTGCGGATGTTTCAAAATAAATAAATAATAGTAGCTTTTCCTTTTCAGTGCATTTTAAGTATTCGGAAAGGCGGCTGTTTCCAATATGCCAAGTTGAACGTCTGACCGCCGAAGGTACAGGGTGTTAATAGCCTAATTTTCAGATTTATTTTCGACTATCTGATTTACTGAGGCCTGTGTGTTGTTAAAGGCGTTTGTACTGTCATTACATACTGTCATGAGAGTAAAGAAATAAATCGCCCAGAAAGGCGCAGGAGGCTGTGGTGCGCTCTCATACAGGCATGAACCATGGAGAACATGAAACATTCATGTTAACTCGCTACAGTCTCCCCATGATTTCATGTTGGGGGCGATTTCTGGTTTATACGGACATAAGAACGGACTAAGACTGAGACACCCCACAGCACTCTACAGTGCAACCAGTCAGCCAACCGACCACACATTTAATTTCCTCACACCCACAATTGGCCGTTGGCAGAGACGCACAGAGAAGGAGACGGTACATGGGCGTCCTCGTCTGCTAAAACCAACAGCTGCATATAACTGCTTGCCGGGTGCAGGTGATCAGCATAAGCTTCCAAGACAACCCGTTGTGCATATGAGACGTTGTGATCCAGATGGGATGTAATGTTGTGTGGCTGCACAGCTGAGCATTGGTCTCCTTCTCCGCTCCTTCGTGAAGATTGGCTTTCGGTGTCCATAGAATGGCGCGGTTCGGAGACGAGGTACCGGCCAGGTATGGCGGAGGGCCCGGCGGAGGGGGCCCGGGCGGCCGTGGTGGAAGCAGACAAGGAGGACCCCACGGACACGGTCACGGCCACGGGCATGGCCACGGGCATGGCCACGGCCACGGCCACGGCCATGGTCCACCCGGGGGGCCCGGAACCCAAAGAATGTACAAGCAGTCAATGGCGCAGAGAGCCCGGACTATGGCCCTCTATAACCCCATTCCCGTGCGCCAGAACTGTTTCACTGTCAACCGCTCGCTGTTCATTTTCAGTGAGGATAACTTCGTGAGAAAATACGCCAAAAAGATCACCGAATGGCCATATCCTTTACCTGGCATTGTACAGTGAGTAAAAGCTGACTACTGTAGGCCTTTCCCGGAGATCAGGTAATGTGCAGTCAGATGTTGGATTGAATGGTTCACATTTTTTTTCTTATTCCATGAGTAGCAAGCTTTACATTAAGTCATATAATGACAAAGGTGTAGCCAGCAGATGCATCAATGGAAGCCAATGTGAGTTAGGCTATAGGAGGTGACAGAGAAAATACTGCACATGTAATTTTTAGTTAATTAAGAGAAGGGGGCATGAACCAACAGCCCCTTTTTATGAGGCTGTTGATCACCATCAATCACATTTGTTAGTAATTTCATGTCACATCTCCTGGGACTTGCTTGATATATGTTTCCTGTGTGTGGTGTGGTGTGTGTGTGTGTGTGTGTGTGTGTGTGTGTAAATGTGTGGTGGTGGTGGTGGTGGTGGTGGTGGTGGTGGTGGTGGTGGGGTTTCTAGGGGGCGCTGCTGTATGGTTGCTGATGTCAGCAGAGTAGGCCCAGCGCCTAGCGCGGGTATAGAGAAACAGGAGGGGAGGGGAGGAGAGGTGGGAGAGACCGAGAGAAAGAGATGAAAATAAGCAGCTACAATTTGTCTGTTTGTACCATATCAGCATGATGCAGGTGTCTTTCTAGATATGGTGTGTGTGTGTGTGTGTGTGTGAGCAGATATGTAAGTATGCTCATCTATTAACTTGTGCATTGACAGTATTTTATTTTTCCCCATTTTGAGGCTCCTCCTCTTAATCACACAAGATGCAGGTGTCACTGAATGAATGTGCCATCATTTCAAACTGTGTGTGTGTGTGTGTGTGTGTGTGTGCTGATACTAAGTGTAACAGCGTTGAATTTCCAGTATTACCCTGCAATTTTCATTTTTCAGAAAGCAGCTCATTGCACCATTCTGGGGAGAAATAGCAAATGATTTCAGTATTTTCATTGCCAGGATTTTTGCGTATGTCTGTCTGAATGCATGCAAACGTGAAAATAAGTTTCTGTGTGAGTGTTAATGACAAGAGGGGAAATTGGAGTAATGATTGTATTGATCGATGCTGATGCTTGAGCTGTGACATAACTACACACACTAATTGGGCTGCTCTGGTGAAATGCAGGAGCTACTTATAGTGCCTCTGAATCATGTCTATTCACCATCTAACTGACAGACGTGTGTGTTAGTGAGAGAGAGGGAGCGGGTGCAGGAAATCTGATGTTATATATTCAGTTATATATGTCAACTTCATTTCCAAAATTTACATGCATTTAATAACGGGTAAGAAAGTTTAATAATGAGTAAGAAAGCCAGTAAAATGTCACTTTTTTAGTAAATTCTTCATGTAGTCTTTTTATGAGGTTATTTGTAGTCTGTTTTCAAATGGTGGATTTCTTACCTTCGAGCAAAACATTAAGGAATCAGGGTCTTGTTTTGGTTATTGGTGTCAGACATGTCTCTAAGGTACAAACCTCTCAGTGTCAACATTTTAAGAAAAGTGCAGACTGCTTGTGTTTACATACTACTTGAAAAAGAAAATGTAGAACCAACTTCAACAGTGCTAATAACAAAAATGGAGAAATCATAACTGCATTGGAAAGAATAAAGGGGCCAGTGGCATCCAGCAAGGGAAGGGAATGCACAGTAAACTTGAGTTTTTCCTTGTGCTGGTCTGTGAAATAAATACTTGTTAAAGTGGCTCCAGCTGGACCTTGTTAGATTAAAGTTCACCTTTCATGTGAATAAAAAGCTGCAAGATGGCTTTTACAGGCAAAATATTTTGACATTTCACTGTATGAAAAGCACATGTTTCAATAATATCATTAATAACGGCTGAACTCCATTTAGTTGCTTCAGTTTCAAGGTCTGGGTATTGTCCATACGGGTTCACTGTCACACTGTCATGGCTTACTGGGACACTTAAATTATATGGAGCAATTGTTAATGTTATTGGTAAAACCTGTGCTTTCACTACTGTGACAAGTTGTCTGCCATGAAAAAGACCCATGTCTCACTATCATACTGTTACATAGCTGGTCATATATAGATTTGGAGATCTTTAAGTAAAGTACACAATCCTTTTTCTCTCATTAGCCCTACAGAAAATATTGTCTTTTATATTTTTCCAGTATATTTGGCAGGATGGGAAACGTCCTTTGCCTGGCAGAAATAAATCTGATTATGGCAATAAAAATTTAAATTCTATGGTTAATCTAATTATTAAATAGCTTTAAGTGTAGAGCTGTATGTGTTGATTAATTTAAGATTTCAGAAGAGTTTTTGTTAAGACGGTATTATCTAAACTTGCAGCTGTATGACGCATTTTGTATTATTTTTAACGTCTCTGCTCTGCTGACATTAGTAGTCTGATTGGTTTCTTGGAACTTGATGTTTAGTCTGATGATCGGGAAAGCAGATGTCGAGGGGGTTTAATATTCTATATATATTTTCCTCAGAATTTTCCATTATCAAAATGTATCTTATCTGGGATATTTGCATTGTCTTTGAGGTACACATGGTCCCAACGGCAACGTAGGTGTGTTTGATACAATAACATGAACAGTAGTATGGTCTTATGCAATCCAACACAATAGCTCTGCAGTAAATACTGTACTAGCTTTTTGAAGCTTATAATGTTCAATATTTGCTGAGACTGTGTCAGAGTGTTGATTCAATTTAGTGGTATTTTTTGAAGCTGCGCTTTGTGCTGTTGTTGTTTATTGGATTGTAATAAATTGTGAGGCGTATGGGTATAATAGAGAGTACAGAGTTCCCCCCTCCCCAGGGAACACATTCATGTTATACTGCCCATCCATTGTATTACGTGGACTATTGTGGGCAGCCTTTAGTACATTTGAGATCCATTAGATATTATTGCATGGATTAATGTGGTAAAACTAACCGTGATGGGGTTAGAAGAAGGCACAAAATGGGTTTCATAATAAAATGCTATTTTGAGATTTCCATAACCTCCTTCAATCGATATTTCAAAGAAAAGGTCCCTGGATCTCTCGAAATTTCTAGTAAAGATCTCATAATCACGTATTAAATCACCCATTTATTGTTAATGATTTAGTCATATCTGCCTGATGCATGTTTAATTGTCCTCGGAATGGATTAGGCCCTACTAAATCACCTAACATGCTAAAGCTTGAGTCAGTTGAGGAAGTTTTGTGCAGGAGGTGGTGTAGTGGTGATGCCCATATCAATCATAAGGTCATTTCAGGTAACTCCAGACCCCACTGCACCACTGTGGACTGTGTCAAGGTGTCCAGTGTCTCATCAGCTGATGGGCTTTCATGCAACTGGTTCGAACCAAAGCAAGAAAAATGAACAAAATTTAACTGTGTCATAGTAACATGGTTATTTGTTGTATTTCTAGAACTTTCACATGCAAATACTTGATAGAAACTTATTGGATACTGGAGCCAATGAAGGCAGATTTCAATTTTGATCTATAAAAATCCCAATCAAAATCTAACTCTTTGTCTATTTTAACACATTGTGCTCCTGATATAACATGTGTCATGTAGCTTATAGTATAACTGTCCCATTGCACCGTGTTAAAACCCATTCCTAACCTAATATACAACATTGCAGAGAATAAAGCTCAAGTGACAAAATCAGCATCTAGCAGCTTCTATCAGGATATTCTCACTAACAAGAACGTCAGTGGAGACTACAGAAATCTAAGTCATTTTGATTCTGTTTTATAATATTTTGTAAATGTGTTGCACTTGTGAAAACTGCATTTGAACTTCCAACTTTTGTCATGCTTCGGTCAAAGAGAAGCCTTCTGTCCACGACTACCACAAAAGGTCCAGACTGAAACTTCCCTCTCCACATATATTAAGATAAAGGAAAGATGTGTAAGTGTGTACTTTACAACTGTATCATGTTGAAAAGTATGAATAGCAGGCTCATACTGGAAAACACTCCATATCAAATTACCCAAAACAAGATTAGGGGCAAAAGGAAATTACTTGAAACATCTCTAATTTAAAGAGGTTTTCTTTTCAGTTATAATATATGCCATACGTACTTCACTGACAGTTTAATGGCCAACATAAAAGTAAATCTAATTGCAAAACACAATGAAGAAAGGGGCTTAGAAATAGTAATGTGTATAGCCTAGTTCATTATAACATGGTGGAATTGTGGTTGGTTCATTAAAACCTGCTGCCAGTAGCCAGATGTTGTTTTGGTGGATTCATGAGTCAACAGTTTAAAGTTTACTGAATGGAGATTGAAAAAAACATTTTAATTCACCAGATGTACGAGTCTCAGTGGACTCACTGTTCAGCAGAAGTATGACCTGCGGCTTTATTTAGTTGTGAACTGACTCTGGACCCATGGGAGTAGCCTACCATATAAATAACTATTCTCTCACATCCATATTTAGATACAGTAGACAGATATTTGGTTGTTTAATTATAATTAGCATTACAGAGTTCAGGCCTGTTACTGTGCCATTTCCTTTTGTGGAAGCCCCTAAATGTGGCAGACAGGACTATAGTGCCTTATTAATACCAGCATTTAGCTATCTTTAAGGCTACTGATAAACATACATTGAACTTCAGGCACACAGAGCATATAGAGGGCTATTCAGAGACAGTCCTATCAGAATTTATTTTTTGTGCATGCATTACTCTACGGGTACCTCCAACACAATTTAATAACATTTACAATCACAGTAATTCCACAACACATACAATAATTTGATCATTTCCTGTTCAGGTGTGTTTGAGTGCGCGCGCGCGTGGCCGGTAACGAGGTTCTCCATCAAGTACCGGCTTCGACTCATCCACTTTCCGAAAAAAACGCTATGCTTTTGACGGTTTCTGCTGTGTCCAACCCTGCCTAAATGCTTAGGAAAAAGTACACCCGTATCATAACATATACCGACGGCACCGCAAAGGTCGCTAATTTAACAAGACGACGTGAACGCTGGCTGTTAAGTTATCGGCAGGAGCAGTCAACTAGTTAGAAGTGAGTAATGCTAACGCTAGCATCAGGCTACTACCAAAGTACAATGAAGCACAACTTGTCCAGGTCAGATGCAGTAGCTGGAGCCTTGAGGTTTGATTTACAAGGACATACGGTATGCCTGTATGCCACTGTTACAAAATGCCACTGACGCTGGAAGTGAGCTAACCGTAAACAAAACCCAGTAAGCAGCATTTCAGTGAAAAATTCAAGCTAGCTGGTGTGGGAGTTTACCTCATTTTGATTAATTTTGACATAAACACTGTGGCTCATTGGCTCTTTTAAATGTGGTTAACGTTAGTTACTACCAGTCAAAACTAATACTAAATTCATGACCAAGTAAATTATCCAAGCCTGTTACATCTGAGCTGATTCAAAATTAAATCCCACCGCATTTTATCATTGTGAACTGGCTTTTTGCAGTGTCTTGTATTGTTTATTTGTATCAGATTATTGACCATATCCAGTGTCTAGATACGTGTCTAGATGACTTTTTATTATATATATATATATATATATATATATATATATATATATATATATATATATATATATATATATGGCCCCAGAACATTTGCTCAGGGCATGTTTTATAATAGGCTATATAACATGAATTTGTGATCATAATGATTGTGCTGTTATCGTCCTTATAATGTGCTCATAAATAACATATCATGTCACATGTTGGTCGAAAGTTGAAACTAAATGGGTCATCCTATAGGACCTTAGAAATTAAATCCTTCCTCCATCTGCTGTCCTACTGACATTTGACCCTTAATGACACTTTGACGTTGCCTAATCCATATCTGGTGTCATACCTTGGAGTTACTGTAAACCTTGTGTGGTTGTGCATGTTTAATGGTATTTGTATGTCTTCTTTATATTTTCATGTACTCAATTGTTTATGTGTAACTGTAAATATTAGGTGTCGGCTAAGTCCACAATATCCACCTCTGCAGTACAGTAATATTAGCATGTGTGTACAGGTACATAAACACACAAACACGGGTAAGCACACACACATATGCACCCCCCACACATATACTACACGCTGACCATATGGTGTTGCATGCGTCATCAGTGTACATTTAAGTGTTTTTTCCCCTGCTGTTGTAAATGGAGAGGAAGTCAATACATGTTCTAGCTATCTATAGTACCAATGAGTTCAATATGAAATATAATACAAGTAATGTGTTTTATAAATGAACCATAATGTCATAATCATGGCTGCAGAAGATATGAAGTTAGTAAGTTGTTTAGCATATTCTGTGGACAATATAAACAAAGCAAAGTACAACGTTTCATGAAATACAGACTGAATAAATTAAATGATTAGATTATACTATTTAATGCCTTAGAGTATAAGAATAGGGAAACACAGCTCTCAAGAAAATGATATTTTGTTAGTGTAAACTTAATATAAAGGGTGTTCATTAGCAAAATCCATGAGTATGTCATATTTAGCTTGTGCATAGTGTATGATTTGTGTCGATGCGACTGTATATGATACTGTAAAACACCATACGGGAATTTAGTGGAATCAACTAACTTGACTTGAAATTTCAAAGTTAATTCAACTTAAAATTTCTACTTTTCATTTTCAGACCACTTCAGAACTTACAAACATGAGTTCTTCTGGCTTGAAATGATGAGTTGAATGAATATACTGCTGAGAGGTCACTCAACTTGTTAAATTAAGTTTCTAAAGAAACATGATCAGCATATTAGCAGACTTCCCAGCATGCATTGTTTATGAGTTAAAATTCTCCAGAGACCCATCTTTTATGTAGCTTGAAGAAAACACACAGTACATGAAACTTGCTGTGTATTTTTAATAAATGTTAAGATAAGTCATCGTTGTTGTTGTTTTTTTGTTTTTTTTATAATAATGAAAACAATACAAACCACAATAGTGGTTAGTAGTGAATTCAGTCCCTACCCCAGTAGGTAATTGAGAGCAGCCTTGCATGTTGTCTTAAAACTGACTTTTGAATTAAGTGGCTCCAACAGGAGCAGCCACAGTTATAAATTCTTTGTGACAAATAAAGAACCGAATTTACAAACTGAGAAAATGCAAATAGAAAGCAAATCTGACGGTGACATTTGTCAGTGTGACTGTTGTTGATTCAACTTAAGTATATTAAACTTGTTATTTGTAGTTGAGTTAACTTAACTCAGCTTTTTTTTCATTTCCGCAAGTCATGAGCCAACTTTGAACCAATTATTCAACTGAAGTTTAGTTAACTCACATTTTAAAGGCAGCAGGGAACTTATGTTTTACAGGCTAGTGGTGCCTTAATCGCCTAGTTCCATATTTGGTCCTACACAGAATCAATGAAAGATCAAATGACCATTCAAGACTACTAAAGGACTGTACAGGTGCATTATGGTTGACTGACCTTTCCTACAGTTGCTATGCTTTTTTGTAACTGTAGAAAATTGGAATGTCAATAAATTGCCAAGTGGAGAAAACTCCTCAGGTCCGCGTGTGTGTCCGAGTACTGACTCAGATTTATTTTCACCTTTAATGTACCTGACCAGGCTGCCATGTGAGTCCGGTCCAGAGACAGACATAGCTAGGGTAATCAAAGAAAGAACAGAAGATTAAATAGAGAAAGTGATTAAGAGGAACAGATAAGAGTTAAAGTGGAAAAAAAGAGACACACCCAGGAACAGAGAGAGAGAGAGAGAGAGAGAGAGAGAGAGGGACCTGGGTGTTTTTGGGTGGATGTGGAGAGTCAGTGATCTACGTTCACTGCAGAATCTAAATTATTTATTGGCCTTTCTCCAGCTTGCAACTGTCAGCTGGTAACTACACAGACTTAACATCAGCTTAGTTTGTGTGTGTGTGTGTGTGTGTGTATATGTACATGTTTTGTGTGTTTGAAGGCATATGTGCTTATTCATTTGTTCACAAGTCAATCACAGTCTGTGATTCAGTCTATTTTTTTTCTCTCACCCCCTTCATTTAGAAAACACACATACACACACACATACACACACACGCACTCTTACAGTACACACTCTGCTCATGTGGGGTCGGTCTCGCTCTTCTCAATCTGGTCACGTCCATTGAATCTTTATCCTTCACATCCAGGCAGCCTAAAAATATCAGGGTCTGCCTGGAAAAAGCACTTTTCACTAGCGACCCCCCCACCCCCCCTTCTCCTTCAACCCCCTTTCCTCTTGTGTTTTCCAGTTGACATAGAGACCGCGTAGTTTACAGCATCGTCATCGTGTGCGCGCTCATGCATGGTGTCTCGGTACCTTAATTTCTATTTGTCTTCCAAATACTTTGGTAAGAGTTAAGGTAAGGGGTTAACTGCAGAAAGTGACACGTAGTTACCGGTATGTGTGTTTATGTGGGATAAAATGAGCAAGAGAGTGAGAGAGAGATAGAGAGAGAGAGAGAAATGAGGTAAATGGCTGTTTCTGTTCTGCTTCTAATATACAGCTGGACTAGAAAGAAAAGAGAGATGGACTATGGTAGGGAGAAACAGAAAGGAGGGGGAAGTCAGTAAGACAGAGACATTATAGAGAGGGATAGACTAATGAGAAACAATGGAGAGAGAGAGAGAGAGACAGAGAGTCAAACTGCCTGTCTGCATATAAATCATTTAACACAAAGTGGTGGAGAGACAAACACTCAGGCTTGGCCAGCTTCACTGCAGCCAGAACACACACACACAAACTTGTTTTTGTCACTTATAAGACATTGCATTGACTTGCATTCATTCCTTGGAGGCTTAGCCGACCATAACAGCTACATGTCTAACCCCAGCAGCCCTAACCTTAACCAAAAACCAAGTCTTAGTCATAGAATTTAATGGTTTAGCTTGTAGGGACTGTTTTTTTCTTTTTGGTCCCCAAATGGGAGATAAGTTCCCATAACATGATTGATTAAACATATTTTCATCTCCATGATGTGAGTAATACAGCTACACACAAACACACTTTTTTCTCCTTTTTTCTCTCTTCCCCCTTCCCACCCCCCCCATCTCTCTCTCTCTCTCTCTCTCCCTCCCTCTCTGACTGATAGGAACTGAAGTTTTGTCGTCTCCTCTCACGTTTCACTACCTGTACTTTTTCTCTTTCGCTCAAATCCAATCCATCATTCTTTTCTGTCTCTCTCTTTCCTGTCACCGCTGTTCCACTCGCTCTCCTCCACTACATCTTGTCCTTCCTCTAATTGCCCGCTTCCGCCTTTTGTGATGCTAATTTTAAGCATTTGTTAGAAGTTTTAGGGATATTTTTCAGAACATCCTGACAGCTGTCTTGTTTAGTTTGCTCATGATTGTTGGCAATGAGAAGTGCATGTGTATGTGTGTATTTCTGCGTATGGGTTATGATTCCTTTCTGGGTTTGTGTGTGTGTGTGTGCGCGCGCCCTCTGGGCTCAATCTGCCTACCTCATACCTTTTGACTGTCTGGTAATAAATGTGTGAATTGATCCGTATCCTGAGTCCCTACAGGCAGACTCTGCACTGGGGTTTGCATGAGCACGCACACGCGCAAGTACGCACGGAGCAAAATTGAGTTTATAAGTGTAATCTATTTTGATTGTTTTTCTTAATTTTTTTCACACCTGGACAATATAGATGTTATTTCTCTTATTATGTTCTGTATGTATTTTTTATATATAGTGTTAAATTTCAGACAAAATGATTTAATTAAGCAATCAATAATTTTAGAATAGAGAATCTGGTCATTTAAAAGAATGACATTTTATAATAGACACTTTCCATTTAAACAGCATCATATTTGCTATATCCTGACTTTGTGACATTGAGAGCATTTTTGTGTGCACCTGTGTGTGTGTGTGTTTGTGTGCTCGTGCGTGTGTGTCTTTTACTGAAATATATCTGTCTGTCCTCCCACAGTGTTCTTACAGTACATAGAGGTGGAGAACACCGAGGTCATTCGAGGTAGAAAGGAATCTACATTTTCCTCTCTCTCTCTCTCACTCTCTGGTTCTCTGTCGCTGTTTGTCTGTCTCCTCCTTCCTGTTGACAATGCAGTTCACAAATCTAAGTTGAATTGATATTTTATTTACATTTTTTCCAACTTGTAAAGAAGGTCATACTAATTGTATTGTATTACACAATGTGAGGAGCTTCAGGTGAACGCTATAGGAGCATCTGTTTAGGAGCATCAGGCCGTTTACTTTGCAACTCTTAATCGTTTTGGTACAGAATTTTAAATGAAGTATAACAATCACTGCACACACCGTTTAAATTAATTTGTTGTCTAACATCAAAACAGTGAAGTGTTACTATTTTAAAATAAAAACTGAGGAACCTTTTGAAGACAAAGCATACTTACTTTCAAGACAAGTGGTGTATTATTTCATTTTCTAAAAATGTAGATGTTTTTCGTGTATCTGGATTTAATATGTTGATACAATCTACTGCCACAGATATTTATAATCCATTGGTTTATCAAGTTCTTCTGGTGTCAAAATGTTGTAAAGTGTCTGTAAGCAAGCTGTTGCCTACATCCAGTACATATCAAGCAGAGAAAAAGCAACATCCCTCTTGAGTCCTCTTAAGAAAGTTTTTTGTTCCCCTCTTTACATCATAGTTTAGTAAGAGCGAATATCAGAGACCTCATGTAATCAAATCACATGTTAATTGTGAGTAAAACTCAAGAAGAGATGAATGATTTGGTGTTATTGTGCTCCAAAAATTTTTTTTTTTTGGATGTGTTAGCTGACTTGTGTGCTGCAAAGTAGCTATGTAGGTTTAGCTAACCGTATCAGATACAGTGTAAAACAAAAAGTCAGGATTACGTTTTAATGACTTGTAACTCGGTTCACTCGGTTTTAAATTTTATGAATTTATTTGACCTTGTTTTTCAGAGTGGCTTGTGTAAGTGCAGCCAAATGTACAATCAGCATTCAGACAGTAAATGTAACACTCCTTTTGTATTGCAACTGAAAGTCTAGAGTGTAGTTAAGTGCTGGGCAGGAACAGTTCACCAAGAGCAAATGAAAATGACAAGCTGCACTGTTCTCAGATTGTAAATTGATCCTCTAAAATCTGATAAATGCGTCGTGTTAGCTGTTTTTTGATATACTGCAGATGGGTGCCCTTGTAACATATATGGCAATTGAGCAATGGAAGCAAAATCAATATGGGAACATGCTGCTGTGTGGCAACTAGGACATAAATCATGATAGAAATATTGGTATCAACAGCTGCTGGCAAAATTTGCCGACTCCGTGGCTTGAGTCAAACCTTGTGTGTGCAGATGTTTCTGGAACAACATACACTGCATTTAGAGAATATGGAGTACGGCTTGAACTTAAAGCAAGCCTCTGTGGTTAGAAAAATGTTATGTCGTGTTAGAGACATATCATGTTCTTTTCAAAACAGTCATATCATCTATCAAATCGCTGGCTCTCATTGATGTAATGTACTCTAGGTTAAGTTAAGATAAGCTTGCATATCTGTGTGTGTGTGTGTGTGTGTCCTTATTACATAATTTTGTCTGTTACCTACTTTTGCATCTGCTTTGACATCACATAAACTGGACACAGTCAGAAAATAAAACAGACATCCCTCAGAGATCAGTGTAAAGATTTAGTGTAGAGTCACTTTAACATCTTGGGGATCATTCTGTTTTAACATTTTGTATTATGAGCCCTTCTTATCAAGGACATTGCAGTCTTCTACTATTGCCATGTCACATTGCATTGCCTAAAACCTCTGATAACATGTAGATAAACATCCTTATCGTAATTGTTGGTGGGTTTACCTCGTAACCTGTTTGCCACAGGTCTAGTGTGTGTCTGTTTATCCATGTTTACTTTATCCACATGTATTCACATGAAATAGAAGATCTTTTTTTTCCTCTTTTTTTCTTTGTGTCTCACTCTCCTTTCCCTTTGCATTTTTCTTATTCCCCTTTTCTCTTAGCTGTGCATTCTGACTCTGCTAAATAATTTAGTTTCAGTTGCAGGCGAGTTCAGACGTGTGTGTTTGTGTGAAGGTGTGTCTGTGTGTGTGTGTGTGTGTGGAGGGGGGCAGTGACGTGGGGCAGCGCTATTTTTGGAATTTGGATACGTGGAGAGAGAAGAAATACAGAGAGAGGGGGAGAGTCTGTGATGGATTGATTTTCTCATGCCCGTGTTCTTTAGTCACGTGCTGCGGCTGTTACTAGACAAACCCTGCTGGAAGCCTGCACTCTACCTGCAGGGCGTGCTGGCACACACGCACGCACACACGCACACACGTACACATACACATTGGCAGTGAAAAAGCAGGCAAGCACACACGGTTAAATCGGCAAGTACTGTCAGGTATACAAACACGTTCATACTAACACACCAGCTCTGTCTGAACATGGAGCTAATGTAAAAAACATGCTACACTGATACGCTACACACAGCCAACAGAACACACACACACATACCAGCGTCAGCATCTTGTGAAAAGTGACAACTCGGCTGTATGTGGGTGATGGGGGAGAGGCAGTGGCAGGGGTGAGACAGAGAAACAACTTATGCAGTATGGAATAAAGAGGGACGAGATGTAGGTGCCTGTAAGGACTATACGCACTGATTGATGCTAAATCAGACTGCGAGAGGCCAAGCAGGGCTAAACTGGCCTTGGGGCACTCTCATTTGTTTGGCAATGCAGTCAAACATGGTGCCAAAGTGGGATAAATGTTGAATCATTACATTTTTTTTGTAGCACTGAGGCATGGACATGATTTTGGTTTGGGTTTCATGTCAGAGTGTGTTTTGGGCCCAGTTGTCTTGCTTTTGGTCAAATTGTCGAATGCATCAGCAGAATGAATCTGCTTTTTCTTGCTTTTGTGTGTGTGTGTGTGTGTGTGTGTGTGTGTGTGTTGGGGTGGGGGGGGCAGTGCTTCTCCTCAGTGAAGGCCATTTTCTTGCTGCAGAGGGCCTCTACTGCTAAATTAGTGCACATAAGTGTACAAGCAAAATTAATTATTATCATCTTTCAGTAATTATATACGTGAAATTATATAGTAATTGCTACTTAAAGTACACTGCCTCTTGTGTATTGTGGACTTTTCTCACCTATCTTGAAAATACCTTACCTTGAAAATAAAATCACTTTGCGGTGTAAAGCTGTTAGATTTTAAGATGTCTGGCTAAGTCCTGGAAAAACAAAATTATTAGGGCTGCAATGATTAGTCGAAAATTCATCGTCATTCTGATACTTGATTTGTCATTTTGAGTCATTTTTTTATGAAAGAATTTTCTTAAAAACTTCTCAAATGTGGATATTTTCTGGTTTCTTTAGTCTTCTGTGATAGTAAACTAAATATCTTTGGGTTGTGAACTGTTGGTCGGGACAAAAGAAGGCACTTGAGGACATCAACCTGGGCTATGGAAAACACCATTTTTCACCATTTTCTGACACTGATAATAACCATTAGATATAGCCCTAAAATTATATAATAATAACTTGTTTCCATTCATATTATACATTGTCACATTGACAAATGAAAATGTTGCTAAATGGGAAAACGGAAGGCTGCATTTGCAATATGATAAGAAACTAAACTGCGAATGGTGAAATTCTATTCAAAATGTATAATGTAGGATTAAAATGAAGCGCTTCAACCATGTCTCCTATCTTTTATGGCTACTGATTATCAAAATAATTAGATAGGTTTCAACTACAGTGCTTAATCCCATTCATTTTATCAAATCAGTGCTTCTGAGGGAAAAGTGACAAGAAAATGAAGTAATCATTTGAGCTGTTCTGCCACTGCTCTGCTGCATAATGTAACAGGGCAGAGAAAGAGAGGGAGGGAGGGAGGGGGAAGGAGTGAGGGATATCAAGAAACTGACAGAGAAAAAAGGGAGGCTGCTAAGTAATGAGTCCGACTTCCTTCTATTTCCTTTTTTCTTTCTAAAAGTAGCAACACAAAACATTTCGCTAATTCTTTTGTAACATACTGAATGGGTGTGTTCAGCACAAGCAAGGTACATTCGTAAATTATATTTAATGTTTGTGGACAAGACTGATATAACAAATTGTTGACGTATAAAACACTTTACCTACTTCACACCACACACACACCGATAGAGACAGATAAAGAAAACACAAGTAGGCAAGATGATTATTTTATCCTTGATCTTGTGGCTCTGTTATTTTCATAATTGCATAATTAATGATAAATTTGCAATATTATGGAGCCAAATCCCTTTTTTTTTTCTTTAAGAAACATTGCAAGTGAATGTAGTAAACAAATCTGAGAAATAAAACTGAGCAGATAGTGAGTATGAGAGCGATCATGCTTGGTTTTATTAATAGGGAGGCTGGCACCTTCCCAAAGGGTAGCAGCTGGTCTGGACTCCACTGGCAGATAAGTGTGGTGTAGTGAAGTGGAATCTAGTGTTGGTGTATGTGTGTACAGCACATGTATGAATATGTTGTTTGCTTGAATGGCAAGATGCATGAGCGTGGTAAAGAGACGGGCCGGAGGGGTTGATATTTTGGAAACAGTTCTGGTGTGGTTGGTAGATAGGTGGGTTATTCAGTAGCTGTATATAGTAAAAATATTTGTGTGTGTGTGTGTTAGTGTGTGTGCACCTGCTACAGTGCTGGCTTCCTGTATCAGGATTAAGGACTTCCAATTGTGAGCCATGTGCAGTATTTAAAAATATTTGCACATATGCTCATGTGGTGGTGCGGAAATGTGTCAATGTATGGAAGCATGTGAGGAATGCGGTGATTTTATACAGCACAGTGGGACAGTGGCACACATGCATACACACATACATACTGTATGTGACAGCATGATGTATGGTCTCCCTCCCACTCTCTTCCTTTTAATCCCCCTTCCTTTGTACAGTATGTGTGTGTGTGTGTGTGTGTGTGTGTTCTGCCACTAACCTACTTTCGACGGAGCATACACACTGCTCAGGAGAAGAAAATACCGCAATACTCTCACACCCCTCTGTCATTCTCTCGCTTTATCCCTCATTCAGCACTCCTGCGCTCTTCGTCTCTGCCCTTCTCTCTTCCCTTCTCTCTTCCTCACTGTTGTTTCCCTCCCTCCGCTACGTCCCCCCCCCCCCCCCCCCCCACCCCTTTCTCTCTCTTTTATTCGCCACTCACTCTTTTCTATCATGTCTGTGCCCACAGGACACTTTCTGTCTTTCTCTCTTTTTTCTCTTTCCTACTTTCATCTCTCTCTTTCATTTCAGCCCTCCGTATATTTCTCTCCTATCCAACATTTTCTTTTCCTTAATCCCCTCTCATACTCTTGTCTCTCGCTGTCCTCGCGCATTAGCTGACGCGGCATCTCTTTCCTTCTCCCTCTCTCATTCGATATTGAATGGAGATGGCATGACAGAGATAGGGATGATTGATGGGCCGGCTCAGTGAGAGAAAGGTGGACTGAGGAGAGATGGGAAGGAGAGATGCCAGCAAGCGGGAAGAGACAGAGAGAAACAAGTGGGAAAAGAGCATAGAGGGTGGGAGATGAGGCAAGCGGGAGAAAGATGGAGAGACAGAGATAGAAGAATATAAAAGGGGATGGGGATATAGAAGCAAAGAGGTATGGGAGAAAGAGAGAGAGAGAGAGAGGAGGCTTAACAGCGCAGGTGGCGAGAGGAAAAATATATCAGTGAGAAACAGACGGGGGCTTTACTGAGGACGAGAGAAGGTAGGAGAGGGAGAGAACTGGAAGACCGTATGGAGCAGTGATGGACAAGGTTAAGAAAAGTCCAGTAGAAGATTTTTTTTTTATGTGCGTGTGTGCGTGCGTCATTTGGCTCCAGTGGTGTACTTTGAGGGCCTCACTTCCCTCTCTTCTTGGCCAGACATCTCTGTCTACGACCTACCACTGTCCCCATTACACTGTATATATACACACACACACATACACGCACTCACACCTAGACAGATAATAAAAAGCAAGCATATGCAGAACCGCGGGTAGAGAGAGAAACACAGGGGAAGCAGAAGAGGGAGACCGAGGACAAAGAAAACATTAGAAAGATGAAGGGCGGGAGAATGGTGAGAGAGCAACATATCCTCATCTCTCTCTCTCTCTCTCTCTCTCTCTCTCCCCTTTCCTCACTCTCAATTCTTCCCTTGCTTTTAACTCTGCCATGTTGCTATATATAGCCATTGAGGAAAGAGGAAGAAGCAATTCATTATTGAAGGTTTATGGCAAAGTGTGAGTCATTTATTCATATGCTGGATTTTTATATATGTGTGTGTGTGTGTGTGTGCACGCGCAGGGGGGCATGTTTAAGGATACTTGAGCCTCAGCGAATCCCTCCCCACCCCCCACCCCTACCACCACACACACACACACACACACACACACACACACACAAAACCAGTGTTTGTACCCCAAAACATAATGCAGAGACAAAATGTGCCAAATAATTCTCATAAACACAGTCGTTCATCATGATACAAACGCATTTGTCCCTTTGTCCCTGTGTCCTTCCATATCGCTCTCTCTCTCTCTCTCTCTCTCTCTCTCTCTCCCTCTCCCCCCTCTCCCCTTGTTCCTCTCTATCTTTCTCTCTCCCTTTTTCAGTCAACTACACCCTGCCCTCCCACAGCCCATCGCAGATACACACATGCATATACATACGTGCATGTACACAGGCTCGCATTTATACACACACACACATATCGCTGGGGGGGCAGGAAGGCTAATTGAGTGGTGCCCTGGGTGTTCTAGTAATGCGTGCCTGTGAAGAGCGGTCAAACACATGCGCGTGATCACAAACACACACACACACACACTCATACACATCATGGGCTTGCAGGCGACTAACAGCGAAAGCAGCCTTTCAAAACAAACACACACGCACACCGAGGTCTATACACATGCACACGCACACGTACGTGTTTCACACATGCACACATATGATGTATGTTTCCATAAATAGCTTCCTCCTTCTTTCTGTCTCTTCACCATTCAATTTTTCCCCTCCTCCTCCTACCATGGGAATGGCTGCTCCCAAAGGAGGCAAGCAAGTAGGAAAAAGGTGAAGAGGAGGAGAGTAGAATAGAAGAGTGAAAAGAGTCATCTCGTCCAGCTGGGAAATCACAAATGACGAAACCCTAAAAACAAGACTGACTGCTTTATATGCTATAGATGTAAATACTTTATATTTATACATCATAATAATCTTAAAAATGAAAGTCAAAGGTTTATTCTGTTCCCCTTCTTTCACCCCCAGGTATTTATTTCTCTCTTATTCCCTCATTCTCATCTTGTTCTCCTTTCCTTTTTTCCTTCCTTCTGTCGCGTCGCTGATTCCTCATTCATCTCCTTCACAGATTTGCACTCGCACTCTTTCTCTCAGTCACTCTCTCCACTCGCTTTCTCTCCTCTTTTAAATCTAACTATTTATCTTGTGACCTTAACGAGACAGGGGGATTGATTTAAGAAGACACCACCAGTGTGTGTGTGCGTTAGAGAGAGAGAGAGAGATTGTGACAAACACAATTAGATGTCCAATGAGATACTCCGTCCTTCTTTTTCATTTCTCTGTCTCTCTGTCTCTCTCCCTCTCTCTCTCTCTCTCTCGCTCGCTCACTGAACTGGCCGTAAGACGCAATGTACATGGAGCCAAACGGTGATGTCACAATAAATCTCACTCAGTGTCCTGGCACGCTATCATACACTAACACTTTAATATAGCCCGTGTCTGTTTGAGTGTGTGTGTGTTTGTTTGTTTTGTTTGCCCGTGTGGGTGGTGTGTTACCAGAACATACACTTAGCGGAACACATTTAACTGACTCATGATGATGGTTTGTGGGTGTGTGTGTGTGTGTGTGTATGTGTGTGTGTTAACAGGCGGCACTGGCAGTGAGAGGCCAGAGATCCGTGATCACGTCTACCTGTTTTACAGTCTTGTAAATGCAGTAAATAAGTAATAGATGATAGACATTCTATGGAGTAAATGTTCTGATTACATTTTTGTGGTACCTTGCTGCATAGGTTTGAATATTAATGAGGTCATTTTAATTTCTTGAACTACTGAATGTCCTTGTAAAGTTGACAAAACAGCTCTTCAAAGCAGCCAAAGTATTTTTATTTTTTACAGTGCAAGACAAGAGTAAAGAATGTCACATCGACTTTTTGGCTGTGTACCTTTAAGTTTGGGCCATCTGGTCCATCACATGATTTCCATCCCCACAAAAGCACTGACCTAATTTAAGAATCATCAATTAGCAATTAACATAGCACTGATGTGCATGCCAAACATAGCAAACAAATGTTTGACAGGTACACTGACCTAGAAGTATTTTTTTAATCGATGTGTTATTTAGCTTAATCAATGGCCCAAGCACAACATGGCTAATATACTGTGATAACTGTAAGTCTTGTTGGAATGTTATAAAGTATTATTTAAATGTTGTATATTTAATCTGTTAAACTGTTTAGATTTATGTCTTGAGAGGTGTGTTTTCCTTGACTGACCTTCCTCACTCCATTTGAGTGGATGATTCTAGCCACCATCATTGCCAACTGCATCGTCCTGGCCCTGGAACAACATTTGCCTGATGGGGACAAGACACCGCTGTCTGAACGCCTGGTAAGTTACACAGACATGATACAGTATGTGAGAGCCATATGTAAACATAATTAAATCAGGCGAGGGATCTGACACCTTATTGATTTTACTTCAGTGGAGATGCATGCAGCTTCCCTACTAGAAGAGGCAGATTTTTTTGATCTTGAAAAAAAAAAAAACAATAATCCAAATGTTCTGGGCACTATAACACATCCCACACATGAGAAACATACACATTCTCACAGAAAACATAGGATTATACTGTACACACATAATATACAAGACACACATCCATTTTTTTAATATGATAATAAAGCTGCATATGCAGTTATGAAGTTACAAAAGACAAAGTGAATACATTCAAATCTCTCTCTAATCTCTACACACTGAAAAAAGTTCACACACATTTATGAAAACCCCTTCAACACAAACTGATGTTTCGACTGATAGCTGTCTCACTCTTTATCTCGGTCTTTCTCCATCCCTCTTAACCTTCTTTTGTCTCTCTCCGTCTTCTCCTGCCTTGCTTCCTTGCTTGCTCTCTCTCTCCTCAGGATGACACAGAGCCGTACTTCATAGGGATCTTCTGTTTTGAGTCTGGAATAAAGATCCTGGCACTTGGTTTCGCCTTCCACAAGAACTCCTACCTGAGAAATGGAATGGAATGTCATGGACTTTGTGGTGGTGCTCACAGGGTAAGTGGTGAACAAATAGACAGGAGTCGATAGATAACTATTACAAACACCGACACACACAGTTATGAAAACACGAGCTCAGAATCAGATGTAGTTTTCCCTCTGTTTCATTCGACTACAGCTAAACAAAATGAAGTGGTTTGTCATGTGTTTTAGTGTGTGTTTGAGCATGTGTGTTATTGAGAATGTCCTTCCCCTCGCTCCTTTGCCCTAATGAATAGCCCCATCTTGGGTAAGGCAGCAGTCAGATCACAGAGCAGAACTGCAGGCAGCCAGTATCCTGGGTAGTTAACAAATGTCACCACAACACGGAGGGGATGGGGGGGGGTTGGGGGGCACAGAGAGAACAGAGACTGGAGAGAAGGAGAGAGGAGAGAATGTTAGAAAAAAATCACAGATAGTGACAAAGAAGAGGTGGTAGGCAATGGGAAAGAAAGGAAGGAGGCAATGTGCAGGAAATAGAGGAAAACGCTCTAATCATGATTCGTACACCTTTGACAGCAGAACAGTGATCATGTAAGACAGACAATGAAGATGTGGGTAGCTCTAAACGCTGAGTACGATGCTAAAAAAAATCTCTCATTTGGAATTAGAAGGGAAGGTTGGATTAGCATGATAGAGTTACTATGACCGATTGGATTAGTGTAAGAAATTAAAAAAATGTAGGCGATCATAGAAAAAGACCAGAGTTAAAGGACCAGTGTGTAAGATTTAGGGGGATCTATTGGCAGAAATTGAATAAAATATTCCTAAGTATATTTTCACTAGTATTATCCCATAAAAAAAATAAGAATCATTGTGTTTTTGTTGCCTTAGACGCCATGTTGCACTGCCATGTTTCACCAGTGGCCCAGAACGGACAAACCAAACACTGGTTCTAGAGAGGGCCTTTTGCGTTTTTTGCGAGTCTCGCAGCCACCGTAGTTTCTCCTACATGCTTGGAATGGGAGAGAGGGGGGAGGAGTATTCAGTTGGTTGCAATCTGCAACCTCACCGCTAGATGCCACTAAATCCTACACACTGGTCCTTTAATAAGTGATACGTTGGTGGGACGGAAATTTAAAAAAATGTTTTTACATTTTATAATTTAGTTGTATAGAAAAATTGCACTTGTTTTCAAAAAAGTCAGATGATTCTGTTTTTCCAACATGTGTGCCCATCTTTTCATCCATCCATCCATCCTTATGACTGTCAAATGTCAGTCCTTCCATCACACGTCTTTCTTTGGAGACACAGTAAGCTTTCTTTCTTATGTAAGTGCTGCAGGCTGTGTGGTGATATCTTGTGTCACACGCTGGTGTACGGGCACAGTTTGTGTTTAAAGATGAATGTGATTACATGAGTGATGGATTAGTGATAAGAGCACAATATGTATTAAATGCCTACAAATTAATGATGTTGATGTCAGAATCCCCTCAGTTGAGCTAAGCACAAAGCTGATGTTGTCTGAAGCTTGCTATTGCCCCACAACATGTTATAGTCCAGCTGAAATTAAATCGCATGTTTGTTTTTTTTCTGCTACAGCACACATATTTACTCTGTAAATGTGGAAAAATCAGAAACCAAAAGGGAGAAATTTATATTTGATATTTTTTTATTTCATAATGGCCCCTTATTTTTGCATTAATTTGCTGCAATACCGCTAGTTCTCCATACAACCAATCAAATCACGAACATTCACTGCAGAAAAGTGCACTGCTAACGTCATCGCAGGCTAGCTGACTGGAGCTACGTGCCCAACTGCAGCTAATTAAAGAGTATGTAAAGGTAGCTGCAAGTGTCATTCCGTACCTGTTAGATGCTGGTGCGGTGATCCTTACTCTTCAGTACCACTGCTATCTACACACGTAAGCCACAGTGCACGTTTGTTTACTTATTCAGCCTATCAGCTGCTGTCAATCAAACACAGACATTGACACGCCCCTCCAGCTGCTGAGACAGAAAAGGAGTATTTCTGATATTCCCTTAAGACCCTTTTTTCTTACTTTTATTAATACAAAAACTTACTACAGGGATGACTAAATATAATTTCAGTTGGACTGTAAGATTGTTATAAAGCTTGAGAACTAGTTTTTGTTGCCTCTTTCAAATTCCAGTAACACACATAGTTATGTAATTTTTTTTTGTCACCAACCTAGCAAATTTCACATTACACTATATTGTCTACTAAAACAGAGAGACTTACAGTAAATTAATGCATTTTAACAGCTGTGTCTTGTGACATTTCCGTTAGCAAGTCACATAGTAAAATTGGGTTACTTTAGGCTACTGTATCCAGTGAAATAATGTGTGGGAGTGCTGGCACAGTTTAATATGTTGAGGTCACCGCGTGTTTGTGTGTGTGCATATGGTGATTTGGAGAGCTTCGTGGGTTACATAAACCTTTCTCATCTTTGCTGACAAAGCACCAGTGAAACTAGATTTGCCCCCCCCCCCCCCCCCTGCTCAACTCTCTCTCTTTCTCACACACACATACACATAGACATACTCAGTCTAGCAGTACGTCCTTATGCTTTAATAAGAGCAATCATGAAGCCAAGCTCATCTCAGCATGGCACAACAGAGTGACTGTAAGAGAGAAGAGGAGTGAGAAGACAAGTGTCAGTGAGACAGCAGGGTGTAGTGAGATGCAGAGAGGAGGGAAGTGAGGTAAAGCAGAGGGAAGCGAGGCAGTCCTTAAACCTTCCAGTAAATGCCTGGTCTCACATAATCCCCCTGTGTTTTATAGTAGGAAATCTGAATGTTTTCATAGTGAAACCCCCATAAGCAAGCATGACACAGCTGTTAAGTTGTCAGTTTCTCCCTAAGACACAGGCATTGCTAGTGCTGGTGCATAGTTTATGTCCAGATGTTATTAAAGCCTATGTCTCTAATGACAACCCATCTCTTATGTTTTATTTTTTTGTAAACTACTACTGCATTTTTCTATATTTCCAAAGAGTCCCGGTTCGGACAAGGTGATGACACTCTATGTCAAAAGTGATGAAAACATATCATGAGACACTATTTTTCAAGTAGAGTAAGGAATGTGAAGGAAAAATATAAAAGTTACTAAAAATAAAGACAAATTGGCAGGATGGAGGTAGAAGGCATACTACGTAAGGTACAGAAGAAGAATTTAGAAATTTTTGTGCAACTTTTATGAAATTAACACTATCGTAGAGCAAATGTGAAGCACTAATGCAAAGATTTTTTTCAAGTAATCAAAATATTTGTTTTGCAATGTAAAGAACAGTCACAGAAAACACCCAGTAGTCTTCATGTCTCTTCATCCAGCTGTTTTTTGTTACCATTTTGGAGCAAAATTGGATGTTGCATCGCAGCGTAGCAACAGAGAATATGTTGCGTCACTGACAATATACATACTGTAAATTCCCATTCACACAATATATTTTACACACACACAAACACTAGGTGTGTGCCATATCATATCATTCACAATAATATTGGTATAATTTTTAATATGATGAAAAAAATTAATATCGATATAACGGCAATATTCCGACTTGTGTAATGATGTCATACCGTTACGTACAGCAACAACAAGCGTGGCTGAAAGTAACATTGCTACTGGAGGAGTTAGTTCTAAAGAGCGGAGCAGCTTCAGTAGTGTGAAAGTGATTTGGTTACAAAAGATCAGATGTACAATAAACCACAGTAATATGTAAGAAGAGCAAGAAGACTGTAACAGCAAAAGGGGGCAATAAAACAAACCTATTTCACCACGTCAAGCAGGAGCACCCAGTTGTGTACGAGGAGAGCCAAAAATCCCGCTAGGAGCATTTTGTCCTATCGTCAAGAATATCATTATTGCAGAAATACCCTGAAATATTGTGATATTATTTTAGGGCCATATCACCCATCCTTAACACAGACACACACATTCTTTGTTGTGCTCTCTGTGAATGGCGGCGGTGTTTTTTTTTTCCACAGCGCAGCTCTTTGAAGATGAAAGGCTACTTGGCCTTTCTACGCACCTCTGGCCGAAACCTTTGATAACACACTGACCAGTGTGTGCGCACACACACTTCCCCCATATACACACACATTTCCACTTCAAACATTCCTTTCCATTTCCTCCTCACTCCTAGTACACTTGCAGGCGCTCTCTTTAAACACATACACAGACAAACACACAAATGACACTTAACATGTCTGAATAGATTAGTTATTCACTCTACAACCTTGTTGGATGTTACTTGATTTGTGTGCACCCGTGTTTCTGTGTCTAAGTGGGTGTGTGTGTGTGTGTGTATGTGTTGACCTATGTTGTAGTAAATTGCCTGAGTGATTTGGCCCTAAGCTAGTTGTTTTTTTATGCCTGCCATTGATTATTAGTCCAATTATGCTTAGTTTACAGCCATTCTTGCCTTGGATCCTCCCTTCTTGGACCCTCATTGAGGTTCTTTTGAGAAACTGGTGTAGAGAAGTGTAGGAAGAAAGGAAGGAAGCAAGGAAGGTCCTTTAAGTGACCCCATAGTCAGTTGAAATTGATACTGAAATTTGCAAAATCTGTTTACAGTGAAATATTGACTGAAAGAGTAATGATCTTTACCTTTTAAAAAACAAAATGGTCTCCTATGCCCTCCTTTGTCATTTTAGTAGGATTGTGAAATCAGGAAAATGTTTACAACAGGTACTACCTTCAGTTGTGTCATTGTCTAGATTTGCACCCTATGGAAAATGTCTAACATGCAGCTGCATTTTCTTAATCAGTTTTGATGTTACATAATGTTAAATGGCATGTCATTAAAATGAATAACGGGCTATCGGCAATCTTAACACCTTTGCTTATACAAATGTAGGAAATATTAATATAAGTGAGCATTTATGATAATGCAGATACATAATATATGAAATAGTTTAGTCATAGTAACAAGGGAAAGCAAGTAGATAAGGAAAGATAAGTTGAGAGTTTGGAGAAGAGATGAAGTGATTTGGTCAGTGATTTGGTCAGTGGACTGAGCTAATTAGCCACATTTAGCTGAAGTCAGCAGGAAAGCAGACGGTGAGAGCAGGCAAAAAAGATTGTGTTTGTATAATGGTTGGATTCCCACGAGAAGGAGTCAGTGGGGAGATTGTGTAATAGTAATATTGCTTAATGTGATTCCTTAATCATCTGTTCCTCCGCATAAAGTGCAGGTTGTATGTGTCTGTGTGTATTTTAAGTGTATAAGTGGTAATGTAGACAGCATCTGTCCCTGATAAAGAAGACATTGTTTTCCATTGGTTATACCAAATGACCTACTTTCCAGTGTGCATATGTGAATAACATTATTCTTTCTCTGTATGTTTGATCTTCAACCAGCAGTGCCCATTTGCTGTGCAGATGCGTTTTTGTCCATCTTATGTGTATTTTTATATGCATACATGTGTTTGTCTATGAGTTGTGATACCATTTACATTAAAGAGAGGAGAGAAGAAGAAAAAAACAATCAATCAGTCTCCTCCCTTGGCCCTGTTACCAAGGTGATACAGAGATTCTATCAATGAGCCAAGGTCCCTGTTGCCATGGAAACACTTATGAATGAGAAAGGGCCCAGTAACCGTGGAGACGGTGTGAATGAGGAACTGCCTCATCGGCCTGACACTGTTTGTGACGGTGGATGCTGTTTAGAAATTGAATTCTTTATCACTTTTGCCATCATCATCCTCCCTTGTTATCATCATCATAATCGTCATTTGTCATGTACACATGTATATGAAAACGTGCGTGTGTGTGTGTGTGTGTGTGTGTTAATTCATGAAGAAAGTGATATACTTACTCTGTATTTCTAGGTATATAAGCAGGTTATTACCTTTAGAAAAATCCGACTGTCAGCAGCATTTTACTGTTCCTCCACACATGCATTCGCACCCACACACTTCCATCTATAGCGTAAATATTATGCTTTAATATTATATGCCCCCACATTTCCAAAAGCCTTAGAAAATATGGCCCTGAATCCCTGCTCCACGGGGACTGTTGTGTAGCTGAGCCTGCACTTTGACCTCCCTGGGAAGCTGACTTCACAATAATATAATTCTTATTAAGGGTAGCTAGCATACAACACTCTGTCAAAGTACATTAATATTATTTACGTTCCAGCATCAATAACACAAAGCTACTAACCCTAAAACCCTCTAAATAGCACTACACAGACAAAGCATGGAAATTTAATAGTTATCAAGGGATAGTTGGATTCTGTGTAAAATTGTACATTTGTAATAGATTGATAGTAACGGGTGCCAGATGTTGTTACTGAAGTCACTGCCATATTTCATGAGAAAATACCAACAATGTCCTCTCTTAGATGTTACGAAATCTTTAAAAAAAATCTCAACCTTTTTATTCCATGGGCCACAGCTTCATTTTCCACCAAGTTCCACCCAAATCTATCACATTTTTAGACATCCTGCCAACTAACAGACAAGCAGGCTGTATTAGAACCAGACTGAGGCCAATACTGATGTTGATGTTTGATAACAGTATATGTTCATTCACACACAGCACATACCAGACATTTCCGAATCTACCAGACACTAATAAGTTGAAAAATAAACTTATTAGTGTCTGGTAGACAAACACACAATTTAAGACTTAATTATTGGCCACCGCATACACTGATAGCGATATATTGGTGATAAGCTAACGTCTGCAGATAAATCTGGTGTAATTTATAGGTGTAGCTATAATTTAAGTATCACTCAGTAATACATCTTAATGTTTAAGCAACACACACAGCTGAAAGTACAGTGTTGCCTCGTGACCAAACCGGGAACCTCTCTGTTACAAGTCAGCCTCTTATGAGGCATTTGATATCACACAATGTCATTACAAGGACCCTAGCCTACACTAGTGATGGAGCACCTACAGTACCACTGCGGGGCTTTCAGGTAATGCAATACTGCATTCAAAGTATACAGTTGAGTATATCGTCACCCATGGATCCTAGGTCAGTGTTACTTTTCCCTGCTTGCCAATTTTGGAGGTTTCTAAGCAAAGCAGGCTGACTTCAAACCTGTGATTAAGGCTCTGCTGTGTCACTGGGCCTCTTAGTGAAACAGAGGAAAGTGGAAATGTGTCAGAGAGACTGAACGAAAGTGAGAGAGAGAGAGGAGAGGGAGAGAGAGAGAGAAGTGGGAAGGATGATGATTCACAATGTGCGTCAGACGAAGGGACTGACTGGAAGTCTGGCGGCGCAAGGGAACATCTTAACCCTCTCAAGTACACACATACACACGCATGCTGTTTACAACTCTTTATTCAGATGATGAGTGGCGATGCAGGTGCTGTAACACACACCACAACACATTTACTCTGCAGTCTGGCTTAAAGAGAAACATTTTAAATGTACTAAGAATGAAAATAGACAGAAATAGGCAAGTCAGCATCTCTGATTCACACCATCTGCAAATGCTCCCTCTTTCTCTTTGCCTTTTTTTCTCTCTCACTCTGTTTCTCTATGTCTCTTTCTCCCCTGCACTCACTCTTTCTCTTTCCATCTTCCCCATCACTCCATCTTCCTCCTTTTTCAATTTGTAGTTCCTCTGTCATACCGATATAAAACACTCTCCCTTCAGCTCATAATTCCCCTCGCCCTGATACACTTCACTGTCCGACTTCACTTGTCAGCTCTATTGATCAGCTCAGCTCTTACAGGATTTACATACAGTGCTCACCCAGTTGCTTGTAATGACCTGGCATGAGTTTGTGAATGTGTGTGAGAAAGAGAAAGAGAAAGAGCGAGAGACAGAGAAAGGTTGACTGACAGCGACAAGCTGGACTAGCTTAAATATTGATTCCCTGTGCACACTTCTGTGCATTTGTCTCATTCCTTTTAGGATCCTGTCCACTGTGGGTTCGGATTTCGACTTGCGGACCCTTAGGGCTGTACGAGTATTGAGGCCCCTCAAACTGGTGTCCGGTATTCCCAGTAAGTCAAATCTCTTCATTTGAATGAACTATGACTCTGCAAAATAAAGCTTTATTTTTAAATTTTGTGGCCTCCACCCATTATCCCAAACGTCGTCTTTGTTATTCCATAACAGTTGAAAAAAACGATGAGTGCAGAACAGCTTTAGGTTTCATTGGAGGATCAAAATAGCACAGAGAAGCATTTTGTGTCAAGGTTTTATGCAGCTTCTGTGTTGTTCTGCATAATGCACCCAAAGTATTCCAACAAAAGTGGTTCTTCTATGCACTCTCTCCTCCTTTTTAAAAATGTTATAGTGGCAGTAACGCTCCAGCAGAACTGCAGTGTTATTAATAGATTGGTCTCCACTACAGGGCTGAACAGACAAACGAGGCTTACTCATCATAAAAGTCACTAAGCTTTGTTTGGAAACCCAATCAATGTGGAGTTCAATTCTCATATGTGATATACATTTGAGAAGTGTGACCAGTTTCCACAAAATAACATTTGGCATGGAATTAAAGCTCACTACTCAATGTAGCCTTTGAGACCTTTTGTTTCTTAGAAAACATATTTGGGGAAAAAAAGAAACCTCAGGTATGATTTATTTTACCTCAACTAAATGTGAGGCATTTTACTGACTATATTGTGTGTTGAATCCCTCCATCACACACTGCAGTGTGCACTAGGCTCCCTCCTCCACTGGGTGCAGCAAAATGGTTAATAGTGTATTCTGGTATAAGTGTGTGACAGTCTTTTTTTTAAGAGGATGTGAAAGCAAATTACCATTAACTGATGGTCTTATTGCATCTCTCATGTCTGATTTCTATTTATCATAACTTTCATCTTAGGAAATTGTAATTATTATTATAAAATTTAACTTTATTTAAAGTGGTAATGCCTGAATTAAGAAACACACAAGGTTTATTTAGTTTATCAGTTTCAAACCATTATTATCATTATGGCAACACTTACATCAACCAGTGACAAAAAGGGAATAGCTGGTAGTGGAGACCATGATGTGATTTCTCTTTATAAAGTTTAACTGCTAATGAATTAGAGGAAGGAGGTGTTGTAGCTGTTTGTCTTTTAAATCCCGTTTTCCTCATTCTAAATGTTAAAAACTGTAAAAATTGATAATAGACAATAATACTTCTAAAAACTCTAATACTGTACACATTGTGTCCTCCAGGCTTGCAGGTGGTGCTCAAATCCATCATGAAGGCCATGATTCCTCTGCTACAAATTGGCCTCCTGCTTTTCTTTGCCATCCTCATGTTCGCCATCATCGGCCTCGAGTTCTACATGGGCAAATTCCACACAACCTGCTTTGACAATCACACAGGTAAAGGAGTGTGTGTGTGCACTAAAATTAGAAATGCAGTTTAGTTGAACAAAATAACATCTTTGGTGTTTGGTAGCTTCCACAGACTATAGACTGTATATATTATATCTATTTTTGTACATTCTTTGCCAATATCTCTATCATTTTGCCAACTTTTGTACAAAGAAGTTCAAACAGAAGTTTGTTGGCTAATTTATGTAGCCAGTTAAGTCCTTTACAGTTTGTTAATTTTCCTCAGGAAGCAGTAGTAAGTGAAGGCCAAAGTCGTATTCTGAGTCAATAGAGCTCATTATTCATAAAAAACAAACTACATATTTGCATTTGCCTGCCTTTTGTTTTGAAACACCTCCCCAATTCCACCTTTATTCAGGTGAGATCCGAGAGGAGTTTCCATGTGGGACAGAGCTTCCGTCGCGGCTGTGTCCTGAGGGCACCACGTGCAGACCATACTGGCTGGGACCAAACTATGGCATCACCCAGTTTGACAACATCCTGTTTGCTATTCTCACCGTCTTCCAGTGTATCACCATGGAGGGCTGGACTGACCTGCTCTACTATGTATGTACCGCTAAAAAGTTTGGAACACATTCACACAATCAGTGACCAGCTTATTAGCCGCCTCAGCCTGTCCAGGAAACATGCAGTAAAGCAGGGATTAAATAAATTGAAGGCTACTGTTGAAGTGAAATTAGAAATGGGCTACTGGGTAACCAGTCAACCAGTAAGTTGCAGGTCTTTGTACCTTTGTAAAATGCTGTTTACTTACCTCTTAATCATGTTGGTGCACCTGTTAGTGCACTTGAACTGGGCAAAGATTGCTTATTTTGTTTTATGATGAAACATTGCATCCTCATGGCAGCACCACTGCATTCTGTTAACACATAGCGACCATCAACTTACCACCCACTCCTGCTGGAGTAAAAACAAACGCACCCTCTGCGATGAAGCTAGCAGAGAGAAACATTGGCTGGAGCTGCTTTCATGGAGCCAAGGAATGAATCAGAGTTCAGAGAGTGGATATGACATCTGAAACATGCTGCATCAAATAATCTGTCATATAGAATATCACCAAATAAGAAGCTAGTTATAAACCTTTATTTTAACCATCCAACGTATCAGTTTGTTGCTGGTTGCTTGTTGATAGTTTAAGTTAGCTTATAACTCATGACCTGTATTCCCACGACATTATATGGTGGTATCAACTGCTGTAATTAACACAATGCAAGTTAATGCTTCATTCAATGTCAGGTTTTTTCAAATGGTGGCAAATTGATGTTTCCACATACAGATTTTTTGTGTGTAAGTCAAACTGCTGACTTATGTATATGAATACGCAGAGATGTTTAATCAAATTAATTAATTATTCAAAAATACTATTCCAAACATTACTCTGGGCCAAAAATTGGCATATTAATTATGTTTGATTTTGCTGAGGTAAGGTATGGTTTATCCACCCGTTATTTACCATGATGGCCCTACTTGTCATGGAAGGACAGACAAGCACCACAGCCAATTAAGTAGATTCAAATTTAACAATATCAGTTTATTTGCCACATGGACCCTGTTTTAGGGATAATGTCTTTGTTTAGCATTAGTTTTTCCATTATTGTCATGTTTGTTGGCCATTTTGTGTGGATAAAACTGCCGCACAATATCTGGAGAAAAAAAAAGCTATAATTAAACATCTATTGAAATCTAGCTGAACTTAGGTCTTATGTTTGTCTAAAATTTCTGTCAATAGTTGCAATAATATTTTCAATCCAAATTCTTCAAATAGGCTTCATGACCAAACCACCCAAGAGTTTTCTCTTATAAAATACAAAAATTCATGTGGTGAAACATCGGTCATTTTTACCTGTGCACGATGTGTGTCTGTCCATAAAATGGGTACTAGGTCTCTAACAGTGTCATCACTCATGCCCAAGACTGAATAGTTCCCTGCTGTCAGTGGCAACGGTTGCTATGGAGACTAGACGAGGGTCTTTGAGTGTTACTGTAGTCATCTCTTTTCTCATCTCCTCTCTCTCTCTCTCTCTCTCTCTCTCTCTCTCTCTCTCTCCATCCATCTTATTCTTTCCATTGCTCTTTTCCTTTCTTCTTTTTTTTTCTTTTTTATCTTTCTCTCTTCCCTCTCCTTCATTCCTTCCCCTCTTCTTCTCTGTCCCTCTCACTCTGTGTCTCTCTCCCTGTGTCCCTCCTTCCCGGTGCTGCTCTATATTTAAAAGGGCCTGTTCAGCCGAAGTTATTCTTGCAGCTGCTGGGGAGGGGAGTGATAAAAGTTTAATGGTAGAAAAAAGGGTCTGCGGTACATCGGGTGCACAGCGGCAATACCAGCTTACATGCAGGAAGAAGGAAAAATGAAGGAAGGAGGAGACCGGGAGGAAAGACAGGGAGGCTGTGAGAAAAGAGAGCACAAATTGGTAAAGAGAAGAGGTGGTCTGGAGGTGGGAAAGGGTAAAAGAGGATGTTAGAGACAGAGAGGGAGAGCGCAAAGCATTTGATATACATTATTTACTCTGCTCAGCTAAATAGAGTGGCAGATATGCATTTACTTATTGAGATGACTTAAAGCAAAACCATGTCAGCCCTGCTGTTGTTTATATTTCCAGTGGCAGTGGATAGCACTTTTGAGTGAACTGACCTCCATCATTTTAATGGCCACATTGTCCAGACATTTAATGGTAATGATAAGCCTTGGAAGGGAAAATTTTCTCACATTATGTTTATTCCAGATCTTTTTTATTTTTATTTTTTATAACTTGTATGACCATCTTTTGGCGTAGTTTTAAGATATGTATGCAGTACATGGATGCAAATGAATGCACCTTCATCTGGACAGCAACCCTAATAAATGGCACAGGCATGTTCATCACTGGCCCAGTACAGAGACAGAGTTTAAGATACCCTTAACTTTCAGCAGACTGACCAAAACATATGCCATTGCTGCCCAGAGCCTACTGTCAAAGTGGTCATGCATATTATATATTCTTCTTTTGACGGAAACACATTCAAAAATGTCCCATGTCTCAACTGAGCAAATCTTTGGTCATTTTGAGTTGTGTTTCCCAGTGCTCACTTTAATAAACAAAGCAATGTTTCTGTTAGCTTAGATGCTATTATATGAAGTTCAGAGGCGACAAGCAAAGCATTGATTACTCTGTCTGATGTCTGTGTGTGTTTGTTTCCAGAGCAACGATGCCTCAGGGAGTGCATGGAACTGGATGTACTTCATCCCCCTCATCATCATCGGCTCTTTCTTCATGCTCAACCTGGTGCTGGGTGTGTTGTCAGGGTAAGGTATTAATTTGTGTTGCTGTGTGTGTGTGTGTTTGTCTGTCTGTTTGTGAAAGAGAGCATGATTAAGAGATTGTACAAGTTGTCTATCCAGAATTTGTCATCACATACAGTATACATCACTTATTTAATAGTTTTTACAGGGATTTTCAAACGATTTGTAGTTTGTTGTATGTACAGTATGTTAAACTAAAATGTAAGGTGGAGGAAGGCATCTACGTTAAAAGTATTCACTAAATTTGTGCGGTCTGTGTTTTGTTTTTCACTTCAGGGAGTTTGCCAAAGAGAGAGAGCGTGTGGAGAACAGAAGTGAGTTCCTGAAGCTCAGAAGACAGCAGCAGATTGAAAGGGAACTCAATGGTTACCTGGAGTGGATCTGCAAAGCTGGTACGCACAGTATATATGTGTGGTTTATTTGTAGATGTTCACATACAAAGATGCATACAGTACAACCATAAAAATGTACTGCAAGAAACTGTTGAGCTGTATCTTGGTTGTCTTAATAATACCAATACATTAAATATAAATGTTATTATGCAGCCAAAACAAAACTAAATGGATGTACTGTGAAGCAGCTGAAGGAAGTGGGAAGATTAGCTTGAACAGTTATATATTAGCTGAAGTTAAAAGTTGTTCTAAGGTAACATTTGGACTACTTGTTTTTCAGTCAGGTAACATAAACAATCTATGTTGAATGTCCTGTCATGTCCTGGCTGTCACATTATACATATTCAATATCTCAGTGACGCATGTCTACTGGAACCTACTGGGGAGGTTTAATGTGCGTAAAGCCATTGACCTTTAGAAATATATATGAGCATCCTTTATTTAGATGTACATTTCTATGGTAAGGATTAATGACACTTAGAGAAGATCCACCGTTTACTTGTAGTTCTTTCTTTTTCTTGTCTTGTTGCCCATCTGGTGAGGGCAGAAAAGATGCAGAGAGGATAAGAGGGATGGAGGGTCGGATGGTGGATATTGGAAGGAGGAGATAAAGGGGCAGATAAAGGACAGAGCTTTGATCTTCTTGAAAAGACAATCTACATAAAAACAAGGAAACTAAAAAAACAGGGGAGGGAGAGATGAGTGAAAAGCACAGGTGCAGCCCAAAGACTTTATTTCCAGTTTTAATTAAAATTAGAAATGAAAATTGATGATCAAAAAATGATTCATAGATATTAGACTGTAGGCATTGGCTCATGAATTTGGGAAGTTGTAAACATAAATTTAATGTGGCTATATACTGTATTAACCTTTCTCTTCCTTTGTGTTTTGTAGAAGAGGTTATCTTGGCGGATGATGAAAATGAAAATGATTATGATGGTATAAATTTGCTGATTTCTTTGTACTGTGTTTGTGCACGCAAGATTGTGATTTTCTAAAATATTACTAATGAACTTAACACATCCAACATAGATGAGTCAACATCAGCACTGTTCATTCAATTACAGGCTCCCGTAGGAGAGCTACAAAGAACCATAAGAGCAAAGCTGAACTTCTAAACCCAGAGGAAGGGGAGGGAGATCTGGCAGTAGGTAAGATACACTCTCTCTCCTTCTCTCTCTCTCTCTCTCTCTCTCACACTCACACACACACACTCACACACACACACACACACTCTCTCTCTTTCTCTCAAAGACAAACCACAGGTACAGTACATACAGATTCTATCTTATCTTGCATATCAGCATTACCTGACTCTCCTCTCCTTCCCTCTCCTTCCCTCTCCTGTGCTTAGCTGTTCTCCCCTCTCATTCAAAGCAGTTGTTCTGCCTGTTTTCTTTTAAGACCCAAAGGTTTTCTTGATATTTGATGTAGTTATATTGTATTTTGTACATTTTGTAACTGGGGAACACATGTAATTAGGACTGTAAAGCTAACACTATACCATGTGCCTTGCTTAACCTTTCAGGGTCACCGTTTGCCCGTGCCAGCTTGAAGAGCTCCAAGCTCGAAGGATCAACTTTCAAGCGGCGGGAACGACGTCTACGCTTCCTTATCAGACACGTCGTTAAGTCCCAGGCTTTCTACTGGACCGTACTGTGTTTGGTGGGCCTCAACACGCTGTGTGTGGCTGTAGTGCACTATGACCAGCCAGAGCCACTTTCAGATTTTCTATGTGAGTAGGAGGGAGGGGGATACAGGCATACATAATGCAAGCATGCGCAGATAATCTCCACAGATGCACAAATACTCTCATCACAGATTACTGGAAAGGAGTGGGTGAGCAAATTCTTATGACTAAATCCATGAAAGAGCTGACCCAACCAGTTAACATAAGCACATCCAAACACACAATACCTTCCTCTCACACAGATTCTCGCTGTTTCTCTCTCTTTTTTTGTACATATACACACATATACAAATGCACATACAGACACACAATAAACAACTACATTTTGAAACCAGATGATTGTATTCCAGGGTAAACCAATTGGTGATGGAAATTAGTGAAAAATGCTAGGACTAGGACTAAAACACAAATTACTAAATACCATTTTATATGTCAGATACTTACTTATATACTTAAATGGATGGATGGATTGACTGATGGATGGGTGTGATGGTGAATAATTTCCAGGTACAGGTATAAGGATACACAGATGGATGATATCCTCTCAGTTATTTTTGTCTTCTCTCTCCGTGTAGATTTTGCTGAATTAATCTTCCTGGGAATATTCCTGTCGGAGATGTTTATAAAGATGTATGGCCTGGGCAAGCAGGCATACCTCAACTCCTCCTTCAACTGCTTCGACTGCATTGTGAGTCCCACTTCACTTGGGGACACACCCTCACACACACACAAAAAAAATAAAGACACACAAGCACAAACCCATAAGCAGACGCCAGCACTCCCTTCACACGTGACATGGAGTGCGTGTGCATCTACAAGTGCTATTTTAGTTCCTTTTGTTCAGCAGCTCAAAGTGTAAATGGGCTGGGTAAGATAGAATATAGATCTGAGTGTATGGTAATTAATAAATACACTCACAGCACCACACATTTCCAGCCGCAGGCAGATAATGTGGATTTTTTTTTTTTTTTTACAATTAATTAGTACAATGGCAATATATGATTGCATCATTCTGACTCTATTTTCCCTTTAACTCTACTGTATCACATGTTGATAGTCATATAGTATCTGGTCATATCATAATATCACCAAAGTGGCAGCAGTGTGTCCTGCTAGAAACAGATGTGGTTCTGAGATTTCTATTCTTAATGTTTGATGTCTAATTTGTTTTAGGTGATATGTGGTAGTATATTTGAAGTGCTGTGGTCCATTGTCCAGCCGGGCACATCATTTGGCATCAGTGTGCTACGAGCTCTCAGGTTATTGAGGATCTTCAAAGTCACCAAGTGAGTCTTTTGGATTATAGTGTTTATTATTTCTTATATTTATATAAACGACATAGTGTTACAGTCATATAAACCCCAATTAAACACTTTTTGACTTTCTGTCTCTGTTTGTCAGGTACTGGGCATCTTTACGTAACCTTGTTGTCTCTTTGCTCAACTCCATGAAGTCCATCATCAGCTTGCTCTTCCTGCTCTTCCTCTTCATAGTTGTCTTCGCCCTGCTGGGCATGCAGCTCTTCGGAGGACAGTCAGTGATATCTCCCTTAAACTTGCCGTCTCTCTCTTGTTTCTCTCTCCTCTCCTTCCCTTTCAACAGTCCAATTTTCTGCTGTTAAATGCCAGGTTGGCTAAGTCATTTTTCAAGTAGTCTTTTAGAAATGTAGGAAAAAAAAGTGTTGTGCCTGTAAGATGCTTCTTGTTCTGATTTTTACCTTCATGCTCTTTGTTTCACTCCCTCTTTATGTTTGCCCTCACACTTTTCTCTTCCATCTCTCTCTCTCATTTGTTTTTTTTTCCCCCTGGTAGGTTTAATTTTGAAAATGGCACTCCTCCGACCAACTTCGATACCTTCCCCGCAGCAATAATGACAGTGTTCCAGGTGAGCAGAGGGGACGATGTGAAGGGGAGGGAGGGAGGGGAGCAGAATGGTGGGAGAAGAGGAGGGCTGGATTAGTACTAAAGAGGATTTGCACACGAGGAAGTGATATAAAATGTAGAATGCTACTTTTAGATTCTTAAATGTCAAAAGTACAATTATGGTGAAGCTTGTGTACATGTTTAAGTCTATAGGTTTATATCAAAGCATCAATAAATCATCAAATCACTAAATGCACTATGAGCGGGTATGGCCTCGTCTGACTTTGTGCGTGCGCGTGTGTTTGTGTGGTCAGATCCTGACGGGCGAGGACTGGAACATGGTGATGTACGATGGCATCAAGTCTCAGGGCGGAGTCAACAAGGGCATGGCCTTCTCTGTCTTCTTCATCGTACTCACACTTTTTGGCAACTGTATCCCTTGGGCAGCGAAAATGCAATGAAGCACACATTCATAAAAAAACATTTGTCCACACACACATATACTGGGAATTATATTATTGTAAATTATAGTTCTAGTTACTGACTTTAGACTGAATATACAGCCATGTAAATGCAGATGCATACACACACAGAGGTCGTGTCAATGACTTTATGTGCATGCTGTATAAAGGCATACAAGCAAACTCCCACATACTTGATTTCCTTTTAACTCCGTGTTCAGATACTCTGCTGAATGTGTTCTTGGCCATCGCTGTAGACAATTTGGCCAACGCACAGGAACTGACCAAGGTACACTACAGTCCAGTGTTACTTAACTCATTACCGTTTTTTTTTCCTGAACATTCAAAAAAACGTAAGAGTTACACTTTTTTACTTATTTGCTTTATTTCCACTTCATCTGCTGACATCCCTGTTCTCCTCTGTCTCTTTATTTCGGTTTCCTTCCTAATCTCTCTCTGCAGGATGAGCAGGAGGAAGAGGAGGCTGCCAGTCAGAAGATCGCCCTGCAGAAAGCCAAGGAGGTGGCTGAAGTCAGCCCACTGTCTGCTGCCAACCTTTCCATTGCAGCGTGAGTTTCTGTCTCTATTACTGTTACGCTCTATTTTTTGTTTCCACTTCCAACATTTTCACACCAGGCACTAATATCAGGACATATATACACATACGCTTTAAAGAAATCTCATTCACCAACTAGGATTCAAACACTAATGCAAGATGCAGCACCTTGGAGAGAGCACCGTGTACTACACTTAATCAAATACACTTTCTAGAATGAGGATATTTACACTCTGTCATCTCCTAAGTTTGGACTCACTTAATTAACTATCAGTATGGAAAACGGTGATCGCAAATAGTTTTATACATCACAGTTGATAGTCTAATTGCCAGCAGTGGAGCAGATGTGGACAAAAATTCAATAAAAAAAAAAAAAGAATTACATTGAAATACCCATCTCAAACACACTGCCTGATGTCACTGACATTTGAAAACACTGCATAAATCACCTCTGATGTCATTTCTGTTTAAAGAAGGACAATCTTGTCGCTGTTTCATTTTAGAATATAACAAATTCACAACAAACCAGGGGTGGGAAGTTTGTATACATAAATACTTGCACAGTTTTTATGTATTTGCACCACCTTTTCACATCACACAAAACAACAAAATAGCTTTTACTTCCATGTGTACATTCAGCACTGTTTGCTTCATCAATACAATATCAATTACATTTCTTTCAAATATCACCTTACTTGGAATAAAGGGTCATCCCGTCTTTTTTACATCCATAGGTAGGCATTCTTTTCCTAAAATCACAAATCACCATTAAAGATATGTTTTTATCTGACAACAGTACATTTAGTGATAAACTGATACATGCACATACTTGCCTTTCTCTCCTTCTCTGTCAGCTTATCCTGTTCCCTTTCTTTTCTTCTTTTTATTACTCTTTGTCATACTCTTTTGTGCATGCTAAAAGACACAATCACACACACACACACACACACACACACACACACAAGCCAGCGTTTGATTGATCTGGGCCATCCCTCCTCCGGTCAGGAGAGTCAGAGTCTTTGATCTCTTTTCTCTGTATACACAGGGGTCTTTTCTTTCACTCCTGGTAAAGTTCACACACTCTCACTCACACAAGCATGCACACAGAGACTCACAACACACTATGGTCTGTCCCTAAAAAAAGCACAACAGGGGAGCCCAAGTCTGCTTAGAAATATCACACACGCAACACGCACACAGTTCTGACCTTTACTGCTTTGATACATCAGCCTATGTCCTCTTTATATCACAAATGCACACACATTATCACACACAGATGTTATGAATTGAAATTATACACACAGAAACATACACTCGCTCATACAGTACATGTTCATCATTTCGTGTCACAGTGCCTCTTCTGACTGTATGTGCCGTGCGCACTTCACTGTGCTGTGAACATTTGTGTCTGTGTATCAGTAACCTTTATTTTACCTGGGAGTCCTATTAAGGTTGAATATTTGTTTTTCAAGACAATACATATGTATCTGTGTGTGTGTGAGAGAGAGAGTGTGTTGAGCTAGAAAAGCTACATTGCATACTGAAACAGTGTTATACTGCTGCAAACTTGCTAAGGTTGTTTGCCCAAATAATTTCCCAGAAAACTGGCCACCAGGACATACTGCATATTGAAAATATGACAGGTGTCTCTACATGTTGCCTAATCCTAGAAGAAGAAGCTAAAGTAGAGTAGACAGTAGAGTCTACTAGAGAATTAGATTTGAATTTACTCTTGAGTAATGCTAGGAATATAGGGCTGCAGTGCGCGTTACATCCCACTTTATCAGTGTAAATCTTAATACCTTATTTCTGTAGTATAAAAAAGAAAAGACATTGAAATTCCTATGGAGATAGTCTTTGTTTTCCAAGCAGGGATTTTAAACTTGGGGACATCAGTGGTGCATGAAGAATCTCTTAAGAAGATATTCTATGGTAGATTCAGGAAGGAGGCCGCCATGGAAGCTACATAGAAACCTTGGAAAACAGTAGTAAGGCTACATACATTAACTGGTACTCTCACAATGATTACTGCTGTCACTCTAGAAGGCTGGAAGCAGGTTTACCGCTGTGTTTTTCAGTTGTTAATGTACAACAGTTTGTGATAATAGTTTTGAAATTATGCTAAATCAGCTTTTAGTTTCATTTTAGCTTTGCTGTGTGTTAAGTTAAATTGTTTGCTCTATACCAAAGCACAACATATTCACATTCATTTTTTAAAAGTTTAGTAGTAGTACTTATGAGTACAATATATTTTTAAGTGTATTATTTTATCAATGTGCACACAAATCACAGTGACACATGCATGCTCTCATGTATGGTAAACTTATGGGACCATCATTTTCAAAAGCTATTTAAAAAAAAACATAATAGATAGATAGTGAAACTAGAAAAAGGCAAATGGGCTCTTAAAAAACTATGACGAAAAGAAACAGGTATTTGGAGAACAAAAGTGGCATTAACTGGAAGAAAGATAGAGGGATATGTTTGAATTTAAATTTTAAATTAAAGATACAGACAAAATAAGAACATCAGAGAAACAGCTTGGAATTGAGACATTGAAAAAGATGCAAAGAATGACGATCAGGATAGAACAGCAATAGGCACGCAGGGTGAGTAAGTGATGCAAGAAAGATGAAATTTGTGAGATTGCAAAAAGGAGCACGGTGAAAAATAAATAGGATTGTCTTAGATTCAGAGATGGAACAAACTACAGAGGTGACTGTGTGTGACTGTCTGTTTGGGCGCATGTTTTTTGTATGTATGTGTGCGAAGGGTTGCATTCCAAAATGCTGAATCTTTATGGCAAAAAATGTTACAGTAGCTCTAGATCTGTTCAGTTTTTGCATTTCAGGAATATATTTTACTTCTTTAAGTAATTCAGTTATTACAGCAGATTTTATTTGACTGTTTTTTTAAATGGTGAATGGATAGCCCATTTTGGAATGAAATCCTCCTTCTGTTCTTTCGTGCCATCTCACTCACCAGCTGTTTCCCTCCTCAGCAACAAAGTACACAGTGAGTGTCACAACGCTACCGACCCCTTTCTGGACTGGTATTTATTTATTTGTTTATTCATTTCTGAATCCCTTCTGTTTATTGACTTTACAACCATTCCTCGCTTTCTTTTCCTGTTTTCGAACACCCTCCTTTCCTTGTCCCTTTGTTCTCAACTCTTTATGAATTACATACCTGGCTTTTTTTTTAGCTGTTATTTGTGTTGGCTTATTTTTGAGAGTACATTTTCTGTTGCCTGCACCTCGCAGTATGGCTGTCGCTTTACTGTGGTTGACTGTTGGCCCTGCGAGAAAAGGGACTTTAAATTGATTACTGGTAGAAGTTTCGGAGGCTAAGAAAGGAGGTGGTCACTGACAGTTTTTGTCAGTGATTCTTCAAGTAGGAAATCAGTTACTGTAACCAGTAACAGAATCCTGTGATCATTGTGACTTTTGTCAACTATTCAATTAAGCTCAGTAGGGATTTTGGGGTGCCATTCCAGCTTATTGTCCTGCATAACAGCTGTTCGTTAAATTGTGTATACTTTAGTTTGAGTGGGTAAATTATTGATTAATATAATAAATTCTGACCTTGCCTCAGTGTTATCCTCCATTTTGTGTCCCCACATGGTTTACCAAAGTAGGGCTGCCCTACCCTGTACTTTGGCAAGCTGTGTAGACACCCAGAACCTTGTTCTGATGAGCTGCCTTGTTCTATAGGTCCAGCCAAATGACCCTTTAAATGTCTGTGGCCCCGAGTGTGTCTTTCTGTCCTGGCTATTTTATGTACTTATATTTTTGGTGTTGGTTTTCACATCATTCTCATGTGTTTGTGTGTATCTATGCGCAGCAATACGTGTTTTTAAACAGGTCTTCACTGCCGTTTGTCTCCTCCTCCCTCCCCACCATGCTTCATTTTGCAGTAAGGAGCAGCAGAAGAACCACAAGGGGATCAGTAAGTCTGTGTGGGAACAGCGCACCAAGGAGCTGAGGAAGCAGACTCTGGCATCCAGCCGTGAGGCCCTCTATAACGAGATGGACCCTGACGACCGCTGGAAGGCAAGGACAGGGAGGGAGGAGCACAACAATGTAAAGGACAAGGCAAAACGAAGGCCTCTAGACTTGTGCTATCAGTGTACACAAGTAATGGCGATGATGATGATGACTTATTTTATATTTTACATACATGTTGCTTACCTGGTGTGTAATTATATATAGTTTATTATTTGTATATGGTATATTTGCCATCTGTAATCTATACATTGGCTGGAAAATACCAAATCTGACCATAATCTACAGTTGCAATAAGAATTTGTGCCAAACCTAGGGAGAAGTACAAATCATAACCTCATGCTGTAACTTATCCTCTTTTTTCTGTCAATCTCTACTTCTATGCTGCCTCTTTATCCTTTCTTCACCGTGTAGGTTAACTTCTCACGGCAAATCCGTCCAGACATGAAGACCCACTTGGATCGACCCTTGGTGGTTGACCCCCATGAGAACCGCAACAACAACACCAACAAGACCACTGCAAACAATTCAGACCTCTGCGTCAGCCAGCACCATCCTGCCGATGAGCTCCACAGGCAAACACGCCTCCACGAACATGGTGGCCAAGTAGGAGGAGGTGGTGGAGGAGGCTCAGGTCCAGTCAGGGCTCCATTGGAGCGGGGAGAGTCCACAGAGAGCAGGCGGAGCCGGAAGGCTGAGCACCACCACCACAGCTCTCATGTCCGATTGGATGCGACAGTGATTCCCGGGCCAGGCTCGGAGGAGAGGCCGTCCAGGCGCCATCACCACACCCGGAGTGGCAGTCGAGGGGGAGGGCAGTCAGAACACAGGAAACCCAGGTCACATCGTAAGCATGCAGAAGACGAGGATGGTGGAGGAGGAGCTGGAAAAACAGGGAGGCACAAGAGCAAAGGGGTGGACGGAGGTGGGGAAGGAGGAGAGCAGGAGGGAGCTGGTGATGGCAGTGAGAGGAGACCAAGAAGAAATCGTCATGGCAACCAGACGGATGGCGAGGGGAAGAGGATGTGCCAGCACCGAAGGAAGTATGTCCATTGCACCTGGTTATTGATATGATGCAATTTTTAGTTGCAACAATGACTAAAGGCATATTTGGATATTGATTTCAATAATTTGTCTTGTGATGTCCTCTGGTCCAAAAAGGTTTATCCTCATTATCTCTTCTCTGTACTCATATTTTTGTCTGTGCTCCTCTCACACCACTCCATCTCTCATGACCTTTCTTTGGATATCACCCCCTCCTTTCTCTGCTTTCCTCTCTCCATCTTAACTTCCTTTTTCTGTTGCCATTTTTTTTCCTCTTACTCCCGCTTTCCAGGGATTGCAGTGTCCCTAACCTGTCTACCACACGGCCCATCCAAAAGAGCCTCTCCAGACAGGATAGCCAGTACAGTGAGGATATGGACAACCTCATGAATACCAAACTAGTCTCTGGCTCTACCCCACCTAGCGAGGGTCACCCAGTGAATCCAGTTGCCAATCACACCGTGGCCCCTGGCTTTGGTTCTGCCCTCCATCTTGCTAACAGTGGGACTCGTGGGAGTTTGGTCACATTAGATAGCTATGGGAACATTGGACATCACCGTGCCAACAGCATCATCAGGCTGCCTCACCCTGACTACACAGCTGTAGACATGCCAATTTTTCCATCCACCAATGCCATACTGCAGGGTAAGAGCAGAATGAATGTTTTCTTCTACTATCTCTTCTCATTTTTAACTATTTCCTTAAATAGCAAACTTTCATATTCAACCCTTCCTCCCCCTTTTCTCTCTCTCTCTTTAACGCAGTCAATAAGAATGCCAACACGGAGCCTTTACCAGCGAAAGAGGACAAAGATGATGATGATGATGAGAAGGGAGGTGATGGAGGACCTAGGCCCATGCCTCCATACAGCTCCATGTTCATCCTGTCCACCACCAACCCGTAAGTAGGACGGTTACAAATACGTGCACACACTCTCACCTATACTAAACGAGTCCATGTGGGCTGACACACAGGAATGCTTTCTTATAGGCATTCACAAACATTTGTTGTTTGTTGATCTTTGGATTTAGAGCTGAATCCTGACTGGAAAATTGATCTACTATTACAGCACTTGCATGTGCACACATACTAACACATGCACACAGATGTACACTTACAGTAAACAAACAAATACATTATATTTACAAAGCAGATCTAATGACATTTATAGCACTCCTGCTAGAGAAAAAACATCTTTGTCTGATCCTAGGTTTCGGCGGGCGTGTCACTACATCTGCACCCTGCGTTATTTTGAGATGTGTATCCTGCTGGTCATTGCCATGAGCAGTATTGCCCTGGCTGCTGAAGACCCCGTCTGGCCTGAATCCCCTCGCAACAATGTAAGGAAGTCAACACACACTCTGACGCTAATTTGATTAATTTTGTCTACCATTGCCTTTCTTGCATGAAAAGTAGTATACATGTTACCACAATGCCTTTTGTTTTTGTTATCATTTAATTTGTGATGGTTGCCTTTTCTTTTTGTAGTGTAACTCTATTTGAAATATAAAGAGGATCAGTACTGTAACTAGTATTATATTATAACACTACGGAGCAGGTCATGCAATCACCAAATTCAAAAAGGCTCTTCTTTTGGGGTGCTTGAATAAGGATTTCTGGACAATGAACTATACAAATTTCATAGCAAACTGGCTGATTGGTGAAATATCTTGCCCTTGACTAAAGTCAACTGGGTCAAATCTAAAGTTAACCTAAACACAAACTTTCATTCTTTCAAATATTGGCATCTGCATTTGAAAATCATTATATACATGTCTATGCAATCACTCTTTTCCACTGTGCAGCAGCAAATCATTCCCTCTTTCTCTTTGTATAGGTTCTACGCTATTTCGACTATGTTTTCACAGGAGTGTTCACATTTGAGATGCTGATAAAGGTAAAAAACACAAAACATTCACAATTGTTTCTGCCAAGCGTCTGCTAGATGAAACATTGTGACAATTGACATTGTACGCATCCATGCCAAGAGGCTCACTTCCTTATAATCACCTTCTCTCTTTCTCTTGTAGATGGTGGATCTGGGGTTGGTCTTGCACCAGGGCTCTTACTTCCGGGACTTGTGGAACATCCTTGACTTTATAGTGGTTAGTGGTGCTCTGGTGGCCTTCGCCTTCACGTAAGTCTCCCTCCTGCCTCCCCCTGTCCTCTCCTCTCTTCCCTTCTCGCTCCACCTTCACTTTTGCCTGTCTACTGCCTCACTGGCACCTTGGAGTACAGCTTCCCTGTTCTTCTCTGTTCATCCATGGCTCATTTTTGGGTTCTCTCTGCCTTTCCTTTCTTTCTGACTTGTTCTTTCATTCTCTCACACACATTCCCTTTCACTCTTTCATCCTTCTCTTGTCTCCTCTCCTCTCCTTCATCAAACCTTTTCCTACCTGTGCTTAAAAATGGCCAATTCTCTACAGTTGTCCAGTTCTTCTGCTTTTTCTCTCTCATTCAACTTTGCCCCCACAATCCTGCCATTTCTAAGCCCCTCCACTGACCCCTTCGCCCCTACATGTTATAAAATAGTTTCCTGGCTTCCCCTTCCTATCCACCTCTTCTTTCCCCTGTGAGAGGTGAGGACCACCCTTTGCACCTGTAACCCTTTAGTGCCTAGGGCGTTCTAGAGTAAAAGGCCCCATGCAAAGCCAGGCCAGGTCATGCTGTACTCGCTCTCAAAAATCTCCACACCCTTCTCCACGGCAAAGCAGGTACTTTAAACCCTCCTTAATCTGCATGACTGTGAGGATGAAATACAGTTTATTTGCATAACTGGGTTAAGTTGGGGCTTAGGTTATGAGTACTATGCTGGGTACAAAGCATGAATCTTGAGTTTTGGGATTTATTGTCATGCTTTTGCATGGTTGGGGAGAATATAAAGTGAAAAATATCTGCAGGACTGCAATCATCCTTAAATGTAATGTGATATTGGTGTAGTTCGAGGACACACAGTACTATATGTTTACAATGGTAATGCTGTAACCTCCTACACAAACTCTCACACAGGTCATCGTCAGAAGTATAAGGCTGTGCTTGATACTATTTCATGCCTTAAAAAAAACAATCTGTAATTTCAGGAACGTCTGTGCAAATGTTTCCTCCACAAATGTTTAGTTTTTGTGGATTCATGTGTGGGTTACACCTGAGGGTGGGAAGGTCGGGGATAATGACAGTATATCTGGCAGACACAAGAAACGTCCTTACAAGGAGAGCAAGATACCCTGGCCATTGCATATTATTGTTTCAGAAAATCGAGAAAACGATTCAGCTAGCTATGTTGATCCTACAAAATTTTCACCGTGCAAGTAAGTGACCATTTATAATTTCCCTCAAAGCTAATCTGCCATGGTATGAGCACATTAGCTTGCTGTAAATGTCAACATTAATTGGCATTAAGTCTGAATAAAAATCTCACACGCTAGCCTAATAACCACATAAGCAATATGTTTGCCATGTGACATATATTTTTGTTGTTGTTCATGTTGCTTTGTGACAGTTAGGTAATGCAGGTAATGCAGGACTGAAAACAGTAACAGTAAGTTAACTGGCTTCAGTGATTTATCATGGTTGTAAGCCCAGTCTGTCTAAGAAAATTAGACCTGTGTGCTTTCTCCTCCTCCATTCATATCATATGTCACTAAGCCATTTCTTGTGTTGGTTAACTGAGGTTAGTGGGCTAGGGTGGGGTGTTTGTCTATCAACAACCATAAAACAGAAATACTTACAGTTACCTCTTTAGGCTTTGCACATGTGCAGTCATATGCCTTTCAGTATAATAGCCCTGTATTTAATATTGTCCATTAAAACAACCTTTCGATATATTAAACATTATAGCAGAATTAAACATTATAAGCTTTACAAAGTTAGTCTATTGTTGGGCTGTTGTACTGGATTGTATCCAGGCCAGTGTACAGTACTGCAGGACTGAAGAAATAGCATTGTTGCCTTGACTAATAGATTGGACTTGAACAGATATTTAGTCACTGGGATGACAGATTACCACAAATGATTATCACAAAGATTGGGATCGTAAAGAGTCCACATGACCATTTCCATGAAGCCAAATATATTTTTAAATTTTGGTGGAATTTCATTGAAATGAAACTGAGAGTAACGTTCAGAGGTTCAGTTGATGTGGATACATAAGGTCTCCATATCCATGCATATTAAAATGGAAATGGCTAAGTGACATAATGCATTGTGCATAAAGCATTTGATAAACTATTTGTTTTTAGTTGGTACAGCTTGATGACTTTAAGTCATAAGCTGATGGGAACTTTGCCTAGTGTAAAAAAAAAAAAAAAAGAAAAAAAAGAAAGAAAACCTCTCCACCTTGCATTTTCCCAGCATGGTATCTTCTAACATTGTCCCTTCAATGTTCCTTTAAACTGTTTTCTCATCGGATTCTGAGTTTGGTCTCGATCACTCAGCTTTCAGACTACCTTAAATCTGAGGAAGCTGAACTACAGTAAACCTAAAGTTGTTCATTAAAGCAAAATACTGGGCTGCCCCTGCTTTAATTATCTCACCCCCTCCTCCAACCCTTCACCTATTTCACTATCCATAGCAACACCCAACATCTCTCTTACTTCTTCCTCCTCCTCCCTCTGACCTCAAACATGTCCACACAATTGAGTTCTTTCAGGTCAGCTGTGAATATGAGAAAGAAAGGACCCCACAAGCTTATGAAATTGGGAAAATCCATCCTTTAACCATTCAAACCATGCCCATTACAGAGTTACTATGCATTATTCAAATTTACTGTTACACCTTCTTATATTTGGAGAGAATAAAACAATGGTTACCTTCTACGCTGTAGTTTGTGGCCAGCAGTATCATTACCTTGAGGAAAGATAATGGATACTTGAATACTAATGGACAGCTTCCTTCTAATATACTGTTTTGTGGTTGGAGCCACACCCTCTATTTGTATTAATTTTATTAATTTCATGTCCTATGGCTTTATTGCATGATGGTACTGTACGTTAAAACTACTGTCAACAGATGAATTGGTGTCTCTGCCACTTCTCTAAAGAAGTTCTCCTTTAATGATTCTGTAAAATCAATGGAAAATGTCAACTCTGTTATTTTGAAGGACTGAAAGAAAAACTGAATGTTCGCTTCAGATATTTTAAACAACATGATTTTACATTATATAAGTTTTGTAGAATAACAAACAATCAAACAAACCCGAGACATATGAATGTGAGCTTAAGCCTAAAAGACGACACAAGAGATTTCAATTATTTGAACACCCACTACTCCTTCGTACTTATGTACATTGTTACTGATTCCATGAAGTTGATGAATTGCTTCTCCCATAAAGAAAACAAACATGCGGCAGGTGCTCCAGGGTTCTAGTGGTGGTGCCTCACCTACAAGATCGGCCTTTGCCCTGGTCTTCCTCTCTGAATCATTTCTATTTGTATGTTTTTTTCACTAACACTCTTCCCCCTAATTTCAGTTGAATCTAGTTGTATATGTGGTACACATAAAACTATCTGTGTTTCCGTTCCGTGTGTATATATCTGTGTGCTTCTGTCCTTAACTCTGTCTCCTCTTACCTCGTTGTGTTACATATTTATATGTGGGTCAACTTTATATGTGTCTGTGTTTTTTCTCTCTGTGTCTCTCTGTGTCTGTACGTTTTGAAGGAAATGTTAAGTACGGGCTAAAAAAAGATATATGTGGTGACACAATGTTTAAAGTGAAGGTAAAGATAATGGACTGAAAAAATAGACAATCATGTAATCTAAGTAATTACAGAAAAATTTCGAATAATTGAAGAGCATACAACCACACAGCACATAACAAATTTTATACACTTTTTACATTAATATTAAAAAATAAATTTAATATTGTAAATGTGAACTTGAGCTATTTTTAATTATACAGAAAAGTCTTCTCCATGCTGCTTTTGCACATATAAGACAAACTCACAAAACAATCAATTTAGCCAGTTCAACCAATAAAGTCTGATTTAACTACAATAGGGGTTAACAACACTAATGGCCGATGGGGAGATTCAAGCCAGTCAGAACAGACTCATACACATCAAGATAGTGCCTTCATTCAATTGGTGGAAATCAAACAGCACTCCAGATAGGCTCAGCAGTCTCATTGGAGATGTTTATCGCTCCTTTAAACCAATTAGTCTGGTCTGAGGGCTGCTAGTGTCTTGGACCGCTTGTGTTGCTGTCCTGCACATTTCTGCAGCCGCACTGAGTTTAATGTCCAGACAGGCTTCCAAAGCAGAGACGCTTGCGTGATATATGACAGAGTTTGACACTGACATTTGACATTTTGAGATATTATAATGTTTGTTCCAGCAGACATTGTGTGTTTTAAATTTATGTGTGGGCATTCTGGTCTTTCAGTTAAAACTGACAAAAGGCATTTTTAGCAGTCCTCATCAATCGTAATTTAAGCACTGACATATGACTCATTAGATTTCAGCTAACCGTTTATCTATGTTGTTGAAAGGGAGTGCTAATTTGCAGATTTTAAAAGTTTGCAATGTGGCAAAGGCTTAACATATTCCATGATGTAGTTAGGGCACGACAAACTCAAGACCAAATTGAAAGTGTAAACTAGGTTTGGAAGATTTTGGTGGAATTAGAATACAATGTAGTAAAAATTTTAGTGCACTTAAGCAATTTATAACAATTAATCCGCCTGCATTTTTCAGCTGAAATAATAATACCAGTAAACATTGCTCCCAGAAGTAACGTCTGGCCTGTAGACCCATCACTAATTAAATATCATTGATGAAGGCAGTCGTTTGGTGCTGTGTTCTAGTCACACTTTTGTCCAAATTGTGACTGCACGTGTTTATTTGCATGTGTATGATTAATTAGGTATCAGTAGTCTATGGGTGGGAGGGTTGATCTAACAAAAAGCAGGCCTGGTGTTTTTCTCTCTGTCTCTCATATGGATGTTTTCCCCCGAAATCCCTCTTTTCTCTGTGTCCCATTCTGTTTCTTTCTCCTCCCTTTGTCTCGCTGTCTCTCACCCTTTCTCATCTCTCCGTTTGGACCACCAACAGCGGCGGCGGGTAAAGTTCTCTTTCTTTAACGTCCTCATTTCTTCCTTCTGCACTCTCAGTACCTGTTCTTCTGGTCACACATCTGTTTCCTGTTCATCCACCCATCATCACAGCTGACTTCTGTACTTGTCTGTCCTTCTCTGTTCCCATTGTTCACCATGGAAGAGCTCTGACTCAAACACAACTAAACCTCAAGTTGTGTCAAATCTTCTGATGATTCACACAAAAAACATTTGAAATTACAATATTAATCGCAGGTGAATCACAGAAAATAATCAAGAGTACAGTAAATGTAAACAGAGCTGTGTAATCAGAAAGTCCCCATACGGAAAGAACAATTAGGTTGATTTTTCAACCACAGACACACACCAATACACATGTGTACACACTTAAACACACAAAATCGACATGCACACAACCACCAGAAGTCTACCATCTGGCATAACAGCTGTAAGACACATGCGGCTGTACATACAGCTGCTTCTCCCCTAAGGACCAGTATCAATGACCTTTTGCTTTAATCTGTTCACCCTGATCTTTATACTGGATATATGAGAAATTTAGAAAAATCAGGCCAGGGAGTTAAAACCATTGCAAATTTTTCTAGATGCTGAGAAGTTAGCCAGTTATTTCAAAAGCAGGTCATTATTTTTCTGCTTTCAGAATAGCCAGTTTTAGCATCAGTTTAGTACTGTATTGTTTCTTTAGATTCTCATATATTTAGCTTGGCACTAAGTCAGTTTGTTAACTGGCTGACTCACTTGTAGTTCTTAAATCTGTGATGTTTTAGCTTTGTGAAGAGTGTTGAGTGCAACTAAAACAAAAGGTTTGGGTCATTTGTTACACATGTACCAAGAAAGCCAGTGAAAAAAAAAGAGGTTTGGCTCAGCATTTCATCAAGAGATGCTCGCTAAAAAATCTTTGTCTTTGCCGAAGGGCCTACAAGACAAGATTCCATGCTGTTTGAACAATGCTGTGAAACCAGCCTATCCTAGTGGTAGCTTTGAGTTTATAGAAATTGAGTCATCAAAAGAGAGAGTTTGACTATTTATTCAAGTTTTTACCACTTTTTGACACATAGTGACACTTCCTTTAACATACAGTAGGGTTGAAAGGTCTGGGACCACTTTCCCATGGGAGAGTCTTTGGACCCTACTGTATATTTAAAGCTTAAGGAGTTTTTTTTTACCTTTTTAACTATCTATAATGGGGAGCATTTCCAAGCTGTCAGTATGTTATTTATGGTATGTTATATACAGGAAGGCACTTAATTGTACCTGTTACCACTCTAACAAGGCTTCTGTTAGTCAGCTGCTAACAGAAAATATGGGGTCATTTATGTCTCGCTGAGACCATGACTAAACTCTCTCTGCAAATGTCTCTGTGTAGAATTGAGTTCTCTGTCACTCAAACTGCTGCTTAAAAGAAGAAATATTGCAGCATGGAAAGCAAGGTTTCAATGCAGCATGATTACGTTTCACCATTAGCTGGGCATGTGCAAGCCGAGGCTTTAGTCATCTTTGTAAAGCATTGAAATACATTGCAGCGTATTAAACGTGTAAAAGTGTAGCGACTAGATAGCATTCAGACAGGAATGATATCAGTTGTTCCCATAGCATGCACTGTAGTTGTAAAGTACCACCTAACTCTAGCATGTAGCTACAATGCTAACCCTACACTCAGAAATAAGGCTAAAGCGTAATATAATAGCAATGCAGCATGTGTTGCTATTTATTTAACCCAGACGCAGTTACTCATTTTGAGTTAACTCGGACACAAATACCATCAAGGAATGGCTGCCCACTGCCATTTTGGAATCGAGAGGACTAAGCCTGTCATATCCCAGTGAAGTTGCTGACTCTCTTAATTTGTGTGTGTGTGTCTGTGTGTATGTGTGTGTGTGTATGTGTGCGTGCATGTGTGTATGTGCACATACAGGGGGAGCAGTAAGGGAAAAGACATCAGCACCATCAAGTCTCTGAGGGTACTGAGAGTGTTGCGACCTCTGAAGACTATAAAACGTCTCCCCAAACTCAAGGTATGTTTATGAGAGACGCAACAGGGGCGCTGCTGGTGTCCCTCAAACCACCAGTGCTCATGGAAGGGAATAATATTGAAGAAGAGCAGAAGAATTATGACAAAAAAATGGCATAAAAAATGCAGGTGTGTGTCACACCTTTGGTGGCTGCAACTATAGTTACTGTGTTTGTTTCTTTGTGTCTCCACACCCTGAAGAAGGCGCAAGGGGACATGCATTAGTGTGTCTTTTAAGGACTCTAGCCCATCTATTTTTCAACCTACCTTGAGTGCTTGGACCTGGATTTTTTATGCCATTTTTTGGTCATAATTCTTCCGCTCTTCTTCAAGGTTCATGTTTATGTTGAAGATGTTTGACCATCTAATCAATAACCCAAATATCTTGGACATTTACATGTTGCTTTGTTTTTAATGCAAATCTGCCTCCATACAGTAGTATAAATTGGGCCACAGTGAACTATCTTTTTGTATTTTATCTCTTAGCCCTTCAGTAGCATTTGACGTCACAGTTAAAGATCAAAATACACAAATAATCTAAAGCTTACATGTTTCTTTCATATAATAACTACCATCTCTCCTTCTGCCATCTCCCCTTCTTGATCCTCAGGCTGTGTTTGACTGTGTGGTGAACTCTCTGAAGAATGTGCTCAACATCCTGATTGTGTACTTACTCTTCATGTTCATCTTCGCTGTGGTGGCTGTGCAGCTCTTCAAGGGACGCTTCTTTTACTGCACTGATGAATCTAAAGAGTTTGAGCGCGACTGCAGGTCAGAAATCACCAACTGTAATAACTTACCCTGATTGGTGAAAATGTTTTGGCCTCTGTCTTAGCATTAAGATGAGCCCTTTCATGCACAATGCTTGTCTCATATGGTTTTAAAACAATTCAGGTGTCTCCTCCCCTTCCTTTGCCTCTTCACTATCTACTAAGAAACACATGATTATATCAGTATTGTATCAAAGTGTCCTCCTTTTGGATGTGTTGAGGATGTGCTATGTGTGTTTCAGGGGCGAGTATCTGGTGTATGAACGTGATAACGAAGTGAAGGCGCAGAAGCGGGAGTGGAAGAAGTACGATTTCCACTACGACAACGTGGCTTGGGCCCTTCTTACCCTCTTCACCGTGTCTACTGGAGAGGGGTGGCCGCAGTGAGTATACATGAACATGAGCAGCCACATGCAACGCGCATGCTTTCAGACAACATTTAACACCCCCTGTACCCCCTCTCTTCTTTTGCAGAGTGCTGAAACATTCAGTGGATGCGACTTATGAGAATCAGGGCCCGAGCCCAGGATACCGGATGGAAATGTCCATCTTTTACGTGGTGTACTTCGTGGTCTTCCCCTTCTTCTTCGTCAACATCTTCGTGGCTCTCATCATCATCACCTTCCAGGAGCAAGGAGACAAGATGATGGAGGACTACAGTTTAGAAAAGAACGAGGTGAAGAAGTATTAATGGAGCGAAGGTGGCTAGAGATTATTGAGAGTATTGGGAGGGTGACTGTACGAAGGAGCATTATAACTACTGGGTAGAGAAGAAGGGATGGATGGAAGAAAGAGGGAAGATCATGGCAGGATAAGAACAAAACCATCTTTTTTTTGGTCTTCTTTTGCAGAGAGCCTGTATAGACTTTGCCATCAACGCCAGGCCTCTGACACGCCACATGCCCCAGAACAAGCTGAGCTTTCAATACCGAATGTGGGAGTTTGTGGTGTCGCCGCCATTTGAGTATACTATCATGGCAATGATCGCGCTCAACACGGTTGTGCTGATGATGAAGGTAAAAGTCTACACGCTACAAACATAGAAACAGTAATGCTCATATAAACATAAACACACATCAAAAACCATTAACTACTGACTATTACATTTTTGAAGTTGACATCTCTCTATTTTTGTACTTTTATCTCTTTCTGTCTCCCCCTCAGTTACAAAACATAAACTCTCATTAATTTGGATTTAGACGTTGCTATTTCCTGTGATTTCCAGTGATGAACAAATTTTAATATGTCTGACTCTGACTGGATGAGCTGGACTGTTCGTCTCTTTATATGTCTTTATACTCGCCTTTCTTTCTGTCCCTGGTGATGTGTGTGTGTGTTTGTGTGTCTACATTAATGCACAATTATTTGTGTGTATGGCAATCCATTCTGTCATTTTTGTAAATGAACGTGTGTATGTGTGCGCTGCCTGTGTGTGTTTGTTTATAGTACGACGGAGCTTCTTATACCTATGAAGGTGTGTTAGCCAACCTGAACATAGTGTTTACCTCCCTCTTCTCCATGGAGTGTGTACTCAAGATCATCGCCTTTGGAGCACTGGTGAGTGTATGTGTGTGTGTGGGTTTGTGTGTGGTGGGGATACACTGCCAGTGCTTTACTGTATCTTTGTTTGAGTGTTGTTTCTGCAAACAACACTCAAGTGCTCTCAAGTCATTATTATATTACATTATTATATATTATATTATTATTATTATAATTATCATTACACAATAATGTTGTACACATGTAGATTATTAAGGGTTACTAGGCAGTTTGCAACAGTGAGACAATAAATACGGCCTTTGACAGACAAAAGCAGAGCCTCAGAGCCTGAGATTCATCAGCGCACAAATTTAACGAGAAAAAACATTCCAGAAAGATTTTTAGCATTTTATTTAGAATAAAAAAGTGCCACTTGGCCAACAGCAGCACCTAAAATTCAATGTAGAACCATGCTATCCTGCCTGAAATTCACCTTGTAAAACTGTTCAAGGTTGAGTTTTTGGGTAATTATGTACTTAAAGCTGTAAAAGTGCAGTAAAGCAAGCAAAAGTAAAGCAAGATCAAACCATTTTGCGAAAATGGTAAGACTCATGTCTGATAACCACAAATAGGAAACTAAAAGAGACTAAGATGTGGAAAACAATGGATTCTGCAGATGAAATAGCACTCTGCTTCAAAGGGTTCACCCCAAGCTCATTGGTTATTTTGTTACATTGGAACACATCGTCTGTCTTGCATTGTTGCTCACATATTTTAGGAGAAACTGTGGGGGGATGGCAAGCTAGAGAGATACTATTATAGGTAAAAAGAAAACTGCCAGAAGTCAGCAGTAAAATGTGCAGTCATCTTAGCTGCAGAGGAATGGGAGGGAGGCAGGGAGCAAGGAGAAGGAAATTGATGGAGGAAATAGTTTAGGGATAAATGCTGGGAGAGAGGGGGAACAGTAATAATTAGAGGAATGAGGGTGAATGACAGCTAGGCGGTAGAAAGAGAAGCAGAGATTACGGAGAAGGTGGAGATTAAGAGGGATAGGATTTGAACTGGGAAAGCGCACTCAAACACACACTACTTGTAGAATCGTACACACAAATAACAGGGACTGGGTGGGTGACGTCTGTGTTCGTCAAGGTGGTTTATTTTAATAGCTGCCTCCTTTGTTCTTTCTATGTCCCTCCACTTGTCTAATGCACAGTTTGGCTTCAGGCAATATGTGGGAGAGCAAAAGAAGCAGACCTCCATCATCAGCATTTGATCCTCACTATCCCATAGTTTTTCTTTTAAGAAGAGAAAGATTAAAAAAAACTAAGAGGACTTTTTTTAAAAGTATGCGTTTGTGCGGGTTTGGTTTATGATATACAGTAAGTGACATTTGATGGCTGGTGTAGTCCTCTGATGCGGTACAATTTGTCCCCAACTTGTCTGCTGGCATTCATCCAACGTACCGTCCCTGATGGTCCATTTGTCTCATCTGATTTCTTTCCTGTTCCTGTCCGACACTGACATATCTTTTTTTTTTTCACTTTCTTGTTCTCTTTCTCTTTTTGTCTGACTGTCATTCTCTATCTGTGTTTTTTTCCCTCACGCTTTACCTTTCATTCCTTTCATACTTTTATATTCCAATGTTGTCCATCTTTGCTGCATATAATTTCTTTGCCCATTTCCCTTTTAAATTTTTATCTCTTCTATTAATTTCTTACTTCCTTTGTCTGCTTCTCTGCCACATCCATATTCTTTTACATTTTACTGTCTCACTCTTGTCACGTTGCCTCTTCCTTTTTCCACCTCCTGTGTCTTCTCTACCCCTCTCTTGCCTCTTTCACTTCTATTTCTTCTCTTCTGTCTCTCTCTTGTCCTGTTCTCAGAATTATTTCAAAGATGCCTGGAATATTTTCGACTGTGTGACAGTTCTGGGCAGCATTACTGACATTCTGGTCACCGAGCTTGGGGTAAGTAGCAGGATCTGATATGTGTGCGGACGTGTATGTTTGAGAGCTCTGTACTGAGGAGTCAAAACTGTAGCCACAGATATATGATATTGTATTTGCAATGTTTGTTTAGTGTATGTTTGTTGAGCAATTATGAATATTTGTTAGGTGAGCTTCAGCATGTGTCCATAGGCTTGCACATCTGTCACATAAGCTAAAAAACATACAGTAGACAAGACAAGGAGTTAGGGGAGAGCATGAGTTAGAGGCCACTGTTAAGTCTTGCATTGCTCAGTCATGCATGAACATCTCTTGAAAGTCTTATATAATTGTCCCAGTTGGTGGGATGAGGAGAGACCAGTGACTGTTAGCTAGCACTGAGCCACTAACAGCAAGGCAGAAAGCATGCTGATGCTCTGTAGCGAGCCAGCTTCTCCAAGCAACCTAATAGCCAATGAAATTATCAGGTTGCAGCTCAGGAGGCCAATAGCATTTGCATCAGTCATCTGTTAGTAACTACAGCTGGTGCTGTCTTGAAGGTCCATAGGACATCTGACAGTGAACAAACAATAAAAGCAACTGAACTAGAAAAGAAATATCTGAAAGATTATTGGTCCGTTATAGATCTAGTTTATTTTAAGTTTAAGTTTACAGTTTGACTCAGCTGGTTCTGGTGTTGTTTTTCCAAAATTAGGCCTCCAATATTGCTGCATGAGGTTGCGTTACATCACCTGAAAGCACTCTAAAGGGCAAATTGAAACACAAACTGAGAACCAATTAAAAAAAACGAAGGTTAATTTATTTGCCAGACTGAGGTGGCAAATGGCCATGAAACTGAAAAATTTGTGGGCTAGTCTTCATGTATGTGTGCGTATATCATGTTTATTTGTGTGAGTGCATATATCAGGGGGTAATGTCGCTCGAATTCTAATTTTCAAGGTGTTTTCAGACAGAACATAAGGTGATTTTTAGATGCACAATTGCATACAAAGTCAATGGAAAGATGTGAGCAGGTGCAATTTGACACAAATTTTCCCAGGACATTGGTTGTTTGAAGCTAATAGTCCGCAAAAATAATACAAGGCGAAGATTTGCACCACCTCCTGTCTGAACACACCTTAAGAGTTTCTTTAATGTACTGGCTGTGCACAGAATTACAGGTAGACCTGGTAGGAATGGAATACAAACTGCATTTAATCATGTATCAACCTCCTGGATAGCTTTGATGTTATTTAGCTATTTGCTATTCATACAGTATTTTCACAGTGTACTGTGACCTACACACTGTACCTACCAGTTCTGTCTGAGGAAGCAAAGGATACCAATGACTCAAGCATTACATTTATGCTGTTCACCAGCCAGATTATTATTAATCTTTCATTGACTGGTTGGTCTGTATATTGATATACAGTCATGTTTATTCATTTAGAATCTGTATAGTTTTCCAACTGTCTTGGTCCTTGGTATTCCTGCTCTATGGATGTACAAAATCTGCAGACAGAAACCTGCTGCTGTGTTAACTTGTTTCTGTAATGACTATTGATTTTTTTCTTGTTTTTATCTTTTTACATGCTTTCTTTAAATCGTCCACACACTTAACGACGATCTACTGTAATCTACTTCGCCCCGCCCCCCTTCTCCCCCCCAACACCTACTACTTCCTGTGATTCCGTCCAATCAAAATGCACTATGAATCCTCTGTGTCCACCCATGACAACTGGCTTGGTCAATCTCTCTGGTTGTTCTTCGAACCAACCAAAAATCCAAAAATTTGCTGCTATAAACCATATATCTGCAACATCCACATGTAGATGGTTTGTAATTTTTTGGAGATCTTATTTTACTGCATCTGTTTTAACTGCATCCCAGCCAATGTTGTGAAATGTGCATGTTTTGCTTGACCCCCACTACCCAGAACCCTCAACTTTAAGTGAGCTCTAAATTTGCAACATTTTAATTTGTTGCCAAGTTTACTAGCCTCTCTACCAGTCACTGTATCATTTTATATATTTTATTCAGTCATAAATCCTACCAATACTGTATATCCTTTACTAAGAACTAGTGTTCAGTTTGTAAAGGATTTGACTGTATAAACTGGAATAGATTGCTACATCTATCCGTTGAGATTAGCATTCATTGAATGCACAGACATACTCGCATACACATCCACACATATGACAGTGACTGGGAGAGTGTTTCCAGTAACAACGACAGAGTCCAAAGCTTTGCCCGTGGCAGAGAGAACAAATGATGCATGCTGCCCCTTGCATGTCTTTGGCAGGAACCCTTTATTTTCACAGCACACACACACACACACACACACACACACACACACACACACACACACACACATCAGTGTAATACATGCTGCATTGTAGGTGGAACCTGCATGTGCCTGCTGCCAGTCCCTTTTGAGTACTTCAAGTCTCAAACTGCAGTCTTGTGTTCTTTACTGTGGTAAATGGTTGAAGAACTTTGTATTATAGATTTTGTATAAATAATACTGTTTTTGTAAATAAAAGATGAATATGCTCCATTCAAATATAAACTGGCCCACAATGTTCCCTTTGAAATACTGTATGTAATCAGAGTGTTAAGGCTGAAAATAAATGAATCGTAAGAAATTCCCTTCAGATATAATGACCTTAGTTGTCCTTCAACCACTCTCTTGTTCTTATTTGCCTGTGACATCACAACAGCATGCCACATGACTTCGGCAGCCAGTCCTATTTGACTGTGCATAAGCTGCCATTAGCTGTGCTGCTTTGTCTTGTATTAGTGCACATCTGCATGCTGTGGACTTGCTTCATTTAAAATATTGTATATTTTGCCTTGAGAGAATTAGTGCATTTGGTTGTCTTTCCAAGAAAACGTCCTGACGTCCCTGCACTCTTAACTACTCACCACTCCTACCACAATTACTACTACGTAACCCAATTTGGATGAAACTAGTTAGATTTGGATGATTTCCTTCCCCCCCCCTGTGTTGTTTTGTTTGGTTTATGAAAAGCTTGTTGGAGCCTTGCCGTTTTTAGTTTGGTTTGCTTTGACTTGTTTGGCTCCTGGTTATTTCATTTGTATTGAGTTTGAATCTCCTTCAGTTTGGGTTTGACTGTTTTTCCTCTCATTTTTTAATGTTTTGGTTGTGTCAGGAAAATTGCTTGCACACTTTGCCCTAAAACTACTCTCCCTTTATTCCAACCCCAAATCCCTCTATCCTCCCTCTTTCACCCGTCTCCATTGTTTCTTTTCCTTTCCTACCTTCTCTCATTCTCTCTCTGGTCATGTTGTGGCGGTACTATAGAATAATTTCATCAACCTAAGTTTCCTGAGGCTGTTCAGGGCAGCTCGTCTCATCAAGCTGCTGAGGCAGGGAGAAACCATCCGCATCTTGCTTTGGACCTTCGTTCAGTCCTTCAAGGTTTACACCCAATTATACAACATATCACATACACACACACACAGACAGATATTAAGCACATTCACATGTGTAGATTATAGACACATTCAAGTGAATGGGAAGTTGTGTCCAAACTTTTGACTGGTACTGTATATACACATAAATAATGCCTAGGTGCTATCTCACATATGCACGCTGTGTTCACATGTATCAAACTTAATACCAAACAATTCATTTGTCTCTCCTCAGGCACTGCCTTATGTCTGCCTCCTCATTGCCATGCTGTTCTTCATCTATGCCATCATTGGGATGCAGGTGGGTGAGAGTCTCAACCTAAAAATTTCTACAATGCTTTTGGGATACATGAAATATATTTTACAGGATAATGATGATGAGCAGAAGGGCGAGATAGGGAAGGACAATGAGGATGGTGATAATGGTGTGGGGGGCGGGGGGGAATATTGTGAAAGTTGTGGCTGTGGTATGTGCGTGGAAAAGCTTTCATACTACTATTCAAAATCTTCAGCTCTGCTTTAGCGACTACAGTCTGGTTTAATAGTGTGATTGTGTTCACAGCTGTTTGGGAATATTGCTATCGAAGAAGACGGAGAGAGTGCCATCAACCAGCACAACAACTTCAGGACCTTCATACAAGCTCTCATGCTTCTTTTCAGGTGCTTGTGTGTGAAGATGTGTGTGTGCATAAATCCGTATATATGCAGTATTTATTCATTTTTGTGCAACTGCCATTTCCATGTAACCATCAGAAACAAACCTGTTATAGTTTTGGTAGACTTTATACTGGTCAAAGCCTTTATACATCATGGAATCCCTTGTGTGTGTTTGTAGGAGTGCAACAGGAGAGGCATGGCATGAGATCATGTTGTCGTGTCTGGGGGGTAAGGATTGCGACCCCCGGTCAGGGAATACAGAGCCTGAGTGTGGCAGCCAATTTGCCTACCTCTACTTTGTCTCCTTCATCTTCTTCTGTTCATTCTTGGTGAGCACATTTCTTGATCCTATACCATTTAAACGGCATAAAACATATAAAATATAGATTGTATTTTGCATACATGTGGGAACATGCCCATGCATCAGACAGGAGTGATTAAAAAGGGTATACAGTATAATCCTGCCTTACATTAATGTGTTTTATGAGAAGAAGAAAGCCATGTTCATGGCAGCGTAAGAAGTGATTCCAAATCCAGATGGTAGAGTCCCACTCTCACTTTTTTCTTTAGTCTATACAAAAACTGATCTGATATTCCCCTCTCACACTGTTCTGCAGCTCTGAGTTGCAGCTTGAGATAAAAATCAGAAACTAACAATGAACAGGACACTTGACATGTTTCTGGTGCTGTTCCATAAAAACTTATTAAAAAAAAAATTATTAAACTGATGATTTTGTAAAGTCAGTTGTGTAGCATGTGTAGCTGTTTAACTCTAATTGTGTGTGTGTGTGTGTGTGTGTGTGTTGATGTGTATGTATGTGTAGATGCTGAATCTGTTTGTAGCCGTCATCATGGACAACTTTGAATACCTGACTAGAGATTCTTCTATACTGGGACCTCACCACTTGGATGAGTATGTCAGGATATGGGCCGAGTATGATCCTGCCGCCTGGTGAGTGGTAACGTGTGTGCACTAGATGCACATGCACACATACACTTACACACACACGCAAAGAAACACAAAAGTAATTTTGACTTAGTCATATCCATAAACTTCTCATATTTTGGTGTTTGCTTTAGTAGTCCACGTAAAATCACATAGACACTACTTTAGACGTCACACTCAGACACATCAAATGCATTATTTTATGTTTCTTGTGCTTGTTTTAATATGCTTGTTCACACAGAGCAAGGCCCAAGCAATGAAAGCAGTAACTTCTCAACAATGCCGCAACTGTTTGTTTTTTATTTGTGTAAAACAACAGCAGAAGATATTTTAAATTGCGTAGAAAAGACAGAAAATAAACAAAACGTGAGTTTCGACATGTTATTACAACAGAATTTTCTAGCAAAACAGCTGCAAGAGGGTTGTAACGGACCTGAGCATAACCTCATCAGGCATCTGGTTATCTCACTCACACCGCACAACCCCTTCCTCGTCCTCTTCCTCCCCTTTTCTATAAAGTGTCCGAAAATATCCTCCTACCCCTTCCCAAACCTTCTCCCACTTCTGGAATCTGCATATCGCCAAAAACTTATTATGGCAAAGTCTACACTCTCAACAAAACCTCCCGTGTCTGACTCTGTAGTGTAAATGTCTACTGTAGACATGCCAAGTTTCATGGTATCTGTATTCCAGTGCTCATTTGTTGCCCTCATGCTGTCCTGTAGACTGCACATAGACTCCTTTTAAACAGGGAAATTGGGAAAGAATGACAAATGAAGAAGAAATGACAAAATTAATGGAAGGGTAATGATGAGTTTTACAGGAAAGATAACAGAGGGACAAAATTGACATTGGAAAATTGAAAGTTCATAGCGGATTATCAAAGGCTAAACCTCTGCTAGTATTCTATGGTATGTATGCCTTAGAAATCTATATATACATTTTAGAAATGTATAAAATGTTACTTACGTATTCAAAAATAGCCTCTTTTTTAACTCTTCTTTTAAAAAAATTATGTAAATTGAGAGAAAATTGCTTGAAACTAACATGTTTTTCAACCACTACCTTACTGACTGTCAGATGGACACCACTGCACTGGATACACAGACACATGGCTGACATTGAACACATATTTAAGAGGGAGGGGATCTGCACACCACAAGCAGCTATTAAGCAGTTAGCTGTTTACCAAGCACATGCTTTTCTACTCAGTTAGCAATTCCTTAATTACATCGTGCACACATCAGTGTTGAACTGAAGGAAGAGAAAGAAAAAACAACAGAATAAGACAGACTTTGGAAAAGTGAAACTGTATTGGCAGTGCTAAGGACCACATTTAATAATGTGTGGCATGCAGTAAAGTGTTGTGTTTACTATTTGTGTGTGTGTGTGTGTGTGTGTGTGTGTGTGTGTGTGTGTGTGTGTGTGTGTGTGTGTGTGTGTGTGTGTGTGTGTGTGAGCGCGTTTGGGTGTAGAGTTTGCATATATGCATTCTGGTGTAGATGTGTCTAAAGAGTCTGTTATTTACTGTAAACATATTGTAAAGTATTTTCAGATATTGTGTACTTGTCAATCTTGTGCTCTTCCTCCCAATGTTCTCTCTTTCTGGATGTGTATGTATGTGTGTGTGTGTGTGTGTGTGTGTTTTCCTGTGTGTAAGTGTGTTTCTTAACCCCCATGTATTCTTCTTGCAGCGGGCGCATTCATTATAAGGACATGTACAGTTTATTACGAGTTATCGACCCGCCTCTCGGCTTAGGCAAGAAATGCCCCCATAGGGTGGCCTGCAAGGTTTGACTTCCATTCAAACAAAACCTCTCAACCACACTTGCTAGCCACAGCATCCAGGAATGGAGTGAATGCCGCTTTATTATTATTTTTTTTTCTTTTTCATTTCTTTTACAACTTCTTTTCCACCATTATCGACTTGCATTCTGAAATGCTGAGAGAATGTGCGGGACAATGCAGACACCCAGAGAAGCATGTGAAATGCACTAAGTGAAATGAAAAAAAAAAAAAAATCCACATTAAGACATTTTATCACATTGTAAAATAAATCATTATTATTATTTTTTTTTAATGAATATTGTTTTTTCTTTTTTTTTTCTTTTTTTCTTTTGCTTGCTGTGGAGCCATGGCTATAATGTAGCAAGCTACGGTTGCCCACTGTAGTGTTGCATTGTTCTTGGTTTTTGGGGGTTGGGGGAAAGACAGAAACTGCATTGACACCCCTTCCTCTTCCTCCCCTCTCTCCCCATCCGAGCAGGAGCAGCTTGGTGCCTGCTGTCAAGCTCTGCCCTGCTCTTCTGTGCAAACACACTCACACACACACACACACATACAGTATATATATATATATATAACTTTGTCCTGCTTGTGCAGAATTGTCCTCTGATGCTTAAAGAGATCATTTACTTCTCAAATTCCTCCTCTTGTCTCCCTAAGCTCTGTCATTTACCCCCTCTCTTTTTTGACATGACAAACTGTAAGAGAGTACTGTAGCTCATAGAGAAGCCACACGGTCACAATCTCTCTCCAGGTCAGCCCAATAACCTTGTCTTTCTGTTGTTTTGTTCTTTTACTTTGTTTTGGTCTTTTTTCTCTCTTTCTCCCCTTTTCTCTCTTTCTGACACTGATTCTCTTCTTTCTTTTCAACTCTATTCTCTAATCAACCGTCACCCCTCCTACTCCCTCTAAATCTCTCTCAATATCTCTATCTCTCCCTTTTTTTGTGCTTTGTTAACGGGGTGGTGGCACTGGCTGATGATGCAGTGGCAGGATCAGTTGCAGGGAAATGTATGACATGCTGAGGCACATGTGTCCTCCACTAGGCCTCGGGAAGAGGTGTCCAGCACGGGTGGCCTACAAGGTCAGAAAGGACCCCACCTTCACCCAAGTCTCCTACGGGTGTCGGGGGGGTGGGTGGTGTGGGAGGGGGGGTCCAGGAGGGAGGGGCCAGGGATTTAAGCGCTCAACGTGGTGTAACCTTTAGTGTTGTTGTTTCTTTGGTTCTGTTTTCTTTTTCTGTTTCCTTTCGTGGAAAGTGGGGGTGGGCTGGTCGGTGTTGTGGCGTTGTGTGGTGGTGTGGGATTTGCGGGTGGAGGTAGCAAGACAATTAGGGTGAAGGGTTAGACAGGGGTGTGTATCCACAGGAGGGAACGAATAGAGGGACCTTCTCAGCTCGTTTGCACCGTGTATGATGAACACACAAGCTCACTTCCACAAACATGCCAAAGCCATGTACATTATAATCAATAGTGTCATATTATTCTGCAAATAAATACATGTAAATATGAAAGCATTTTTTTAAATGTCTAAGTACAAAAAACCCCCAAACAATTAATTAGACAAACATTTCACACATGTAGACGCTGCTCAACACACATACTCAAAGATGCATGCGTTTGCAGCAGGGCTTGGAAGGTCCGCTAGACTTACGTCCTCTGACTCGTTCCGTCCTGTGGATGGGGCAGACACATGCACACACACATACACACACAAAGAATTAGGTCATATCACCCTACACATAGAGAGTCTCTGTTATTTCTCATGGTAGAGAGAGCAGAAGGGCTTGTGTCAGTGATGTGTTTTCCTCAGAGAGCCTTTGGTTGCCATACAGAAGCAGTTCTTTATCTGTCACCCTTCATGTAGCAGCTCCAAGCCCCCAAGCAGCCTTTTCTATCTGCAAGTCCAATCTTCTCTTTGTCCTTTGGTTCTGTCGTCAATGCAGTTCTATTCTGTTTCCAGCCCCCCCTTCATCTCTGCATAATGCTCCCCTCCCCACACATAAACACTCCCTCACCTGCCTTCTGCATGGCCGATAACCACCACCACCACCACCACCACTCCTGTCTTTCATATTAATAGCACGGACACACAATTTTGTTATCAGAATAGAAATATACAGAATGATAACAACAAATTTTCCTTCATATTACCACATGTTCCCGTAACACCTCCTATGATAAACATGTCTCATGGCACATCATTGACAGATCACTGTGAGCCTCATGGGGCAGCCGGCCAAACAGCCTGTAGGCACAGGAGATCACTCCATCGCTAGCCATTGCTTTATCCAACTCCCCTCTCCTTCTCCAGAAGACTTGGGGCAAATAGTACTGATGTTTTACTGTGCTAACACATCTATAATTCATAAGAGAGCAATTTATAATGTGTCAAAGAAGTTGTCAGTTCATATGCTACTTTGCTTTTGCAGTGTAAGGCTATTGTCCTATATGGGAAACTCCATCCATGATCTCCACCTGCTTCGGATAGTAAAAAAAACAAAGATTGACTATTTGACCCAGGTTTTTTTCACCTCCAGCTCTGTGTATTTCTCAATGAATCATGTCCTATTTTATAACCCCACTATCCATCCTGTCTTTAGATACTCTATTTCTATCCTCATCTTTTTGGTTTTACCCTCAAACATTTTTTCCTAAAAGCCTCCTCCCTGAACTAAAAATTAAACCCTCAATCCCCCTGCTCAACAACCTAACATGCTTTTCATGCATGGTTTTGGCAAAGCTTACATAACATCTTAATCTACCCCTTAAAAATGATTACTGGAACGATATTCCAGAAAGCCACCATCTCTACATTTATTCCTTACCTCCCCTACCGGTTTCCCTGAGCACCTTGCCAATGAGAGAAATCCAAACCCTTACCTTTGACTTTCCAACCAGTCCACAGAACAATGACCCATCTAGCTCCACTGCTTTTAACCTTTGATCTTCTCTGTCCTGACAAGAGACAGTTGAGCCTTCAGGCAGGACCGCTTTCTCACAGACACAGCCAACTAAGTGCGGTGATGTTTCTTTTTTTCTTTGCATTGTTTTGTCTTTTGTTTGTCTATTTTTGGTCACTTTTTCTATTTACATGCTCCAGCTCCTGACCTATTAATTTTTCGTTCTCTATCATCTCTTTCCCTTAAGCTTCCCCCTTTCAACTCTTATTATATCTATTTTCTGGCAAAATAAATATTTTTTTCACCTCATATTTTCTACATACACCTGGACTAAGTTCACCTGAACAATCATTACACATCTTTGCGCCAAAAAAACACATCCATGGTGGCCATGTTGTTGTTTTCTTATTTTTTTTCTTTTTCCACAGAATGCTGCTCTCTCACCTATTAACCCTCTAAGTCTGTACCCATTTTTCACACATTAGACATCAGATTTTAAGCCATTGAGCTACTTGCTCTATCTTTTCAGCCTAGCCCTATTGTCTACAAATTTTCTTATTCCCTCCAATAACAGCCACGTTACAACAATTCACAAACTCATTTTAATGTCGTCAACAGAGGATGCTTTCTGTGTACGGCTGTGCAGCTGCTTGTCCTGTGAGGCATATTGCGTGTGCATCGCATGTCGCATGGGGATGGGATGTGCAAGAAAGGTTTGGGGGAATTCAGAATTAAGTTAACAAAAAAAAAAAGTTTTGATGGATGGATTAAAGGGGTGTGGGGGGAGGCATGATATGCTGCATGTCTGGGTTGTCGTCGTCTTCTGTCACCAAACACACACAAACGTCACTCTGTCATCTGTGAGTTGGTGTTTTTATTTTAAACCAACAAGACCTATAAAGGATCAAACCAATAAATGAAAACCAAAGTGTTCCCCTTCCTTGAAGCAGTCCCTCAGTTTTTGGTTTATTGGTTTATCATCTGGTCTCTGTTGTTTTTTTACTGTGAACCTCCAATCCCCTAAGAGGAGCTCTGGATAGTAGTAGCTGCTGCTCAGCCTGTCCTCCTGTTCCTTCATTGGAGGCTCAGGATTGCCAGTTTAACCAACCTGTGAGGTCTTTTGGATGTCGAAAAACATAAATATAACATAAATCATAAAACCCTAACACAACAGTTATGAAACAAGTGAATATGTGAGTCGAAGGACAAATCTGAAAAAGTGTGAGCATTAATCACCTCGGCACTCACAGGTTCTCTCATACCACACGACAGATTCAAATCTGTGAATCCCTACATGTCACTGCTGCACTGAAAATCAAGGGTGCCCAATTTGACACTGAAGCTGAGTCCAAGCCATTTGTTACAGGGAGACAGAGAGAGTCAGAGCCTGCTACAGATGCTATGCACAGCTCTTTTACCCCAACCCCACCCTTCACCCTGATCCCCCTCCCTTTCCTGCCCTTCCCCCTTGTCACCTGGAGGTTCTACGTACATTTCAGCCTTGCTTGCTTCCTGATTTTCTCACTACTCACCCTGATTGGCTCTCCCACAGAGACTGCTCCGTATGGATCTGCCTGTGGCTGATGATAACACAGTCCACTTCAACTCCACTCTCATGGCCTTGATCCGCACAGCGCTGGATATCAAGATCGCCAAGGGTACGGAAGGTTTGGAATCCCTCTTACCTTCTTTGGTCCAATTTTCACATGCTTTCCTCTGCTCTTTTTATTCCCTCGTAGTGCAGCGCTATCCGCTATTTCTGTCCCGTGAACCCAGAAACCTTCGGTCCTTCCTGATGCTTCTCCTTCTGTAGCTTAAGTACAGTGTACTTTCTATGCCAGTAGATGCTGTGTGTAGCGTGTTGCTAATTTATGTGTGAGGCAAAAGTTTTAGATGATGTGGAATCGAGATTCTGTCACTTCAGCTTAAAAAACTGGATTGCATGTGTACAGTTTAAACTGCTTAAATGTTCAGAGCTGAATGCTTTATAATATTATTACCTTAGTAACTAATTAAAACATGTTTTTTCTGTCTGTTTTCATGTTTGTATGTCCTCTCTTATACCTTTTTGTATCATATGAATGGGTATGAATGTGCATGTGTATTTGTATGAGTCAACTTTTTTTTGTGAATTTCTGTGTGTGCATGCTCATGTCCATATGTGTATGAATGAATATGTGTCCATGTACGCATGTATGCATTTGTCGAATCTGCGTAGGTGGTATTGACAAGCACCAGATGGACGCAGAGCTGAGGAAAGAGATGATGGCGATCTGGCCCAATCTCTCCCAGAAGACCCTGGATTTGCTGGTTACGCCGCACAAGTGTAAGTTGCAGAGTGTGGGTACAGGCGCAGCAATGTGGCTTGGATGCAGCCACCCTGTGCCACCCAGTGCTCCAACGTTGTTTCTCTTCACGTCACCTGAGGACCGCTTCTTTCAGCCAGTCTCTCTCTCTGCTGCACCCTCTGATACAGCTGGCACATCACCCCTACACATCCACACCCACATTACTCTACATCCATGAAGAGATAACTATGTGAACATGAAGAAACACACACAGGCTGCACACACAATACCCTATTGCTTATTTCAGATGCAGAAATCACACACACCAGAATAGACCACCACCAGTCCCAGACTCCAACACTTCTCCACCCGTTTGTGCCTGAGATCAGTGGGTGCCTCACTATAGATCAACTCTCTATAGACGTCTTTTCACTCCAGGGGCAGTCAGCTCTGTACACAAGATGGCTGGCTGTGCTTGAAAGAAAATATTGTATATCTCCCACCATAGTATTAATAACACTGAGAACAATATGCACAGGTGCCAAAGCACTACTTGCATAACAGCGGTTGCTTTCGTTTGTGTAATGCATGAGATTTATTATCAAAATAGCCAGGAGCGAAGAAATAGATGATGTATTTAGCATCACATTTGGAACCAAGTCCAAAGAAGTCAGTGTCAGTTTCAACTGGATATCACAGTTGTATTTTATTTATTTTGGTTTATTTTTTTAATGGCTTGTTCAGTTAAAATTGGGTTAATTCTTGCGATCACATGATTGCAAATTCCTGGGGGGACTGCATATTGTTTCGTCACAATGAATGCTTTGATTATAAGATTTTACCTGTGATAAATGTCAGTGCTATAGAAAGTAAAACAAAATTAAGATACTGTTAAAAAAAATCAATCTGTTTGTGAAAAGACTATTTGCTCAATGTTCATGAGTGTTTGAGTTGTGTTTGAGAGTTCAAGTACTGTTTGTGTGCATGCCTCACCCCTTTCTACCATTCCTCGCGCTCAGGGTCCATACCAAAGGGTCTAATCTTGCAGGGTAACTTGTCATTCTCTCAGCAGCTACAGACCTGACAGTTGGGAAAATCTACGCTGCCATGATGATCATGGAGTACTACCGCCAGAGCAAGATCAAACGCTCGCAGGCTCTCCGGGATGAGCAGGTAATGCTGTCTCTAGGAGAACAAGACGATGCTCTACCTGCATCTGACCTGTAGAGTTAAAGGCAGACTGACGAACTGAAATCGAGGCTGCAAGGCTGTGGACCCGTTTCATACAAGCCTTGGCTGTGACAACCTCTGTCTAGATCAAGGGTTCAAATAACCTATGGAGGAGTCCTTATTCAATCACCTACAAGGGTATACAGGGGTTATAACAGTCAAATGGAATCCAATCCAATAACCCTGCATCATTCACTACCTTTGTGAAGCTTGTAATATTTTCTTTTTGTTGAGACTTCAAGGAGCCATTCAAGTCTGTGATCATTTGTAGACTATAATGTAGTCTTATTGTATTGAATTTCATTTTATTATATGGTATACCTAATATTTTCCCTACAATATACACCACTTTTGTATATTAATGGCCACCTCTCATGAAATGCTCCCTCACTAACAGCAATAACAGTGCTGCCATCTGCTGGGCAATGCTTGCTACTTCTTGCTTCTTTTTAGCAATGGCATTATACAGAAAAAAATGCAAACATTATTCATGAGGCAAATTATTTTAGTTTTCACTAAATTTAAAGTACTAAAGGTAGATGGTTGATTCCAACATGATTAATATTTTTGTTGGAGAGTGCAGGGTTTGGTTTTAAGCAGACTGAAGTATTGTCACAATCCCTAAAGTACCCATACCTTAACATCACGGGAACCTTCATAATGGCTTCTTTTGCTGTGCTTGATTCTGTCTTGGGAGTCGACCGTTCTCTGCTTGTAAAGATACTGTACCTCCTCACTCCCCATGCTTGTAACCTTGGACTGTTAGCATTACATTATGATAGCACTGCACCCAACCCTTCACTTAGCACACTGTCCCTTATCAAAGGACAGAAAACCTGTCAGTCACCTGTCACACTAATATCACTGTATTTCATCTTATTTGTGATGGAAGTGATGGATATCATACGATGATATCTTAATAGAAATTACGTTTAATGTCCCTAAACAGGTTTATGCAGCCATCAACCTGTGCTTGAACCAAAAACATTTGCATGAGAGCTGCATGCTTCTGAGGACACACATCAATCTGATTTTTCATTGCACGCAGTTAGATTTTCACAATGTCTCTGAAATGACAGCAAAACTCCTTCACCCTCTTTCTGCAATCTCATGCCCTTTTTTTCCCTTCCCCTTCCTCCCCAATCCTCTGGCCACACACTGTGCTCCACACTCAACCCATTTTTTTTCACTTGCTTCGTCCCTTCTCTCCTTCACTACATACATAATCTCCACAGTCTCCTCCCCCCACTCCACCTGCCACACTGTAGGTTGCTACCTGTCTTACTTGGGCAGCAGGACTTTGCTACCATATGGTATGGATAGACCCAGTGAGAGACCTCTGCAGGGTTTCTTGATCCAAAAATGTCATTAGTAACAGCACACAACAGTCTGAAAGTGATAAGTGTGTTTTACATGTCGCACACAGCTCTGCATGGATCAGTTGTATTCAGTGTTTTCAACACATAGATAGGAGGTTTACCACACTTTAGGTTTGAATGAAGGTAGGAAGGAAAATAGAAAGAATTGTTTTAAAATCACAAAACTCAAAAAGTGGATGATTTGAATGTGAAAGCTGAGATAACATGCTCTGAAGTTTTTTTAATGGTGTTAATTAGATAGTACTGTTGCAACTTCTGAAGTGGATGACTAACAAATGAAAGACTGTGAATGTAGCATTTCCTATTCAACTTGTCCCATCATGCAATTCACTTGCTATATGTTCCCCTCCACAGGATTGTTGCAGTGTTTATCTGCCATGATGTCCTGCATCCCCCCTTTGAACGAGGCCCCTCTTGTATTGCTCCCTGCTTATCAATTGTTATTCTACTTCCACTGCTGTGGACCCATGTTATGTTTGCTTCTATCTCCTATCAACATTACAATTATCATTGATCATTTCATTTGACCCATTCCTGAGCTCCAAACTCAGTGTGTGACTGTATAAAGCTTTCCCTTTCCCGGACTTGGACGCCTTACAGGCAACACAGTTGCTGGGTCCCAGAATGCACTCTTGAGTCCACCCATCTCTGGGCATCATTTGCTCAAGAGTGCCTTCTCCCATCTGTTCCTCTTATATTACTTCTCCCCTCATTTGCCTCGCCTCGCTTCAGCCGACTGCCCCCTTTCTGCATCCCCTCTGCTCCTGCTCTGCCCCTTTTCCCCCATTTCCCTGTCAGTCTGCCTGATAGCTGGCGACGGCCATGTTGTATATCTCACACAGAATCGAACGCCATTACTGTTTCAGCGCGTGGAGCCACCTTCCCCCACCCAGGATGGGGGTCCGGGACTTAACAACGCCCTACCTCCACCTGAGACAACTGAGACTGTCAACAGCCTGTGAGTTGGACTCTTAGCATGTTTCACTCTACAGGAGATGGTTTGTTGAAAGCAGACCAGAGAACTAAGATGTGTCTGTGACTGTGTGTGTGTGTGCGCACATGCGCGTGTATGTCTGTCTGTCTCTCTGTCTGTGTATGTGTGTTGGTGATAGGCCGGTGGAAGGGGGGGTCCCGGAGAGCCAATCATGGGTGACAGCTCGTGCTCAGGCGATGTCCCAGAAGGTCGGCAGCTGGAGCCCTGAGGGACACGCTGAGGATGGCTTGGGAAGCATGACCAACTCTCAGGTAGAAAGCTCATATACACACACACAGCAAGGATTACACACATACACACACACACACCTGTCAGCACACACACACACAAAACAGATAAAACACATCCATGTCATACACAAGTTTGTGTTAAGTATTCAAACACTCGATACATTCAGCATTTGTTTTTACTTTCATGTCATTGCTTCCAAATGAACTCCCAAAGAACCATTGAGGACAATGATGTTATAATAGACTATGGTCTTTTTGCAGATACAGATATAGGCAATCCATTTCCATGGAAACCATTATCCTGCTTATTCAGAACTCCAGTGTGTTATATGAATAGACAGATAGATAAAGACCTCAGGTTTGTGTTACACTTCATTATAACTGACATTAAAGTAGACATTAAGGTGGATTTCAGCAATCTGCTGTTGATCAGGGCATTGACTTGCTTCTTGTTTCATGTTTTTACATAATGCATGAATAAACAGCATTCTTCCTAAATACGGCATGTATTATATAATCTGAAGCTTCTCTGCAGTTAAAGAGCTATTCATACTCAAAACATATGGACTGGGCAGCCCTTCTTCATATGAATAAGATGAAAATCAAATCAAGTGAGTGAAATTGCTTTCTGTCCTCCATGTTTATCACCTTGGCACAAAATAGAGAAGTTCAGAGCTCATACTGTCCCATCCTTACTGCCTTGTTCCCTTAATAACTTCTACTCAGTAGGTCATTTTCATTTCCTGGGATCTTTCTTACCTTGATTCTTCAGTTAGCATCGACAGCATCATTAAACTTTCTTTGATTTCATCTCTCAAACTTGTGTTTTCACACAATTTTATATCTTACAGAATTTTTCCTTCACTGTACATTTCCACATTTCATTCGGAGTCTATCTTGCCCCTGTCTTCAGTTCAGAGTGATCCACGTCTCTGTCGTCATGTTAAACCTCTCTGCTTGTTGACCTCCTGGAGGGCCTGACAGGTCTCTGTATCAGTCAGCCCTATAACATAGCCACTTCTCCATATCAATCAACAGAGGTCTGGAGAAGTTTAAACCCAGTAGTCGGATAGAAGAGAGTGGCTGTCGGCTTCATTCAAACTAGTTTGAATGATAACCCACAGTTGAGGCAAATCAAATCATAAAGCACAAAACAACAACCAGTGATATTAGACAACAAATGGCTTTACATTGAAAATGTAACACCCAACAGCAAGCACATGCTACTTATTGACTCAATCTTGAGTGGTGAGCATTTTTCCAGCATTACATAATTCAACATTTATTGAAATTCCTCATGTACTTTTATCTGTATCTATAGTCTTGCGATCCCAGGTGGTGGGGATTTTTTTCACTCTGCCCTAGGCTGACAGTATACTCCAAACAAAATAGATATGACCAAACAACATGTTGGATTTAGATTTGATATCTTCGTAAATGCTGTATGTGCAAACTAGCCAGCAAAAGTATGACAGCAGCCTTTGCAAAGGTGAGTACACTCACCTTCGTATCCACTTAAGTTCCAAACCCTCAGTTTACTATTTTTCCATCCATCGCACAATTCTAAACTAAAACAAGAACCAAACAAAAAAGGCAATGTCCGACACCATACACACACTCACCAAATTCTCCAACTGACTACTTTTTCCTCTCTGAGACCCTTGGTTCTCTGCTTTCTTTGGATAACAAACTTTACTACCTATACCCCTACTCCCTATTCGTTTTCATGGCAGCCAGTCACACCATCTCCTGCTCTCCTGCTCTGTTTGCAGACGGTAGAGATGAGAGAGATGGGGCAGGATGGTTACTCGGATACTGAGCACTTTCCACCAATGGAAGGCCACGGCAGGGCCGCTTCCATGCCCCGCCTCCCAGGCGACAACCAAGTGAGCAGCATTCTCACCTTTCCACTCTCTTTCTATTTCCCCCATTTTCTCTGTTCCTCGTCTCCTTTCGTTGGAATTGATCACACAGGTCTGACTCGTTGCTTAATGATTCGTTGCTGTGGGTACTTTAATCCATGGTGGAGAAAGTTTGGCACAGGGTCTAAAGGGATTTCTACTAAATTAGGACCATAATTGAAAAAATGCATACTGCCTCTGGTATGATACTGGGCAAAGTATTAAACAAAGATATGAGTTCATTTTTTTTAGCCAAAGATCAACCAGACATGACAACATTTCTGTCTAAAACATGGAAATGTTTTGCTGAAATGTTGACTTCCAAACTTGAATTCAAAAGGACCATAGCAAAGCAAAGTCAGACCTTTTGTTACTTTTCTCCTCTTCTCCTGTGGTCCTCTTCTCTTCCTCTCATCCCTTCACTTGCATGAAGGTTTTTAACCGTGATTGTCCTGTCTCCATTTGACACACTCATCCATTTTTGTATTGTTTCATACCCTGGTGAGTGCTCTGGTTGTCATATGCACACAACACATTTATAAATACAAATGTGTGCACACACACACATATACATACACTTTACACACTTCTTTGCCCCCCATTATTTCCTTTTCTTTTGTCAAGACCCTGATTTATTTATCTTTTTGTTGTTGTGGATGTACTAAACTTTTTCTCTTCCTTCCTATCAAAGGTTTTGCCTGTGTTGAACTCTTTTTGAGTTTTTGGGGACTTGTTTCTTGTTTCTTTTTTTTTTTTTTTTCAACCAGGACTGGAACCAGCATGACATGTCGCGTTATAGATGTGTGTATGTGTGTGGGTGTGTGCAGTTCTTCTGTGCTGTCACTGTTCTCCGTGTCTTTAAACTCACACTGCTGCTGTCAGACTGTTGTCTGTCGTTTGATTGTAATTGTGTGTGTGTGTGTGTGTGTGTGTGTGTGTGTGTGTGTTATTATGCATATCCATTTGTGTGGTTATTTTGCTGATTGTCATCATTGCTGACCGTGGTGTCGTTGATTGAGCATTTTCACGGTGACCTTGTCTATATAACACTGTTTTGGTGCCACCCACCCTCCAATGTCTGTGGTAAGTGTTTCTCTTCCACCTTCACTGCTGCTTCGGTGTCTAATCAGACTCTCTTTCTCTGTCCCTCCTTCTCTTTCTGTCTCTCTCTTTCCTCTCTCCATCGTGACACTCCATCTCTTTTTGGGTTCAACCTCCAACTAACACTCTTTGGTTTTTACTTGTATTCCTCTTTACCCTTTTTCTCTTCCATTGTGTATCAATCCATCCCTTCTTCCCTTACTTCTCTCCCTCTCCCCTCCCTCTCCCTCTCTTCCTGGTTCTGTGTGAATGTTTCATGTGTGACCACACCTTTGGTGTATTTGTGGCTCTGTGTGTGTGTGTGTCTTCTCTGTGCTCATACAGCAGCGGAGGAAAGGGAAGCAACGTGGCAGTAACCTCAGTGTATGTACCCTGTCTTCCCTGTCTCATCTTTCTCTCTCTATCTCTCTTTTCTGTCCCTTTCATTCTCACACACTCTTGAAACTTCTTTTTTCCCTCATTTGTCATGTCCTCATGATGTGCCTTTATCATTTTTTTTAGGGCAGGGGTTTCTTTAAAGTTTATAAATTTAACCTTTTTTGGCATGATCTAATCTGATGCCAGCTCAGCTTCCAAACTCTCTCAATCTCTCTATCATGCAGTTAACATACTGGGTTTGGAATTGCGCTGAACTTTGCACGTCGCCTCTCCTCATCAACTGTCATGCCACTGTCTCGTGGCCTCTGTGTCTTCTCTCTCTCTCTCTCTCTCTCTCTCTCTCTCTCTCTCTCTCTTAGCTGCTGCTGCAAGTGCTTTTTTGTTCTATGTCCCCATGCCTGTGTGCTTGTGTATAACGATGTTGTCAGTGTTTCCCCTTCTGTGTCAAAGTCTCCATTCACACCTGCCCACCTGCATGCAAGAAATATGTTGAAATGTGTTTAAGTGGGCGTGTGTGTATGTGAGTATGTGTGTGAGTAATGAAGAGAGACAGAAAGAGGAATGTTGTTGCTAAATGTGCGTGTGAATGGATACGTTATTGGGATTCTCAGTGCTACTCCTATGAGGCCAGATAATCTTGTGTTTTATATACGAAACTGTCAATCAATTTATCTAATAAACAATAGAGAAACTGGCCAGCTCACCTGCCCTAAGGATCTAGCACTGATGTACCCTGATATGGTTTACATGCCCAGGTCAGCAACTTGTGGCACCATAGGCTCTGCCCTGCTGTCCCGAGGAAGCTCTCATGTGGGTAGAGGACGCAGGACAACCCCTATGTGCCTGCATGGCTGGAGGAAAGCACGCTGAGGGGAGCAGGAATAGAGGAGTTTTGTGCAGCCTGGAATGTGCCACGTTCAGGGGTTTATGGTTGATGAGGGTGGAGAAGTGTTGCAAGTCCTACTGACCCTTCTATCCCTTCTTTTTTTCTTTTACAAAGCAAGTAACAGAAGCATGGAAGGCATGGCCATTTGCCATCATCTCCTTTTATTTATTTTTATTTTTGATTCCTCTGTATCAGGGGTCGGCAATTACTGTAGTTTCAGCCATGAGCTGGTGTTTCTTAACACTGTTCATTGGGGGACCAACACAGTTTTACAGGTGAAGTGGAGACACATGTCTAACTGTGTGCATTCAATACTACTTTTAAATTTATCTGGATACAAAGACGATTTATTACACTGTTTGGCTGGTATTTCAGTGCACTCATGGTTAGACCTACAGCTACTGAAATATATGCATTTAAAGTTCTGATAGATGTGATCTCACCCTTGTTTGCCAATTCCTGGTCATCATCAAAATGGCTGCTGTCAGTAAAGACTTTTTTGGTTTATTACTGCACAATGAAACGTGTTTGAATTAAAGAGGTAAGATAGTTTCATTTAAGTAGTGGTTTTATTAGACTTCTGTCATATATTGGGTGAGTTTATTTGATTTCAGCACCAGGAGCTGTCCACATTATAAACTGTTGCAGAATGAGTCCCAGAAGTGGTTTGCTACTGCCACATGGATGATTTCGAATATTGGATGGGAAATTAAGATAATGCTGACTTCTGTTTATACATGGCTTAAATTTATATTGTTCCATGTATCTACAATGGATTTATGAAAAATACTGCAGAAAAGATACCTTTTTGTAATTGTGATGGAGGGACAAATTTGGCCCACTGTCTGCTTTTTGCCGACCCCTGCCCAATAAGCTGTCCTCAGTATCTGTATTTTTGAAGTAGCATGATTGGAACATTATTACTAATGCGTATGTGTAGGGATTGGATGCGGGTGGGGGGCTTGCATAGAGTTCAAGAAACATAACCCATTCAAACACCTGCACACATATACACAAACACACAGTGTCTCTTACCTCATAGCCTGCAGAAAACACCAACTCGACAGTCAAAGAAAACACCTCTCCCTGCATCTCTCTCTCCCTCTCTCTCCCCTTCTTCCTGGTGGTCTCTTTCTCTCTCTCTCAGACCATCAATGACAGCAGTCCCATGAAGCGCTCTGCCTCGTCACTGGGCCACAGCAGGTCTGGGCGTGGCCACAGAGACAAAGGAGGGCCAGATGATTACAACATGGAGCGTGTAATACCTGAGGAGGGTCGAGCTTCCAGACACGGACACCGGCGAAAAGATCGGAGTCATCGGGCCTCTGAGAGGTCCCTCTGTCGCTACACGGAGGCTGACACAGGTTGGAAAGGCCACACACCAACACCCATATACTATAGAAAGCAATAACATGATACTTTTGGAGGTTGATAGATTCAAGGCTTCACCTGTAACCTAAAGGGTTACAAGTTACTGTAGATCTCTTGAACTCTCAAAAATGAATTGATAATTAAGCACGAAGACTGAACAAAAATATGTAAAGGCTAACTTTGTTTTGTCTACGCATTATTTTGATGATAAATAGTGGTAAAAGTGTGATCCAATAATAAGTCTAAACTCCACTATCAGGCCTGGGCACAGACCTGAGCACAACCACCCAGTCAGGCGACCTGACGTCCAAGGACAAGGATCGTGACAGAGATCGCGGCCGGTCCAAAGACCGCAAGCACCACCACCATCATCACCACCACCACGGCTCTGTGGACAAAGAGCGCTATGTAGCAGAGCGAGGGGGCGAGTATGGACACAGGCACTCCCGCGAAAGAGAGCATGAGCGGGAGAGGGAGAGAGAAAGAGACCGGCGCTGGTCGCGCTCACCCAGCGAGGGTCGTGACTGCATGACACACAGACAGGTGGGCTTCTGGGTACTTAGATTGGTAATCGTGTTTCTTCCTAATAAAACAGGCAGTGATGTAAACACATTTTCAGTGTTATGTTGAAAAATATAACCCATGGGCCTTTAGTTTGATGGGGGTAAACAGGTGTAATTTGCTAATAATGCCCTTGCTCTCTTTTCTGGCAGCAACGAAACACCTAACTTTATTGTGGCGTTGAGTTTGCCATCACTGATCTGGTTTTCTTGTGAATAATACTCCACTATTTGATGTCAACTAGAGGCCAAGATGTGTTGTTGTGCTTAAAAACACAGTGTTCTCTTTAAAAAGACTAATCTTTCAAACAGTATGTATCCAGTATGTACATGTGTGTGTGTATGTATATATGTGTGTGTGTGTGTGTGTGTGTGTGTGTGTAGATGGACACAAACATGCAAATACAAGTAAATGTTTGTTAAATGAAGTCACTGTTATCAAATCACTGTTCCAACAACCCAACAAATATGCATAAGAATGTATATTTGTGTACCTGACTGCTGTCCCTATCTCCCCTGCCTAAATGTTTTTAGACTACTGATGTTCTCTCATGTCCTCACTACCTTTCCTTTTATGACATTGACTATGTTTACATGCACAAAATATCCTGGTTTTTGCCCTTATTCCAAAAAATATATTCCTGAATGAATATTCCACTAATATTCCCGTTTACATGCAGAGGGTTTTCAGGGTTTCCCTCTGCTCCAGTGGGAACAGGAATCACAAGATCTCCACAGGCAGTGAAGTAAACCAGCGAGGTGAAAAACATTAGTGAGCTGCTGTCTGGTATTTATAAGTGATATTGATAAAACTGAATTTATACTTACAGGCACATACAGTACCTAGGTTGTCCCATGATGTTTACTACACTGCTGAGTGTTTTTGTTGCATCACACCAAGTCATCACCGTCAGTGACGACAAGGATAATAACCAATCCCCTCCGTCCATGTCAAGGAGAAGGCGTGCTCTGCTTTTTCAGCCCACCCTGAATAGCTCTCTACTCTCTTCTCATTCCTCTCCTCTGTCTGCCTTCCTGCTCCAGTATATGTCATTTTGCCTGCGCAGGGGTAAACGGGCAAGAGGGCCGTGCGTCGCAAACCGCATTAAAAACCCCCATTGAGATGCATATTCTGAATGTGCTGTATAAATGTCCAAAGAATGCTTCTAAAACCAGAATCATACCGGTATATCCCACATCTTAATTGGAAAATACTACATTCGGAATAAGGTCTAATTCAGAATATCCAAACGGAATATACTGTTTACATGACCCATATCAAATTCAGATTATTGTCATATTTGGAATAGTGGAATATTAGTGTGCATGTAAACATACCCAATGTTTCCAAACACATCCCCTGCAACATTTTATATTAAAATATAAAAGGAAAATATGAACCACCTTAGAATTTTCATTTTTTGACTTGAAAATGTGATGAAAGTTTGTTTTTGTTGTTTTTTCACATTTGAATTTTTGTCTTTGTGCTGTAAAGAATATTTTTTGGAACTTGAGATGTTGCATAAATATCACACAATTTACTTACAACAACTCACAACAATTTAAAACCCAAACGCATTTTTACGTATGTTTAGTTATCATGTTTACCCTGTACCACATGTGTTGCTCCAGAAATCAACCCTTTACCCTTTTTTTCTCCTGTCGTCTTTTGTTTTCTTTCCTCTGCGTGACATGTTGCTTCTCTATGTATGGTGCTGTTTGGAATCCCATCTTTGTTATCCATAATCTTCTGCTCTGTTACTTTTAATGCCTTTCATCTCTGCCTTTCTCTCCTCCACTCCACTTACATTTTGACTGGTGCTTTTATTCTTATTGTTGCTGTGGTTCTTGTTCTTGTCTTTTCTTGCTTTTCTATCTGAACTCTCTCTCTATCTTGCATTCTTCCTTTCCCTCTCTATTTTTTTCAAACTCTATCTTTCCCATCCTCTACTTTATTCTATATGTTCTGTCGTTGAATTTGTGGTTCGTTCTTTTTATTTGCTTTATTTCACTTTTTGTGTAGGGCAGTAGTTCGGTCAGCGGAAGTCCCGTTCCCTCAACCTCGGGGACCAGTACACCGCGCCGAGGCCGACGACAGTTGCCTCAGACCCCCGCAACACCCCGGCCCCATGTTACCTACTCCCCTGTGGTCCGCAAGGCCATGCCCACACCACCTGCAGGGCCACAGGGCCGAGCCCCAGCCCCAGCCCCCCGCCGCTTTTCTCCTGAGCCTCCCCAAGGCCAGGGCCCTCCCCCTGCTGGCCTACCACTGGCCCACCATGGCGCACCTCGCCAGGGTCATCATCCCCCACCTCGCTGGGGAGACACAGGTGGAGGAGGTGGCTCCATGGAAGGGGATGGCTGTTTTTACAACCAGGACTACCAGGACTATGAGCCCCAACATGAACCACCTGCCTACGAGCAGAGCCCCATGCAAGGCGGCAACCCACACCCCCATGCCCTGGCCAACCACCCACTGCCACCTCCCCCCCAACCACAGCCACACAACCCCCACCCTCCTCCTCAGCCACACCCTGTAAACAACCCCCACCCTCATCCGCCGCCCCACCCTCAGCCTAGTCGCACCTCACCTAGGACTGCCCGCCATGCGCCCCCTCCTACCACCGCCCTGACTGGGCCAGTGCAAGGCCAAGTGCAGCCTGCTGTCCAGCGCCGCCTACCCAATGGCTACCGCTCTTCATCCCCTTCCACACATCTCCATGGACCGCCACATACTGGGCCTCACAAGGTCCCCCCTCCAGGTGGGCATCCTAGGGGTCCCCGCAAGGGCCTGCATGAACCCTACAGCGAGACGGAGGACGACGACTGGTGCTAGCCTCTGGGGATGGGGGAGGGGTGTAAGGAGGAACCAGTATAGATGGACTGAAAGATGAAGATCGGAAGCTCTGAGCCAGAGCACTGACTGCCAAGGGAAAACATGATTCTTTCTTTCTTGTCTGTTCGATTTTTTCCTCTTCACCACTGCTTGGCATGTCCCAGGGATGGTGGGCTAGATGAGGGGGATAGGTGTCAGGATGAAAGGATGGAACAAAAATGCTGAGGCAGGATCTGGAGAAACAAATGGTGTAAGAGGAGGTAACAAACAAACCACCTCCATGTTCTGCTTGCATTGTTGTTGCATTCATCTCTTGACGCCAAATGAGACCAACCTCAAACTGCAGTTTTTAAGGATGCAAGCAGGAATGGTGACGGACACTAGTCTTTGTGTGTCTTAAATTATGCCTCTGGCAACGAGCTACAGCCACTTACAAGATGTCAAGAGTTGCGACTCGACAAAAGACACTTTACAGTCAGAGACAAGAGAACGACCACTTTTTTTGCTTCTCAAAGCTAACTTCAGTTATGTTAGCTGCAGAAGGAATCAAATCCAACCCTCCCAGCCACCAGTTGAATATTGATGAGTTTTATCATCTGTGTTTTTAAATAAAAACAAAACTGACAATGAGCCCTCCACCTGTATGAGGTGAGAAGGCTTAGTGGGTGGGAGAGTTGGGGAGTGTTGTGCATGGGTTGACAAGCCTAGAAGACAGGATGGGTGTATTGGGGATGTCCCTGGAAAACACCCTCCTCCCAGAAACAAACAATTTAACCAACTTCAACCTATGAGAGAAGGAAAACAAAAAACGCGGAGATTGGTTTCAGAAACAGAAACAAACAAATCCAATAACTGTTTTCTGCAGTATTTCTTCTTCTATTCCTGCAGCTGCTTCTTCTTCTTCCTCCTTCTCTTCTACTTCTTCAAAACATTGAAGCTTGAATCTTCTGTTGCACCCCACACAGCTTCGTTTTTTAGACTTGCGGAGTTGTACACCCTGTGGAATCCTGCATGAATGATACAAAAAAATAATAGTAATACTAGCAACAATGAGAATCTACTGTATGTGGGGGGAAATTTTCCTTGGTCTTTTCTGTTGTGGTCTATAGGGTTTCTCTCTTTTTAGTAAACGTACCTTTCTGTTTCTCTCTCTCTCTCCTCTGTATCACATTCCTCTCTCTGTACCTTCATTTACACTAAAATCAAGTGATCGAAGGCTATAGGGAGATTTGATAGTTATGTATATCTATAAGGAACAAAATGATTACTTTTTGCTTGCTTGTCTGTACGTTCTGTGCCAAATGCCTGCCACTGATACAGCTGGAAATGCACCTATTTTTTGTAAAAGTAACTTTTTGTAACAAAGGTGATAATCCTACAGTGATATACTGGAAAGCAGGGTAAGCGGATAAAAGACACGGTGACGAACGTTGCTTTCGTCCATATTGGTGAATACGTTTGACAAATCAGTAACACTTCAAAGTCTTCCAGGGTTTGGGGTTAAAACAGAGACGTCGGAGAGAAAGAGACCAACAGAGAGGTGGAGAAACGAGAGAAACTCCTCATCTTTGTTTTCTTTGTTATTGACCATAATAATGGATAAACAGATAATACAATAGCTCATGATGATCATAACGATCGTGATAATGAGACAGATTTCCATATTTGGTCTTATATTTGTATGTTTGTTTAATTCTGAGCTCAGTTAATCATTTGTCCAACCTTCGGGGTGGAGCTCTAATCCACAGTTGCACTGTGGGAGAATGTGTTTGCAGGAGGGCAAACGTGAATCACAGATTACCCAAAGTGTAATATTATTTATATACATAATATATAAAATCTTATCTAGAGCCCTTTTAGAAAAATACATCACATGTCAAACACAGCAGTGCCCTACAGGTTTCTGCATATCAATGGGTGAGTTTATTCTCCTGCAGATGCTAAAGCAGAGTTCCACCACCACTTGTGACCTTCGGGTGGCGCTGAATGACCTACAGTGTCCCTCTGGTTTTTGTATCTCTCCCTTTACTTCACTTCTGAATCAGAGTTGTTATATCAGTGCACTAAGAGTACAGTTTAGCTCAGTCTCTCACTAGTAGACCACCTTATCTGTGTTCACCAAGTGTGAACACAGGCAGCTGAACTGCACAGGATCATGAGTCAACAGTTCAAATGGGTTGGAGAAAAGATGTCTGGGCCTCGTCATGGTCCTGGAAAACATCAATGTTATGTGTGTATCACTCCTATATATCTTTTAATTTCTTTCTGTGTGTTTCTCTGTGTGCCTCAAACTAACACTTTTCACTAACGCACACCACTGTCAGCCCCATTGTTATTATTCTTTAATTTATGGATTTAATGATTTATTTAACCTACGTTTTACCTGGAGGCCTATCACATGTTGACCAGAGAATGCACCGAAAAAATAGAAAAGAAAAAAAAACTGCCTATTAGTGTCTTTCCAACCTCAGTGGAATGTCACAGACAAGTATTTTTTCACTACACTTAAAATCAGAAAGCACACTAGGTATGTAGCTCCTGGTTCTGGTGTGTGTGTGTGTGTAAGTGGGTTGTTGCGTGTATGAGTGTGTTTCTGATCAATTTTGGTGTTTTTGTTTTGTGCTGGCTTTGCTTTCTATTCTTTGTCTCCAGAAATCCTTTTGAGATCTTCAAGATGTTTCAGTCAAATCATTGTAACAACCTTGGACTATGTGTGTGCGTGTTTGTGTGTGCATATGTGCGTGTGTGTGTGTGTGTGTGTGTGTGTGTGTGTGTGTGTGTGTGTGTGTGTGTGTGTGTGATGTCAGTAACCCCCTGAATGAAACATGCAAAGCCCTGAGCATTCACCATCCATCTTTGTGTCTATGCTGCAGTGAAATCCACTAACACGCTGATTAACCACACAAAGTCTTCAAAAAGCAATGTAAAGCCGCTACTGAGAAGAGAAAAAAAAAGTTTTTTTAAGTACAAAAGATCAAAAAAAGGAAAAAATATCTAGTTCCAGAAATGCATGTGCTATGTGCATGCCACACCGTGGGTTAACAGTCATCTTCAGGACATAAAAGAAAAAGCAGATAAATGAATTCAGAGGAATAAAAAAAGATATATAAATAGATAGATGTTTTTAAAAAGCAACGTTTCCTTTTTTTCCTTCTATTTTTGAGAACAAAAAAGGATTAAAAAATTACAAAAAAAAAAATGTCTAAAGAGTAAAAACACAAAAGAGACTTTGGTGAGAATCAGAGTCTCGTTTTTTTTCTTCTGTTACATGGGGTTGAGGCACAACACAACCATGTTCAGGACACCACAAAAAAAGAACTGTTTTTAAAGAAAAAATATGTATACAAAGAAAAGAAAGTACAGTTCAGAAGATGGTGTATTCTCCCTTCTACTTTCTGTGGGGGTCAGGGGGTGCAGGAGCTAGCCAAATCTGATGATGTACTCATTAAAACTGGCTGTGGAAACTTTGATCTCTCACTCACTCCCTCTTTTTTTCTCTCTCTCTAACTCTGTCTCTCTCACACTCTTATCTGTCGCACTCTCAACCTGTCTCACCGCTATTTCTACCAGTGCATTTTGTAATTCCAAACAGAACTCTTCCTAAAGAATAAAATCCAGAGAGAATGCACACCTTGTTTCCTTGAGGTCATTTCTTGTCCATATTGTTGTTTTGTTTTGTTTTTTTTAACTGTGAGAATGTGTGTTGTGGGTGTGTATGGCTCATATCTTGCCTTAAAAGGGATGAATCATGCACATTTCCAGGTCTATATTCATATTCTTGGGCTACTGAATATCTTTCCATGATTCACAGTTCAGTAAAATACTTACTGGCCCTTTATGCAGCCCCTCAGTTCAGCTTCTGTCTGAAACAGGCTGTTTTAGCTCCTGTCTCTTTAAGGCCCCCCTCCAAGTTGGAGGCCAGCTGGAGGCTACATAAACAAACGGTAGTAGTGGTATTTCACCTCTTTTTTTCGTTCTTTACTTGAAATGGAAACTTCTCAAATACATCCAATCCAAAATATGTGAGTGAACAACGCAAACAACATGTGGATCAACCTTGGCAACAAAGGCTAAGCAACAGACGCATTGTGGGTATGCGCAAACAATCTGACGTCAACATAGTGGGGCAGCATAGCTAACCTCTTGTTCATTTTGTGATAAAAGTGCCAAATTTGGCACATATATAGCTTAATGTATTTAGAAGAAATCTGGATATTGGGCCATAGCAGATTGGCATTCTGATGACCATGATGGCCATTTTCCAAAATGGCTGCCAGCAGTTACTGGCACAGAACACTTTGGCCACCCCTGAGCCGCTGTTTCCATGTTTTATTACAATGTAAGGCAATAATAAATGAAAGAAAATGTAACAAAATGGTGACATTGTCTCTACATGTTATATGTTATGTAACTTCCTTGTCTTCCTCACAGAACGCGTGAAGGAGGACCTTGGACAGGAAACTGAATAGTTTTGTCTTGTCAGCACTGTATCTACTAACATGTTTAACAATTCAAAATGTGTATAGGTCAATCTCAGGCCATTTTATTTATTTTTTACAAGGTTTCTAAATGAAAAATACTTTATATGAGTGACAGGACTGAAAGTAATAGGACTAAGTTTTTAGCATAGCATTAACAAATACATTAAATGTAGCCACATGGCATCAGTGCTAATAGCATGAGAACACTTAGCACCTTCAAGTGGTTTACCAAAACTATCTTAAAAAAAAAAAAAACATATCTAAGAAATAATTTAGGTAACAGGACTGAACATTGAGCTTGACATTCTACGTACTGACATTCTCATGCTTACAATATGATCAAAAATACAGAAAACAGAGTGAGAGAGCTTACTTTTGGTATTCCCATGGTCTACAGGAGACTCAGATGATACTACTTCCTGTTGGTCATGTGACTTGTGGAATTTCCTAAATTTTTTGAGGGGGGAATGTGTCAGGTTAACAGGACTGACTGAAAACCTGGGGAAACGAATAAAAGGTGTATTTTAACTAACATATTATGAATGTACAATGAGAAAATGTATTTTATGTCTAAATTGGAAAGAGAGCCACACAATAATACAAAATAATAGGATTTCTGAGGGATTCTAATCATTATATGTCATGGTGAGGTATAGAGTTAGAGAGTGGGGATAGGCTAAAATTTTATTTTTTCATTGCTCTAGGTAGTTTTTATTAAGGTTTTACATGACGCATCTTCAAATTGCAATTAGGACGAAGTGCAGGACACTTTGCTTGATAATATAATGTATTATACAGATACTTTTCATGTATATTTATGCATGTAATGTCCTGGCACTGATTCGGTGGAATGACCCATATAATGAAACAACTAATTACTTTGTAAAAGTCCAAACAATTGTGAATGAGTAATTTATTTGGTTCTCAGGGTTACTACGATCTAGACTATATCTATTATTGCATGTGGGTCCAATGGGATAGGAAGGTTTGACCAACCGCTGGTGGCCAATTTGAAAAATGGCTGCCATGGCCAACAGGGTGTGAGTTTGTGATGGCCCACTATCCAGTTTTGTTCCCAATATATCTATCAACACATCTGCCAAATTTGGTGCTTTTATCACAAAACTAACAACTGTTATGATGTGTTGAACTATGCTGCCCCACTATCACGAGGAAGTAGATGTAAGTTTGCAAATGGAGCATTCAGAGCAGAGCAAGCTTTTGACTTTCAGGGAGCACTGTACATATGTTCACCAAAAGTTGTTTTTTTTTTGTTTTTTTGTGACTACTTTTGGGCAGCAGCACAAGCTGTTATCAACATTGACATAGTATCACCATATAAAATTGTGTTTAAGTCAAATACACTCTCCTTTTAGCTCTGCTTTGGCTTCTATCATCTCCTAGGGAAATATTTGTCTCTTAAGCTGCTAAATGCACCTCTATGTTCAAAGGCTTACAGGTTTACACGTAGTCATTTGATCAATTGTTAATATAAAAATATCGATCAGTGCAGCTTTAAGTTAACTAAAATTGAGCTCATATGCATCACAATTCGTATATGCTCTATTGCTATGATGCAGAAATTCTAGCAGCTTTGAAAAATACTAGAAAATGTGTTTTATGCTTAGGTATGCAGAGGACATGAATGAGTCAGCATGTTCAGTCACAATGAGCCTGTGCAAAAGAGAGCAAGAGGCGGAGAGAGAAAGAGTCAAGAAAGTATTTGAGCGATTGGAATAGACAGACATACTTAATTGTACGTGAAGGTGAACGAGTGTGTGTGTGTGTGTGTGTGTGTATTTTCACAGGCATGTCCAGACAGTTCCGGCCACTCCTCCTAGTCCTGTGTACACAGACAGGGTGCTCTGGTTTCAGCCGGAAGAATAAGCAGCACAGTTGGGGCCTCATGGGGCTCACACCACACAGGCACTTCCCCCAACATTCATTCCTCTGTTTTCCTGGGTTTAACCCCCTCCCCCAACACAAACACACAGCCACCGGTGAATCCCTGTTGCGTTTTTTATAAGATCTTCATTGAACTTCAGAATAAATAACAATTACATATAGAATACATAAAGTGCAACCAGTGCCAAAGTCAAAACATCTATAAAGTGCATAGAGAATTTGGTGATATTGTATAAATTGCTGTCAGTTCATAAGTCCAGCGTGTTCCAGGGGAGGTGCTGAGATTTATCTCCTCCTCCGGAGGTCAGCAAGTATCTGTTTGGTTACGGTGCTGCTGTTGATTACAGTCTGTTGTATTATAGCACATCTTGTTTTCCACAGTTTTAAACATACAATACATATCATTATCTGTATCAGTTGTAAATGTTTTGATGGCAGTTCATCTTCCATAATACAATTCATGACAGAATGATAACATAAATCAAATGTATACCATCAGTTTTCAATTTATCCTAGACCTCCTAACAGTCTGTTAGAAGATGCTGCCGTGTCTCTTCATCATTGCAGTAAATCATTGGACATTCTTTTGTTGTGATGTAGCAACTCTAAGACACAACAGCTGTAACGGGAAGTCTTCCCACAGATATCAACCACCAAACATCCCTAATGCCCCCTGACAGATTCTTATTTTTTAGATTTTTTTTATCACTGTGCTTTCATTATTAGTTAAATTTTTATAATTAATTAATCCCCCATCTTTAAAATCATTAATTCTATTTTAAATAATTTTGCTGGGCAAACTACCCCAGTCTATTTGTAAATGTTGGTATTGTGTAATAAAAGCCCTGTATAATAATTTATAATAAGGGCCTCTTCTTTTTTTCCACTTTGAAAGATCCCCAACCCAAAGAGCATTTCTGGTGATGGCGGCAGATTTGTTTTTTTTACAAAAGCAATTTTTAATCTGTCACTGAGCTCTACAGCACCCAAACCACAATATTCTTTGCTTTTACACATGAATTTTCTTTTGGTGGTTGTTCCCCAGATTAGGCTGACACACTGTTTATTTAGTTGGATTATTATTTTGTTGGGTGGAAGAAAAATATTCACTAGAAAAAGGAGCTTAAATGGGATGAAGGTTTTGACGATATTTACTCTTGTTTTGTAATTAGTATCATTGTTTTCCCAACTCTGTACCTCTTCTTTAATTTCACACATTTTTTTCTCCCAGTTTCTTTAACTACATTCACTGTTACAAATGTTCAGATAGAGTATTTTCATTTCTTGTTTGACCTCTCTTGTCTTGCCGGATTTGTCTGTTGGGGCATCACAGCTCAAAACTTCCAACCTACTTTTAAAGCTCAATTTTTTTTGATTAAGTACACACATTTCCAAAAATTATAATAAGAATGGAGTTTTGTTAAAAAGCATCTTCTGTTTCTGGTGATGCAGAATGACTGTGGTAACGATTAACTGATAATTACGTCAACTCCACCCACACGTAATTGAAGTTTTGACTTAACCTTTTGCACCCTGATGGCTGGACTGTTGTCATTACAGCATTAAGGCCACAGTAACACTTTATTACAGAGCCATGGGACTCTTATGTGTTCTCCATATACAGCGAGTCAATGGCTTTACAGCTTCCCCCTCATTCTATGGCCTGCAATCTCCTGAGTTGCCCCTGCTTTTGTTCTTTAAATGAGTGTGGGGGATGTGAATTTGTGGGGGGAGGAAGCAAACTTCTTCACACCCAAACCAGTTTCCTGTCACCCTCAAACACCCCATGTTAACACTTAAACCAAAAATAAATCCCACACTAACAATCCCCACCAATCCTTCTTGCAAAATATGACATCACTCCAGTTTCACTTTATGTAGAAAACATTTAATAAATACTGAGGTAGTTGTAGTCAGTGAATGTTTTACACTTGAATTCAACACAGTGCACATCTTCAGACAGCATTGATTTCAGGCCTCAACACATTCACTGAATGTTACATTTTCTGAGTAGAGCAACAACTTGTTCTCTATGAGTTCATGAAGGCAGCTTTAAGTCAAATCCACAGGAACTAATTCCTTTAGTTCCGCCTTTGGCCAGCTGAAGTCAGTCCTTATTTGGTAGGCTGTAGGCCATAATCAGGCCAAAAGTCACTACTACGCAATAACTGGGCTGCTTCCGTGATTCCTGTAACATGCCCCGGCTTGTTCCTGTTCGGGACATGTTTTGGGACACACTAGCCCGGGTGTTAATCCGACGGCCCTGGAACAGGCCCACTGTAGGCGCCCTTCAGGCTTCCAGGCCGTGTCGAAAAGTTCAAATCGTTTCATTTGTAGCTGCGCAGGACTTCAACACACTGCAATGGCTCTGTGTAGAGGCACGGGGGTTGGGGGTGCTCCCAGTTCACTGCCGCAGTTCACATAGTCAATCAAAACGGAGGTAACAGCGAGCTGTTGATGGCAGTTCTGCTCAAGTTTTGCTTTCTTGCAAGGTAAAAAGTCCGGCTCAGCGGCCGCTTTACCCCGTCTTTTCCTCGAGGGGCCAGTAGGGCACAAATTCTCCTTGTCTCCAGCGCTGGTACGCCGCTCCGTGGGTGAACCTACGACCTCCTCCTGGATTCGGGGTGAAGTCCGGAGCTGTCCGGCGACGAGCAAAGCGGGAACCTGGGGCTCCACATGAGCACCAGCAGGGGTTGTAGTCACCTCCACGGAGGGGTGTTGTTGCACACATTCAGAGGCAACACTGTCCGTCGTCGCCTGGGCCGCATGGTAGATGTCCCGGGCGGATTTCATCACCAGAGTCAGCAGGAGGCTCCGGTGGAGACGGAGACCCCCTCGTTGGGTGCGCGAGCTGTACAGTTTCCCCAAAGCTACGACCATGATCCTCTTGGCCTCAGCGCTGACCTCCATGTCACAGCTTCTTTTGAAACTAGGCCAAAACAAACTGAGACTGTAGTTTGTAAAATCGGCCTCTCCCGTTGACTTCACGCACAGACACAATACAGACCGGGTGTACGAGAAGTACTTATCACCTCGTTGACGTCACGCGCCCCACGTCACACGGGAGAGCCCCGCCCACTGGCCTCATACCCTGTCTGCTATTTGAAAAACAGACCTGCAACAACTGGTTAGGCAACTGTGGCTATTTTTATCGGTCGTCGGGCTGTATCAAGATATAAATACAAATTCAAATCACAAAGAGGGCTTATAACTGTGCTTAGAAAGCACAACAGATAGAAATGACTCACAGGCACTCATCCTACATCTAGCAAAATACCAAATCTCTGGGTCAATGACATTTTGGGAAATAGGTGTGTTTATTGCCACCAAATTCTACCATGAAAACAGGAAGCTGGAGAAAACAGTTGAGAATCAAACCTAACATCTCCAAATATGTCTTATTTACACCATCATATGTCACATGTAGCAATAAATACTGGAAGCTTATTGTGTGATAACGGCTGCTGGGTGCTGTGCACATCACAAGCACCTATTATGGTGTGGTTGCAAGTCTGGACTGCTTGAATGGAAACATAAAATGCCGCACTAGTGGTATTGAAGTATCACATTTTTAGAGCTTACTGAAGACCCATGGCAGCAATTGATGGTTAATCCATTATGTATTTTGATGTACTATTTTATGAGCTAATATCTTCAAGAAATATAGCTTCAATCTGTCTCTTAAACTATAGTTTTTAGATAATTTTCTACACAATTTACAAACAGGTTGCAACATGCAGACAACTTAAGACTTGCAGTCCTCTCCACCTTACAGTAGTTTTTCAAGTCTAAGTCAGACACATACATATCTTTGCATTGGACACAGATACAATTGATTCTGACTCTGGATCAATTGCTGTTGGCTGTTGGTTTAATATTCATAGCTCAATTAGGTATTGCAATGGCACTCTTGCAGCCCTGGGAGGAAACCTTTTGGTTTGTTTTAAGATTAAAGTACATCATTAGGCCTAAATCATGTGACACAAATAATGGGACTGGATATTTTGGTTCAACATTTGCAGCAGGTAAAACTACCAATAAGGACAACCATATTCACAGCAGTTTTGCATTTTGCCATTAAGTGTTGATGTATCTAGCTCACATTAGTGGTATTAATTTGGAATTCAGGCTGCTGCATGCACTTTTACAAACAAAGTCTTAGTGCTGCTTTAAAGGAGGTCACGTTCAAGTAATTTATTTCGCTAACAAAAAGCAAAAGAAGCCAATTGTGTTGTTAGAATATCATCAAACAGTGGATTTCATTGAAAGAGTCTTGAGCTCTCTCTGTTTATATAACATGGCAATGTTTAAGATAACAGGCAAGATAAGGACCTGACTTTCAAGTAATCTACAGAATAAAATGACCACAATGTGCTTTACATGTACAGAGAATATCCCAAATATATATATTTTGAACACTTGACAATATGTTCATGATACATTTTATCATTCAAAATACATGTAGGCTACAGGCAACAGTTCCAATATTTGGACTGTTTAGACACATTGTGATTACATATACGATGTATCTTTTTCATATGTATATTACACATTGGATCACACATTGCTATTGCTATAACACTGACTAATGAAATGCCCTGTACCAAGTTTTGCAAAGTTCTTGGTGCTGTCAGTTTTGCGCTAATTTAAATATACTTTTGGTATGTGTTCATATTTGCATGTTTTAATAGGTCAATAGTGTCCTCAATCCTGCCTGTTCATAAACAAAACCTGGAGCAGGAAACGTCTGGTCTGTGAAAGACATTTCTGTCTATTTTTAGTCTGTCTCATACCAGAGATGAACACCATTCCACTACTCTTGTTATCTGAAACAGCCAAGAAAGCCTGCCGAGAACAGTCTCTGAGCTCTCTTCCAGATTTACCCATCCCCCAGTGTGTTGCTTCCTCTCACAGGAAAAAGAAAAGGGGGGTGGAGGTTAAGAGACAGATGCCCATATTAAGCACATCCTGCTCCTGTGGCACAGGCAGAGGAAAACCCATGACGTGAGTGGGAGCCCTCATTTCATGAAGCCATTTAAAGTAACAGCAGTGAGAATTGCATCAGGGCTTGCTACTTCCCTGAGCCCATATTTGGGCAATGGAATCCACTCCTCCAGTGACAACCAGTAATTACCAGAAACTGCATAGTACTTTTATACTGTCTTGGCTGCGAGAACCTAGATACATAAAATATGAGAGAAATATGGTAACATTAATCTATATATTTTACTTTCTAGCATCAGTTTATCCAGCAGATCTGAGGTTGAGAGAGAGACATAGAAAGAGAGAGAGATTTCAAATTTCCAGAAGAATTTGTGGTATGCAGTTGATTGTCTCTGGTGTGCCTGCAGTTTAACAAAACATTAGTTGCAGAGGACAATGGGCTGATGACTGCACTTTTTAAATGTGCAGCTTCTGTCAGAAGAACCTACTTGTTTATGTAGGAATCAAATCAACTAAATCAAATGAGCCAGAATGAAAGGAAGAAAAAGAAAGCTAAATAAAATTCCTCTGCTGACAATGAGAAGTAATAAGTAACCACATTAACAGCTTATTCTTAGTTGATCTGAGCATCAATGGTTGCTTTTCTCTTACTCTCTGAATATTTTCCTTAAAGGCCAAAATTTCACAACTGACAGATGTTTGGAATTTCAGCACAGTTTTAAATCATTAATAGAGGTGAAGGGAAACCAAATCACAGTCCATTACAGTTTTTTTTGCAATTGCCAGGACACAAAAACTATTGACCACGTGTGCTAAACCATAAGCATGTTGTCTGCTTTACATTAAAGCAGACAATTCTAAATTTCTAAAAAATGCTTTTTTCCAAATAACTACACACTGTTATCTACATTAGATACATCATTTAAAACTAAAAGCCAGTGTGTGTTGTTTGCTAAACACTGCCATCGAAACACCACACTCAATTATCAATCACCTGCACCAGAGTGCACATGTGAAAACACCTGTAACCAATTACATCACTTCAATCAAAGCTCGAACATTATAAATAGGATTCAGGTTTGCTGTTTGGTGTGTATAACAACAGAGGCCAATTTTGGAGAGAGAGGAAGAGGAAGAGGAAGAGGGTCACTTTGGTGGACCATGTAATCAACCATGGGTTGAGTCTACAGGAGGCTGGTCAGGGGGTCCAGCCTATTTTGAGTTGCTACACTGTAGCAGGTGTCACCCAGACATTTCAAAATAGGAACAGGTAAGAAATCCCATAATTAAACAATATTTCATAAGAAGGAGATCTTAGACCCTAAAAATTGCATTCTGCTTTTGCAGAATTGCAAGGCAACCCCCCCCCAGGAGGAAGTGTCATGAGAGTAGCAGGAGATGGACCCAAATGCAGGACATAGGAGGCAACAGATATTAAAGTATAACTTGGATAAGTGCAGGCCACGCAGAAGACAACTGAACTGAAAACAGGACTTAAATATAAACTGAACTAATGAGGGAATGGGGAACAGGTGACTAGACAGAGAACAGGCGAGGAGCTGATTGGCTGGGGGAAACACTGGGAGTAGGGCAGGGCTAACAAGGCTGATGCACGGCAGGTGTGAAGGGAAAAGCAGTACAGGAACACAGGAGGAAAAACTCAACAAACACAAAATGAAAAACCCAGAGAACACAGTAAAAACGGTTCCCTGATTCCTCACTGTACATGGTTACACAAGGTAATCTCTCATACACAAAAGCATTTTGAGGTGATTGCAGAGATGACAGGGTCTGGAGAAAAGCAAAAGCAGCTGGAGGGGTGGGACATGGAGCCAAACTGTGACAGGAAGAAATCACTTGTTCACACAAGAACAGGAACGACACATCATTCAACAACATAAACAGGGTAAGTTTATCCACACTGGGCCGTCTACTGAAGCAGCATCAACTTCGGATGAAACAGCTGCACAGAGTGCTGTTTGAAATTAACTCAAAGAGTGAAAAAACTGCTCTATGAATATGCACAAGTGAGTTAGATTTTATATATTAGCCTATTACAATATTGTTACTGTATTCCAGTTTACTCTATTACTGTGCTATACTATATGGACTGATGTCTGTATCCTTTCTGTCATACGATAGGCTTTTTCCTGACTGTTTTAGAGTGTCATGGAGCTATAACTGTAATCAGTTATAATAAATCATGAACTTCCACCATATGTAAACTAAGAACCAAACAAAAAATAACATCTTCCCCAAAACAAGCAACAGAAAAACAATACTAGATTCCCACCAGGGAGCACATCATCAGCAGTCCAAATACCATTAAAAACAGACAGTTTATGAGTACAAGAAATTTCCAGCCAGACACTCAGTACCAATGCTGGCCAGTGTCTCTTAGCTCAATGACTGTTTTCAAACTGAGTTTAAAATGTTTAAAGGTAGTGTACTCTCTGATACTAAGGGGTAAAGAATTCCACATCCTGCCTGCCTTAACTGAGAAGCAGTTTTGCCTAAATGTTGTAGACTGAAATTTAACACAACAGTTCCCTCCAGTGGATGCTCTTGGTAACCTTGAGCCAGCAGTACATATTGTTTGTTTAAGAGGTGGCGCTAGATTGTGAATGATCTTATATAATAAACCAACATTTGCCATACACAGAAACATTTCAAATGTCAAAAACTTATACTTTTTAACTTTATTGCAATAATGATGAGAGTTAGTTTTTCAATCCATGATTTTCAGTGCTTGCTTATGCGGACTCTGAAGTGGTTGCATTGATGTACTATATGTCTGAAACCAGGTTGTAGTACAGTATGAAAAATGTGACAGTATCATTGAGTGCATGTACAATTTTGCTGCATCTGTACTCATCTGAGTTCTTATAAATCTAAAATGAGCAAGGTTAAGCTTTACTGTTTTTGAAATTTTTGTAACTTTTTTTCAAAGGTTGGATTGCTATCAACAATCACACCTAAATATTTAACAAGCTGAACATCCTGAACCCTCTGTCCTTTTTGTAATAATTTCAGGAGGAGGGGAGTTGCTTCTTCTAATAGAAAAAAATAGAGACAAATTCAATGTCATGTCATTCAAAGCATGAATAAGTCATCCAATCTGTTTTCTCCATAGCTCCCATAAGTAAAGATGCAGTTTGATGTTTAGAATTAGCATGTACATAAATGACCGTGTCATCCACATATATTTGAATATTAACTTCTGGACAAATGGATGGTTGACCATTAATATAGATACTAAATAAGAGAGGGCCTTAAATTGAACCTTGGGGTACACCGATAGAACATTCTTAAAGTGATGAGGTTTTTCCTTTAATTCTTGTACAGTGTCGTCCATTGTTCAAATATGATGCCACCCATTCAATGGCATTTTCTGATACATTATGAGTTGATAATTTTGATAACAATACACTGTGATTGAGTGTGTCAAACACCTTTTTCAAATATATATTCCTGGGCAGCGTGGTGGCAACATCACAATGTATGCTGCAATTGACCAGAAATGGTGTCCTTCACCACCATGCCACTCTTGGCCCATATAACACAGCTCATATTTTAGATTCCTTGACGCCCTGCATGACGTACTCATTCCCAATGACCAGAGGAATGTGCAAGGGACTTCACATTTGTCGTCATATGGGACAACATAATTCTCCTTCGGGCTTATGTGATCCATAATTGGTTCGACAGTCACCCATGATATTTGAAGTTCTCTCCCTTCCACCTTACTCTCCTTTCCTGAACCCTATTGAGGAGTTCTTTTCGGTGTGGCGTTGGAAGATATATGACAACCAACCCTACCTACATGCAACTCTCCTCCAGGCTATGGAAGAGGCCTGTGGTGACATTGACATGTAGGCATGCAAGGCCAGGATACGCCACTTAAGATGGTACTTCCCCCAATGTTTGGCCAGAGAGGACATTGCTTGTAATGCTGATGAGGTGATGGCATGGACTGTAATTGCAATATACTGTATTTTGTTTACAGTACTATGTTCATGTCATCTTCAATTAAAGTAATTGTGTCTGATACTGTTATGAGTATATGAGTATTAAGAATAAACAAATTTGTTACCCCATTGCATTTGTGTTCATAGTCTATATGTACAGCATGCCACAAATGAAAATGCCAAAGACTCTAGATAATAGTATTTTATACTTAGCACATCAATGTGCAGTTGGCATGTGGAAAGAACTATTTACTTGGTGTTTGTGTGTAAACTTGTGATACAAAAATACCATAGTTATACCATGCCAGAGTTTATATAGTTTTGATTGAAGTGTTTCATTTTGCAAGAGATGTAAGATATATTGTGTATATGTTTTTGGTTTTTATGTGTAGAGTTTCAACAGAAGGCCCTGGTTTCAGAAATTGTTTTGGCGATAGTAAAAAACTGTAATAGATTGAAGAGTGCCCTCCTGTGTTCATGTTGTGGAATTGAACCATGATTGTAGATACTGGAGGCCATGAAAAAGCTACAATATATGCACTTGTAAAGGAAAGAACTCACCAGGCACACACTTGTCTGTAGAGCTGCACTTAGAGACTCGTAGTAGACTATTTCACATTTGTCAGGCACTACATTGTCCTCCTGTCAGTGAGGGACTCCACTTTAATCCTTGAAAAAAATGCAGAATTCCCCACATGCTATCAACAATGATGGCCTATTTTCAAATACTCATGCAAAATCTTTCATTCATTCAATTTTCACCAATTGCTGAGATGAGATATGCTTCACATCTGGAACTGGACTGTAGTGAATTGCCTTCCAAGCCATAAAGCTTTAAACATGCAGTAATCAATGTTTTGTTTTTCCTCCAGGGGGCAGGAAATCTCACAATACACTGACAGATATGTGAGCACTGTATTTCACTGGAGTTATGTTTTGACCACTGACAAATGGCCCCTTAACTCTGCTTTGGTCTCCACCAACTTCTGAGAAAAGTATTTGGGTCTTTAGCTCAGTATATATTTGACTTTCTTCACCAGCCTGTTACTAATTTCTGTCTGACCTCAACTGATTCAGTGTTTACATAAACAAATATAAATATATTGATAAAAACAAATATACATTTATGGAAATGTATGGAATTTTTAATATATAGATTAATGCTGATTTAAAACACATGGGGATGCTTGTTGACACAGGTCATTACTGTAGATGGAGCTGCCAAGATGGAATCATTTATATGCATAAACAGCGAACATAACAGTGAGTTGTACCCCTGTATGCGGTATATGTGAGGTGTGTTGCAAGTCCCTCCCGCCCTCTCTCCAGGTGAAAAACATTCATAGGTGCACTGCACTGCGCTGAGCACAATTAATACATTTGTTGTCCAATTTTAGTGCTTGTCACTACCAGTTTAACATTGCCACTTCAGGTTCAAGTTTGAACTGCTGTACTGGAAAATCTGAAGTTGTTTGTGCAGTCTCATCCATCTGATTTCCTGCAATCAGCTGCCTTGTCAGCCTTGTAACACTGGGTGGTGGACTAACACAAAAAATTAAATAGATAACCTGATTCTGCTCAGGGCCATGCAGTGTTTGATGTCTGCTTTTGAGACAAGAAAAAGTTTAAAGCGTTCATGCATGTAAAGAAAAAAAGGTTTAACTCATACAAGGTTGATATTCTATATGGGTACAGATGATGATTTTTGTTGATCTACTCATGCACATCAGAAACAATAAGGTTATTTGTAATCCTACGCAGACTAACATTTCTGAAAGGGATACCAAAGTTACCAATGCATAAATTATTATTTTATAATGGGTCTTCACAGTGGTGCCGGAATCAATTTTAAAGGGGAGGAACATCCAGCTTTGGATAATGTAAAAGGCTCGTGAACTTTTTTCATGTCAACTTCCTTTCAATTTCAGCCTAGCCTACTGTTTTTGTACAACTAAAATATGGTAAGAAATGCATTCCCTCCTCTCATGAGATACTTCCAGATCAAAACGGTAGTGTTTTTTTTTTTTCTTAGCACAGTAGTATGCCAACAAGGGGCTAAAAGGCTTAACTCAAAAGGAGCATCTTGGCTCCTTTTGATACAGACCCTTATGTTTTTCACTCTTAGAACTGTTACACTATAACCAACCAGTCAGTATATTCTTTATTAAATAAGGCTCAAAAGAGAATCAAAATCATGCCCTATTCAGAGGCTTTACATTCAATATGCCTACTAACATACAGTACAAATAGACAGCAACGCGGCAGAGCAGGTTTTTGTCCCCTAGGTTTATTTTCCAAATTATTGAGTGTGCCTGTCACTCCCAAAGCAAAAGCTATTTAACACTGTTCATGTCCAAGTCATCAGGTCCAACATGTCAGACTAGGCTTACCGTAATACCTGGCTTAGACATTATCACTTTATTACCATAACACCTGAAAGTGGGGGGGGCAAAAAGTCTGATTGTCCCCCCTATTCTGGCACCAGTGGGTCTTCACTTTGAGGAGAGGTAAAAATCATCATTTTAAATAAGCAATTTAATGTATGTTTGTTTTTTTAGCCAATTCAAAATATAAAGCCCTATTTCACCATCTTTATACAAAGTAGTCTTATCAAAGCATATGTAAAATACGACACAAGTCAGTGAATTCTGGCCTCAAGAGGCAGCTTTTTTTCCAAACATGTAAAGCACTTTATATCAAGTATGAAAGCAAAACTATAGGCAAATGAAAGCAGAACTAACTGAAATGATTTGATCATAAAGCATGAAAAAAATGGTTATACATGGCAGCCTCCAGGTGCACACAGAGAGGGAAAATTCAAGCAAGCATGTTAAAATGTTTTATCTGTAGGTTTATGAAAATTGTTTACTTATAGTTAATCACACTGAAGCATGTCACAATTTCACAGTGAAAAGCATTTCTCCACAGAAATATAACTGAAAGATTGACCTCTAAATTTTGATATTGGTGTAAACTGATTGAGACTATAAAGAGATGTTTAAACACTGATATATTAATCTTATCATGTTTAAATGAAAGTGGATTTTTTTATTTTTGGATAAAAGTCAATTTTCTATTACTTAACAATCAAATAAATTTACTTTATTCCAGTTTATCTGTAATTTTTGTAAAGTACCCCACAATCTTTGAGGTATCTATGAAAAACGACCAGACACCAAACAAGCAAAGAAAGAGCAGCACAATAACACTTCAGTAAAAAATAAGCCAGAGAGAAATTGTTACAAATCTTTTATTAAGATATTCATTATTTAATCCATTTGGACATTTTCTCTATGATTTATATTCATTTATTTTACAGTCGTTAATGTGCAATTACCTTTGATAATGTTGGGTCACAGTTACAGGGCTTTCACGAAGTTATTGGCACTTGGAACACAAAGAATAGGATGAGCAGTACAGGAGGTCCACTGGCGCTACAGGGTTACAGAGGGCTAGGAGCAGGGGCAAAGACATGGGCAGACCAATTACTGCATGGGTCTTGAAGAAGCGCTGTTTCTGGGTAAATATATACCTCATGCTGCGAGTGCACAACAAACAATCTGACCTCTATGTGTGTGTCTATATATAATATACAGTATTTATCTGTACATGTATATAATCATATATTTATATATGTACTGCTTTGTGACAAAAGGTTCCCCATGCCATGCCACACCTTATCCATTCAAGTGTGTAGGTCTACATGTGTTTTTGAAGTGTAAACACGTACGCTGAAAGGTACAGAAATTTGCTTACAACGTACTAACAAAAAATAAAAAAATAAAAAATCATGAAAGCTTTCTATAACCGCACTCACACCTACTGCTGATGAAGCACTGTGCAAGTGCATTGTGAGTGAGGGACTTTTTGAACATGAGAGAATTTAACGTTTACCAATGCCTAAAAAGAAAACTTGGCCCTGAAAGCTGACTACAGATAAAGACCCCTGACCCATAGTGTCACCTTATTTATGCATTATAAATTGGTTGAACTGATCACAACAGGCCCTAAGACAGTGTCTCTAAGGTAGCGACTTATGATCTAGAGGCCCAACAGCAGGATATTCGGACTGGGTCAATGCTGCAGTGTAGACATTACTGTATCTAGGTTGGGCTGCTCTGTTGTGAAAACAAACTAAAACCAATGCTGATTCATTGGTGATACTTCAAGTCAATGACTCAGAGTAGATTACAAGTCATTCAGTGGGTCACTTTAACATGGTTACTGTTAGCAGCAAATTTAAGGTTATTTCTTGCTCTAAATTGCTTTAAAAGATTGTTTACTTTCATTTTAAAATTCATTTTTTTTAAAGATTTATGTGGGAGTTGTGTAATAATGGAACTAATTTCATCTGATTCCATTTAATTGCTTGATTGGATGCCCCCCAAAGGACCTCTGATTAAATTGTGTTAAATTGTCCTCATGATTAGTCTCTTGGTCCTTTCATTGCACACAAAGCAATTATCCAGGAATCTGGTATTAAAATGGATTTATTCTTAAAACCTTGAGCAAAGTGTTTTGGAGCTTTTGGATTTATGAAAAAATAAATTACAAACATTCTCAGTTTGATTTATTTCAAACTTGAAATGACAGGTTTTCTGTATGGATTATGGTAAACACACCTGGCAAAGACTAACTACATAATTAAAAAAAAAAAAAAAAAAATTGGAGAAATGTAATTTGAGTTGTGAGTTCGGGCCCTGATACAAAAACCAGCTGAAAGCCACTAAGCAAATTAAACATACATGTTATAATTCAGATTTAACAACCTAAAACCACAACTTTGCCTCTCTCTCTTTCTCTGAAACGCATGAATAAACTTGTGGAAGTGAAACATGACACCAGCTGCATGAAGGACAGGAAGCACAACAGTCTTCAAAGATACTGAAGAGGTAAGTGGGGGGAAGGGTGCTCATGTGGCATTTACAGTCAAATACAAAGCTTACTGAGGTTTTGTTGTCATTTTACACAAGGTACTGCATTTTTGTTCTGTCTTCTTATCTCCTGGTTAAACCGTTTAAAGGTGCAGTGTGTAGAATTTAGTGGCATCTAGCTGAAAGGACAGAAATGAAATATAATATTCATAAGTAGGTTTTCATTGGTGCATAATCACCTGAAAATAAGAATCGTTGTATTTTCGTTACCTTAGAATGAGCCCTTTATATCTACATAGGGAGCAGGACCTCTTCCATGGAGCCCGCCATGTTTCTACAGTAGTACAGAACGGACAAACGAAACACTGGCTCTAGAGAGGGCCTTTAGCATTTTTCATGAGCCACTGTAGGTTCTACACAGTTGGAACGGGAGGGTGAGGGGAGGGGTATTCAGTTGGTTGCAATCTGCAACCTCACTGCTAGATGCCACTAAAGCCTTAACATTGGTCCTTTAAGTAAACTCATCCTTGTACTTTTAAACAATGATGGAAATAGGAAGAGCTATATCCATCATGATCTGGCTATTTTTTCTATGAGATTGATTCGACTGCCTTTTAAGAATGCTTTTTCCAATTAGAGAAAGTAGTCAGTTGCCTGTGAAAGCATTTCAGGTTTTCCTACAAACAGTATAAGAACACATTCCTCTGTCAGACCATTTTCACTTTTATCCACCTGCAACAGGAATAATGAATCCCCTGTGTTGACCTCTGATCCGCAGGCAGATCAACATGCTTTCAAAAAGGGTTTCTAGCAAACACAAACTTACACATAAAAAGGTCAGTTGTTGACATTTCATCGTAACCGAACTCCTCCAGCAACAGAAAGGAAGAACACTTGGGTTTTAACTCAACAGTCTTCTTGATTATTTACAGTAGGAGTTTGTGCCACTTCTACACAAGAAACACAGGCAGACATGGAGAAAAAAAAAAGACAAATTCCACCTAAAGAGGTTCAATTGCTACACAACATTTCTCAAAAAGGTGCATGAACCACTGGTTCTTCTCATTAAGGTGCTAAAACCTCCACTCTACCTCTTATGGAAGGTGCAAACTCCAAAATAAACTCCAAAATAAAACTGTCATCAGGCATTTTGAATTTCCATATTAAAGAGGCGGTTCTACAACATGGAAATACATTAGATACATGAATAAACCACATACCAAAACAAACAGCCGTGCAATACAGACTCTCCTTCTTTACACACACATGGATAATACCATGAAACCTATTTGCTTAAAGCAATATTGCCTCCTTGACATCACTGTACCCACCAGACTAAAGTTTATCAATTTCAATTAAAAGGCACGTTCCAATATTCCATAAATATTTCCTGTGGCTTTTGCACTTGCACAAAATGCCGGCAGGTTTTTTTTCATTTTTATTAATTTCAGTACAAAGAAGAAACTAGCTGAGTGTTCAGACCAATAAAACCTTTACATTTCTACAAGTAATTGTCAGAATTGTGGGCAAATGTTTTATCGAAGGAGGCAAACGTTCACAACCTTACAAGAAATGGTTATTATAGACAACAGTCAAGCCAGCTGAATCAGTCTTATTATTCCTTCTAAGTTAGTGAACAGAAGATGAAATGCTTCAAATTTAGCAGTTCAACTGCTCATTCCATCACTCTGCACTGTAAAATAAAGATAAAAATAAATGACTGTGGGTCCTATGATAAGACTGCTTTATTATACTCCTTTTTTCTGCAAAAATAGCACTTTTCCTTATTTGTCAAGACCTCTTTCAATAAAACATGAAGATTTTTAAAACAATCCCTCCCACTCTCTCTGCTCACACCATTCTAGGCGTGGGCACTTGTATAAATATAGTTTGTCTTCTAAAAATATGACCATCTTTTGATTACCTGTTGTCCTTAAAATTTCTTTACAATCATCTCAGTAAAAAGCTTCCCCCCTTCTTTCTGGATCACTTTTCCGTTTAAACATGCTAAAAATATAGAAAACAGAGAAAGATGAGATATATTTATATAAGACACCGCAGAGTGAAACACTCAGGTGGAGAGAGATTTTCTCTGGTCTCAAGAAAGGTGAGGTGGGATGGAAGAGTACTTGCAGGGCGATGAGTGGAATATGCAAGGGGAGGAAGAACAGGTAGTGTTAATTCATTTTAATAATGTATCTGTTTTAAATTTTACTGGTAGTTCCTTTTTTTCTGAGGCTGGAACACAAGTTGTCAGGCTTGCATAGAGAAAAATGCCACTGACACTTACATTCAATATACTCGCCACCTCTCCTCCCTGCCTCTCCATCCAGCCGTCCCTTCCTCCTCAGGCTGCACTATCAGCTCCCCCCACCACCTGCACTTCAGGGAATGTATTTAATATGCAACAGTGGATGCACTTACACACCTTAAAAAGACAAGGGGAGGCAGAGGGCAGTTAGGAGAAAACTAAACACCCTCTTACTCTCTCCCTTTTCTCTACTAACTCCATTGTACAGTCATGAAGCAAAAATTTAAATTTTCACGTCCTGGTTACATCAGGTCAACAGCTGTCGACCCTTGCAGTGTAGTATAGACAGTCAGATGTAAGAGATCAGCGTGGGCCAAAGAGTGAGGAGGCAAGCAGAACTGGGGAATACTTGTATGTGTGTCACCAAATTTCAACCTTCCCCGGACACAATGTTCAAAATAATGGTCCTCCATCCCCGCCCACACCTGGTAGTGATTCACCTGAAGAGCCACCTGACTCCATGCCGGCACCGCCAGCGGCCTCCAGAGTGGCGGGGTCGAATGCCGGATCGCCTCCCAGTGCGTCGTCCTCCGCCTTGACGCCGTCGGGAAGGAAAGAGGTGTAGGCATCGCTGTCGGCCATCAGTAGCTTCAGCTTGGGGATCCAGCTCTTGCGGACCACACGCCGGGCATTGGTGCACATGTCGGCTGCGATGGCGTTCATCTCGCTCTCTTTGAAGCTGGTGGCAAAGTTCTGGCAATAAACTGATATGAGGAAGGAAAACATAAAGTTATACTGACTGCACCTACAACTAAGACAAGAACTGGTGCCATAAAGCAGACGGGCACCTAAACAACAAAAACAGAACTGCCAGATTGAAAACCAAAAAAGCTGAACATGCTCTAAACCATTTCCTTACCACCTACTACTCTTATTTTCATGAGATTTAATATATCACAAACCAAACCCAAAACAGCCTCAACCATGTAGTAGATGCTTTACAGTAAGCCGATCTATATTCTGTATGTAGGAAATGACTTTTAGTAAAATCATTTGCTCTATGACTTGTTAAACTGGGTCATTATCTACTATAAAAACCAGCCAACTTAATAATCAAAATTTGTCTTTCAGGTTTTGATACATATTAGCCTAACTGAAATTCTACTACATTAAATGTGTCTCATGTCCCCGACCTATGTCTCCTAACCCTAAAAAAAAATCTGTGATAGTTTTGAAGGTTGTTTTCTGATGACAGTCTTCTTAACGGAAATCTTATACTTTTAGTGATATACACATAACTTAATGAGTAATTCGTGGTGTGGCGCTGACTCATTCTATACTTTTTTTAAATGCCAATCTGTCCACTGTGTTCTGGCACAACTTCATCTACTTGCAAGGATAAGAGCATATCAAAGCTCCTCCTTGTCACACTGCAACACTTGCAGTATTGATATGTGTTGCTGGGGCTTCAATACTTCCTGTTTACAAGGTTAGGGACATGCAGATTTTACTCAGATTTTACTGTGCATGTAAAATTCTGAATCATCTCAACCACCTAAAAACTCCTCCTCACATCTGTCTCCCCCAAAATTTCCTTCATTCTTACACACAGTTCAGATGATACTGTAATATACTGTATAACTATCTCCCTACAATAAAATTAAGAAGACATATTTTTAAAAAATAGAGATATAGGACACTGAATTATACTTGTAAATTGAACAGCTCAGAGACTTAAAATATGTCCTGCTGTCTTACTCATTTAACTAATGAGATGTAGGGAAATTTGTTCATTTACTGAGTAATCCTAACAGCTGGAATACACCAGGCAGGGATGCGGCACATAGGCAGGATGGAGCGGGGTTTTCTACCTGTCTCCGTTACTGCATGCATATTGAGTCTTGGCAAGTGATAATGCAGTTGGTTATGCAGGGTTCAGAAGTGTATATTAACTGGTACTGAATTAATAAACTAGATTGCACTAGGTTGCACTGCTGCGTCGCATTGCCTCTGGTACAATGAGGTATTTATTTTAATCATTTTTAAACAGATTGTACTTATTTTCTTGCACAGTTCTTTGTAGGTTTTACCTGTTGGAGGGCCACATAGTCACCCGTAGAGGAATAAAAATAGACCAACCACCCAAAAATATAGATGAGCCGTGCAACGCCCGCCCAGGTGCATGTGGCTTCCATGGTCAGTGTAGCAGCTTCAGCTGATTATAATAGACACACTCTGTTGCGGCCATGCTGCGACAGACGTGTTGCACCGCGTCCGTGCCTGGTATATTTTGGCCGTAAGAGTTACATATGATTTCTGTTTAAAACTTTCCCTTTTTCATAAACATCTGAACATGTATTCACCTGGCTAAGCTGTTTTATACGTGTGTAATACAGTATTTTCTACCAAGTCTGTCTGGTGTTGACATTCAGTCATTCATTCAGTCTCAGGTTGAATGTTGCTATCTAGTGGTCACCGTGAGTCATTACCTAATCCTAATTATAAAGATGCAGTAGGTAGAAGGTCATCTTCCATTTGCACTTTCATCCAAAACTAGCCTGAAAATGTATTTAAGTTTCATACTTAAATGAACTTAGACAATTAACAGCCAATCATTAAATTCAGCCACAATGTGCTTTACAAATACTCACATTTGACTGCATGCAGTACTCTGTTGTCCAGGGGCTTGCGGCTCGGGTCATTGGTGGACGAGCGGATTCCTGTTCCACAGCTGTTGGCCAGAGTATTCCTGATACATCAAATTAAGAATGAGTTCCACAGAACAGATGAAAACAAAAATAGCTCTTTTACCCCTCCTACAGTATGCCAGCAGATAAAACAATACTTTAATTTCTATATTAAAACTCACTTTACATGAAAGTCAAACACTTGCAGAAATAGACCCAGACACGCAGACAGAAGGAACAAACCTGTCAAAGAAGGCAGCCAGCAGCCTCCTCAGCAGCACCTTGTGTCTGGTCCCTGCGCTCACGTGACAGTTCATTAGCTGGGCTCGCGATATATACACAGAAGTACCTGGTGATACAAATACAAAGAATGTCAACAATCCACAGATAAATGAACACATTTATTACTGACACTTATCATTTATGATTCATGTATTGCCTGTCTTTATGATACTTTTGACTGGTTTGAGTTCAGGTTTTGTGGGTAATATGGTATTAAATCAGGATCTTCAGTTTCATTTACTTGAATGAGGTATTTATATATTAAATATTGGAGCTCTGGGTGGAAAATGAGGAGACTGTGTCATAGTTTTAAGTTTTGCTTTTGCTCTTTGCTTTTTTTTTTAATCTATCATGTTTTTGCATCTGTGTCACAGAAAAGTTCATTCATTTTCATATTATTATGTAGTGTGCAATACATCTCTTCTCGCATTTTGCATCTTGCAAACTACCCTAAAATACTTGCCAGCTGGCTTATGTTAATTCCCTCCTGTTCTTTCTTTCTTTATCTCGCTTTCTTAGTCACCCGCACAAAAACACACAATTTATTGCAAAGTATGTAATCCTGCTCGTAAGGTTACACAGACATTGTCACAGGATGTCCTTGACATAAACACTCTGAGTCACATGTACGGTGTTGCCGCATAATCTGCATGCCAATGCCAAGTCCTGTCATTTGAGGACAGCCTCCTCTAAATATGTGTACTGTATACATATCACTGCTGTTGGCCTTGTCCTGTTTAGATCTCCTGTATGTTGGTATATTGTGCATGAAGGACTATTTTATTGTTCAACTGTACTTTTGTACCATTACACTTGTACCCTCCAAATGTCTACAGGCCTAGAAAAACACTAAAAACCAATTCTGTATGTTTTAAAATCCAATCTCATACAGATGTTTGTCTTTTGTAAGGACAGCACAAACGCTCTCTCTCACACACAAACATACCTGAGACTAACTCTAGTTTCTCAGCAGGGTCTCCTTCCTCGTACAGTTTGGGGTGACAGCGGTTGCCTATCTGAGCGATGAGTTCTGCAGGGAGACATGTAAGGTCTCGGCCTCGCATCCGACCCCGTGTCTCTGTGTGGTCTGGTAGAGCCTCCACCCGCTCGCCAGCTGCTGAGGAGACAATACTGTGAAATTAGAATAAACCCACATCACTTGTACACACAGTCCCCATGAGTGTAGAGAACAATGCCTGCATCACATATTTGCTTTAATATCAGCATGTAAGACAAAAAAGGCAAGTAATATGTATAAATGTATTACTATGTCTCATGCCGATTACCTGCAGCTCCCATGTTGAGCATGCTGTACATGGTATACATGTTGCAGATTTGCCTGTACTGCTCCTCTGCACATTCATCTGTCCCCTCTTCCTCTTCTTCGTCATCATGGTAGCTGATAGGTGAGTCACTGGCATAGGTGCTTAGGGTGCCGGGGCTGGCGCCCTCTGACACACCGAGACCTGCTGCAGAGCTTCCATTGGTGCCGGCACTGCCACTAAGCCCACCACCAACCACCATGCCCGCCATGCTGGTGGCTGTGGTCCCCATACCCATGGCCAGTCCGAGGGCTCCAGGGCTCTGGATGGCACTGCCCCGCACTGCCTCCTGGGAATAACGGGCCGCCTTCCTGGCCCCCCCTCCGCCCCCTGAACCTGCTCCACCTCCGTCTCGGCTGCTGCCACCCTCCCACAGCCGCTTGGCTACAGGAGTGCAGACCACCGAATACGGAGTGGCTGCTTCCGGTTGGCTAGCTGGCTGCTCTGTCTTCACTCGTGATACCAAGGGGAGCGGCGTCAAGCAGGAGGCGGGCCGGCCTGCACTATTACTGGTCTGTGTTACGGGGCTCTGGGGCTCAGAAGGTGGGGCCTCCTCTGCGTGAAGACCCTGGGAGTCGCAGCTGGGGGAGGAGACCTAGAAATGAATGTATACATCATCTTTGTGTCACCATATATGAACACTTCGGTGCACCAACAGATATGTGTTTGCTCTTTTGATTTTACCCACCCTCTGTTAGTCCGTCAGTTCTTCCAACTCTTTGGAACCCTGTCCGGCTATAACTCTGGCCAGTGACAAGTTATGTCAACAACTGTTATAACTGGCAAACTGCTATTAAATTTCCTCGATGAGTACATCCTCCCCCACAAATAAACCCTTTGCATTTTAGCCAAACTGCTGGTCAAACTCTGAACACCATATATATATTTCAGAACTGTACAAACTGGAATAGGAACTTGATTTTTAATGGTGAATTCACCCAAATACTGAGAAACAAATCCCATACATTTGTAATAGAGTTTTGGTTTAGCTTGACCTGTTTTTCACCAAGACTCTTGCCGCTACCTTAAAACAATTGATGTAAATGGCATTTGGTTTGTGCATTTATTGCACTAAAACCACTGGAAATTTAAATGTGGAAAACTCAAAAGCCTCTCTTCTCTTTTAATATTTTTAATATTAATTAAAATTAATAATCCCTGCTACTCTGTTACTTGCTTTGACAAGTTTTTACCGAAAACTGTTTACCTTGAGGAAGAATTCAGTGCCTTTTTCCATGATCTGTTGGATCTGCAGGAAGCCGGCAGTATACATGAGGAGAAACTGGTCCCCCACTGTCATGCTGAGACGGCCTGTGTAACAGAAGGATAGAATCTGCTGGAAGCTCTGGGGCTGCACAGCTGGTGGAAGCTCCACTACTGTCGGGCTCGTCTCATTGTTGCTAGCACCTCCATTATTGCTGCTGCCACTGAAAAGGTCCCGAAAATATGAACTGCTAGCAGCCAGCACAGCTCGATGGGCCTAAAACAAAAGAAGAGAAGGAAGGTGTCCCATTAGAACTTTTGAGAGTAGAGCTGATTTTGAAGATTAAATGTAGGATTTTAGATTTTAGGCATTTTCTCTCCTTTCTCACTTAATGATTTAAACTGAAACAGAATTTCTGAATTCAATGTCTCGCTCAATGCTTCAACACAGGGATTGGCTGCTGCTGGGATCAAACCTGAGATGTTCAGGCGATGAGACACCTTAAGTCAGAGCTTCGACCAAGGTATTTGTGGTGAGTGATACCCATGCAGAGTTCCTTGATATGAAGACAGGGTCTAAAAAGATCACAGTAAACTAATGTACTAATTTACTTTTGGTACCAAAACTAAAACTAGACTCTTTGTGATACCTTATTTTGCTTAGTGCAAGCATTTACTCTACAAAACAATTCCAAAAAATATATCATAACACAATAAGTCAAGCCTTTCAAATAAATCAGTGTTTAATTTTGTCTTTATGTAAAACAGCTGCACAAGAACCTTTCAAATGTAAAAAACAATATAACACTGACAAAAGTATAAATTAAATTAAGTAAAGAAGACAGATATTAAACCAAGAACTTGGTGCCAAATGTTGGTGAATTAAATTTAGTCAGTATTTGAATATTGAGTTTCAATACCCAGCCATATATTTATTTGTGTAGTTATTTAATAAATCTTCAATATAACATATAAATAATATAAAATACTTATTTGGAGTTGTCTCAATGTTCTATGAAAGAAAGCCATACTCATTGACAGCTCTCTTACAATTGGCGTTATTAAAATTTTGACCCAGGGCATTAAAGTTGGAACCCTAAAAAATAAAAATAAAATTAGATGCCATTAAGAGGGTCCAGGAGAGGACAAATTAATTTAAGTCACCACAGTAGTATACTAGAATGAAAATCTGCACATTGTGAAAGTGTATCAACATTTAAGGTTGGACGATGCATTGTCCACCATTGCTACGAAGTTACAAAATAGGAAAAGTTAGAGCTGCCCCCACTTTGAGACCAAACAGCATTTCTTTTGAAGTATATGTTCCTGCAATCCTGTATGCAACATGGCTGTCATAGAGCCACAAGACTATCTGTTTACACCATGGATGTATTAAGGAGAACTGGATAACAAACTCAAAGATGGTGCCCCGTTCATTCCTATGAAAGTTGCTCAGTGGCACATGAAGCCAAAAAACTGGCTTCCCGCTGTGAAGAAATTGCTCAATTGCTGCTCTTGAATCTTTGAATCCAGTATCCAGTTCTTCCTAATAGATCTATGTTTACACCCAAGACCAACTTCTCCAGGGTTAACCTTGATTTTCAATACTAAAGTGTAATTGCCATTAAAAAAAAAACAATAATAACTTTCTGTCTCATCAGTACCTTGAAGGCATGCCCCTTGACCACCACCGAGACGTCACAGTAGAGGCCCTGCAGCCGCTGCTCATTCAGACACTCTAAAACATTGTTGCCAAAGTTTGGGATCGCCATCTGCAGGGTCTGGGCCATGGTGCGCCTACGCACACCACCAAAGGGTCTTGTTGGGAAAGAGACAGAGACAGAAACAAGAGTGCAAGAAAGAGATAAGTGACAAAGTTATTCCCCATACACATAAAACTCTGTGTATAATACTGGTTATTAAACATGGGTTCAACTTCACTTGAAAGTACCAGACTTTTTCTGTTTTTATAAGAACTTTGGTCTGCAAATTTAATGACATACACATCACCCATCAACAGGGTTGACTGTAATGTTGGATATTTGTAGAGCTGCAACGATCAGTTGATTAATTGATTAGTCAATCGGCAGAAAATTAATTGCCAAATATTTTGACAAATGACTAATCAAGTCCATTTTAAAGAAAAAATGCCCAAATTCTCTTCTAGCTGCTCAAATGTGAATATTTTCTAGTTTCTTTAGTCTTCTATGATAGTAAACTGATATCTTTGTGCTGTGGACTAAGACAACAGTGACTGACATTTTACACCATTTTCTGAAATGTCTAATTGTTTAATCGAGTAAATAATCGACAGATTAATCGATAATGAAAATTGCTGTTAGTTGTAGTGCTAGATATTTGTTTACTTGGGTCAACCATACAGTCATTTAACATAGCTTGCACAGCCAGATCTCCATCTTGTTGAGTTCAAGGAGACATGGAGAGATTCAAACTAAAAACTTGATAAGAAAAGGGAAGACACAAAAGGCTGTCACTTAAAGTTGAAGTAACAATGGGTAGAACTCATTTGTACCCAACCAGTTCTCAGCATGTGTTTGATGAGGACTGATTTTGTGAGATTATCCATAAAATAACTGTACAGTCATTACCCTGTTCATACACAGGTTACAGTACTTTATCCCTGGTGCGATAACTTGACCAGGCCTATTCAGAACAATGGCAAAAACTGTTTGATCCTGGACTGTTTCTTTGGTTTGAGGGGGGTATCAGTAGGTAATGTGAGGAGGGGGAGGTGTAATATAACATGGAAATGTTAAATGACAAAAGACTCAAGGAGAAGAGACCTAAAACAAAACAGCTGAGGAATCTCAGACTCTTATATTAAAGGTAGAGTCAGCGATTCCAATTCAATACACTTTTTGTCAAATTAAGCAAATATCTCATTGTGGTCTGCTATCTGCCCCTTCTGTGTGTGCGCTGAAAAAAAATTTGGTGGTCATACGCAGCCCTGGCTCTGTAAATGGGCACGTAAACACAGTGGCTTGGAGTGAGCCACACAACACTATTCCAGCCAATCAGCAACAGGGGGTGTTCATACACAGGACAGGGAGAAGTCATCAGAGCAGCTGTCTGTGTGAGGACATGATGGTCTCCCGTCTCCAGCATTGGTTGAATGGTGGGGGAGGGCTGGCGAACTGGAGAGAGAGAGGTTGTGGCCAATTCACATAGAAAGTGTTTTCTTACTGAACAGATAAACTTCCATTTTATTAAATGTATCAGTGCACACTGAATCAGAGACAGTCTCACGGAGACCCCCCCCCCGCCTTTTTTTACACTCTGAGTCTGTTCTGGTCGCGTTTAGTGAAGCGTAATCTGAGCAGGCAGCTGTTTAAATCACACTAATATCCCACTGTATGTGTTTTGAACCTATTAATCATCAGTGAATCAATAAATACAAACACTGTTGATTTCTTCCTGTGGAGCCGACATGCAAACTATTTTGGTTCAGTAAATTTAAATACAGTGCGAGAGGAACAGAAGTAGCTCTATTACTTTTTTGGTCATTGCCTTCGCAATGAGCGTCCATGAATTTGGGGGGGCGGAGCTTCTGAAGGAGCACAAAGGGAGGGGTGTATTTGTTTGTGTGTTTAGTTCAAATATCAACAATCAAAAATTCTCCAGACTGACTGACTCTACCTTTAATGGACGCTATAAAATGGTTGACAGTCTTTCTAAACACATATTAAATCCAATGGAAGTCTATTTTTATCATTAATAGGCTAAATTATCCATAATGAAATGCCTCTTTTCTGAAGAAAAGTAGTTCTGAATAAAAATTACACCCCTTGGAATATCCAGTTGACATAGGCCGCAAATATTTCTTCACACAGTCCTATCGAGAGTTTCTGTCCAGCTCACAGGACGTTGATATTCGAAACAAAGTTTTGTTTAAGGATTCGTGGATAATCTACGTTGCATTAATCCTATACGTCACTTCAGCCGTGCAGTGGTTGTTATTGCCAGGAGCAGGCTCAGTGAAAGCCTTTTTATTTTCTGTCTTCTACAAGCTATAAAATCCAGTGTCCTCAGATAACTGGGTCAAGTTCTGTTATTCTATGTGCAAATGTGTGGCCTACACAAACAACGCATAGCATGTTTCCATTCACTTTTCTAAACAGTGAAAGGCAAACATACCCCCTTGCCCTGCGCCCTCTCAAAGATTCCTATATTATGTTTTGTCAATATTAAATGTAAGTGGACCAATGTTCCCTCTGCTGTGGATATGAACACTGTCTGCAGGCCTCTGCTTCATACTGTAAGATACAGTAGCTTCATATTCAGTGATAGGATATGTGAAGACACAATGTTGAAATTATACCAAATATATTCTTTTATGTTTCTGAATTTTCATTCTACAGAGTGGCATGAGGAGGAATTCAGGGATTAACATGTAAAAGCATGATATGCCCTCTGAGCCCACATGATTGTCTTTGTTTTTATATATTTTTTTTTCTCTCTTATGTGTTGACTATTGTTGTTTCCCCTTTGGGGACCAATAAAGTCTATCTATCTACTATATTACCCTCAAGATAACAGCAAAGAATACAACAGATCAGACAGATAAGCATTTACATAAAGCAGTATATCAGTCATAAAAGTTCTCACATACATACAGCTGAGGATATAGTGGTGCACTGCACAAGTGTGCATGCATAGCCTAGATAAAGCTACTTTTCACACGGATGCTTTACCACTTAAAAGTGTTGCATGAATGCACGCTGAGCAAACACACACACAGAAAAATACCAATACCAAACAAAGACAATCTCTGATACTGTGAGAACAAACTGATTGAAGCCCACCCTGTGAGAGGCATACAACTAACTTTGGTGTGACTGACTGATGAGGGCTGGAGAGAGCCGCCCCATCATATCCAAAGCCTTTCATTTGGGACCTAGCCAAGCTCCAGGGTAAAGAGAAATGCTCTCTTTGTCTCCGTCTCACTCAAGCTCCCTCTCCCTCATACTAAAACACAGATGCGCACACACAAACTCAAACAAACCCACAAAAGGCACACTGACTCACACACAGGCATTAGACAATACTGCTTGTTTACAGTTTGGCGAGCCGCAGTAAGCACACATGCGTGCACATAAAGACACACAAACACTGGGCTGAGAGCAGGGTGTGTTTGCACAGTTTGCCCTGACAGTGAGAGAGAATGTGACTGTGTGTGCTCGTGTGTGTGTGTGTGTGTGTGTGTATGTGTGTCTGCATGTGTGTCTTTATGTAGCAAGGAGGGGCTGTGGGGCTTGCAGAGATGAACGGGATCATCTCAGGTTCTTCTTCTATTAAATATATAGAGTGCAGCCAGTGTGAAAGAATGAAATCCACCCGAAATGACCCCTGTGGCTTAGATCTCATACCAACCAGCCTAGAGAGGAATGTAGGTCAAACAAGCAACATACTTAAGACCTTAGACTTTTCATACTGAGCCTTAAGAATGGTTCGCCCGCATTCAAAAGGCTTATGTTATGTTATGATGGGAGGGCTGTCAACATATTTTGGAACTTATATTGTCTGACAACTTTCCAGTTTATCCAGTTTGAATACAGCAAGGGCTTTTATACTGCTATGAGGGTGATTACTGTAGAGTCACTGGTGCAGCTGGCACACAATGCTTTCCCTCTATAGGCATTTCCTGGTTTCTCAAGTGCCCATGCCTGCATGGCTGTGGTAGGCTACTCCTATCAAGTCAAGACAGTACATGCAGGATTATTCTTAACAGGGAAGACTCTGGATAGGTAAATCAGCACAGACATCAAACGTCTCAAAACTTCTTAAACTCCATACATTATTACTGAAGCTGTGTTCAAATGTCTGTGCAGAAATGTTTAAACCTAAAAGGATGGCGGGTATAGGGGGAACAGATAGGACCGCGCCGTGTGCCAGTCTAGCAGCCGGGACTTCTCCTCTGTCTGCTGGCAGCGGAGCCGGGAGGCGCCGGGAGGGGGGCGACACAGGCTGGCAGCAAACCCCGGTGATACCCCGGCGAGGGCGACCGTGTGTTAGTGTTGACGTGCTGTGAAATGACATTCCAATACATTTATCTAAAACAGTTTCAGCGTATTAGGCTGTCGTTATGTGTCCTCCTTTCCCCTGTGGCTGATAGCGCTGAAACGTTTGATGCCCTCTCCCATCCGCAGCAGGCCTATAGAGGTGGCTAATGGCTAAGCTAACAGCACTGTTAAATATTTTGGGTTCGCCCCGGCGCACCATCCACCTCATGCACACTCAGCCCAGCTGCACAATGTCAAGCATTTCCGCGATAGTCCCCCACTCAAAAGATAAACAATGACACTTACTGCCTGTGTGGACGAGGTAGCGGTGCGGCGACGCCGGTTGTCAAGCCCAAAATGTTGCTTATTTAAATTTTTTGGTGATGGGGGAAATCGCTCCCCCTGCCATTCTCCATTCTACCGACATCAACAGGTCATCCCAGGACACGCAGCAGCTGAGGGCGAGCCAGACGGAACCAGTGCGGCACGGAGCGGGGGGGCGGGGCGGCAGGGGAGGGGGGCACAACAAGGCACAATTCTTTACAACCGGCGCTCGCAAGGGCTGACGTGCCAAAAAACCCGACTGCCATCGCGTTTTCGCATATTTGTGAGAAGACCTTCATGAAAGTAACGATTTAGCAACAGACGTCGCTCTCCACGCCGATAACAAGCAACGTTTCAGTCTTTTGAAAAGGCTGGGGTAAAGAAAGTTTAGGATCACCCCCTACTTATCCCCAAACTTTAATTGTCCCGTATCTACTGGATCGTTCAACCCAAACCCACGGCGCTAACTAAGGACACCGGCACAGACTCCTCTCCCCTCCCACACTTCATACAACCCCCCCACCCCACCCCCCACCCCTCCTCTGCCGCCGCCGGTGGATCCTGAGACGACCCCGGCAGAACGCCTCGCACAACGGCAGACAAGAAGACACTCACCCCCCTCGCTGGGAAGTTGATGCGGAGCGTTGGTTCAAAGGAGGGGACGCAGCGCTCTCTCTCCCCGCTTTCCCTTGCTCCAGGCAGCCATTCAGTGTGAGCGAGACGCCGATAGCAGAGCCATCGAGGGCGGTACGGTATCCCAGGGGATTGCGGAACACAGAGCCACTGATCGCACAGAACAGAAGAGGAGGAAGACAAGCATGACGCGCTCGTCATTCAATCGCATGATCGTTTCGAGCGCAGCCTCAATTTGGGGAGACCTATCCCACGGCGTAGACTGTTTGCGCATTGGCACAGCAACAGCAGCAGCCTGCAATGAGAAACGTCTCTCTCTCTTTGAGTTGCTCTCTCCCCCCCTCTCTCTCCCTCTCTCTCTCTGCATATGAGCGATAGATTTGGGAAAAGTAGGCCGCGCGCGCGTGTGTGTATGTGTACTTATTTAACTTGAGTGAACTCGCTGCGCGCATATAAAGTAGGGATAAAGCCGCGCCCTTGGTGGCTGTAAACAGTGAAACCGTGCAAATTGCAGGGTGCTATACACCTACATACATATACATACTGTACATACCTGTGTCTGGCTGATAGTTTGCTATAAAACACGGAGTTACATTATCTATAATGCCCTACAAAGTATACTGAGGCCTAACTGTAAGGCCATTTATGTGACTGTGCATTAATATTCATTCTTCTGTGCATCTATGCTTGTATGCATTTATTCATACCCATGTGAAGCTGGAAGCAAAGCAGATATTCAACCATCATACATATTTCATATATGCCGACAGTAGGCTACACATAGAAATAAATTCACCTCTGGAGTAATGGAGTTATGAATAAATGTCTTCAAAATAGCATGCCTGCAGCAATATTAAAATGGAAAAAAGTATAAATAACCTGTGACTTATGCAGAACAGAGTGAAACAGAAACCTTATTTATACTATACAATGCCATGGGAAAATTTAAGGATAGATTCACTCAGTTTTTTAAGTCTGTCTTAAACAGTGAGGTGCCCAAATGAACACTGAAACAGGTTTAACTTGCTGTAATCATTCCTCCTGATTATACTGACTATTTAAAGATCCCTTCATAATCCGCTTTCAATGTGAGTGATGGTGGACAATTAATCCAGAGTCCTTGTTTTGTGCAAAAATGTACACCAAAGTTTATCTAGTGTAAATATGAGACTCCAGCCATCTGAGCCATTCCTCTTTGTGTTTCCCTGGACTGCATTTCCTAGACTGCTGAAAACTCATATTGTATTAGCTTCAGAGGAACTTTGGAATACATTCTTGCACAAAACAAGAATTGTGGATTTTTGTGCCCCATCACTTACATTGAAAGCGGATTAGAAAGGGGTCTTTAATCGCTCAGTATGAACAAGAGGAATGATTACAGCAAGCAAAACCTCTTTCAGTGTTCATATATGCACCTGATTTTTGTTTTAAGACAGTTTGTATATTTGTGTCATACACATGTGCATCATGTCTGACACTATGGTTCCGGCGGTATAGACAAATTGTGCATTTTCTTGTTATGAATGAGTGCACAGTGGTATTATTCATTCCCCTCTTTAATAGTGCCAAGCTGACATATTATTCAGATATAAATGCTTTTCATAAGTTGTTTCTGTCCACCCTGGAAAAGGTTGCACCTTGCAAAACCCTGTTAAAATAAGAGCAACCCCCTGGATAAAGAAAGACATTTAGATATTAAAAGAACATGCAGGAGAGCAGAAAGAAAGTGAAAATCTAATAAATTACAAGTGCACTTTCAATCATTAAAATATTTATTAAATTATTTGCATTATATTTGTTTACATAGGTTATTGTTTCTTTTAATTTGCACTTTCATCTGTTTTATGTATGGGCTCAGTGCTGCTAGATCTGGTATATGTGCCTAATTTTTCTATTTCTTCTATGTATGCATGAATTGGGGGGAGGGTGATCTGGAAAGCACTTAATTCTTATGCTTGAAAAGTGCTATATAAATGAAATGAAATGATGATGATGTTGATGAAGATGATGAAGATGATTATTATTACTGGTCATTTTCAATGCTCATGTTAGAGAGACTTCTTACTGTTGTTTCGTTCTGTCCTTGGTACAGTATATGTGTTTCATTGGCAGAGGGCTTGTCTGTTATACTGTATGTCCACAAGGGGTGAAAATATTGTTGATGCAGCTGTGGTCACTAAATTCTTGATTAAAGTATACCCTAAAATATGAGTGAGTTTGAATAACTACGTAAAGCTCAATTTAATTCATGCATTTGAATAAGTTTACTAAATATATCATCAGCAAATAATGGAACAACTACTGAACAATTTACAGAACTCATGATGAAATAAAGAAGAGAAATAAAGAGATAAGAACTTGTCACAGTATGAATAAACATAGTTACCAGTATCATTAATGATGGTTCTGTTACATTAAATTGTCCCATTAAGCCATGACAGTGAGATAGCATGCACAAGTGAAGCTTTAAGATACAAAATACAACTCTTATGACAACACCAAATTCATCTTGTTATTTCTTTCTTTTAAATCACTCATAACAATTTGCAAATAAATGGTGAATAAATAATAAAAGTAGATGGATTCATAGTAACAGTTTTAACATTCACTTTTGGGCCTAAATCATTTCTAAGGAGTGGGTGAAAAGTTGTTTTTTAAAAATATTTTTGTCCGTAGTGTCAGTTTGTAGTATTTTTTCTTTTCATTCAATACACTTCCTTTAATCTGCCTGTCCATTCTACTGTGGAGGGGGCATCCTCGCTGAACCTTGCCTTGCCGTAACCAAAAGAATATTTAATAAGTATGAATGTCTACAATCCTCAGGGATTACCTACAACACTATAGTTTTGGGATTTGCAAGGATGCCTCCACAAATCTTGATACAATTCATTTGGTAAGGTATTGAATTATATATTTGTAAGACATATTAATATGTCATCCAACAATATTTTATGCTCTTCATCACCAATTTTTAATATCTTTAATATTGGGTTTAATCTTATCATTTGTGCAAAGGGTTCAATACTAATTGCAAAAAGAAGGGCACTTTAGGACAGCATCGATGCACTCCTCTATCAATACCAAAAGGTTGTAAGATGATGATAAGTGATCAATTATTCATACCTTGCATGATTAGTTGAAAATAAGATTTGTGTTTTAAAAAAATTTGGGCCAAAACCATGCTCATAAAATATCTGGAACAAGTATGAACATTATACCCAATGAAAGGCTTTTTGTGCAGCCAAAGCTAAAGCAAAATTCTCTCCACCGACTGTAGATAGAAGTTATACTATGTAGCAGTCTTTGAATATTATCAATAAACTGAGAGCCTGTGATACATGTCATTTGATCAGGGTGTATAGTGTGTTCCAGTGCCACAGAAGGTAGAGGTGTGCCTGAATACAAATACGGCAAAGCACAAACAGTGGGTTTTTTACAAATATTTGTTTCATACAAATATTTTAAAAATTATTTGTTTTCTGGAAGAGAAAAAAAAGCATGTCAAATATCAGTGCGCAGGTCGGTTACATCGCTATCTCAGTCTCTCTCATCTGCTCCGCTGTTATGGCTATCAGCAGGTCTCAACGAGGGGAGTCACATCCACCTGCTACATGACACACATTTCCTAATTTGGACATCACTCCCAGAGTTGGGGGTGTTCCCCAGAGATAAAGCTGAGCTACTGACACACACAAAATGCTCCCAAGGGACTCCCCATAACTGTTTTTCCCTTCTCCTTTTCACAAAATTAGGTTGTAAAAAATAGGCAATAAATGAAAAATACAAAGCAATTATCGCCTTTGAAGTCCTTCCCTACATGCTGTCTCTGTGTTATGGGTGTATAAATAGGTAGAGGTCTGTCTGCAATGAGGGGATGAATAAAGTTTTAGTTCAGTTGTCAGCACAGTCGTCTATGATCTGGGAGACTCCGGTGTGGGGACCTCCTTTGTAAGGTAGTTTATTCATGAACACTTATTGTAACACTTTAATTTTCTAAATTTAAAAGTGTACTGAAAACAAAAACAGGACAGAATACAAATAGTTTTGCTGCCTCAACAAATACAGATGCAAATACAAATGCTGGGCCCTCTGCACAACCCTGACAGAAGATTAGTAAAAATACAATAGCAAAGCTTCAAGATAAATAAAAAAAGAAAAAAGTGAACCTCTAAAGAAGCAAACATTAAAAATCAGTTTGGTTTAATATCTATGCCAGGTAATTCATCTTTTGCTTCTTCTTCCGAATATTCATAAGGATAGATGGACTTTCCAGATGATTGGTTTATTATATTAATGTACAGAATTAATGTACAGGAAGTAAGATCATTGTTCCTTTCTTTGTTTCTGTGTGCCTGTCATTGAGAGAGGCTCCTTCCATCCTGGCTTAGGCCCAAATAAGGTGATATTCTGGGTCTCAAAATAAGCAAAACACATCAATGGGTCAAAGGCCACATATGGTTTGGGGGCCTTGGTTTCTTGTGTGTCTTAGGGAAAGATGGCTCTCACATATATGTAGAAGTACATCTTGTGGCCTTCTGACACTATAATAGATTAGGTTTCCTTTGTTCATTGAAACAAGCTAATGCAAATCTTTGTGTGTTCTGTCTCCTTATTGTACAATAATAATTTTTAATCCTCAACCCAGCAGTGTTTTGTGTATTATTTCATATGTGTGTTTAGTGTTCTCAGATAATTTCCACAACAAGGCTTTAGTAGAAATCACTTAAAAATTGCTGTATTCAGCATTCAAATGCATTTGAACAAAATGAACTAGCGCGACATTCAGAGCAGTGCCACTTTGCGGTTCTGATTTTCTGTATTATGTTTTCAAGAAAAGCTAATGCAGCACATGTCAAATTACACACTTGTTGATTGTATAACCAGCCAAACTTGACAGTGGCTATCCCGGAAAATACTCTTTTATCAAACATTTACAATGATGCTGTTGTTGCAGTATTATATGTGTTCTATCTCACACAGGCTCTGCCCTCTACTGGACTCTATTGATAATACTCTCGTCCTATCACATGCACACAATCGCCCACTGAAATTTGCATGTACGTAGCCAGCCAGTCAGGACGCGCTTACCTATTACGTGTGTCTCGCACACTATATAAGCAACATCTCACTGCTGCTCACTATCCTCTTTTCTTCGGTGATGGTGAAATCCGCTCACTGATCTTTCCTCTCCAAGGATGGAGTTGCCACTCCAAGCTCGATCCTGCCTGTTGTGCCCTGGTCTCATCGCCGCTGCAGCCAGACATTACTTTACTTCAAGTGCCTCGGAAGGGACCACACAGAGAGCCGCATGAGGCAGCCACTGCCCTGCCTGCACTGCCAGGCACTCACTCCCGTTCAACTCCAGAAATGGTGGGAACATTTTTGGCTCTGTGACCTCTCACTCGACTGTGACGAGAGTGAAATTGGAGCTCGAGATTGATTTCCGCAGTGAAGATGAACACACCTCTTCATTTGGTCCTCTGCCGCCATCGGACACCTCAGCTGAGACTCTGCATACGGCTTCTCCGATGGATGATGATGACAACCTCTCTTCTGTCTCAGCTACTTAGCTGACCTTCAGAAATCTGTGGCCGAGTTCATTTCGCCATGATTTCCTGAAGGTTATAGCCATGGTGGCGAAGGCAGTGGCCAAAAAGCTGCAGCTTCCGCTGATGCAGGACAGAGACATACTGGAATATTTTAAGAAAATATTACGGCCGGGCATATGGCCAGGCGCACAGCTGGGCATGGCAGCGAACATTCTGGGTGTGTTGGGCATCGCAACAGAAAATACACCACTGCATGCCTCCTCCATGACTGAACAGGTTGAATTTCTGGATAGCACAATCGGTAAGATTAACAACCTTGTTCTGGGTGTTGCGAATGCTGCGGGGTGAGTGATGCGGCTTGCCACATTAGGCTAATGTCACGTGTGGCTGGGACTCTGGACAGTCTCTTTGGATTCATCTCCTCTATGACTCAGTGCTTAAAGACGCTGGAAGAAGAGAAGGCACAACTGAGCTGTCATCTGCCGCTGGTGCCTTCTTCGAACCAGAGAAGAGACGAGGTGCATTGCTGCAATGCCATGGTGAGGAAGAGAATGCACAGGCAGGGCAGAGTACCATCAGCCCCTGCTGCTTCAGCCACCTCCCATACCACCTCAACAGAGACACCACAGCAATGGCCTGCACGTGACCATGGATCAGCCCAATCTGCAGTAAGGAGTGCAGACAGACCCCCACTGAAGTTGGCTTATGCTTGGGGAAAGTCAGTGGCACTGAAATGACTGTCAGTGGGAGGGCGTGTCACATTGGTGCGGGCTACGTCCAACAACTCACCCCTGGATTTGCCGGCGGAGTTCACTTCCCCCTCCCACCACTGCTCAAGTTCATTGTGTGTGTTCACATGTTGAAAATGTTTTAATAAAAACATGTTACATTTTCCAAAGAGCACAACCCTCCACCCTCCCCTTCTCCACTTCTCCAGCTCTCTGTGACACTGGGATGACAGCAATTCAGCCTACTTCGTCCAGCTGGCCACAGAGGCTTTGTAATACAGAAAGCACTTGCTCTGCTGGTGCCCCTGCGTCTCTTCTCTCTATCAGAGAAGCAAATAGCAGGAGGCTTTATTCAGCTGCAGACGGTGCTAGCCGAAAAAAGCCCAGTGCTGTTAGGCGTGATGTGGTGAGAAAAACACACATCATGCCCAACATAGCAACACTCAGAAGCAGATCTGAGTCTGGCTGCGCTCGCTGGTACTGTTATTTCTGCAGGAAATATGGAGGGTGACGGACGCACTAACACAAATTTGATGCCATGGGCCAAACTTTCATTTATGGAAGGTTTGGCCGTGGAAAGGGCCAAATCAGAATATCACAGCTTCCTGGCTGCTGCCCCCCAGCTGACCGCTCATCCTCAGATGCAGTTTTATGAGGAATGGCATCACAGCTGTGTCTTATTGGAGTGGATGGACAAAACACTGAGACTCCCAAGAGGGGATAGATTTTCTCTCAGAAAAGATCCAGGACCTGTTACTGAAATAGGCTGTCTCAATCGTTCACACTCATGACAGACAGAAGGGGTTTTATGCCGTGCACTTCCTGGTTCCCAAGAAGACAGGAGGTGTCAGACCCATTTTGAACCAATGCATTGCCAGAAAGACATTCCACACTCTGACCATAAGGAAATTGCTGGAACTGGTTCAACCAGATGACTGGTTCAACACCATTAAGCTGAAAGATGCTTATTTTTACATCGAGGTGGCAACAAAACACAGGAAGTTCCTGCACTTAGCCTTCCACGGATAACCTACAAGTACAACAGGCTACCATTTGGCAAATGTGTGGATGCGGTGCTACAACTGCTGCGCGCTGTGGCATGAGGGTTTTCTTCTACTTAGATGACCTCATTGTCATGGCCAGGTCCAGAGAATGGGCCATTTTCCACACTGCCAGATTGGTGCTGCACCTAAGTTAGGTTTTGCCATCAACTGGAAAAAGAGCACCACCCCAGCCACACCAGCAGGCAGAGTATCTGGGAGTCGTGCTCGACTCGTTCAGGCTGCAGGTTGTTCTGTTGGAAGCCAGACATACAGCCCTGCGGCTTGCAGTTCTCAGACTGCAGTGGGGAGTGGCAGTGACAGCTTTGACTGTAATGCAGGCATTGGGGCTTATGGCGATGGGCCATCCAGTTGTTCCACTGGGGCTCCTGCACATATGCTACCAACAACGGTGGATCGCCGGCCTGTGCTTGGATCCCAAGGGGCACAAGCACTGCTTGATGAATGTTCCCCCATCAGTGCAGGAGGACCTGCTTTACTGGGGGTCCCCACAGCATCTGTTGACAGTCAACCGCATCACAGTTGCCTACATCAACAGGTAGGGCAGACTCCTGATCCACAGCCCTGTTGAAGATGGCGGAAAACCTGTTGGTGTGGGCCTCAGAACACCTCCTGTCTCGAAGAGTCCTCCACATTCTGGGTCTGAAGAACAGAGGCACTGACCTCATGTTGAGAGGCAGCCCTCTGCTGCACCCTGAGGTGGTGCAGCAGATTTGGAACCAGTTTGGGAGAGCAGAAGTGGACCTGTTTGGCAGTTGAAACAACACCCACTGCCTGCTCTGGTTCTCCCTGACGCTGCAAGATGATCTACCATTGGGGGTGAATGTGCCATGGCCAAGGGGGCTGCTTTACAACTTTCCCCCTCTTCATCTCATTCTCTTGCTGCTGAAGAGAGTGAGACAACCGTGTAATGGTCATCCTTATAGCTCTGGACCACTGTTCGGCACCATGCTACGCAGAGATGACCCAGATGTTGGGGACCCAGCCCTGGGGGGAGTGTGTGGGGGAATGCTACAAGTGTGGGGGAATGCTACAAGGCTAAGTAGTTGAGATGTCAATGCTGGTAAGAGGATAGGAGACTGGACCCCCTGACATGTGCAATGGGAGAGGTTTTCTCCTTTCTACAGTATCTGGAGAAAAGGGGCTGTCTCATGTCACTATTAAAATGTATGCAGCAGCTGTTTCCTCCTGTCATGAGCATTTGGGCAACAGACTTGTCTTCGCCTATCCCTTCATAAAATGTTTCTTGCAGGGGATTAGGAGACAACAGCCTATGATACGTGTCTCTGCGCCCCAGTGGGAACTGCCGGTGGTGCTCGAGGTCCTAGACAGTGATCACTATGAGCCTCTGGAGCGCTCCTCTCTGAAGGCGTTATCATTCAAGACAACTTTGCTGCTTGTACTGACCTCAGCTAAGAGAGTAAGTGAATTGTGCACCCTGTCGGTTCACCCCAGCTGTTTGCTGCTTTGTGGTGACCGCAGCAGTGCTTCTCTCTTTTCAAGGTCCCTGATAACAGGTGCGACTCAGGACTCAAGAAAAGGGTGGCGTGAGTGTCAGCTGTGGTACACCCGGCCCCCCTGGGCAATTATACACCTGCATTCTTTGGTGTATGACCTATGACCCCTTCGAGGTTAGACGATGTTTTCACCCAGCTCAGGTCCATGTTACTTGGACTGGATGGGGCCCCTTACTGCTCCGCTTAAGCTGCTGGGATTATAAAGTATTAGGAGGGCCGCGACAAATAACCTCTCACTGGTTGAGCTAAATGAGGTAGTTTTGACACGTCACAGCAGGGCTAACATTCATCGGGCTCCGCCTACTGTACCCTAGAGCTTGTGTGAGATAGAATGAAAGAAAGCCCTCTACCTATGGACCCTGCCGCTTCTTCACCGTCTGCTGAAGTGGTTTTGGATAGTTAGCGGCAGTGAGACACTACTTATATAGGGTGCGAGACACATGTAATCGGTAGGCGTGTCCCGTGATCAAACCATATACACATGCTGTATATTAAAAAACATGCTCGGTTATGACAGAGGCTACATTTTACATTACAAAATATAGATCGATATTATCTCCCAGAATATTTTGGGTACAACAGGGTAAACTTCAATTCCACAATTTCCTATTGAGCAACAGAAGTGACTCCATGAGTCAGATCCATTATGGTCTAACAGTGTACTTGTGGCTTGAAGGAAGATGCAAGTGAGAAACACAGACATTAAGAGAAAAAATAGATATATCTTATAATCTCTGTTTAACTTTTAGAAAACAGAAGAGATAATATGACACAGAAAGAGAACCATAGATATAAAGAGAACATCTTACTCTCCTTATATTTTGATTGCAGAGCAACACTCTGAAGGGTCCTCCAGAGATAAATAGCCATAGTGGGAGTTTTGCCACCATCTAGAGGATAATGAAAGGGCAAATAAAAAAGACCCCTGCACTTATTTGAAGAGAGTAAAAACAAATACAACTCTATCATCTTTGGCAACACATTAGCCGAGTAGTCTTAACCTGGAGTGATCTCAGCACAAATGATTATAGATGGTTAAACAGCTGTTTTGGAAGAAATACTCATATATTAATTTGTTGTCACCTGCAAAATCAAATACAATTAGGTGCTGTTTTTCCTAATAAATTTGGTGTGTTTGCCTTTTTTGCTTGTAGGAATACTAAGATATGTGTCTTTCTGTTATAAAAGCAAGTAAGTCTGAAGCAAACATAATAACAGAAGATGCCAGATGGTTGATAGTGTTCTTATCTTATGATCTCAAGATGAAGCTGATTATTGCCAGTAAGTGCTGGTCAAAAGAATTAAGGCTGCCCTTAAAAGTTTGGAATAGTCATAATTTGCTTTTATTTCATTCATCATCATTCATTCATCTTCCTCCTCTTCCTTACACACCTCAAAACAGAAGATCATTCTTGGTCTGACCCCATCCCTCTCCCTCCTGTCCACATAGGTGAAGTGAAGCATTTTGAATATATCAATTAAACACAATATCGCCACATGGACTGAATGAAGAGGTGCTTCCTTACAATCTAAGTTGAACTGTTATTATTTAGCTTTGACACAATTTGTTGGAAATTCTGCTGAAATTAGATTTTTTGTTTGTTCTCTTGGCTGGATTGATTTGTTTTGATTTAACCACAAGATGGTGCTACAATGTGTAAAGCAAACACATACAGCAATACAGGTGGTACAGATGATGGCTTGTTTACTGAATGATATAATTATCCTAAAGGATGCCTTATGTGATGTTTGACAATGTATAAAAAGTAGTTTTCAGCCCATTATTCCTGATTGGCCCCTGATGAAGGTGTATGCTGAAACATTGGGCTTTGATTCAGCACAATGCTGTTTGAATAAAGAAGAATGATGAATGATGAAATGAGCAAATCTGTGTGCAGTCCTCCTCCGTCAAGCAGTATTCCTGGAAAATAGAAAAAGTAAAATATCGAAGAAAGAAATTTTAACAGTCACATACTCGGATCCTGTCCGTTGAGGAGTTTGTTGCTTTTGTCACAGTTTTCCTCTTACAGCAAGGGAAAGTGGAGAGTCACTTTTAATTGTTTAATTGTTGTTTTAGAGAGTATGTTATTAGTGGAGTTGAAGTTTAAATGTTTTGTCTCGGTTCATGTAATGGTGAATTATCAATACTAATGCCTTGTAAGAGCTATAACATTAGGTTAACACTGCTAATATTTGCAGTTGGTTCAATCTTTTCTTAATCATGGTGGATAGGCATAAGCCATGTCCTCATTGCATTGTTTGACTAAAATCTCGCTATTAATTGTATGCATTCATTTTCAGACAAGCAATTTCTGAAAGAGAAAGCAAATGAGACAGTTTCTGATATGAGCCATTTCAGTTAAAAGGCCACAGCGGAAATTTTGACTGCACGGTCATAGAAGGAAAAGCACAAGCGTTATTAATACATCAATTATGTTCTATCTGTTCTATTCAAGTGTCCCAGTAAGCCATTAAAGTGTGACAGTGAGCCAGTATGCATAACAACAGGACCCAGAAACTGTGAAGCAACTAAATGGAATTTAGTGTTGTAATTTAGAGATTGAAACAGCCCTGGCATGTTAGTGAATTAGGACAAAAGTAGATCTGCACTCACGTAGGCTTTTTTTTTCATATCATGCACTGAGTGGATGATCTGAAAGGTACGATATTGTAACCCTAGTTCTATAAGCACAGGCAGAGCCCTCTACTGGACTCTATGGGTAATATTCTCTTCCTATCACACCCACGCAATTATCCACTGAAATTTGCATGTACGTAGCCAGCCAATCAGGACACACCTACCAATTATGTGTGTCTCGCACACTATATAAGCAATGTCGTATAGATGCTCATTATCCGAAACCACTTCAGTGGACGTCGAAAGAGTGGCAGGGTCCATAGGTAGAAGGCTTCGCCTGTGCTTATAGAACTAGGATTACAATATTGTAAACTTTGTTCTATCTCACACAGTCTCCGCCCTCTACTGGACTCCATGTGTACAGTAGGCGAAGCCTGGCGGATGTTCGCCCTGCTGTGACATATCATCAATCTGCCTCACTGAGCCTGCCCGGCTATAGGCAAGTCACTGCAGCCCTCCTGCTACTTTATAATCCCAGCTGCTTAAGTGGAGCAGTAGGGGGCCCAACCCAGTCCAGTTATCATGGACCTGAGCTGGGTGAAAACTTGGCCTAACCTTGCAGGAGTCATAGGTCATACACCAAACACCCTGCACACCCCATTTCCCGAGTCATCTTGGATCATGGAAGAATGTAGGCGTATAATGGCCCAGGGGGGTCAGGTGTACCACAGTTGACACTCCACCCTTTTCACAAGTCCTGAGTCGCAACTGTGAACACAGACCTTAAAAAGGAGCCCGTCATGTCCAAGAGATAAAACCTTATGAACAGACAAGACTTAGACCAGGATGCCGATATACGTATGTCCTTGACACTCAACCCACTGAACAAGGCCATAGACATTGCCACGTCACCTGTGGAATGCGCTTGGACTAGGGATGTGCAGAGAGCCCAGTATTTGTATTTGTATCTATATTTGTTGAGGCAGCAAAATTATTTGTATTTGTATTTGTATTAGAATAAAACTGGAAATAGGCTTAAAAACCCTGTTTTTGTTTTTGTTTTTATTACGCTTTCATTTTAGAAAATTAAAGCGTTACAATAAGTGCTCATGAATAAATAAGCTTATGAAGGGAGTCCCCACACTGGGTCTCGAACTGGAGTCTCCCACATCATAGATGACTGTGGTGACTACTGAGCTAAAACCTAGCACATCACTGCTGTGCAGATAGACCTATAGGTATTTATACACCCATAACACAGAGACAGTACAGCATGTGACGTGTAGAGAAGAACTTCAAAGGCGATTGCTTTACACTTTTCATTTATTGCCTATTTTTTACAACCTAACTTTGTGGAAAGGAGAAGGGAAACAACAGGTTATGGAAACTTCCTTGAGAGCACTTCACACGTGTCAGTAGCTCAGCTCATTAGACTTTTTTTTTTCAATTCCTGAAAACAAATAATTTAAAAAATATTTGTACGAAATAAATATTCGTAAAAAAACCCACTATTTTTGCTTTGCCGAATAAGATACCACAGTAGGGGGGAGGTCCTTACACACCTGCATGTAAGCTTTGGAGATGCATTCACGAAGCCAACTAGCTAGGCACTTCTTGGATAGGGCTTTGCCAGCCACTCGCTCTCCATAGCACATGCGCTGAAAGGGGGCTGTGCGCTCAATATAACATGCCAATGCATGTACTGGGCACAAGCGATGCAATTTTGCCTCCCCTAGTGTACCACAGCTGGGTGAAAAAAAGGCCTAACCTCACAGGGATCATAGGTCATATACCAAACGACCTGCACACCCCTTCTCCCGAGTCATCTTGGATCATGGGAGAATACTGGTGTATAATTGCCCAGGGGGGTCAAGTGAATCACAACTGACACACACACCACCCTTTTCACAAGTCCTGAGTTGCACCTGTGAGCATGGACCTTGAAAAGGAGCCCGTCATGTCCAAGAGATAGAACCTTTGAACGGACAAGGCGTAGACCAGGACGCCGCTGTGCACATGTCCTTGACACTCACCCCACCGAACAAGGCCGTAGATGCTGCCACACCACACGTGGAATGCACTCAGACCACAGTAGGGGGGGTCCTTAGCCGCCTGCCTGTAGGCTTGGGAGATGCACTCGTAAAGCCAACTAGCTAGGCAGCTCTTTCTTTCTCATTCAACATAACATGCCAACACACGTACTGGGCACAAGAGGTACAGTTTTCTCTCCCTAGCATCCGCATGGGGTGGAGGACAAAACACCTCTATCTGAATAGTTCTCGACCTAAACAAGCTCCTTATATTCTTAGGAGCAAAGGAGGGGTTCGGTCTGAGAGCAGCACCACTGTGGTCACCATGAAGCAGCAAACAACTGAAGTGAACCGACAGTGTGCCCAACTCGCTTACTCTCTTAGCTTAAGTCAGTGCAAGCAGCAAAGCTATCTTGAATGACAATGCCTTCAAAGAGGAGCGCTCCAGAGGTTCATAGGGATCACTCACTAGAGCCTCGAGCACCACCAGCAGTTCCCACTGGGGGGTGGAGACATGCCTCACCAGCTGTTGTCTCCTAACCCCTTGCAGGAAATGCTTCACGAGGGGGTGGGCAAAGACAGGTCTGTCGCCAAACCCCTCATGACAGGAGGAAACAGCTGCTACATACACTTAAACAGTAGCATGGGACAGCCCTTTATCTACCAGATATTGTAGAAAGGACGGGACCTCTCCCACTGCACATCTCAGGGGGTCTGGTCACCTTTCCTCACACCAGTGTTGGAATCCCAAACACTGTGCCATGCACCAAGCAATGATGGATCCCACTCTTGCCACCTGGATGGTCTGCGTCACCTGTGCAGACAGTCCTGCCCACATCATCCTGTCCCTCTCAAGAGAGTTTGACCTAACATGGCCAGTGCACCTATCAAGGCTGCCTCCTGGGACAGAGCCCCCCACACTTGGAGGATGGACCAGGGCTGGGCCGCCAACATCTGGGTCATCTCTGTGTACCATGGTGCTGAATGGCGGTCCAGGACTATCGGGATAACTAACAGCTGCTCTTGTCTCACTCTCTCCAGCAGCGGGGGAATGAGACAAAGAGTGGGAAAGGCATAAATCAGCATCCTTGGCCCTGGCATGTGTTCAAACATGTCCACACTTCCACTCTCCTGAACTGGTTCCAAATCTGCCTCTTGACATGAGGACGGCACCCCTGTTCTCCAGACCCGGAATGTGGAGGGCTCTCAGAGACACGAGGTGCCCTGAGGCCCACACCAACAGGTCCTCAGCCATCTTCAACAGGGCTGCAGATCAGAATTCGCCTCGCCTGTTGATGTAGGCAACCGTGGTGTGGTTGTTTTCACCAACACGTGTCTCCCCTTGACCAGAGTCAAGAAGTGTTGGAGAACCAGGAGCATCACCTGAAGCTCAAGGAGGTTGATGCGTCACTTTTCCCCTGAAGGCCACACCACCTATCATTCTCCCCAGCCAGGTGTATCCCCATCCCATCAAGGACACATCTGTGAACACCGCTATGTAGGAGGTGCCTTGACCCAGCAATGTTCCTGCCAACAGATGCTGTGGAGTTCCCTAATAATGCAGGTCCTCCTGCACTGATGGGGGTTCACCAAGGAGTGCTTGTGTCTCTTGGGATCCAAATGCAGGCTGGCGATCCACCATTGCAGATGGCGCATGTGCAGAACCCCTTGTGGAACAAATGGATAGCCTCCTGCCATAAGCCCCAATGCCTGCATGACAGTCAAAGCTGTCACTGCCACTCCCCGCTGCCATCTGAGGACTGTCTGCTGCAGGGCCATCCAACCCGCACCCTGAACAAGTCAAGCAGGACTCCCAAATACTCAGCCTGCTGGTGTGGCTGGGGGTGCTCTTCCAGTTGATGGCAAAACCTAACCAGCAACATGAACTTGGCTACGTATTCTCTCGACCTGGCCATGACAATGAGGTCATCTAAGTAGAAGAAGACTTTCATGCCCCCATCACACAGAGGTTGTAGCACCGTGTCCACGCATCTGAATGTGCAGGAAGTGAGGGAGTAGCCAAATGATAGCCTGTTGTACTTGTAGGCTATCCCCTGGAAGGGGGAGGAACTTCTTGTGTTTCAGTTCCACCTTGACATGAAAATAATGATAGTAATGATAGTAATAATAATAATAATAATAATAATAATAATGATAGTAATAATGATAATAATAATAATAATAATAATAATAATAAGTTTATTTAGTATAGCACCTTTCACAGAAATTAAATTTGCTTCACAGGAGTAAGAGTTGAAAATAAGACTATAAAAACATACATAGAGTAAAAACATATGCCACAAGTTAAAATAAAAAAAAAGGTACCACAAGTAGAAACACATGAAAAAATGATCATTACACATCACACACACCAATCAGACAACTCAAGAAGACACGAAAGCCAATTTAAAAAGATGGGTCTTCAATAGTTTTTTAAAAACTTCTATAGAGGCTGCTGATCGTATATATACAGGAAGAGAGTTCCATAGCGTTGGAGCCACAAATGCAAAGGCACGATCACCTTTAGTTTTCAGCCACGAGTGAGGGGACGGCCAGTAGGTCCTGTTTGGATGACCTAAGTGACCTACTGGCGAGGTAGGGATGGATAAGGTCCATGATGTACTCAGGAGCCTGTCCATGCAGGGCTCTATATGTAATAGCAAGAACCTTAAAATGAATCCTAAAATGAATGGGCAGCCAGTGAAAAGAACTTAAAATAGGAGAGATGTGAGTCATCCTGCTGGACCTGGTTAACAGCCTTGCAGCTGCATTTTGGACCATTTGTAGCCGGTTCAGAGATGCTTTGCTGAGACAAGTGAAAATTGAATTATAACAGTCCAAACGGGATGATATGAACACATGGATGATCATTTCTAGTTCCAGTTGTAATACGATGGACTTGAGTTTAGCGATATTTTGTAGATGGAAAAAACATGTACGAGTCAATGATTTAACATGCTGATCAAAATGCATAGCCTGGTCAAATATGACACCAAGATTTCTTAAGTTTGACCTAACAGCTGATGAAAGGGACTCAATACTCAACTTGGGAGCTATACTGTCAGAAGCAACTTTCAGGTTCATGGTGATGAACCAGTCATCTGATTGAACCAGTTCCAGCAATCTCCTGATGGGCATGCGGAATGTCTTTCTGGCGATGCATTGGTTCAGAATGCGGAGATCCAAAATGGGTCTGAAACCTCCTGTTTTCTTAGGAACCAGGAAGTATGCAGAGTAAAACCCATTCTATCTGTCGTCAGTGGGAAAGATAGAGACAACCTGTTTCAATAACAGGTCCTGGATCTCTTCGGAGAGAAAATCTATCTCCTCTTGGGAAGATAGATTTATCTCCTTGATGCCAGAGAACGGAGGAGGAACACAGCAGAACTGGAGAGAATAACCCAGTCTCAGTGTTTTGTCAATCCACTCTGATAACATGCAGCTGTGACGCCATTCCTTGTAAAACTGCTTAAGAGGATGGGTGGTCAGTTGGGGGGCAGCAGCCAGGAAGCTGTGATATTCCAATTTGGCCCTTTCCACTGCCAAACCTTCCATAAATTAAAGTTTGGCCCATGGGGGCCTGGCATTGAAAGGGTTGAGCAGATGGAGCGGCCCATGAATGCATCACCATCAGCTGCCTCAACACAGCATCGGATTTTGTGTTGGTGCGTCTGTCACCCTTCGTATTTCCCCCAGAAATAACCAAGGGGAGTGGAACAGACTCGGTGTCTCCTCTCCTCAGTCCGTGAGTGGGCCCGTAGCATTACTCTCCAAGAAGGAAGTAGCGCTGCTGGCCTTGCTAATGTAACCCCGAGAGGTGAGCTCTATACGCCGGTCCCAAGCAGGGCAGCACAAACAGCAGGAGACAGTGCTAACACTAAGTAGATATGAAGCGTTCTCACTCCGGTCAGTGTGTGGGTGCAAGGCATTATTCCTGTGTGAGGTCATAATGCCACCCACTGCATCACCATTTCCCACGGAGACGCGCTGAACTGGCTGCTCTGAGAAATAACGGTACCAGTGAGCACAATGAGATACAGATCTGCTTTTGAGTGTTGCTATGTCGGGCAGGATGTGTGTTTTCAGATAGCACCGTCTGCAGCTGAATACAGCCTCCTGCTATCTGCTTCTCTGACAGAGAGAAGAGATGCAGGGGCACCAGCAGAGCAAACACTTTCTTCATTCAGCTATCCAGTCATTATGGTGCTGCTGACTTTCCGCAAGTCTAAGCCAGCTTCAGCAAGGGTCTGTCTACGCTCCTTGATGCAGCTTGGGCCACACCAACCTGGATACGGCTTTCAGGCTGCTGCCACCCAGTCCACCGAGTGAGGAATCAAGAGGGCTACAAGGGCATCTTCCGGGGCGGCACACCGGGACAGCCTCTCTCCATGTGGCCCAGCACTCTCAGGAAGGATACTAGTCCTGCCACTGGTGACTTCGTTTTCACTGGCTCCTTCCAGGACACTTTGACACACTGCCAGATGTCCAAAGAGAGGAGGCAAAACAAAGGTGTGTTGAGCCAGATTAGTTGGTCTGTAAAATCCCCCATGGAGCCAGCTGACCGGTTTTGGTGGGATGGCTGGGGAGGGGCAAAGGGACCCCAACACGCTCCACCGCCATGGCCATAATCTTTGGAAAATTGTGGTGAACTGAAGTTGGCGTTGAATTTCTGAAGGTCAGTGAATTTGCTGAGACAGATGAGAGGTTGTCATCATCATCCATCAGAGAAGCCACACGAGTCTCAGCTGAGGCGGCAGTGGCGGTGGAGGGCCTGATGAAGTGGTGCAGGGTGGTGGATGCATCATGTGGCTCTCTGCGTGATCCTGTCCAAGGCACTCGAAGCAGAAGTGATGCCCGTCGGCGGCGGTGATGGGACCAGGGCACAACAGGCAGGAATGAGCTTGTAGCGACTACTTCATCCTTGGAGAGGTAAGATCAGTGAGCTGATTTCGCTGTTGCTAAAGAAAAGAGGATAGTGAGCAGCAGTGAGATGCTGCTTATATAATGTGCGAGACTCATGTAATCGGTAGGTGCCTCCGTAGGTGGCTACGTACATGCAAATTTCAGTGGGCGATTGTGTGTGTGTGTGTGATTGGAAGAGAGTATTACTCATAGAGTTCAGTTGTAGGCGGAGCCTATGTGAGATAGAACAATGTGTATGAGATTCTTTCTTGTTCTGAGTAAAGATCTGTGTTTTAGTTCTTCTTTAGAGGCATGTCATGTAAGAGATGTTCATACAGCACTGTATATGCAACCAGAACTCAATGTTTACCAGAAAAAAATCTGTAGGCCTCTTACTCTGCTTTCCATTAGTTTGTTATTTATTGGGGTTATGTTGTTCATACTTTTTACAAATTTATTTGCATATTTTATGTGATAACTTCACATTATTATGGCAAGAGGGACAAATAAAGTACTGATTCCAAGAAGTGGACTCCAGACTGAAGTGGAGTGATGAGGTTTATGTTGGAGTTTGCTGTTTTTCCTTCCCTTAATTTGTTAATTTAATGAATTCATCTTACTAGGGTTGCAACTAACAGTTATTTTAATTATTGAACAATCTGCCAATTACTTTCTTGATTAATCAATTTGTCCACAAAATGTCAGAAAATGGTGAAATAATTTCTTAGAGCCCAAGGCGATTGTCCGATCAACAATCCAAAATCTTAATATATTCAGTTTACAAGCATATATGACTCATATAACTTTTAAATCCTCATATTTTAGAAGCTGTAAATAGCAAATGTTTGGCATTTTTCCTTTAAAAATGACCAGAATGATTATTTAATTATCAAAATAGTTGTAATTTTCAGTTTATTGAGTAATTGATTAACTGACTGTTTGTTGCTTCTGTACATTTTACAGTGCTTCTGTAGATTTTCCTCTAAATTGGGCTTACCTTTATTAAAATATGAGACAATTGATTCCCCTCCTTAATTACTTTATTGCTTGTTTGTGTGAAAAATTGAGATGAACATCAATTGTCAATAGTGCCTGCTATGAAGATGAAGATGATCATTCAAGCTGATCGAGAGTAATAAAAAAGTAATGAAGATTTGAATGACAATGTTCACTCATTGATGATCAAAGTGTTGCTCATCTATTTCTCTTGCCATACTTATTTTCTTTTAAACTTATATTGTGACAACAGAAAGTTACAGAAAGAGCTGAATATTCAACAGACTGCTTCTCTCTCTTATAGCTCTAGATAAGATTAGATAAGATAATATGAAACAAATCTTTATTTATCAGGTAAAGCTCGTCTCAGCATTGCAATTCCTCACATTTAATTCAACACATTTAATGTTGGGAGCTGCTCAGTAAAACCACAGCCTTCTACTGTAGCCACTGGGCAGTTTGTGGCTCAGTGGTGCCTCAATAGTAGTTATAGAGAGAAAGTAGTTCTTCCGTACTTGTGAGGCTGTTTGGTTGTGACTTGTCCCTGGTTTATATGGACACACCGATGGGGTCAAGCAAGGACCTAGTGGGAGGGGGGCTTGGCATAAGAGGATGGGAGGGTATAGGGGTGTTAGACAGGGAGACACTCTCAGGCGGCCTGCTGGGCATGGTGCCCTGCTTCCCTATTGCCGGCCTCTTGGCACTTAGACTGGCAGCAGCATGCTGTGACTCCATCCCAGCAACAGCATCACAGATTTGGGCTGTCTGCCATGGTGTCCCCAGCCAATCGGGGCACACACAGTGCCAGATCACTCCAGAGGTAGCCAATAGTAAGTCTGGATGTGCTTAGTTTCATCCCTCCCAGATGTGAATTCCTTTAAACCCACAAGGTACACAAATGCAGACACAAACACGCAGCTCTAACTCAAAGACAGAGTGTGCACACATTTACAGAGTCTCTGCGTATGGATGGAAAGGAGAAGAGATAAAAAAAAGAGTCTCTGTTTGTGTTTTCAAGTGAATGTACCTCTGTATACTCTTCAGTAAGTCCAGTTCAGACCTGTCAGCATCTTCAAATTACTACACATCTAGTTTTTCACATAGGGGTGGCAAGTCACCACTGCTGCATTTAAATCTTTGTCTCCCTCTTGTGGACAATCTGAATAATGCAGGGGGTGTTGTTATTGTGAAAGGGTATACTGTAGTATCAAGTATATCACTGAGGAATAAATACAGTTTTATTGCAGTATATATAATTTGTTTTATTGGAATCCATGAGGAAAATCGTGACAAACATTGTTGTTCATATTTGAATCTTTATTTTCTAAATGCAAGAAAAGATCTAGTGATAGAATATTTGTTTGTGACATTGACATTTGAATTTCAAAGTCAGAATTTACAGCTTCATTTATATTTATATTTATATTTTGTTGTTGTTTCCTTCTTTCTTACACACATGAATTATTAATATACATGCCACACCAACTATAAAACTGAAACATAAAAAGAAATCAATATAGTATCAACAAATTCTATATACTGAAATGAGAGAAAAAAACAACAAAATGAAAATGAGTTCACCAGAACTTTTCTGGCCATGTGCTGTCAAAAGTCCACATTGAGATCATAAAATTGGAGTTGTCCTGTGGTTGTCATCATTTAGTCTAAAAGGAAGAAAAAAAAACAGGGAATGTGTCAGGATCTGGTGAAAGTTTTGTCTTGTATAAAAGTATATTAAAAAAAAAAGTTCAGTTCAAACTACTGAAAAATATTAATATTGATAAAGTTTAGAATAATGACAATAGTAAACATTGCAGAGATAACAAAACCATACAAGTGAGATTACATACTGTACAGTGAGATTACCTTAAAATATCAAAAGTACTTCAGCTCCTGTATCTCACCTTGATCATTGTAGCCAAGACACCATAGACCATGGAGATGAGGAAAAACAGGAGGAACATGAAAGCCATATACCAGCTTTCCACTCCTAAGTCCTGGTTAACATCAGCATGCATGATGTCATCTAAGAAACCACAGTTCTCCAAGATTTCTGTGACAGAATTAAAATGAGATCTGTCAGTGTTGTTACTGACTCACAAATGTGTGAAATAGGTGGTTAGGTATGTGAAAAATGAATGTGCAAGAAAGATGTGGATCTGTGGACTAACTGGCACCTGGTTTAGATATATTCAGGGCTAGAGTGATGGTTGTATGTGTCACCCTGCAGGTGTGGACCGCCCCGGACAACCAGTTGGATTGGGACAGACGAAGGCGACTTCGGACGCTGAACTTTCCGTCTGGGCCTCTGTGGGGTTCGCTGGTGTTGTAGTCTAACAGCTTCTTGGTGTCATCAAGGAACCAAGTGATGTTAATGGAAGCAGGACTGAAGCCGAACACCAGGCACACAAGTTCACCAGAGCCCTCGACCAAGGTGGCTGAAGGTTGGGTGGGTGTCACAGTGGCTGGAGAATAAAGTTATACATGGTCATGGAGGAAGAAAAATCATGGAATACTTATAAAGTAGGAGAGTAAGAAAAAAATCTTCTTGGAATTTGAAAAAAACAACTGCTTTTTAGTAACACTAAACCGGGAAGAATTACAGACTCTTAAGATGTTTTTAACAACACTAGTGGACTGCAATTTTGCTGAATGTTAAGTCTCTGCTCACCAAACACATCCGTTATAGTGCTTTTAAAAGGCATTTCAGATGACTCATGTCTGACAACACAAGAATAGGTCGATTCCTGGTCCTTGGTTTTAGATGTGTTTAGTCTGCTGCTCATTGAAAAACTGCTCCCTGTATTTAATTTCCATAGAGGGCTGTTAGTGTACTGAGTTGATGGAAGTCTATGGCCATCCTTCTCCCAGTTCACTATGATGTTAGATGGGAAAAATCCAGAAACTAGGCAAACCAGTGCGAGGATGTCTGACGTAGACAGCTCAGAGACAGTAGGTTGTATTATTTTCACTGTTGGTGGATGTAGCTCTTGAGAAACACAAAGAGAAGACAACAATAAATATTTCTATTTTGGCTCTTTCAATCTCATCATTTAGTCACATTCAGCATCATAGAGAATATAATTTTTAGCTGTTGAGTTTCTCATGCAATCTTGTCTTCTTAAAATATGCTGAACTCTAGAAATTCAGAAACAGCACTAATGAATTGTAAAGAATCAACTTCATGCATTTTACATATAACAATACCTCTGCTTTTGCTGATATGGTCCTCGTAGCCCTGGTTGGAACATTTGTGCTTTCCCTCACAAGACACTTGTTTATATGTGTGCCAATCCTCTGCTGACACATTGAGGAAACTCTGCAAAGTTTCTGTCCCATTCCTGTGACTCACTGGTGGCTCCATATACACATTCGAAGAATATTTTTTCCCACCTACTTTCCAGGTGATGGAGAAATCATTAAGACGAGGGCCAACCAGAAGACAGGTGATAGTCACCTTTCCCTTGTTCTGAAGCTGCTGGACTGGTGGTCCCCAAATATACACACCAACTATCTGGTATGATGGTGGAGTTACTGAAAAAAGACATTAAAGGGGGAGAAATGCAATCATCAAGTAATGAGTAAAGAGAAACATATGTCTCAGATTCTTTAAAGGATGATTCAGAAATAGTGTGAATGTATTCATTTGACAATTAATGCATCTATATGATTATGGAATATGTTTTAATTTTACCTGAGCAGAGGCTGATGGTCTTGCTGACATTTTTATTCAGAGACCCGTCAGACATTTCACAAGTGAAGCCCTTCCCTGTCTTCCACTCTGTTTTGGAGACGCGTAGTTGACTGGTTACTGCTACACGTCCATCTGCAGCCACACTGGTGTCAGTAGTTGATGGAGCTTTTTGCTGAGACTCAGAAAGCCATTTAATTTGAGGGTTGAATCCCCATCCAGAGCATACGAGTGTCTGTGATCCTGACTCTTCACTGGGAAGTAGAAGGAGCTCCACTGATGGATCCACTGAATGAGAGATGGATCAATGCATCACTGAGTCAATCTATGACAGATTCATAAAGTGTAAAACAACATCATATCAGCTGTCATTAAGAGAAAGAAGAATAATTCCCCTCACCAGAAATATTGCCAATGGCTCTTGACTGGGTTTTGGCGCTGGAGATGCCGAGATTCACTGTGCAGGTGAAACCTCCGGTATTATACCAGTTGTTTTGGGGGACAGTGAAGTATTTACTGATTGAATGAGGGCCTGGGGCTTCAGGAAGATCAACAAACTGTTTATCAGAGATGTCAACATTGTCGGCCTGAAAAGTGACGTAGACATCACTGGAGGAGAGTTGTGTGATGTAACATTCAAGCACAGTTCTGTTGCCTTTCAGTATATCTGGGAGAAATCTCCTGATCTCCACTGATGGATGTGTAACTGGAGGCCCTGGAGGATAATAACAAGAAACAAAGCAAATGTTCTCTTTTAGATCCTTCACTCTCAAAACACACCTGATTTATATTTTGTCTAGTCCTCTTACCTGTAACATTTATGATCTTCTCAGCGGATGAGAAGCATGTATGTTCAGCTTTACATTTTAGAAGCTTCATCGTTTTCCACTGACTTACGGAAACTGTCAGACTGCTGATTATATGAGTTGAGTTTGTGGCCTGCTTCACTTGGTCACTGGGCAGAGGTTTGTTATCTATCAGCCAGGTCAAGTTGGCATCAAAGGCAGTTTGGGCCTCACAAGTTGCTGTCACCTCAGTTGCTGCCATGATTACTGTCTTGAAGCTGGGGATCTTCACATGAATGGAGGGAGGGTTGCTTGAATGAGCTGAAAATGTGAAGTACACAAAAGAAAAAAATCATAAATCGAGACCAAATCATGTTTAAACTACTTCATCATGAAAAACAATTTTTATATATTAAGATTATATTGACATTATACTTGAAATCCAGTTAAAATCATTTTTTGACAGTAGGATGAGGTAATCATTATCCACCTAATTTTACCTGCACTGATGCCCTTTCGAACTCAATTGATTATGGATTATGTTTGAATTAATTTTACCTGAACAGAAGCTGATGGTCTTGCTGACATTTTTATTCAGAGACCCGTCAGACACTTCACAAGTGAAGCCCTTCCCTGTCTTCCACTCTGTTTTGGAGACGCGTAGTTGACTGGTTACTGCTACACGTCCATCTGCAGCCACACTGGTGTCAGTAGTTGATGGAGCTTTTTGCTGAGACTCAGAAAGCCATTTAATTTGAGGGTTGAATCCCCATCCAGAGCATACCAGTGTCTGTGATCCTGACTCTTCACTGCGAAGTAGAAGGAGCTCCACTGATGGATCCACTGAATGAGAGATGGATCAATGCATCACTGAGTCAATCTATTACAGATTCATAAAGTGTAAAACAACATCATATCAGCTGTCATTAAGAGAAAGAAGAATAAATCCCCTCACCAGAAATATTGTCAATGGCTCTTGACTGGGTTTTGGCGCTGGAGATGCCGAGATTCACTGTGCAGGTGAAACCTCCGGTATTATACCAGTTGTTTTGGGGGACAGTGAAGTATTTACTGATTGAATGAGGGCCTGGGGCTTCAGGAAGATCAACAAACTGTTTATCAGAGATGTCAACATTGTCGGCCTGAAAAGTGACGTAGACATCACTGGAGGAGAGTTGTGTGATGTAACATTCAAGCACAGTTCTGTTGCCTTTCAGTATATCTGGGAGAAATCTCCTGATCTCCACTGATGGATGTGTAACTGGAGGCCCTGGAGGATAATAACAAGAAACAAAGCAAATGTTCTCTTTTAGATCCTTCACTCTCAAAACACACCTGATTTATATTTTGTCTAGTCCTCTTACCTGTAACATTTATGGTCTTCTCAGCGGATGAGAAGCATGTATGTTCAGCTTTACATTTTAGAAGCTTCATTGTTTTCCACTGACTTACGGAAACTGTCAGACTGCTGATTATATGAGTTGAGTTTGTGGCCTGCTTCACTTGGTCACTGGGCAGAGGTTTGTCATCTATCAGCCAGGTCAAGTTGGCATCAAAGGCAGTTTGGGCCTCACAAGTTGCTGTCACCTCAGTTGCTGCCATGATTACTGTCTTGAAGCTGGGGATCTTCACATGAATGGAAGGAGGGTTGCTTGAATGAGCTGAAAATGTGAAGTACAGAAAAGAAAAAAATCATAAATCGAGACCAAATCATGTTTAAACTACTTCATCATGAAAAACTATTTTTATGTATTAAGATTATATTGACATTATACTTGAAATCCAGTTAAAATAATTTTTTGACAGTAGGATGAGGTAATCATTATCCACCTAATTTTACCTGCACTGATGCCCTTTCGAACTCAATTGATTATGGATTATGTTTGAATTAATTTTACCTGAGCAAAGGCTGATGGTCTTGCTGACATTTTTATTCAGAGACCCGTCAGACACTTCACAAGTGAAGCCCTTCCCTGTCTTCCACTCTGTTTTGGGGACGCGTAGTTGACTGGTTACTGCTACACGTCCATCTGCAGCCACACTGGTGTCAGTAGTTGATGGAGCTTTTTGCTGAGACTCAGAAAGCCATTTAATTTGAGGGTTGAATCCCCATCCAGAGCATACCAGTGTCTGTGATCCTGACTCTTCACTGGGAAGTAGAAGGAGCTCCACTGATGGATCCACTGAATGAGAGATGGATCAATGCATCACTGAGTCAATCTATTACAGATTCATAAAGTGTAAAACAACATCATATCAGCTGTCATTAAGAGAAAGAAGAATAAATCCCCTCACCAGAAATATTGTCAATGGCTCTTGACTGGGTTTTGGCGCTGGAGATGCCGAGATTCACTGTGCAGGTGAAACCTCCGGTATTATACCAGTTGTTTTGGGGGACAGTGAAGTATTTACTGATTGAATGAGGGCCTGGGGCTTCATGAAGATCAACAAACTGTTTATCAGAGATGTCAACATTGTCGGCCTGAAAAGTGACGTAGACATCACTGGAGGAGAGTTGTGTGATGTAACATTCAAGCACAGTTCTGTTGCCTTTCAGTATATCTGGGAGAAATCTCCTGATCTCCACTGATGGATGTGTAACTGGAGGCCCTGGAGGATAATAACAAGAAACAAAGCAAATGTTCTCTTTTAGATCCTTCACTCTCAAAACACACCTGATTTATATTTTGTCTAGTCCTCTTACCTGGAACATTTATGGTCTTCTCAGCGGATGAGAAGCATGTATGTTCAGCTTTACATTTTAGAAGCTTCATTGTTTTCCACTGACTTACGGAAACTGTCAGACTGCTGATTATATGAGTTGAGTTTGTGGCCTGCTTCACTTGGTCACTGGGCAGAGGTTTGTCATCTATCAGCCAGGTCAAGTTGGCATCAAAGGCAGTTTGGGCCTCACAAGTTGCTGTCACCTCAGTTGCTGCCATGATTACTGTCTTGAAGCTGGGGATCTTCACATGAATGGAAGGAGGGGTGCTTGAATGAGCTGAAAATGTGAAGTACAGAAAAGAAAAAAATCATAAATCGAGACCAAATCATGTTTAAACTACTTCATCATGAAAAACTATTTTTATGTATTAAGATTATATTGACATTATACTTGAAATCCAGTTAAAATAATTTTTTGACAGTAGGATGAGGTAATCATTATCCACCTAATTTTACCTGCACTGATGCCCTTTCGAACTCAATTGATTATGGATTATGTTTGAATTAATTTTACCTGAGCAAAGGCTGATGGTCTTGCTGACATTTTTATTCAGAGACCCGTCAGACACTTCACAAGTGAAGCCCTTCCCTGTCTTCCACTCTGTTTTGGGGACGTGTAGTTGACTGGTTACTGCTACACGTCCATCTGCAGCCACACTGGTGTCAGTAGTTGATGGAGCTTTTTGCTGAGACTCAGAAAGCCATTTAATTTGAGGGTTGAATCCCCATCCAGAGCATACGAGTGTCTGTGATCCTGACTCTTCACTGGGAAGTAGAAGGAGCTCCACTGATGGATCCACTGAATGAGAGATGGATCAATGCATCACTGAGTCAATCTATTACAGATTCATAAAGTGTAAAACAACATCATATCAGCTGTCATTAAGAGAAAGAAGAATAAATCCCCTCACCAGAAATATTGTCAATGGCTCTTGACTGGGTTTTGGCGCTGGAGATGCCGAGATTCACTGTGCAGGTGAAACCTCCGGTATTATACCAGTTGTTTTGGGGGACAGTGAAGTATTTACTGATTGAATGAGGGCCTGGTGCTTCAGGAAGATCAACAAACTGTTTATCAGAGATGTCAACATTGTCGGCCTGAAAAGTGACGTAGACATCACTGGAGGAGAGTTGTGTGATGTAACATTCAAGCACAGTTCTGTTGCCTTTCAGTATATCTGGGAGAAATCTCCTGATCTCCACTGATGGATGTGTAACTGGAGGCCCTGGAGGATAATAACAAGAAACAAAGCAAATGTTCTCTTTTAGATCCTTCACTCTCAAAACACACCTGATTTATATTTTGTCTAGTCCTCTTACCTGTAACATTTATGGTCTTCTCAGCGGATGAGAAGCATGTATGTTCAGCTTTACATTTTAGAAGCTTCATTGTTTTCCACTGACTTACGGAAACTGTCAGACTGCTGATTATATGAGTTGAGTTTGTGGCCTGCTTCACTTGGTCACTGGGCAGAGGTTTTTCATCTATCAGCCAGGTCAAGTTGGCATCAAAGGCAGTTTGGGCCTCACAAGTTGCTGTCACCTCAGTTGCTGCCATGATTACTGTCTTGAAGCTGGGGATCTTCACATGAATGGAAGGAGGGTTGCTTGAATGAGCTGAAAATGTGAAGTACAGAAAAGAAAAAAATCATAAATCGAGACCAAATCATGTTTAAACTACTTCATCATGAAAAACTATTTTTATGTATTAAGATTATATTGACATTATACTTGAAATCCAGTTAAAATAATTTTTTGACAGTAGGATGAGGTAATCATTATCCACCTAATTTTACCTGCACTGATGCCCTTTCGAACTCAATTGATTATGGATTATGTTTGAATTAATTTTACCTGAGCAAAGGCTGATGGTCTTGCTGACATTTTTATTCAGAGACCCGTCAGACACTTCACAAGTGAAGCCCTTCCCTGTCTTCCACTCTGTTTTGGGGACGCGTAGTTGACTGGTTACTGCTACACGTCCATCTGCAGCCACACTGGTGTCAGTAGTTGATGGAGCTTTTTGCTGAGACTCAGAAAGCCATTTAATTTGAGGGTTGAATCCCCATCCAGAGCATACCAGTGTCTGTGATCCTGACTCTTCACTGGGAAGTAGAAGGAGCTCCACTGATGGATCCACTGAATGAGAGATGGATCAATGCATCACTGAGTCAATCTATTACAGATTCATAAAGTGTAAAACAACATCATATCAGCTGTCATTAAGAGAAAGAAGAATAAATCCCCTCACCAGAAATATTGTCAATGGCTCTTGACTGGGTTTTGGCGCTGGAGATGCCGAGATTCACTGTGCAGGTGAAACCTCCGGTATTATACCAGTTGTTTTGGGGGACAGTGAAGTATTTACTGATTGAATGAGGGCCTGGGGCTTCAGGAAGATCAACAAACTGTTTATCAGAGATGTCAACATTGTCGGCCTGAAAAGTGACGTAGACATCACTGGAGGAGAGTTGTGTGATGTAACATTCAAGCACAGTTCTGTTGCCTTTCAGTATATCTGGGAGAAATCTCCTGATCTCCACTGATGGATGTGTAACTGGAGGCCCTGGAGGATAATAACAAGAAACAAAGCAAATGTTCTCTTTTAGATCCTTCACTCTCAAAACACACCTGATTTATATTTTGTCTAGTCCTCTTACCTGTAACATTTATGGTCTTCTCAGCGGATGAGAAGCATGTATGTTCAGCTTTACATTTTAGAAGCTTCATTGTTTTCCACTGACTTACGGAAACTGTCAGACTGCTGATTATATGAGTTGAGTTTGTGGCCTGCTTCACTTGGTCACTGGGCAGAGGTTTGTCATCTATCAGCCAGGTCAAGTTGGCATCAAAGGCAGTTTGGGCCTCACAAGTTGCTGTCACCTCAGTTGCTGCCATGATTACTGTCTTGAAGCTGGGGATCTTCACATGAATGGAAGGAGGGTTGCTTGAATGAGCTGAAAATGTGAAGTACAGAAAAGAAAAAAATCATAAATCGAGACCAAATCATGTTTAAACTACTTCAACATGAAAAACTATTTTTATGTATTAAGATTATATTGACATTATACTTGAAATCCAGTTAAAATAATTTTTTGACAGTAGGATGAGGTAATCATTATCCACCTAATTTTACCTGCACTGATGCCCTTTCGAACTCAATTGATTATGGATTATGTTTGAATTAATTTTACCTGAGCAGAAGCTGATGGTCTTTCTGACATTTTTATTCAGAGACCCGTCAGACACTTCACAAGTGAAGCCCTTCCCTGTCTTCCACTCTGTTTTGGGGACGCGTAGTTGACTGGTTACTGCTACACGTCCATCTGCAGCCACACTGGTGTCAGTAGTTGATGGAGCTTTTTGCTGAGACTCAGAAAGCCATTTAATTTGAGGGTTGAATCCCCATCCAGAGCATACGAGTGTCTGTGATCCTGACTCTTCACTGGGAAGTAGAAGGAGCTCCACTGATGGATCCACTGAATGAGAGATGGATCAATGCATCACTGAGTCAATCTATTACAGATTCATAAAGTGTAAAACAACATCATATCAGCTGTCATTAAGAGAAAGAAGAATAAATCCCCTCACCAGAAATATTGTCAATGGCTCTTGACGGGATTTTGTCGCTGGAGATGCCGAGATTCACTGTGCAGGTGAAACCTCCGGTATTATACCAGTTGTTTTGGGGGACAGTGAAGTATTTACTGATTGAATGAGGGCCTGGGGCTTCAGGAAGATCAACAAACTGTTTATCAGAGATGTCAACATTGTCGGCCTGAAAAGTGACGTAGACATCACTGGAGGAGAGTTGTGTGATGTAACATTCAAGCACAGTTCTGTTGCCTTTCAGTATATCTGGGAGAAATCTCCTGATCTCCACTGATGGATGTGTAACTGGAGGCCCTGGAGGATAATAACAAGAAACAAAGCAAATGTTCTCTTTTAGATCCTTCACTCTCAAAACACACCTGATTTATATTTTGTCTAGTCCTCTTACCTGTAACATTTATGGTCTTCTCAGCGGATGAGAAGCATGTATGTTCAGCTTTACATTTTAGAAGCTTCATTGTTTTCCACTGACTTACGGAAACTGTCAGACTGCTGATTATATGAGTTGAGTTTGTGGCCTGCTTCACTTGGTCACTGGGCAGAGGTTTGTCATCTATCAGCCAGGTCAAGTTGGCATCAAAGGCAGTTTGGGCCTCACAAGTTGCTGTCACCTCAGTTGCTGCCATGATTACTGTCTTGAAGCTGGGGATCTTCACATGAATGGAAGGAGGGTTGCTTGAATGAGCTGAAAATGTGAAGTACAGAAAAGAAAAAAATCATAAATCGAGACCAAATCATGTTTAAACTACTTCAACATGAAAAACTATTTTTATGTATTAAGATTATATTGACATTATACTTGAAATCCAGTTAAAATAATTTTTTGACAGTAGGATGAGGTAATCATTATCCACCTAATTTTACCTGCACTGATGCCCTTTCGAACTCAATTGATTATGGATTATGTTTGAATTAATTTTACCTGAGCAGAAGCTGATGGTCTTTCTGACATTTTTATTCAGAGACCCGTCAGACACTTCACAAGTGAAGCCCTTCCCTGTCTTCCACTCTGTTTTGGGGACGCGTAGTTGACTGGTTACTGCTACACGTCCATCTGCAGCCACACTGGTGTCAGTAGTTGATGGAGCTTTTTGCTGAGACTCAGAAAGCCATTTAATTTGAGGGTTGAATCCCCATCCAGAGCATACGAGTGTCTGTGATCCTGACTCTTCACTGGGAAGTAGAAGGAGCTCCACTGATGGATCCACTGAATGAGAGATGGATCAATGCATCACTGAGTCAATCTATTACAGATTCATAAAGTGTAAAACAACATCATATCAGCTGTCATTAAGAGAAAGAAGAATAAATCCCCTCACCAGAAATATTGTCAATGGCTCTTGACGGGATTTTGTCGCTGGAGATGCCGAGATTCACTGTGCAGGTGAAACCTCCGGTATTATACCAGTTGTTTTGGGGGACAGTGAAGTATTTACTGATTGAATGAGGGCCTGGGGCTTCAGGAAGATCAACAAACTGTTTATCAGAGATGTCAACATTGTCGGCCTGAAAAGTGACGTAGACATCACTGGAGGAGAGTTGTGTGATGTAACATTCAAGCACAGTTCTGTTGCCTTTCAGTATATCTGGGAGAAATCTCCTGATCTCCACTGATGGATGTGTAACTGGAGGCCCTGGAGGATAATAACAGGAAACAAAGCAAATGTTCTCTTTTACATCCTTCACTCTCAAAACACACCTGATTTATATTTTGTCTAGTCCTCTTACCTGGAACATTTATGGTCTTCTCAGCGGATGAGAAGCATGTATGTTCAGCTTTACATTTTAGAAGCTTCATTGTTTTCCACTGACTTACGGAAACTGTCAGACTGCTGATTATATGAGTTGAGTTTGTGGCCTGCTTCACTTGGTCACTGGGCAGAGGTTTGTCATCTATCAGCCAGGTCAAGTTGGCATCAAAGGCAGTTTGGGCCTCACAAGTTGCTGTCACCTCAGTTGCTGCCATGATTACTGTCTTGAAGCTGGGGATCTTCACATGAATGGAAGGAGGGTTGCTTGAATGAGCTGAAAATGTGAAGTACAGAAAAGAAAAAAATCATAAATCGAGACCAAATCATGTTTGAACTACTTCATCATGAAAAACTATTTTTATGTATTAAGATTATATTGACATTATACTTGAAATCCAGTTAAAATAATTTTTTGACAGTAGGATGAGGTAATCATTATCCACCTAATTTTACCTGCACTGATGCCCTTTCGAACTCAATTGATTATGGATTATGTTTGAATTAATTTTACCTGAGCAGAAGCTGATGGTCTTTCTGACATTTTTATTCAGAGACCCGTCAGACACTTCACAAGTGAAGCCCTTCCCTGTCTTCCACTCTGTTTTGGGGACGCGTAGTTGACTGGTTATTGCTACACGTCCATCTGCAGCCACACTGGTGTCAGTAGTTGATGGAGCTTTTTGCTGAGACTCAGAAAGCCATTTAATTTGAGGGTTGAATCCCCATCCAGAGCATACCAGTGTCTGTGATCCTGACTCTTCACTGGGAAGTAGAAGGAGCTCCACTGATGGATCCACTGAATGAGAGATGGATCAATGCATCACTGAGTCAATCTATTACAGATTCATAAAGTGTAAAACAACATCATATCAGCTGTCATTAAGAGAAAGAAGAATAAATCCCCTCACCAGAAATATTGTCAATGGCTCTTGACTGGGTTTTGGCGCTGGAGATGCCGAGATTCACTGTGCAGGTGAAACCTCCGGTATTATACCAGTTGTTTTGGGGGACAGTGAAGTATTTACTGATTGAATGAGGGCCTGGGGCTTCAGGAAGATCAACAAACTGTTTATCAGAGATGTCAACATTGTCGGCCTGAAAAGTGACGTAGACATCACTGGAGGAGAGTTGTGTGATGTAACATTCAAGCACAGTTCTGTTGCCTTTCAGTATATCTGGGAGAAATCTCCTGATCTCCACTGATGGACGTGTAACTGGAGGCCCTGGAGGATAATAACAAGAAACAAAGCAAATGTTCTCTTTTACATCCTTCACTCTCAAAACACACCTGATTTATATTTTGTCTAGTCCTCTTACCTGGAACATTTATGGTCTTCTCAGCGGATGAGAAGCATGTATGTTCAGCTTTACATTTTAGAAGCTTCATTGTTTTCCACTGACTTACGGAAACTGTCAGACTGCTGATTATATGAGTTGAGTTTGTGGCCTGCTTCACTTGGTCACTGGGCAGAGGTTTGTCATCCATCAGCCAGGTCAAGCTTGCATCAAAGACAGTGTGGACCTCACAAGTTGCTGTCACCTCAGTTGCTGCCATGATTACTGTCTTGAAGCTGGGAAGCTTCACATGAATAGAAGGAGGAGCTCTTCCGTATACTGCCAGAAAAAAAATGTGTTTGGCCAAAATGTTAATCTCATTGAATTTAGTTTATTACATTTTTGAAATTAAAACTATATGTCAGCAATTTTCATATTGTGCTGTGAAAATAGCTGTACATACTTACTTTCACAAATACTTATGGATTTTGTAAAGTCTTTGTCGTTGTGCCTAGAATTGCATGAAAAATTTGAGCCTTTTTCCCACTCTGACTTATTCGGCTCAATCTCACTGCTTAAACTGAAGGTCTCCTCTCCCACACTCTGCAGCTTCCTTTGGGTTGGCCCAGTGTTTAAGGGTCGGTTGTCCTGTTGCCACGTCACACTCAGTGCGTCTGGAAAGAACTCACTCATGGTGCAAACAAGTTTGACTGCTGAGGTCCTGAATTCGCCTTCCCAAACAGGGTATAATGTGATGTTTGGAGAGACAATTTGTGCTGAAATAGAAAAGAGATTATTATTTATTTTCATGTATTATTCCACATTGTTGGATATTTTTAAAATTTTTAGCTGATTTGATCTCTTTAATTATACATACCTTCAGATTGTAGTCACAATTCTGAGTGTAATATCTTTGTATTTAGGCTAGATGGCAGAGTTGTACGTTTACAGTGTTTGGTATCTTAAAGTCAGGTGGAGATAAGGCTGGAAGTCTGTTGTGCATATGTTGCAGCATGACAGGGCAGAGTGATTAGGGTTAGCAGCAGGCGGAAGCATTGAGTAACACCCAGGTCCCAAAAAAGTGCCAAATACAGAAGTGAAACGCGGCACAGAGCAACGATGCATCACACACACCAGGTGTGAGGTGTGGTTATGCCAGTAAGAGAAACACATTGCACATTTAAATGTCTCATATCAGTTTACATATCTTCACATCACATAGCTTTTACATGGCTCCTTGTGACTTTGCTTAAGGTTTTAGTTCTCGAATCTATTAATAATAGACTCGAGAACTAAATCCCAATTTGCATATTGGGTTGAACATGGTCTGCTGATTCCAGGTGCTGGGGAGGTGACAAGCATAACTGATAAATGTACACAATAAAAAATAGTAAAAAAAAACAACTGAAGAAATAATACTGTTATGAGTATTATGTAATGAATGTTTAAAAGTAAAACTAGAGATAATAAGAACATTTTCTTAAGAGAGACAAAAGTTGGAGGAACAACATCAATGGTTATCTTCACTTAAACATTTATTTTCAAAAAGACAAAGACATTGTGATTAAATTGGAAAAAAGGACAATTGAGATTACTTACATGATACTTTAAGATTGTAAGAAACAATGCAAGAAAACATGTTTTTTTTTGGTTTTTTTTTACAGAAAGTTCACCTCATTTCATTTGACCTGAAAAGAAAAGAAAGAAATATGTATCAGTAACACTGCATCAAAACGATCACATACTTACTACTTGTCACCATTTAAATGTGTAGTTATTGCAAATATATTATATGACTAATGTATGTATACTCTAGTTAAAATAAAGCTGCATCATTAAATATCATAAACATGAATCCTCAATCTGGCCTGAGCTCTTTATAGGGATGTTCTTCACATTTTATGGAAGACATTTACAGCTGGAATCTAAATATTTATTTTGGATTTCATATGCATCATTGGGTCTACTTTTTTAGAAAATTATTGTTAAATGAGGCATTGCACCATTTATTTCCCTGACGATTTGAAAAATAAATGCATCAACACATGGCACAAACAAAATGTTACAACTGGCTTCTGTTGTAGTTTGCTGCACTTATTTTTTTTGTTTAATTAACTAATGAGAAAACAACTATTTGGGGATAGAATTTAACACACAAGAAAAATAAAACCTGCAAGACATAGTGCAATTTAGTATAAAAGCCCCCAAATCTGAAATAAACATCGTCACTGAGGGGCTCGCGATGTTAAATCTTCGTTGAAGTATGACTCAAAATACCACTAGTTACTACACAGTTGATTCAGTCTATATATAGTCTGTAAACTCTTAATGCTTTACAAATGTGATTTTTATTTTAAGTTTGTAATGCTTGAATGCATTAAAGTGTTCAGGCGTTGCTGTTATTGTATCCAACCCCTGTAAATGAATACATGACCAATAATTGAGATTTTGCTTTTTAGAATTATTCCAAGAATCTAAAATGTAATGTAATAAAAGAGTGATGTAGTAGGTAAAGAGTATTAATAATAATAAATATTTATTACATCAACAAGATGTTGTCAAACATTCATAATGATTTATGACATTTAGGTGTAGTTGGTAGTTGTGATGTGATAACATTACAATGACTATTACATTTTTAAAATGACAACAAAAGGTGGCTTCTATCAACCCATCTGAGTTATTTCCATAAAATTATTTACCCAGTTGTCTTTCTCTTGTTGAGTTAAATCTGTGCACAACTCTAACATATAAACTCATAATTACCTTGAAAGCAGTGGTTACAATGCTGAACAGCAGAGTGATGAGGAAGAGAAGAATGAAAGTGATGGCTGTACTCCCCATGTCATCTTGTTCTTGATCTTTTCCTGCCTCCGTGGCATAGCCGCAATCGTTGTTCACCTCATCTGGACGCACTGCAATATGTCAATTAATACTTGAGAAAATCCACACCCAGCTTTCAACAATAGCTCATGAGACAATGACCATTTAATTCCTCATTATCTCAATTATTATTTCTTCTATTTCTCTTAGTAGGATGATATATTCTATAAGCTCACAGGTTAGAGTGGATTCAATCATTGACTCAATCAGTCAGTCACGCAATCAATTATAAAGCATAAAAAAGTATCAAGTATAAAAAAGACACACACAATTTAAAAAAAACAGCTCTGGCATATATCTTATTACTTATTACATTATTATGAGTGTACCATAAGGCCTAATCGTCAAATGTGTCCCTCTAAAATGTTGATTATGTTAATTACAGTGGCCCTAAAAAGATCCTGAATTGCTTTTGAAAGACCCCATTATTGGTGTGGCATGCATTACTTGGCTTGAGAATCAGTATCGTTATAATATGACTGAGAGACCACAGCGACTGAGTCAGACCTTGACAACCATCTCTCTTGTGTTGAGGGTGCAAGACCCAGTAGAGGAAACACACGTACACAAAGACAAGTCAAAGAGATAATATTAATAAACTAGCTACAAATAAACATGAACATATAACACATGTTTTTAAAAATATGTAATTATTACCTAAATGTGGTAGGGTGTATGTGGTGTTATTCTAGTAAATACAATATCAGAGGGTGTAATAACTGATGAACTGATATACTGTCATGTCACTATGCTTTAAAACTCAAATATGCTGATATCTACACCTAATCTATGATGCATTACACCGTGACAGCACACATTCAATAAACATGTAGCTCCAAATAAAGACATGAAATGCATGCGACATACAACAACAGAGTTGCAAAGTGTTTTTTTTTTATTTTGATTTTAAATCTGCATTAACAAGACAAACACAATGTCATATCACAAGCAACAAACATCAAACAACAAACAGCAGAAGACACAGCAACACAAAATAACATCTAATGGGCCTTGCACGTTTCAGGGATGTTCATGTTGAGGTTGACCAGATTGGTTTGTGCAGATGATCCGTGCGCAAAGGACCTGACGATGGCTTTAGTTGTGTTTTTCAGAGATTCATGGTAAACTACACAGCTATACACCATGTCACTGTCCTTCCAATCGTGAAGGCTGAGTGTTAACTGGCCATAGACAGAATAGAATCCATTGCTCTCTACAGGGTTTGTGGTACTGATATCGTAATTTGAGTCTGCTGGCACATCATCAACAAGCCAAGACACCAACACCTCCTTGGGGTAGAAGCCTTTCACAAAGCAAGTCAGGGTCACTGTTTCTTTTTTAGCCTGTTCTACTGGAAGCAGCATGAACACCGAAGGAGGCTGTTCAAGTCCTACTGCAAGCATAAGAAAACAATTAGGCCTCTTGACACAGACAAAAGTACCTACTGTATAACATCATATACACAAATATACAAAATGGCAATGGGAGTCAAACATAGGATTTTAGTATAAAATTGTGGTTTTCTTACCAATCTTCCTTTCATACACTCTCTTTATTGGTTCCAGAAAATTTGTATGTTGAACAACGCAGACACGCTTTATCCCAGCAGTCCATTCGTCATACGTGATGTCAAGTGGAACGTTGACTGTGCCTTTAAATCCATCAGCGGGGACTGATTCTTCAATCATGCTCTTTCCATCCTCGTCCTCCCAAAAAATCTTCGTGACCTGTGGCTTGTTTATCTTGACTTGACATACTAAAGTTCCTTTACTCTCTACAAACATGTCCGGCATTGTGGGGCCTTTGATCTCTACTTCCACATCTAGTACTTCACATCCAGCTGGTTATGTAGAGTGAAGAATTATTTAACAATTATTGAATGAACATGGCTGCAAAAGCATTAGAATTGAAATTGAATTTACATCATTTAAAAAAAAAGAAAAGAAATATACTCACTTGAGTCAGGACATGACCCTCCGTAGGTCACAGTTGAATTCACAAATGCTTTTTTCCCCTTAAACTCACATGTAAACTTAGTGGAATCAGGAATCAAGTCCTTGGTGGATACTGTGAGAAAACTTGCTACACTGTACAGTGTTCCATTGGTGGTCTGGCTTTCCTTAATGGGTGTTTTGATCTCATATACTTTGTCGAAGAGTTCCCCCTCATCTTTCAGCCATTTGATCTCATATTCTTTTGGTGAGAAATCTTTGGCAAAGCAGGAGAAGGAAACCTCGCTTCCATCATCAGTGGAGGCCAGCACTTTAAGAGTTGGCAACTGAATAATCGCTGAAAAACAAACATATACACAAATATATGTATGCGGAAGCCAGGAATAATATATATATGTATATATATATATATATATATATATATATATATATATATATATATATATGCAGAAGCAGAGGTGAACAGTTTGCTACAATGTCCATTTAATCTATAGACTTTTCTGTACTAGTGTATGTTATGCAACTTGCATGTATACGTGAACATACTGATTACTCTCCTCAAATTAACATTTAACTTGTTACTCAAGTGTGCAGAAAGAGTCAAAAGGAAATTTCCATGGAAAAAAAACAAACAATTATAACATACTTTTGACAGTATACGCTCGCTTCTGCATATACATTGACTGTTCAGGCAAGCAAACACAGATTAAACATTTTTTATGAACAGTGAATGTTAATTAACAACATAAAGTGAACGTGAAGGCAGACAGAGATCAAGAAGAACAAGAACTATTATGCAGATAGATGGACAGAAGCAGAACACTTTGCAATAATCTGCTCTTGGACAGGTGAGAGAAAGTCAGCAGCTGAATATACATGAGCAAGCTTCAGCCTTTTTATTCCACCTCACTGTTTGTTTTGCCTGCTAGGCCTACTGATTCTGCAATTAAAAATATCTGAGATTATGTCACACTATTTAATATTTTGACAGTTCTCCAATAATGTTTCTCAGGAAAACCAACAAAGCAAAGTAATAGAAATGAACTGTCTATAGACAAACTACAACAATAACACTGACTTATAACTTTATTATAGTTTCCTTCTCATCTTTTAGTCTTTCATTTTATCTGGTAAAGCACTCGGATCTGCATTTATTGGATGAATTGTGTTATATAAATACATTTATTATAAAATTATTATAACAGCAAGAGTTTTGTAGCTTGAATAGTTATTTACTAGTTATTTGACATAAGGTCACCAAAAAAGCAAAATTAAATTAAATCCAGTATGACATAATCAATCAGTTATTATTCCCAAACTGCATGTACATTTTTGTTGCACAGTTATATAATATGTTAACAACACTGTCATGCTAAAAACTCTAGTTCAATTATTCTATATCTATATCAACTATTTAAAGTAATTTGTAATAATATATGACATGGGATAAGTCTTACGTGGTGGAGGTGGAATAAAGTCGACGGAAGGACTTCCCTCTGGATGTGTCACAGTACACTTATAAGGTGGCTTTGCCTCCCAGTCCTGTCTCCTCACTTGGACTTGACTGACTCCCATATAAAATCCGTCTTTCTGTACTGGAGGATACTTGATGAATTCCGTCAAGGCAGTCCCACTTTTGGTCCATGAGTAGGTCACTGAGCTGGGTGTGAACGCGGTGGCGAGGCAGCCAAGAGTGACCATGTCTCCAGTTTCAGAGCTACATGATGTCAGGGGAAACAGAGTCGGTGCACGTGGTGTGGCTAAAGAAGAGAAAAGCAGACATGTAATTAAGATATCAAAACAAAATTTAATGTCAACATAACAGTTATTTTTCACCAAGCACTGGTTACAACAAAGAGATGTACAATTGAGTTGATACAGTCGTATAACAAAGCACAGCATGAAAACCATTACCTTTTTAAATGGTGAAATTGGAAATATAAAGTTCCCTCCATACGCGGACCTTTGTCACCTGATCCCATTTATTTAGACATTTTATGTTGCACTAAGATTAACATACCTAAATAACATTATTTGTGTGATTTTGTTATTCCATATAGAATAGGTAAATCTCTTTCAATGCATAACTTTAACAACATCTAAAACAATAATTATTTGTAATTTTGAAATTGCAGCACGGATCGGATAAACGGATAAACGACCGATCAACTGACCGTGTTGATTGCAGTCACATTATAAGTGCCAGTAGGAACAATTTGTCACAAAAACATATTTCTTTTGTTTCGATTTAGCGATTATTTATGAGATCAAAGAGTATTCTTACCTGATGAAACAGTTACTGTTGTACCCTTTCCCCAGTAGTCAAAAGCACCGTAGTAGCACAGTGCGGAATCTACTTAACTGTTAATGTAAAAACGCTACATCTACTAATGGCCTGCGTAAAAAGTTAACCTTTACATTTAATTAACCCTGTTTTGTTATAAAATTCACTTTAACGACCAAAATATAAATTTGCCAAAAATATCCTTCATCGTATCCTACTGAGAATATCGCTGTTTTGACTTTTCTCATGTTAAAAACACTTTGCTTTACAATACAGAGAAGTTACAGTATAACTTAAACATGACTTTTCACAGTTTGAAACACATCCTGCTGTAGATTTTAAATGGTACATATTTTACCTGATGTTACTGTTACCACAGTGCCTTTTCCCCAGTAGTCAAAAGCCCAGTTGTCACAGTAAAGTAAGTCAATTCACACTTCTCACAAAAACCCATTACTATCTCATTACTTCATGTCATACAATGTGATTCAGGAAACAATTAAAATCACACTAAAATATACAGCAGTTGATAGACTTATGTTAACTGTCTTATGTTAACAGTCAGGAGTTTTAAACTTTTGATCAGTTCTTTGTCAGGCTACAAAATGCTGTTGGCTGTCTTATCACTGGCCAACAGTTGTGACCACCTGAAAATGATTATATATATTTTAATGATGTGATTAGAAATTTCTTTCTTCAATCGGAAATAATAAAAGAACATACCTGAGGTGACGGTGACCATCGTGCCTTTTCCCCAGTAGTCAAAAGCATAGTCACAGTCTAACAAATTGTTAACCACTGCATACAAAAACCTGTTCCCAGCTAACTACACTTTCCATGGAAGCTTATTTCATGACAATCTACCCTCTGACATATTTTCCCCGGCTTTTGCAAATTTGGATTCCGAAGATGAAACAAAAGATGATTTTCACCACCAAAGTTTCAACTGAGTCTACTGTTTATGACGCATTTAACATATTCTAGAAATGAATTAAGTGTGTAGGATCACAACTGGACTTCTTAAAAAAATAAACAGTTTTTAAATCAAAATCTACACATTTAAGAAGAAAACAGGATTGACTTACCTGATGTAATTGTGACCATCGTGCCTTTTCCCCAGTAATCAAAACGACTGTCACAGTGTAATATGCCAACACATCCAACATACAAAAACAAGCACCTTAAAGATGCCAGTGATGGCACCAAAGACTAAATATGCTATATTAAACAATGCAATTATTACATTTTCATTCTATAAACAAAAACTTCTTATTTTACCTGCTGTGACCGTCACTGTTGTTCCTTTTCCCCAGTAGTCAAACTCGTAGTCACAGTGACAGGTTTCAATAGCACTTTAGTACAAAAAATACTTTACAGCTTGTATCATCTAAAAGATTATTGTAATTATTCAGTAAACTTTACCCTGATCTTCCTTTGCTTTCGCTTCAGAATACACACCAGTTTAAGTACAAAATATATCAACATAAAGTTAATGATAAACCAGACAAATATTGAGTCGTCTTTACTCTAAATAATTAGATTATTACTTACCAGAAGTGACTGTGACTTGGGTCCCTTTTCCCCAGTAGTCAAAGTAGTCATCACAGTGGTGTACTATGATCTGCTTCTAATACAAATACCAGTAATAACAGTTTAAACCAAGAAAAGTGCACGTTTCATTGACAAAGCATTTCCCAATGCACGATTTATTAACCATTTCCCCTTGAGATAGTCATTTCCTGTGGTCTGAGTTATAAAAAATTATATATGTGTTGCGAACGGTTAGTGAAACTTCCTCTTTATCAAGCCTCCTGACAGCTCCAATTCCTGCCACATGGAGTTTACACAAGCAGATGAATTTGATTCAACCAAATTATTATAAAGCTTGATATAATAATAATTGTTATTTAATTTCAAGTCTGCACATTTATTTCTTATAATGTACTGGTATTAACTGAGGCCTGGCTGTGAAATTTATCCAACAAAATTAAGGTTTATAAATGTAAAGAACACACCTATACATTAATTAGCTATAACTGCTGTTATAAACTGATTATAATGTGATTGCAAAGATTGCACCTGGAGAGCCATGGTAACACCATAAAAAACTGGCATGGTAATTCGGTCACTACCATGATGGTATTATTCTGTATTTTTATGGGACAACAATACCATGTTATTGTGCCATACTATTATAAAATGAAATTCCATGTGTAAGCATGATCAGTCATCATCAAGAAACATGATCAGAAATCATGAATTTAAATTAGTGTTCATGACTGAACATTTAGTGATCTCTGTATACACATGAAAAGTTTGTATAATAAATTATAAATAATTTTCAACATTGGGACTGAACAATAATTTGCTATATTTTATTAGTGGAAATGTGAAGTGGTGATATCATATCATGTTTTAACAAAATCAACAGTAAAAAATTACAGAAGAATCCAGGTTTGTTCATCACTTTGGTCTAATAACAGTGAAGCACAGCTGAGTGCATTTATACATAAATTTGAATACATGTGCCATATTGTGATATTGGAAAAAATATTTTTGTTGATGTTGTGATTGTCTAGGTTACATTATAGCTGCTAGCTGGTGATCAGGGAACATCTGAGAGATTGCTGGTAAATTTTCTTGCTGTTTGTGCTTCCTTTTCGGATCTGGCATCTGAAATGAATGTTTTTTGCTGGTGTGGAGGAGAGAGGGGGAGAGAACTTTGATAGGTGAATGAGACAGAAGGCCAACTATGCCATCTGGGGAATTGCACCCCAGGAAATATGTATGACTGGGAAATGGGTATTACCAAATATCAATAACCTCAAGTTCATAATTAATCAAGGCACATAGACTCGTTCACTGAGGGGACAGAGACATGGTTCAAACGTATTTTTTTATTCAATCAAATGAGGAAACTGGAAAATGTTGCTGGAAAGACAAAGGAGTTAGTGGTAAAACACAATATAGAGTTAAGAAGTGGTAAAAGTATTCTTTTATTACAAAACTATTTTAAAATATAATTTAAATCTTTTACCATTATAGGTCTAAGTGTACTACTGGTATACATACTGGTATACGTACTGGTGTACGACTGGTAAATGGGGTGGCAGGCTACGCTAATGTGTTGAGGGGTGCTACCACATACTCACCACAAGTGCAGTCACAGCAACCTAAACACGGGATCCGAAGGGACCTCACCCAGGGTGACTATCCTCCCCAGTAGACTGGCACTCAGCTCCACTGAATTAAAGACATAAAAGGAACTACAAACAAGGTTAAACAAAATTAGCAGGTCCAGCTCTAAACAACAGGGGGCCCTAGACAAGATTTTCTTTGGGGGCCCTCTTTACTTTGCCTGGAGCTGACAATGACTTATTTTATGACTTATTTCATCTATGAAATAAAACTATTAACCATATACAGTGTATAGTTTGCAGGTTTATAGCTAGGAAATCTAAATTATAAAATAAGGGCTGCATTTAAAAATAAAATACATAACAGAGCTTTTGAAAAATGTACATCTTAAAATAAAGTGGATTGATCATTTTAGGCTCTTAGATTGTTTGCTGTGCCTTCAGTTCGGATTTGAATGGGTATGTTTGCTCAAAAGATTTGTGCTTTGTCTTGTAGCGGCGTGTCATATCTCTCCTTTTAATAATCACTATGTTTAGAATATATGAGACATACTGGTTATGAACTGCCTGTGGGAAGAATGTACGCGTAAGAGTCTGTCCATTCTTGATTAAAAGCTTTGTTATCACTGTCTTCTTTTTTCTTTTTAAATCACGCCATGTGAAATTACTTTTCTCCGACTCGCTTATTTCTCCGACTGTTGTCTCTTGTCTTGTCTGTCCCCCGTGTGTGTATCTCACTGGACCTTTCTCAAAACCAAGTGCGCCAAGTTCTGACTCGTGCACTTGCTAGTTTGGACTTCGCAAGTTCGACTTGGGATTACAAACTTCCGAAGACGAGAGGACACAGTTCAGTCATTCTGCCTGCTGACAGCAGCAGCTCAGCTTCAACACAACTACCTGACTGTAATGTGACAAAATAATCTCAACTCAAAGCTCCACTAACACTTTTTTTCTGACAAAAAAATAACCTCATTGACAGAGAGATGCAGTAAATTATGTTATTCAGTCTGTAATGTAGCTATAATAAAAATCCAAACAGTTATATAGTTTAATGAAATTTAACATAGACCGATTCTGTTCATTTGAATACATTTATATTTATTGAAATGTGGTGACATCTGTACATATAGAGCCCCAAAGGCAGCGCTGTTGTTCTATCTCACACTGGCTCTTCCCTCTACTGGACTCTATGGGTAATACTGTTCTCCAATCACATGCACACAATTGCCCACTGAAATTTGCATATATGTAGTCAGCCAATCAGGACGAGCCTAACGATTACGTGTGTCTCGTACACTATATAAGCAGTGTCTCACTGCTGCTCACTATCCTCTTTTCTTCAGTGATGGCAAAATCAGCTACTGATCTTACTTCTCCATGGATGGAGTCGCCGCTACAAGCTTGTTCCTGCCCATCGTGCCCCGGTCTCATCGCCACCGCTGCCGGCCATCAATTCTGTTTTGAGTGCCTCGGGCATGACCATGCAGAGAGCGGCATGATGCAGCCACCACCCTGCGTGCACTGCCAGGCACTCCCTCTTTTCAACACCAGAAACGGTGGGAACATTTTTGGCTGTGTGATGTCTCACTCCGCTGTGACTTGAGTGACTCTCCGTGCAGCCTCTCTGACAACTTTGCTTACCTTCCGAAAAATCTGCTGCTGACTTCAGTTCGCCATAATTTCCCGAAGATTATGACCACAGCAGTGGAGCATGTTGGGCTCCCCGCGCCCCTCCCCCATCCCGCCAAAATCGGTCAGCCAGCCCCGTGAAGGATTTTAAGGCCCGGCTCATCCTGCTCAGCTCACCTTTGTTTCGCCTCCTCTCCCGGACATCTGGCATTGTGTCTATGTGTCCTGGAAGGAGCCACTGAAAATGAAGTCACCAGTAGTGGGACTGGTATCCTTCCTGAGAGTGCAGGGACACATGGAGACAGGCTGTCCCAATGTGCCCCCCCTGGAAGAGGCCCTCACAACCCTCCTGATTCCCCACTTGGCTGGCTGGGCAGCGGCCAGAAAGCCTCCGCCTCCGCTGATGCAGGACGGAAACATGTTGGTCTATTTTGCGAAAATATTCTGGCTGGGTGCGCAGCTGGCCTTGGCAGCAAACAATTAGGGATGTGCAGAGAGCCCAGTATTTGTATTTGTATCTATATTTATTGAGGCAGCAAAATTATTTATATTTGTATTTGTATTTGAATAAAAGTGTAAATAGGTGCAAAAATACAGTTTTTGTTTTTATTATGTTTTTAATTTCAGGATATTAAAGTGTTAAAATAAGTGTTTATGAACAAACTATTTTATGAGGGAGGCGATTGATGTTGCTTGCCACAGTAGGCTCACGTCACGTGTGGCTGGGACACACCCCTCTACTGAGGAAGGACAGAGAGGACATCCTAGGAGCTCCCAAAGCTCCGGACAGTCTCTTCAGATCCATCTCCTCTGAGTCAGCGCTTAAAGACGCTGGAAGAAGAGAAGGCGTAGCTGAACTGTCATCTGCTGCTCGCACTTTCTTCAAACTAGAGAGGAGACGAGGCGCATTGCCATAACGTCATGGCAAGAAGGAGAGCGTGCAGGCAGGGCAAAGCACTGTTAGCCCCCGCTGCTTCAGCCACCTCCCACACCTCCTCGACAGAGACACTGCAGCACTGGGCCTCCCACGACCATGGAGCAGCCGTAGCTGCAGCGAGGAGTGCAGACAGACCCCTGCTGAAGTTGTGTTATGCTTGGGGAAAGTCAATGGCACCGAAATGACTGTTAGTGGAAGACAGTGTCACATCAGCGTAGGCTATGTTCAACAGCCCCCCCACCTGCCGTATGTGCCCTCGGAGTTCACCGCCCCCTCCCACCACTGTTCAAGTTGTGTGTTTAATGTTGAAAATGTTTTAATAAAAACATTTTCCAAAGATCGCAATCCTCCATCTTCCCCTTCTCCACCTCTCTGGAACTCTGTGACGCTGGGATGATAACAGCTCAGCCTGCTTCATCCAGCCGGTCACAGAGTCTGCATAACAATGCTGTAAACACTTACTCTGCTGGTGCCCCTGCATCTCTTCTCTCTGTCAGAGAAGCAGACGGTGGGAGGCTTTATTCAGCTGCAGATGGTGCTAGCTAAAATCCCAGCGCTGAGCGCATTAATGAGCGCTATGTTAGGCGTGATGTGGTGAGAAAAACGCACATCCCGCCCGACATAGCGACACTCAAAAGCAGATGTGAGTCTCGCTGCACTCGCTGGTATCATTATTTCTCGGACCAGCCAGCGCAGCGCGTTTCCCCAGGAAACGGTGATGCAGCAAGTGGTGTTATATACTCACACCGGAATAACACCTCACATCCACACACAGACACACTGACTTCTTAGAGAATAATGCCTCAGGCCCGCTCACAGATCGAAAAGAGGAGACACGGAGTCTGCTCCGCTCCCCTCCGGTTATTTCTGTGGGAAATACAGAGGGTGACGGAGGCATCAACACAAAATCTGACACTGTGTTGAGGCAGCTAACGGTGTTCATGGACCACTCCGTCAGCTCAGCCCTTTAAATGTTGGCCCCCCCATGGGCCAAACATCCATTTATGGAAGGTTTGGCAGCGGAAAGGGCCGAATCGGAATATCACAGCTTCCTGTTTACTGCCCCCCAGCTGACCGCCCATCTTTTGTCGCAGTTTTATGAGGAATGCTGTCACAGCTGCATGTTGGCGGATTGGATGGACAAAACACTGAGACTGGGTTATTTTCTCCAGTTCTGCCGTGTTCCTGCTCCATTCTTGGGCATCAAGGTGATAAATCTATCCTTCCAAGAGGAGATGGATTTTCTCTCCAAAGAGATCCAGGACCTGTTATTGAAACAGGCTGTCTCGATCATTCCCACTCATGACAGTACTTCCTAGTGCCCAAGAAGATGGGAGGTTTCAGACCAAACCCACCAATGCATCGCCAGAAAGACGTTCCACATTCTGACCATCAGGAGATTGCTGGAACTGGTTCAACCAGGGAACTGATTCACCACCATCAACCTGAAAGATGCTTATTTTCACGTCGAGGTGGTGCCGAAACACAGGAAGTTCCTGCGTTTCACCTTCAAGAGGATAGCCTATGAGTACAATAGGCTACCGTTTGGCTACTCCCTGGCTCCCCGCATGTTCAGCAAATGTGTGGACCCGGCACTGCAACCACTATGTGACTGAGGCATCGGGGTCTTGTTCTACTTAGATGGCCATTGTTATTGGATCCCAAGAGGCACAAGCACCACTTGGTGAACGTTCCTCCATTAGTGCAGGAGGACCTGCATTATTGGGGTTTTCCTCAGCATCTGTTGGCAGGAACACTGCTGGGTTGAGTGGCCTCCTACATAGTGCTGTTCTCACATGGTCAATGGATGTAATCAGACAGGAGGCCGCAAACCAATTTGTTGGGGGAATCCCTGCATCACAAAAGTTAACAGTTGTAATAAAGACATTCCAAAATATCTTGCTATAATTAGTGGTTTCTTCTCATATAGAAATGTTTGATTTCAGCTTAAATCTGAGTTTATAACATATACTTAAGAGCATGATGTGACTGTGACATCACAACTAGTTTGGAGCCAATCGTGGTCCAGTATGCATCTTGCACAGATGTGATGTGGAAACTTGAATAGACTTTTAAGTGAAGTAGGAAACATCTTGTGTCCCACAAACTTTTGAAATGAACAATATTTGCATATTTACTTAGGATTTGTCAGAGAAGGAAAGGAAGGATAAGTTATTTTAATGAGTTGATTGAACCATTTAATTAAAATCTAACAATGTCTTCTGCCATTAGCAAAGGAACTCCACTATAAAACTTTTAGACACAAATTATTAATCAAAGCAGAGAATTCTTGTACGTCTGGAGGGTAACTTTGAATGTAATGGTATATCAAAATAATGAGAATGCTATTATAACATGAATACATAATATCTAATGCTGCAACCTGGTGCTCACTTTTTCAGATGGAAATTTCCCATGTTTTGAATGGAGCATTTAATACAGAAGTTTTGAAATCATCTTTTCCTTCTGATATTTTTTGTTCACATATTTCTACAAAGAATGTAGCCTGAATAGATGCTGCTAACCTGACCTTCCAGCCTCCGTCTCCAGTTATAGAATGAATTTTTAATGATGTATTGTGAGGATAGATTAAGTTTAATGTAATGAATGTTTTACAGTTGTATGAAGTGTGTTACAATCAATCACTTCTTGTTTGATAATCAACATACTCTTCATTTAAATTTAATATTATGGTACTAGTTCAGACTGTGCTGTGGTACAGTATAAACAAATGCTTTCTGTCAGAAGTGTTCAATTATAATCATATTGAAAGCATAAAACTCCAGTAAGACAAGATAGTTTCTCTGGACTGCTTTGTTGTAATGTATCTTGTATCATCAGTTGTGGAGGAGACTTTGGCTTTCAGTCAGTTTCAGTTTGTTAACTGGATGCGGAAGCACCTGTTGTGGTGAAGATTGTTTCCTGTGTGTTACATAAATATTAACCAGTAAGGATGTTGAGAACCACAAGTCCAAAATGTACAAACATTTTCCTCTCTATTTTGATAGTATCTCTACTGTAAGTTTTACAATGTTTGAGTAAAACACTGTGTTTCTTAGTTTGGAAGTACATTTAAAGTTATGGGTAGCAAATAGTTGTGAATGTGACAATTAAATACTTATTGGATCCTGAATTTATGACCATAAACTCACATTCATAACATATTATACATAATTCATTGACACTAAATTAACTGTAAGTTTTTGTGTTTGCTTTGGGTATGTGAAATATATCCAGTATCTTACAAAGCAAGAGAGGTGAGGTGGCACTATTTTTTTCAGAGTTTTTTCAGAAATCTGCAATTCCTCATAAATGCAATTTACAATAGAATTTCCAGTATTCTATTCATTAGAACATTTCAGCAGTGTCCAATGATTTTGGGAAATAGATTTTGAGAATAACTTCTCTTATTCTTGAGGCACAGGGACTTTCTGCTTCAGTTCAGTTCAGGGCAGATTTTTGTATTATCATATATCACTGTGGCTGCCACCCCACACAGTGGTACATACTCATACAAAAACCTTTGCCTGATAATGTGTGGTCAGTTTTTGTACTGTCTGCATTCAGCAGGATCATGTGCAGTAACTTTTCACAGTAAAACTATGAAATCATGAAACACCTTCTACTTTTGCCCAGTTTTATTTCTAATTTTACACTTTGAAACCATTGCTGTGTTTTCAGATTTGTTTAACTTTGTCGATTTTTAACATACTTCTACGTGTTAAGAAAACTTACTTTTACGCTCATGATGTCCTTTGTGTAAGATCACATTATTATTCTTAAAGAAGAGTTTTGTTGGACATGTATGGGCAGCAGTGAGCAGTCTCAGTTGATTTCTGTTTCAGCACTGTATACAGCATTCCCTTTTCAGTGGAAGGAGGTTTTTGTCATAGGATATATCACTGTGGCCGCTACTGTATGGCACAATGATATAGCCCTGTACAAAAACTCCACTCTACACACTGGCTATTACACCACACAACACAAATACTCTTGCCTTCATCTTAGTTTAACAACTAATGTTAAGTTCAAATCATGTGAAAGGAATCAACAGTGAAAACATTCCCTGACGGTTGTTTTTATTATTATAACTTGTGTTTTCATTTGGCCATGTTGTACATATTCCTGAAAATGGCTTTACATAAGTATAGTTGTCGATATGCATTGTGCAGCAAAATATGGACGAATGACATCGATCTAATTTGAATGAGACACAAAACTATTGTAGCACAAAACAAGATCAATAGGCTCTGACATGATGATACATATTTCATACTTTTTCAGGGATATCATCCAAAGATTTGGTGAGCTAACAGTGTTGTCATCTTTGGTTTAACTTTGTTCTTAGTATTGAACTACACTTCAAGTTAGCAACAGTGGTTATTGTCATAATTAAATCCTTGCTTTGTGTCCATTAATTCACATTTAAAACATAGTGTCAATAACCTGACATCAAATTTACTGTAAATAGACAAAAAAAATCAATTTTATGTTTTTTCATGTTTATTTTGGGCAAAACCCGAAAAAAAAATATAATTCATCATAAATTCAATTTATCCTTCCACTACTACATTGAATATTATCTGTCTTTATCTTCTATCTCTATCTTTCTTTTTGTATTACCGCATATCACTGTGCCTGTCCCCCCATATACACAATGGCACACATTCATACAAAAACCTTTGCCTGATGTAATGCATCATCAGTTTTTTGTACTGTGTGTATTCAGCTGGGCCAATGAAACACCATACTACTTTTGCTCCTCTTTGTTTTAAATTATACCACTTGAAACCTAGACATTGCTGTGTTTTTGAAAATCACATCAGTTACACGTCATTTTTAGTCATGCAATATGGCTCTGGAGGTGGCAATATGGGTTGTTCGGTCTGTTACTACGTCAGTCTGTCCACTACTTTGGTCCAGACTGAAATATCTTAACACCTACAGGATGGACAGCCATGAAATTTTTGACATTCATGGTCCCCAGACGATTAATCCTAATGACTTTGTGGATCCCCTGATATTTCCTGGAGTGCGACCAGCAGGTCAAAGTTTAATTTGACCAATACTTTGTTTGTAATCAAACAACTGCAAAACTAATTTGACTGATTGATTGATTTTATTTAAAGATTAGCAAAAATCCAAAGGATAACATGTTAAAATGAAAATACTTATCTCCAACATGGTCCCAAGATGTTAAAAGACAAAGAAATCACAAAGAAGCACAAGACAGTCAACATAAAAACTAAAACAAATCAATCCTGAGATCCAAAAACACATCACCACAATTTAACAAATAAAAATAACTCCCACATTAAAAAAAAAAAAAAGTTAAGCTGTCAAATCACTGTACCAAGCAGAACATGCATAATCAAAATGACTCTGTATCAATGATGACTGTATCAATGATCGATTATGACACTCCCATCAGCCTCGTGCACATTACTTTGTGTTTAGTGCTTATTAACATATTTGAGCATTCTAACACACTAAACTGAGATGGTGAACAAGATGAACATTATACATAATGAACATCAGTATGTCGATATTGCCATTGTGAATATGTTAGCATGCCAACATTACCATTTAACTAAAAGCATCACAGTTTCACACAGCTGCTAGCTGTACACTCTTGTCTTATCAATATTCAGTTGATCCTCTGTGTGTTCAAGAAATTGTATCACTTTTAAGTTCATGATGATATTTCTGTTTTTCCTAAAAAAGAGTTTTGTTGGACACGTACGTTTCTGTATCAGCGCCATAAATAGCATTTCCTTTTCAGGAAGTTTTTGTCATAGAATGTATCACTGTGGTTGCCATACTGCACTGTGTTACAACCTTTTACAAAAACTCCACCCTGTACACTGGCTATCACACCATTGAATTGCCTTAAAATACAGTGCTTCTCATTTTAATTTAACAAGTAATGTTAAGATCAATTCATGTGAGAGAAATCAGTGGTGCAAAAGTTCCCTGATGATTGTAAAATGACTATTTCTTCTTCTTCTTCTTCTTCTTCTTCTTATTTTGTTTTCATTTGGCCATGTTGTACTTATTCCTGAAAACAGGTCTACAATTCAGAGAATAAAAACACATAAAAACATAATTATTGGTATATAGTGTGCAGTAAAATCATGGGTAAATGACATCCACCTAATCTTGGAATTTGTTTGATAAACAAAACTACTGTAGCATAAAAGAAGATTAATAATCTCTGACATGATGATACATATTTGAGAAATCATCTAAAGGTTTGGTGAGTTAACACAAGTGTTTGTCATCTCTAGTTTAACACTGCATGTGTCTTAGTATAGAAGTACAATTTAAGTTATCGATAGTAATAGTGGTTTTTGTGATAATTAAATCTTTAATTTATGACCATTAACTCACATTTAAAACACACTGTCAATAAATTGACATCAAATTAACTGAAAATGGACAAAAAATAAAATTCATGTTTGTTCTTCAGTATGTGAAATAAATTATATTTGCTGATACAGAGCAAAAGAAAAATAATTAACTTGTTATGATTTTCATGTTCTTCCAGGGTAAAACTGAATTTAAAATGTATCCTTCCACTATTGAATTGAATATTATCTTTCTTCAGTGTCTAATGATTTTGTGAAATGGTCTGATTTTGTGAATATCTGCTCTTTTTCTCTATGTGCAGTGACTCAGTGCTTCAGTTCAGTCCAGGACAGGTTTTTGTATTACCACATATCACTGTGGGTACCCCCCGTATACACACAGTGGCACACACTCATACAAAAACCTTTGCCTGATGTAGTGCATCGTCAGTTTTTTAATACTGTATGTATTCAGCAGGCCTAATCGTGAAATACCTCTACTTTTGCTCCATTTTATTTTTGATTATGACATTTGAAACCTGACTATTGCTGTATTTTTGGAAATCGCATTTGCACTTTTTTAGCCTTGCAGCATGGTTCTAGAGAAGGCAATGTCTGCCTGTTGCTCCATCAGTCCATCTACTACTTTGGTCCTGAATGAGATATGTGTCACAGCCCGGCTCAAAGGCTGCGACAAAATATGGGAAACCAGACGAGTTTTGTAACTTAAGATAAGTGTTTATTTACAAAATGATAAATAAGAACGGAAAAAACATGGAAGTCAGTAATCAGTAATGTAGGCATGTGTGGATGTGTGCGTGTCGGCAACCAAAAACAAAAACAGCCGTGCCGCGCCGCGCTCAGAATGGATGAGGCGTGATGAAGAAGGCGAGAGAAACTCTGTAGGCGGCCAAGCTTTACAGTCACGACCACACCGGGCTCAGGTGTGGCTCATGATGGTGATGACGATCCTCCATCCTGCCCCGGATCCTGCAAGACAAAAAGGAAACCAGCAAACGGAACGCAGGAGCACTTAGTGGAGCGGAGGGGTCATTACATATGTTAACAACTACTGGATGGATAGTTGGGAAATTTTATACAGATATTTATGATCACCAGTTGATAAATGCTACTGACTTTATTAATACCCTGACGTTTCCTGTGGTGCCATCAGCAACTTAAAACAAAAAGACCAATACTTTGGTTTGTAATCAAATACCTGCAAAACTAATGACATTCTCATCAGCCTCATGTACTTTTTGTTTAGTGCTAATTAGCAAATGTTAGCATTCTAACACACTAAACTGAGATGGTGAACATGGTAAATGTTATACATGCTTAAACCTACAGTGTGGAACTTTTGTCTCCCCCTTCTGGCAATGAGAGTAAATAGTAGGTTCCTGGATGCAACTCCAGTTTTATGAGTACATGCGTGAGTCGGTCCCCATCGCTACTGTTGGGGCTGTATAATGTGGATGAATTGTTTTGAGTGTCACAACCCCCATGAAGTGATTCGTTTCATTATCAGAATTTGATCAATTGGGTCCGATGACATTGGGAAAGTCTAGAAGAGCCGCACAATTAAATTATTTTATCCCTCAAGTTAGCAGAGGGCTAAACCGGAAGTTAGCTGGCTTGGCTGGCGGAAGTCTCTGGTGCACATGCTTTATGGGCGGCCTTCAGCTCTGGTAAATCAATCATTGCTGGTTGACGTAAAATGCATCACTACTGGTGAGCCAGCGCGGGAATGTTGCCACAGACACCAGATTACAACCTACAGTCTACTGTGAAATATAGAGATTTACCTGGCAGTGATAAGCTTAATCAGCATTGTATGAACTTTTTCGGCATGGGCTTGAATGTAACTGACGTTCATTTATATGTTAAAGTTCAGCACTCCAGTTTGAACATCAACATGTTGCCATTGTGAGTATGTTAGCATGCCAACATGACCGATTAGCTAGAAACACCACAGCTTCACACAGCTGCTAGCTGTAGAGTCTTGTCTTGTGAATATTTAATTGATGCTATATGTGTTAAAGAAACTATCACTTTTAAGTTCATGATGTCCTGACACAATGTGTTATTGTCAGTCTTTAAACATCTCTGCTTTTCCTGAAAAAAGAGTTTTGTTGGACACATATGTTTCTGCATCAGCTCCATACACAGAGCATTTCTTTTCAGAAGGTTTTTGTCATAGTGGGTATCACTATGGCTGTCATATTGCACAGTGTTACAACCCTCTACAAATACTCCACCTTGTACACTGGCTATCACACCACCAAATGCTTTTACCTTAAACTACAATGTTTGTCATTCCAGTTTAACAAGTAATGTAAAGATCAATTCATGTGAATTGAGCAGTGCAAAAGTTCCCTGATGATTGTAAAATGACTGTTTATTATCATTATTATTGTTATTATTTAATTTTTATTTGGCCATGTTGTACATATTCCTGAAAACAAGTCTACAATTCAGAGAATAAAAATACATATAAACATAGTTATTGGTGTATATTGTGCAGTAAAATCATGGGCAAATGACATCCACCTAATCTTGGAATTTGTTTGATAAACAAAACTACTGTAGCATAAAAGAAGATTAATAATCTCTGACATGATGATACATATTTGAGAAATCATCTAAAGGTTTGGTGAGTTAACACAAGTGTTTGTCATCTCTAGTTTAACACTGCATGTGTCTTAGTATAGAAGTACACTTAAAGTTATCGGTAGTAATAGTGGTTATTGTGATAATTAAATCTTTAATTTATGACCATTAACTCACATTTAAAACACACTGTCAATAACTTGACATCAAATTAATTGTAAATGGACAAAAATTAAATTTTATATTGGTTTTTCATCATGTGAAATAAATTATATTTGTTGATACAGAGCAAGAGAAAAATAATTAGCTTGTTTGATTTTCATGTTTTTTCAGGGTAAAACTGAATTCAAAATGTATCCTTCCACTATTGAATTGAATATTATCTCTCTTCAGTGTCTAATGACTTTGTGAATATCTGCTCTTTTTCTTGAGGCGCAGTGACATTGTGCTTCAGTTCAGTTCAGGACAGGTTTTTGTATTACCACATATCACTGTGGGTACCCCACCCCACTGTATACACACAGTGACACACACTCATACAAAAACCTTTGCCTGATGAAGTGCATCGTCAATTTTTTATGCTGTATGTATTCAGCGGGCCCAATCGTGAAACACCATTCTAATTTTGCTCCATTTTATTTTTAATTATACCCCTTGAAACCTCATTATTGTTGTATTTTTGGAAATCACATTTACATTTTTTCAGCCATACAGCATGGCTCTAGGGGTGGCAATGACAGTCTGTTGCTTCGTTAGTCTATCTACTACTTTGGTCCTGACTGAATGGTCGGGAAATTTTATACAGATATTTATGGTCCCCAGTTGATAAATGCTACTGATTTTGTTAATATTCTGATGGTTCTTGTGTGCCATCAGAGAGTTTTTAAAAAAAGACCAATACTTTTTGATCAAATACCTACAAAACTAATGACATGCCCATCAGCCTCATGTACTTTATGTTTAGTGCTAATTAGCAAATGTTAGCATTCTAACACACTAAACTGAGATGGTGAACATGGTAAATGTTATACATGCTTAAACCTGCAGTGCAGAACTTTTGTCTCCCCCTTCTGGCAATGAGAGTAAATAGTAGGTTCCTGGATGCAACTCCAGTTTTATGAGTACATGCGTGAACTGGTCCCCATCGCTACTTTTGCGGCTGTAAAACGTGGATAAATTGTTTTGCGTGTTGCAACCCCCATGAAATTACTTGTTTCACAATCAGAATTTGATCCATTTGGTCTGATAACATTCGGAAAGTCTAGAAGAGCCACACGAATAAATTATTTTATCCCTCAAGTTAGCGGAGGGCTAAACCGGAAGTTAGCTGGCTTGGCTGAAGGAAGTCTCTGGTGCACAGGCTCTATGGGCGGCCTTCAGCTCTGGCAAATCAATCATTGCTGGTTGATGTGGGAATGTTGCCACTGACACCAGATTAAAAACTATGGTCTACTGCGAAATAAAGAGAGATTTACCTGGTGATGGCAAGCTTAATCAGCATTGTATGAACTCGTTTGGCAAGGGCTTGAATGTAACAGACGTTTATGTATATATAAAAGTCCTGCACTCCAGTTTTAACATCAGCATGTTGATAATACCATTGTGAGTATGTTAGCATGCCAACATTACCATTTAGCTCAAAAAACCACAGCTTCACACAGCTGCTAGCTATAGAGTCTTGACTTATGAATATTTAATTGATCCTCTGTGTGTTAAATAAACTGTATCATTTAAGTTCATGATGTCCTGACACAATGTGTTATTGTCAATCTTTAAACATCTCTGCTTTTCCTGAAAAAAGAGTTTTGTTGGACACATATGTTTCTGTATCAGCACCATACACAGCATTTCTTTTCAGAAGGTTTTTGTCATAGCAGGTATCAAAGTGGCTGTCATATTGCACAGTGTTACAACCCTTTACAAATATTCCACCCTGTACACTGGCTATCACACCACCAAATGCTTTTACCTTAAACTACAATGTTTTTAATTCTAGTTTAACACGCAATGTTAAGATCAATTCATGTGAAAGAAATCATTAGTACAAAAGTTCCCTGATGATTGTAAAATTACTGTTTGTTATAATTATTATTGTTATTATTTAATTTTTATTTGGCCATGTTGTACATATTCCTGAAAACAGGTCTACAATTTAGAGAATAATTTCTCAGTATATTTTTCAGAGAAGTCATCCAAAGGTTTGGTGAGATAACACAAAGTGTTTGTTGTCTTTAGTTTAACACTGCATGTGTCTTAGTATAGAAGTACACTTAAAGTTATCGGTAGTAATAGTGGTTATTGTGATAATTAAATCTTTAATTTATGACCATTAACTCACATTTAAAAGACACTGTCAATAAATTGACATCAAATTAACTGCAAATGGACAAAAAATAAAATTCGTTTGTTTTGCAGTATGTGAAATAAATTATATTTGCTAATACAGAGCAAGAGAAAAATAATTAGCTTGTTATGATTTTCATGTTTTTTCAGGGTAAAACTGAATTTAAGATTTATCCTTCCACTATTGAATTGAATATTGTCTTTCTTCAGTGTCTAATGATTTTGTGAATATCTGCTCTTTTTCTTGAGGCGCAGTGACTCAGTGCTTCAGTTCAGTCCAGGACAGGTTTTTGTATTACCACATATCACTGTGGCTACTCCAGTCCCCCAGTGGACACATTGGCACACACTCATACAAAAACCTTTGTCTGATGTAATGCATCCTCAGTTTTTTTATATTGTACTTATTCAGCGGGTCGAATCGTGAAACACCATTCTACTTTTGCTCCATTTTACTTTGATTGTACCCTTTGAAACCTGATTATTGCTGTATTTTTGGAATTTGTAGTTTGTAGTTTTTCAGCCATGCAGTATGACTCTAGGGGTGGCAATGACAATCTGCTGCTCTGTCAGTCCATCTACTACTTTGATCCTGACTGAGATATGTTAACAACTACTGGATGGATGGTCGGGAAATTTTATACAGATATTTATTGTCACCACTTGATAAATGCTACTGACTTTGTTAATACCTTGATGTTTCCTGTGGTGCCACCTGCAAGTTTAAAAAAAAAAGGACCAATACTTTGATTTGTGATCAAATACCTGCAAAACTAATGACATTTCCATCAGCCTTGTTTAGTGCTAATTAGCCAATGTTAAAATTCTAACACACTAAACTGAGATGGTGAACATGGCAAATGTTATGCTTAAACCTGCAGTGTGGAACTTTTGTCTCCCCCTTCTGGCAATGACAGTAAATAGTGGGTTCCTGAATGTAAACCCAGTTTTATGAGTACATGCGGGAGTCGGTCCCCAACACCACTGTTGGGGCTGTATAACATGGACAAATTGTTTTGAGCGTCACAACCCCCATTTAATGATTCATTTCACTGTCAGAATGTAATCATTCTGGTCCAATAACATTTGGAAAGTCTAGAAGAGCAGCACGATTAAATTATTTTATCCCTCAAGTTAGCAGAGGGCTAAGTTTGAAGTTAGCCAGCTTAGCTGGTGGAAGTCTCTGGTGCACATGCTTTATGGGCGGCCTTCAGCTCTGGCAAATCAATCATTGCTGGTTGATGCGGGAATGTTGCCACAGACACCAGATTAAAACCAGTATATTTTTTCAGAGAAGTCATCCAAAGGTTTGGTGAGTTAACAAAAAGTGTTTGTCATCTCTAGTTTAACACTGCATGTGTCTTAGTATAGAAGTACAATTAAAGTTATAGGTAGTAATAGTGGTTATTGTGATAATTAAATCTTTAAATCTAATTTATGACCATTGACTCACATTTAAAACACACTATCAATAAATTGACATTAAATTAATTGTAAATAGACAAAAATTAAATTATGTGTTGGTTTTTCACTATGTGAAATGAATTATATTTTCTGATACAGAGCAAAAGAAAAATAATTAGCTTGTTATGATTTTCATGTTTTTTCAGGGTAAAACTGAATTTAAAATGTATCCTTCCACTATTGAATTGAATATTATCTTTCTTCAGTGTCTAATGATTTTGTGAAATGGTCTGATGTTGTGAATATCTGCTTTTTCATGAGGCGCAGTGACTCTGTGCTTCAGTTCAGTTCAGGACAGGTTTTTGTATTACCACATATCACCGTGGAGACCCCATCCACTGTATACACACAGTGACACACACTCATACAAAAACCTTTGCCTGATGTAGTGCATTGTCAGTTTTTTTTAATACTGTATGTATTCAGCAGGCCTATTGTGAAACACCATTCTACCAAACTCCATTTTATTTTTGATTATAACATTTGAAACCCAATTATTATTGTATTTTTGGAATCACATTTGTAGTTTTTCAGCCATGCAGCATGGTTCTAGGGGTGGCAATGACAGTCTGCTGCTCTGTCAGTCCATCTAATACTTTGGTCCTGACTGAAATATGTGAACTACTGGATGGATAGTTGGGAAATTTTATACAGATATTTATGGTCACCAGTTGACAAATGTTACTGACTTGATTAATACCCTGACGTTTCCTGTGGTGCCATCAGCAACTTAAAACAAAAAGACCAATACTTTGGTTTGTAATCAAATACCTGCAAAACTAATGACATTTCCATAAGCCTGGTGTACTTTTTATGTTTAGTGCTAATTAGCAAATGTTAGCATTCTAACACACTAAACTGAGATGGTGAACATGGTAAATGTTATACATGCAGTGTAGAACTTTTGTCTCCCCCTTCCGGCAATGAGAGTAAATAGAAGGTTCCTGGATGCAACTCCAGTTTTATGAGTACATGCGTGAGTCGGTCCCCATCGCTACTGTTGGGGTTGTAAAACATGGATAAATTGTTTTGAGCATCACAACCCCCATGAAATGATTTGTTTCACTATCAGAATTTGATCCATTCGGTCCGATGACATTCGGAAAGTCTAGAAGAGCCACATGATTAAATTATTTTATCCCTCAAGTTAGCAGAGGGCTAAACTGGAAGTTAGCTGGCTTGGCCGGCAGAAGTCTCTGTTGCACATGCTCTATGGGCGGCCTTCAGCTCTGGCAAATCAATGATTGCTGGTTGACGTAAAATGCATCACTACTGGTGAGCCAGCGCGGGAATGTTGCCACAGACACCAGATTAAAAACTACAGTCTACTGCGAAATATAGAGAGATTTACTTGGCAGTGATAAGCCTAATCAGCATTGTATGAACTTGTTCGGCAAGGGCTTGAATGTGACTGACGTTCATTTATATGTAAAAGTTCAGCACTCCAGTTTGAACATCAACATGTTAGTGTTGCCATTGTGAGTTTGTTAGCATGCCAACATTACCGATTAGCTAGAAACACCACAGCTTCACACAGCTGCTAGCTGTAGAGTCTTGTCTTGTGAATATTTAATTGATCCTCTGTGTGTTAAACTGTATCATTTAAGTTCACGATGTCACACCACTGAATGCTTTTACTTTAAACTACAATGTTTGTCATTCCAGTTTAACAAGTAATGTTAAGATCAATTCATGTGAAAGAAATCAGCAGTGCAAAAGTTCTCTGATGATTGTAAAATGACTGTTTATTATTATTATTATTATTATTATTATTATTATTATTATTATTATTATTATTATTATTATTATTATTTAATTTGTATTTGGCCATGTTGTGCATATTCCTGAAAACAAGTCTACAATTCAGAGAATAAAAACACATATAAACATAGTTATTGGTGTATATTGTGCAGTAAAATCATGGGCAAATGACATCCACCTAATTTTGGAAATTGTTTGATAAACAAAACTACTGTAGCATAAAAGAAGATTAATAATCTCTGACATGATGATACATATTTCATACTCAGTATATTTTTTCAGAGAAGTCATCCAAAGGTTTGGTGAGTTAACACAAAGTGTTTGTCATCTTTAGTTTAACACTGCATGTGTCTTAGTATAGAAGTACACTTAAAGTTATCGGTAGTAATAGTGATTATTGTGATAATTAAATCTTTAATTTATGACCATAACTCACATTTAAAAGACACTGTCAATAACTTGACATCAAATTAACTGTAAAACTGTAAAATTAAAATTTGTGTTTGTTTTTCAGTCTGTGAAATAAATGATATTTGCTGATACAAAGAAAGAGAAAAATAATTAGCTTGTCATGATTTTTATGTTTTTTCAGGGTAAAACTGAAAAAATATATAATTCATCATGAATTCAGTTTATCCTTCCACTATTGAATATTGTCTTTCTTCAGTGTCTAATGATTTTGTGAATATCTGCTCTTTCTCTTGACGCACGGTGACTCAGTGCTTCATTTCAGTTCAGGACAGGTTTTTGTATTACCACATATCACTGTGGCCGTAGTTGTATACACACAGTGGCACATACTCATACAAAAACCTTTGCCTGATGTAGTGCATCGTCAGATTTTTATGCTGTATGTATTCAGCGGGCCCAATTGTGGAACACCATTCTACTTTTGCTCCATTTTATTTTTGATTATACCCTTTGAAACCCAATTATTATTGTATTTTTGGAATCACATTTGTAGTTTTTCAGCCATGCAGCATGGTTCTAGGGGTGGCAATGACGGTTTGTTGCTCTGTCAGTCCATCTACTACTTTGGATGGATGGTCGTGAAATTTTATACAGATATTTATGGTCCCCAGTTGATAAATGCTACTGACTTTGTCAATACCCTGACGTTTCCTGTGATGCCACCTGCAAGCTTTAAAAAAAAGACCAATACTTTGGTTTGTGATCAAATACCTGCAAAACTAATGACATTCCCATCAGCTCCATGTACTTTGTGTTTAGTGCTAATTAGCAAATGTTAGCATTCTAACACATTAAACTCAGATGGTGAACATGGTAAATGTTATACATGCTTAACATCAGCATGTTAGTTTTTCCATTGTATGTTAGCATACCAACATTACCATTTAGCTCAAAGCACAGCATCACACAGCTGCTAGCTGTAGACTCTTGTCTCATGAATATTTAATTGATCCTCTGTGTGTTAAAGAAACTGTCACTTTTAAGCTTGTGATGTCCGGATACAGTCCTTGTGTAACAACACATTATTGTCAATCTTTAAACATCTCTGCTTTTACTAGAAAAAGAGTTTTGTTGCACACGGCAGCAGTGAGCAGTTTCAGTTGTTTTCTGAATCAACACCATTTCCTTTTCGGTAGAAGGTTTTTGACATGCAGTATATCACTGTGGTTGTTATAGTGCATGTGGTACAACCATGTACAAAAACTCCACCCTGCACACTGGCTATCACACAACACAAATACTTTTAACTTCATTTTAATTTAACAAGTGATGTTAAAATCAAATCATGTGAAAGGAATCAACAGTGAAGAGTTCCCTGACTATTATTTTTTTATTATTATCATTATTATTGTTCATGTTTTCATTATGCATATGTCATACAACCCTATAAACTTCACCTTGCACACTAGCTATCATGACACACACATATTTTTCATCTTAATTATAGTGTTTTTCATTTTACTTTAAAAAAGTTATCATAAGATCAGTTCACATCAAAGGAATCTGAAATGCAAAATTTTTTTTTTTCATTATTTATGTATTTAGGAGTAGTAATTTTGTGCATATTCCTGAAAGGGGCTTCACAATTACAAGAGTAAATCAAACACATATAAATAGAGTTATTTATATACTTTGTGCAGTAAAACCAAGAACAAAATGACAACATTTAACAAGATCAATAGGCTCTGACATGATGGATTTGGTCATTTGGTTTTTGCTTTCATGCACCTTACAACACACATGCGCACACGCATACACACATACACACACACATACACACACTTACTACCCATACACACTGACACCACTGATTACACTGATATGGCACAATTTCCTATCAGAGAAATACTGTACACCTTCCACTTACAGTATGATGACCTTCGACACTCTTGAGAGGTTTCTGTAACTGTGAATCATTGTGGCCATCCCAGTGCACAGTGATATGCAAAAGCCTATGCTATCAAACCCTTCTGTGAAACACACAATACATCAGCTTTTAATTTTAATATTTCAAATTACTGTGGGATTTTTGTTTTTGTTTTATGAATATTAGGAATATTTAATTGGATATTGAATACACAACATCTATCAATGATGAAAGTCTTCAATAGTAAGTATTTGTGTACTTTTCTGCAGAGTCAGCAAACACATAATATTGTATTTTTGGGGGTTTGTTATGTGCTGGATTTTACATGATTTCATAGATGATGAGTTATAGTTGACAATTAATAATTTGACACAATTTAAATTAATTGAATAAATTGATAGTTTGATTGATTGATAGTTTATATATGTTTAGTATGTTAAGTCAGTAATAATTACTGTTTTCTCTTTTAATGTTACATTAAACTATGCATCTTATATTTTATTGGATAATATTGTGTTTTCAGTTATGAAGCTGTTGTATCAGTATTTTGTAAATATAACTTAAAGTTGTCCTCGTGCAAGTCACTTGCAAAATATACATGATGTGACCACAGGATGTGAAAGTGCAAAGAATATTTAAGGGGTTTTCATTAACAAACACAAACAGTTTGAAGAGATTAACAAAAATATATAGTAAATAACTAAAAACATTTACAAACTTACATGTGGGGGACAGAATATTGGAAACACTTCTCAGTTTAATGAAATACAACACCATCAACACCACTGACTGTTGCTTCATAAATCACCGCGGAGTTAAATCGGCAGTGTCACATTGACTCAATATGGTAGATGGAGCGTCTGGGTTAAGAACAGAACACAATCAGCAACGGTTCTTATGGCACATTCAACCTTAGTGTGATATTCTCATTGCTCGTTCAACTTTCAGGTTAACGGGAGAGATAGAGATGAGTCTCACAACACGGTTTTGTTAAGGTGTGTAATAAAGTGCAATGTACGCTTGCAAGAGAGCACACCTTTTCCTGACTTGGTCTAGAAAGCAATGGAACTTTATAATGAAAAGATTTAGATACAAATTTGAGGAGAGAAAGTCTCTGCATGTGTTTTAAGTTTATGATGAAGCAGCTTGTAATGAAAGACAGAACAGCAGTAGTGAGCACAGTATTTAAAAGTTTTATAATGACAAACAAAAAGCAAACAGCATGTGGTGGCTGTTTAAACTTGAATGTAGTGTTCACTGAACTGCGATATGGCAAATGCACTCTTTTGAATGACATGTACAATTATGCCCTTAACCCTTGAAAAGGGAGACATGGGCCCAATCAACGCCATCTGCTTCCACATATTCTGGTGTTGATGTTTGGGTGTGCGCTTTTTAATGTCATTACTAGTATTGTTTTATGAGTAGATGTTTCTCAGTTGTAGTTGAATTACAGCCTTCCTAAATGTTTTGGAATTTATAATGAGTATTTGTACTTCAGCAACCTCAGACAAATCCCTGCACTGAAATGAAGCCTTTTAAAGATCAACTCCACACTTAATCTGGCATGGAAGAAAAGTGATGTTGCACTGATCTCTATGGGCTGAAAGGTGTAAGTCTGTTGCACTTGTGACAACACCAAACTGTGATACAGCATTGTATTATGATATGTGTGCATATAGGTGCTGTGCTTTGCAGAGTAGATGCAGTGCAGGTAGAAGCCACTAGATGTCAGCACAAGCAAGACTTTCAGGTTGTTAAATGTTACTTTAAGCTCATCTTTACTGGCAGAATGCATCTAAAGACAGCCAAATGCTGTAGCTCCTCATTATTAGATTCTGCCTTATATCAGACATTAGGTTCACACAGGTTCTAGGTGCTTAATCTAGATCTACATAAATGTGGTCCTACTGTATAAGCCCCTTTTAAAATAATTAATCAAAACAATTTTATTAACATAATAGGGCAATGTGTCATATTACCTCTAAATGTCTTGTTTAAATTTCTTACATTTCCACTGCTCATAGCCACATTTGAATTCAGAACTACTGGTCATAAGGTCTCATTTGATAACTAGTTTACAGAATATTCTTGTCCGCATGGGGTGTCCACATGAACAGTTCACCACTGACTTTCACTAGATGTCTAAGATACTGCTCGTGATGGGATTGTTGAGTGGAGAGATTGCAAGCAAAGAAGAAACTTTTCAGTACTTGTGTTTTATGTTTATAATAATGAAAGATATAACAGAAAAGATATAACTATTGAGTTGCAAATTGTACAAAAATGACATCTTGTAAAAACATTTAACGTACGGATACATTTAAAATCAAGATGATATTCTGTACAGTCAGATGTAATTCTGTTACTGTGGAAAGCATTTTATTTCTTATCTCAGGTGTGTTACTCTGTCAGAAAAATAAAATAATATCTCGTCATCATCTCACACACTAGTGTTTTGTGTTCTCCATCACATGTTCTTTTCATTTACTGTGTGCTTCATCAAAAAGGTTCACTTAAGCTTCACAATGCCTTTACCACTAGATGGCAGTCTCTACACACTAATCTGACTTCTGTGACACTATTCTGTTTTTTTTTTTTTTTTTTTTTTTTTTTAATGCAAAAGCTTAATATTACACTCAAGGAGAAAATATTATACTTTTCTGTGGTGAGTTTAAAGGCATAAAGCATACAGATGACAGATTATTCTGAATTAATCAATTGCAGCATCTGTTGAATTTTACAAAGTGACAAATAAACAAATTATAAAGAAATGAATAGATTATGTTTATTGAATTTAGAAACAACAACTCATCTACTGTATCTATCAGCAATCTAGTTCCAAGCTGTGAAAGCTCATTTCATTAAATAACCTAAATTAAAACTTTTCAATTACTGCTCTTAACAGAAGTATTAGCTCTTTGCAACACTTACACCTTTCTTCTTGTCTTTGGCTAGTAATAAGTGTTAGTTATGTCATAAATGAAAAATTGATTTCCCTACAGTATATAAGACAGTTACAGTTCTTGGTTTTAAAACTTCAAACAAAGTTAAGACTGAAGAAGAAGAGTACAAAAGAGTTCATGTTGGAATGAATTTTTACACTGTTATAAAATCAACTCTTCAAAAACAAAAACACACCACACAAGTTACCATACCATAAACATTTTTTTTCATTTTGTTTGCATATAATTGCAAAGCTGTATCTTTACTGCTAAAGTGTGTTTTGAGTAATCCTGCACCATACTGCAACAAAAACAACATTATACATAAACATACTGTTAGTTGGAACGGAGCAGATGGACCCAAATGCAGGAGACTGAAGGCTGAGTGAGGCGGAAGAGCAACTTCTTTATTTAAGGCTCATGCAGGCAAAAACAAAGCTGGCACGTCAAAGCGAAATTGAACAACGCAGAGCAGAACAAACTGAACAATACAGAACAAAGAATCCAACAAAACTTAACCGAAAACCAGGATTTAAACATAAACTGAACTAATGAGGGAATGGGGAACAGGTGACAACATTGAGAACAAGCAAGGAGCTGGTAGGCTGAGGGAAACACTGGGAGCAAGGAAGGGCTGAGAGACAAAGAACAGACACGCTCACAGAACACACAGAGACAAACTGGGAGACAGAAGAAAAACACCAGGAAGACACAGAGAACAGACTAACTAGTAAAGGCAACTAAAATAATCATAATGCCAGAATCTTTTAAAGACACAACTCAAACAAGACTTCTCCCATTCTGTCCAGTCTAAACAAACTGGGAGAAAAGTCTAAAGAGCCTCTGGTGGACTGGTGGAAGGACATAGAGCCAGACTGTGACAGAACCATGACACATACTTGCATTGTATCTGTTGTCTATGCTTATCCTGCATGTCCTATTTCTCAAGTTATACTTGAACTGTTATATTGTTTGATGAGCTTATAGAATTGATTGAAAAGAACTGATTCTGTATCTGACAATATACTCAAAACACCCGAACACTCAACAGATTTGTGAAAAATGCTTACAATGAGACTTTTATGAATTTGTCTCTGTCTGTGAGGATGTGTGTGTGCTGTATGTAAATGCCACCTCATGTCTGGATACATGCTGATATGCAAATATATTGTAAACACAACTTCAAGTTCTCCTTGTGCAAATCACTTACAAAATATCTGTGATATGACCTCACAATGTGAATGTGTAAAGAATATTAAAGGGATTTCCATTAACAAACACAAACAGTTTAAAGACTGAAAATGAAAATGTTACATACACATATGCATAGGATAGAATATTGGAAACACTTTTCAGTTTAATGAAATACAACACCATCACTAACCATAGGATTAAATCAGCAGTGAGTGATTTGACACAAATCTGATATTCTCATTGCTCATTCAACGTCAGCTTTAAGGTTAACAGGAGAAATACAGATGAGTTTCCCAGCATGGTTTTGTTATGGTGTGTATTTAAATGTCATGTACCCAGTTACCATAGTAACCACAGTGACAGAAGCACCCACACAAACCTTATCATGCTTACAAGAGAGCACACCTTTTCCTGACTTGATGGAACACAATGGAACTTTCTAATGAAAAGGTTTAGATACAAATTTGAAGAGAGAAAGTTTCTGTATGTGTTTTAAGTTTATGACAAAAAAAAGTAGCTCATAGAATACTGTGTATTAAATATCTCTATAAATAATTTATGCTGCTTTGCCATTGTGACTGAGAATATATTCAAAACACCCGAACATCCAACACATTTGTGAAAAATGCTTACAATGAGACTTTTATGAATTTGCCTGTGTCTATGAGAGTGGGTGTCTGCTGTATGTAGGAGCCACTTCACGCTCGGATACATGCTGATATGCAAATATGTTCAGTGAAAATGTGTCTTTTGCTTTGAGGAAATTTATTTGTAGTACTGACAGTTTCCACAAAGTTTCACAGCAGCAGGTGTGGTCCCAGAGGTGCAGAGAGAGAGAGGAAGTGACTCTCTAACTATAATATAATTAGAAACACCAGGAAACAGAAAGACCTTCTTAGTTTAACTGATAACAAAAGTTTACGGTCTGTTGACTTGAACAGATGTTATTTTAGATGTTCTTAGAAACACTTATACACATACTCATTACATTTTTATGTGGCTGTCAAAATTATATCAATTGCAAGTTTGATATTTAGTATCATATTTATTGAATTAATGATAAAAGAAAATACAATCAACAAAATGAACAAACATGGAATCACAAATTTAAAAAGCAAAGATTTATAGTCAAAACTACAAAACACAAAACAATGTGTAGAAAATATCTATTTTTCCTTCAATACAATTTGTTATTTACATACCAATGAAAAATGAATATCACACTTCCATTATCTATAGTCCTTATGTCACAACAGAAACCTATGCAGTAAAAAATCTTCATATAATTTGTAGCAGTCTTATTTTTATTTATTTATTTTTTGTTTCTTTGTTTTTTTACAGGTTAGAGATACATCCATTTTCAGTGACATAGTTAATCATTATGTTTTAAGACCATTTATTTTGGAAATAAACAGTAGATCATTGATTATGCACACATTTTAAAAAGTAGATTTAAACAAGACAAGAAACAAATGAAGACCTGTAGCTGTTTATGCTGCACACCCATCTCATCCTTTATTGACTCTTCATCTGAAAAAACAAACATTAAACAGTTAAAAAAATAAAAACACTCAATCTGAAGATTCATCCTGTTAAAAGATTGACAAGCAAATGATCTGTGTGTCATCAGCAGACAGCTCTGACCAGCAGATCTACTGCAGCTAGTGTTTTATAACTATTACATTAACAGTTCATTTCAATAATGTTTTTTAAGATCCTGCATAAAAAGTATTATCTTCATATATTAAGTCATGGTAACTCCCTTTGATTGGTTACTTAAAGATGGTTGGTATCTATGATGTTGCTAATCTAATAAAATGTCACACAGCCCAGCGTGTTTCTGAGGTTGGAGATGTTCTGCACTCTGCTACTGATAAATGTTGATCAGTTACACCTGTGCTGATTAGCCGCACTGAAAATGATGCATTTCACATCACTTCACTGTGTAAAAACCAACACAATAAGCCTGTAATATCACATTTTTAACTCAAACATAAAATATGTTATAGCCAGATATAGCAATTTACCAGTCAGCTTCAGCAACTGATTTGGTGCCAATTAACTCTTCGGATATTGAAGGAAGCTAATGAGCCAAACTCTTTGAATGTCAGTTTAGTCCATTAAGACTTGACAAGGTTACTTCAAAGTCTTCATAATGGATCAGATATCTTCTGAGACTTTAGACTGTTAAACTTTTAAACCACTCTTTATAACTGACAGACTGATTATTCAATGATGTGATATTTCCTGTTTGTTTTGCTGTCTTATTTATTTTATCAAGCTAAGTGAATTCATTTCTTCCAGTCTTCCTTTCAAGATCTTTGTAGCAGACAAACTTGCTACTTGCTGTTAAAATGACTAGTGTTTATTTTATAACCTGATTATATTCTTTATTATATGCTATACAGTTATTAGACTTGAGTAAAACTGAAAAGCCTGCATGTTTACCTTGACCAGACTGAATATCATGTTATAGAAGAGAGTGAATATGAAGAGGAATATGAAGGAGGAGGTTGTGGACCACAGGCTGCTGAACTCGTCCTCTTCAGTGGAATCATCTGTGCAACTCACAGCAATATTCATTTCTGAAGAAGGATGCATAAATTGTTAGATATGAATGTGTGTGTGTCTTAACAAAGGTTTTCTCTCTTAAATAATGCTAATAAATTGGAATCAAATATTATGTATTATTTTCTCACTTGTTAGTGTGGATGTTTGAGCATTAGAACAGTACAGTATTTAACTGTGAGGCCTCACTGAAAACTACTCATACAAAGTGACCCTTTACTGTTGCTTTTCCTTTTGTTTTGAAATACTGAAGTCATTCATGAACATGTGACAGAAGTGTTTCCATGCAACATTTATTTGAAACAGTCAGCACACTTCTCAAGCTGTTAGACAATATGACAAAGACAAACTGAAACACAACATGATGACAAATGAAACTAAACTGACATGTTTACAGTCAAAATACATACAGAGACAGAGCGACACATTAGCACAAAATACCACATTTAAAGCTGAATCTACTACTTGTCACATTCAAGTGAATTACCCGTGGCTTTCGACACTCCTCGTGTTATCATGGACTTATTGCTGCCAACAGGCCAGACGTTGCAGTTGAAAACAGAGCGCTGCTGGTTCCACTTGTCCTTCTTGATGGTGTAAACACTTGTAACTGAGTAGCCATGTTGGGTCTTCTGAGGGAGGAAGGTGATGCCATCAACGTAGTTCCCAGTTTTTTGTCCAGCATCGTCTGACCAGGCTATGTAATAATCCTTCTGCACAGAACTGGAGACCAGACACACCAGAGTGACATCTGAGTTTTTTCTGATGTCCTCCTCTGAGAGAATGTGGACTGCCACTTTTGGCTCGCTCTGATCTGAAAGAGACATTTAGTTAAACAGGGAGGATTTTATTTAGCTTCATGTTTGCTATACCACATTATGATGTGTGTGTTTGAGTTGATTCACAGATTACTGTTCTACCAATCAGTCTCCATCATTTAGTGACATACCTCCTTTGTGGACAGTCAGATCTTTAGTAACTGTCACGTCTTTTCTTTTTGCAGAACAGCGCACTGTGTTGACTTGCAGCCACTCAGTGAGAGAATGAGTCAGCGTGCTGGTTTTGCTGTACTGACTGCCTGCAGTCTTTGGCAGTCCCATATTACCGGCCACATTTTTTCCATTAATCTGCCAAGTAATTTCAGTCTCAGATACAATGGTGTTGTCTTGTCCTTCAACGATACACTCCAACTCTGCTTGGTCGTTGTTGAAAAACTTTTTGGGACTTGGAGGGTTCAGTGTCACTGTGATAGGAGCTACATGAGGAAGAGCAACAGAGAAAAGGTCACCATTTCTTTTTTAGCCTGTTCTACTGGAAGCAGCATGAACACCGAAGGACGCTGTTCAAGTCCTACTGCAAACATGAGAAAACAATTAGGCCTCTCGCCACAGACAAAAGTACCTACTGTATGACATCATATACACAAATATATAAAATGACAATGGGAGTCAAACATAGGATTTTAGTATAAAATTGTGGTTTTCTTACCAATCTTCCTTTCATACACTGTCTTTATTGGTTCCAGAAATTATTATTATAATTATAATTATTTAACAATTATTGAATGAACATGGCTGCAAAAGCATTAGAATTGAAATTGAATTTACATCATTAAAAAAAAAAAAAAAGAAATATACTCACTTGGCTCAGGACATGACCCTCCGTAGGTCACAGTTTTCACAAGTGCGTTTTCATTTTTCAACTTAAACTCACATGTAAACTTAGTGGAATTAGGTCTCAAGTCACTGGTGGGTACCATGAGAAAACTTGCTACACTGTACAGTGTCTTTCCATCGTTCTGGCTTTCCGTAATGGGTGTTTTGATCTCATATACTTTGTTGAGGACATCCCCGTCATCTTTCAGCCATTTGATCTCATATTCTTTTGGTGAGAAATCTTTGGCATAGCAGGAGAAGGAAACCTCGCTTCCACCAACAGTGGAGGCCACTTTAAGAGTTGGCAAATCTCTGGCAGCTGAAAAACAAACATATACACAAATATATGTATGCGGAAGCCAGGAATAATATATATATGTATATATATATATGCAGAAGCAGAGGTGAACAGTTTGCTACAATGTCCATTTAATCTATAGACTGTACTAGTGTATGTTATGCAACTTGCATGTATACGTGAACATACTGATTTCTCTCCTCAAATTAACATTTAACTTGTAACTCAAGTGTGCAGAAAGAGTCAAAAGGAAATTTCCATGGAAAAAAACAAACAATTATAACATACTTTTGACAGTATACGCTCGCTTCTGTATATACATTGACTGTTCAGGCAAGCAAACACAGATTAAACATTTGTTATGAACAGTGAATGTTAATTAACAACATACAGTGAACGTGAAGCCAGACAGAGATCAAGAAGAACAAGAACTATTATGCAGATAGATGGACAGAAGCAGAACACTTTGCAATAATCTGCTCTTGGACAGGTGAGAGAAAGTCAGCAGCTGAATATACATGAGCAAGCTTCAGCCTTTTTATTCCACCTCACTTTTTGTTTTGCCTGCTAGGCCTACTGATTCTGCAATTAAAAATATCTGAGATTATGTCACACTATTTAATATTTTGACAGTTCTCCAATAATGTTTCTCAGGAAAACCAACAAAGCAAAGTAATAGAAATGAACTGCCTATAGACAAACTACAACAATAACACTGACTTATAACTTTATTATAGTTTCCCTCTCATCTTTTAGTCTTTCATTTTATCTGGTAAAGCACTCAGATCTGCATTTATTGCATGAATTGTGATATATAAATACATTTATTATAAAATTATTATAACAGCAAGAGTTTTGTAACTTGAATAGTTATTTACTAGTTATTTGACATAAGGTCACCAAATGATTTTGTAAGAAAGCAAAATTCAATTAAATCCAGTATGACACTATCAATCAGTTATTATTCCCAAACTGCATGTACATTTTTAGAAAATATGTTAACAACACTGTCATGCTAAAAACTCTAGTTCAATTATTCTATATCTATATCAACTATTTAAAGTAATTTGTAATAATATATGACATGGGATAAGTCTTACGTGGTGGAGGTGGAATAACGTCGATGGAAGGACTTCCATCTGGATGTGTCACAGCACACTTAAAAGGTAGCTTTGCCTCCCAGTCCTGTCTCCTCACTTGGACTTGACTGACTCCCATATAAAATCCGTCTTTCTGTACTGGAGGATACTGGATGAAGTCCATCAAGGCAGTCCCACTTTTGGTCCATGAGAAGGTCACTGAGCTGGGTGTGAACTCGGTGGCGAGGCAGCCAAGAGTGACCATGTCTCCAGTCCCAGAGCCACATGGTGCCAGGGGAAACAGAGTCGGTGCACGTGGTGTGGCTAAAGAAGGGAAAAGCAGACATGTAATTAACATATCAAAACAAAATTTAATGTCAACAGTTATTTTTCACCAAGCACTGGTTACAACAAAGAGATGTACAATTGAGTTGATACAGTCGTATAACAAAGCACAGCATGAAAACCATTACCTTTTTAAATGGTGAAATTGGAAATATAAAGTTCCCTCCATACGCAGACCTTTGTCACCCGATCCCATTTATTTAGACATTTTATGTTGCACTAAGATTAACATACCTAAATAACATTATTTGTGTGGTTTTGTTATTCCATATAGAATAGGTAAATCTCTTTCAATGCATAACTTTAACAACATCTAAAACAATAATTATTTGTAATTTTGAAATTGCAGCACGGATCGGATAAACGGATAAACATCAACTGACCGTGTTGATTGCATTCACATTATAAGTGCCAGTAGGAACAATTTGTCACAAAAACGTATTTCTTTTGTTTCAATTTAGCGATTACTTATGAGATCAAAGAGTATTCTTACCTGATGAAACAGTTACTGTTGTACCCTTTCCCCAGTAGTCAAAAGCACCGTAGTAGCACAGTGCGGAATCTACTTAACTGTTAGTATAAAAACGCTACATCTACTAATGGCATGCGTAAAAAGTTAACCTTTACATTTAATTAACCCTGTTTTGTTATAAAATTCACTTTAACGACCAAAATATAAATTTGCCAAAAATATCCTTCATCGTATCCTACTGAGAATATCGCTGTTTTGACTTTTCTCATGTTAAAAACACTTTGCTTTACAATACAGAGAAGTTACAGTATAACTTAAACATGACTTTTCAAAGTTTGAAACACATCCTGCTGTAGATTTTAAATGGTACATATTTTACCTGATGTTACTGTTACCATAGTGCCTTTTCCCCAGTAGTCAAAAGCCCAGTTGTCACAGTAAAGTAAGTCAATTCACACTTCTCACAAAAACCCATTACTATCCCATTACTTCATGTCATACAATGTGATTCAGGAAACAATTAAAATCACACTAAAATATACAGCAGTTGATAGACTTATGTTAACTGTCTTATGTTAACAGTCAGGAGTTTTAAACTTTTGATCAGTTCTTTGTCGGGCTACAAAATGCTGTTGGCTGTCTTATCACTGGCCAACAGTTGTGACCACCTGAAAATGATTATATATATTTTAATGATGTGATTAGGAATTTCTTTCTTCAATCGGAAATAATAAAAGAACATACCTGAGGTGACGGTGACCATCGTGCCTTTTCCCCAGTAGTCAAAAGCATCGTCACAGTCTAACAAATTGTTAACCACTGCATACAAAAACCTGTTCCCAGCTAACTACACTTTCCATGGAAGCTTATTTCATGACAATCTACCCTCTGACATATTTTCCCCGGCTTTTGCAAATTTGGATTCACAAGATGAAACAAAAGATGATTTTCACCACCAAAGTTTCAACTGAGTCTACTGTTTATGATGCATTTAACATATTCTAGAAATGAATTAAGTGTGTAGGATCACAACTGGACTTCTTAAAAAAATAAACAGTTTTTAAATCAAAATCTACACATTTAAGAAGAAAACAGGATTGACTTACCTGATATAATTGTAACCATCGTGCCTTTTCCCCAGTAATCAAAACGACTGTCGCAGTGTAATAAGCCAACACATCCAACATACAAAAACAAGCACCTTAAAGATGCCAGTGATGGCACCAAAGACTAAATATGCTATATTAAACAATGCAATTATTACATTTTCATTCTGTAAACAAAAACTTCTTATTTTACCTGCTGTGACCGTCACTGTTGTTCCTTTTCCCCAGTAGTCAAAGTAGGTGTCACAGTGACAGGTTTCAATAGCACTTTAGTACAAAAAATACTTTACAGCTTGTATCATCTAAAAGATTATTGTAATTATTCAGTAAACTTTACCCTGATCTTCCTTTGCTTTCGCTTCAGAATACACACCAGTTTAAGTACAAAATATATCAACATAAAGTTAATGATAAACCAGACAAATATTGAGTCGTCTTTACTTGAAATAATTAGATTATTACTTACCAGAAGTGACTGTGACTTGGGTCCCTTTTCCCCAGTAGTCAAAGTAGTCATCACAGTGATGTATTATGATCTGCTTCTAATACAAATACCAGTAATAACAGTTTAAACCAAGAAAAGTGCACGTTTCATTGACAAAGCATTTCCCAATGCACGATTTATTAACCATTTCCCCTTGAGATAGTTATTTCCTGTGGTCTGAGTTATAAAAAATTATATATGTGTTGCCAACGGTTAGTGAAACTTCCTCTTTATCAAGCCTCCTGACAGCTCCAATTCCTGCCACATGGAGTTTACACAAGCAGATGAATTTGATTCAACCAAATTATTATAAAGCTTGATATAATAATAATTGTTATTTAATTTCAAGTCTGCACATTTATTTCTTACTGGTATTAACTGAGGCCTGGCTGTGAAATTTATCTAACAAAATTAAGATTTATAAATGTAAAGAATACACACCTATACATTAATTAGATATAACTGCTGTTATAAACTGATTATAATGTGATTGCAAAGATTGCACCTGGAGAGCCATGGTAACACCATAAAAAACTGGTATGGTAATTTGGTCACTACCATGATGGTATTATTCTGTATTTTTATGGGACAACAATACCATGTTATTGTGCCATACTATTATAAAATGAAATTCCATGTGTAAGCATGATCAGTCATCATCAAGAAACATGATCAGAAATCATGAATTTAAATTAGTGTTCATGACTGAACAATCTGTGATCTCTGTATACACATGAAAAGTTTGTATAATAAATTATAAATAATTTTCAACATTGGGACTGAACAATAATTTGCTATATTTTATTAGTGGAAATGTGAAGTGGTGATATCATATCATGTTTTAACAAAATCAACAGTAAAAAATTACAGAAGAATCCAGGTTTGTTCATCACTTTGGTCTAATAACAGTGAAGCACAGCTGAGTGCATTTATACATAAATTTGAATACATGTGCCATATTGTGATATTGGAAAAAATATTTTTGTTGATGTTGTGATTGTCTAGGTTACATTATAGCTGCTAGCTGGCGATCAGGGAACATCTGAGAGATTGTTGGTGAATTTTCTTGCTGTTCGTGCTTCCTTTTTGGATCTGGCATCTGAAATGAATGTTTTTTGCTGGTGTGGAGGAGAGAGGGGGAGAGAACTTTGATAGGTGAATGAGACAGAAGGCCAACTATGCCATCTGGGGAATTGCACCCCAGGAAATATCTATGACTGGGAAATGGGTATTACCAAATATCAATAACCTTGAGTTCATAATTAATCAAGGCAAATAGACTCGTTCACTGAGGGGACAGAGACATGGTTCAAACGTATTTTTTTATTCAATCAAATGAGGAAACTGGAAAATGTTGCTGGAAAGACAAAGGAGTTAGTGGTAAAACACAATATAGAGTTAAGAAGTGGTAAAAGTATTCTTTTATTACAAAACTATTTTAAAATATAATTTAAATCTTTTACCATTATAGGTCTAAGTGTACTACTGGTATACATACTGGTATACGTACTGGTGTACGACTGGTAAATGGGGTGGCAGGCTATGCTAATGTGTTGAGGGGTGCTACCACATACTCACCACAAGTGCAGTCACAGCAACCTAAACACGGGATCCGAAGGGACCTCACCCAGGGTGACTATCCTCCCCAGTAGACTGGCACTCAGCTCCACTGAATTAAAGACATAAAAGGAACTACAAACAAGGTTAAACAAAATTAGCAGGTCCGGCTCTAAACAACAGGGGGCCCTAGACAAGATTTTCTTTGGGGGCCCTCTTTACTTTGCCTGGAGCTGACAATGACTTATTTTATGACTTATTTCATCTATGAAATAAAACTATTAACCATATACAGTGTATAGTTTGCAGGTTTATAGCTAGGAAATCTAAATTATAAAATAAGGGCTGCATTTAAAAATAAAATACATAACAGAGCTTTTGAAAAATGTACATCTTAAAATAAAGTGGATTGATCATTTTAGGCTCTTAGATTGTTTTCTGTGCCTTCAGTTCGGATTTGAGTGGCTATGTTTGCTCAAAAGATTTGTGCTTTGTCTTGTAGCGGCGTGTCATATCTCTGCTTTAAATAATCACTATGTTTAGAATATATGAGACATACTGGTTATGAACTGCCTGTGGGAAGAATGTACGCGTAAGAGTCTGTCCATTCTTGATTAAAAGCTTTGTTATCACTGTCTTCTTTTTTCTTTTTAAATCACGCCATGTGAAATTACTTTTCTCTGACTCGCTTATTTCTCCAACTGTTGTCTCTTGTCTTGTCTGTCCCCTGTGTGTGTATCTCACTGGACCTTTCTCAAAACCAAGTGCGCCAAGTTCTGACTTGTGTACTTGCTAGTTTGGACTTTGCAAGTTCGACTTGGGATTACAAACTTCCGAAGACGAGAGGAAACAGTTCAGTCATTCTGCCTGCTGACAGCAGCAACTCAGCTTCAACACAACTACCTGACTGTAATGTGACAAAATAATCTCAACTCAAAGCTCCACTAACACTTTTTTTCTGACAAAAAATAACCTCATTGACAGAGAGATGCAGTAAATTATGTTATTCAGTCTGTAATGTAGCTATAATAAAAATCCAAACAGTTATATAGTTTAATGAAATTTAACATAGACCGATTCTGTTCATTTGAATACATTTATATTTATTGAAATGTGGTGACATCTGTACATATAGAGCCCCAAAGGCAGCGCTGTTGTTCTATCTCACACTGGCTCTTCCCTCTAATGGACTCTACAATCGCCCACTGAAATTTGCATATATGTAGTCAGCCAATCAGGACGAGCCTAACGATTACGTGTGTCTCGTACACTATATAAGCAGTGTCTCACTGCTGCTCACTATCCCCTTTTCTTCAGTGATGGCAAGCTTGTTCCTGCCCATCGTGCCCCGGTCTCATCGCCACCGCTGCCGGCCATCAATTCTGTTTTGAGTGCCTCGGGCATGACCATGCAGAGAGCGGCATGATGCAGCCACCACCCTGTGTGCACTGCCAGGCACTCCCTCTTTTCAACGCCAGAAACGGTGGGAACATTTTTGGCTGTGTGATGTCTCACTCTGCTGTGACTTGAGTGACTCTCCGTGCAGCCTCTCTGACAACTTTGCTTACCTTCCGAAAAATGTGCTGCTGACTTCAGTTCGCCATAATTTCCCAAAGATTATGACCACAGCGGTGGAGCATGTTGGGCTCCCCGCGCCCCACCCCCATCCCGCCAAAATCGGTCAGCCAGCCCCGTGAAGGATTTTAAGGCCCGGCTCATCCTGCTCAGCCCACCTTTGTTTCGCCTCCTCTCCCGGACATCTGGCACTGTGTCTATGTGTCCTGGAAGGAGCCATTGAAAATGAAATCACCAGTAGTGAGACTGGTATCCTTCCTGAGAGTGCAGGGCCACATGGAGACAGGCTGTCCCGATGTGCCCCCCCTGGAGGAGGCCCTCACAACCCTCCTGATTCCCCACTCGGCTGGCTGGGCAGCGGCCAGAAAGCCTCCGCCTCCGCTGATGCAGGACGGAAACATGTTGGTCTATTTTGCGAAAACATTCTGGCTGGGTGTGTTACCAGTGCCAGACCTAAGGGAAATCTGGACCGGCAGCAAAGGTTACACAGGCAAGGGTGCACTGTGTAGCCGATAAAAACATGGTCTGTGGACTGCGGATTAATAAGGGAGACAGCCAAAGTTAGCGTCTTGCTCTAGCCGATGCTCATTTAATATTGAACACAAAAGTATAAAACTGTACATATTTCTCAGTTACGTCAGTTTCCTCAAACCTACAGCTACAAGGTTCATATTTCACATTCACACCAAAACATGTTACAAAAATAAAATAAATGTTGAAACCAAATTCACAATAAACAATATGAAACATTTTGTCAAAAGAAAAATAACTTCGCAGAAATATAACATATGACTTACATTTCTAAATAAATAAGAATAGGCTTAACTATAATATAAGATAATATATGTATAAAATATAATATACAGCACAAAAATTATATTACCCAAAACACACATTTACTTTACTGACATTACTACCATCACTCCTATTTTAACACATACACCACAGTTACACTCATCCTACACTGATATGACGTACACAGAACCTTTCTGCAACATTAGCGTAACACTCCTTTGCACTTGCACTTAACCTCTTAACAAAATGGCGCGACTCTGCCTTGTTAACGAGCGACCGGAAGTGAAACTGGTTTAAATATAGCATCTCTATTTACCATTAACTCGCGACTGACTGGCTTATACTCTAAAACAATCTTTTAAACACATTTTCATATGTTACCACATGCAAAGGTCTGTAACTTTCACTGACAAAACAGTAGAAAACCGAAATTCACGGAGGTAACTATTTATCAGTGGCGGCGCCCACGAAACATACAGCAACAAAAATACGTTCCAAATACATCTCTAAACCATGTCACAACTTCACAGAATGATTTGCAATGCATTTACATTAGCTAGTAAACAAAGCTAATCATAGAAAAGCAAGTTTTAAAATACCTGTGGATTAATAAGGGAGAGAGCCAAAGTTAGCGTCTTCATCTAGCCGATGCTCATTTAATATTGAGCTGCGCATGAGCAGAGCAGATACAAGTGACCTCCCTCAGGTATCCACAGTGGCATTAGAGCGCTGCCTACTGACATCTTTGAGTATTGACCTGATGTCAAAACTGTATAAACAGAGTTAGATTAGTTCAAATAATTAGCAAAAAATTAGGGGGTGTCTGTTTACATAAAAACAGCAAACAATTAGGGATGTGCAGAGAGCCCAGTATTTGTATTTGTATCTATATTTATTGAGGCAGCAAAATTATTTATATTTGTATTTGTATTTGAATAAAAGTGTAAATAGGGGTAAAAATACGATATTGTTTTTATTATGTTTTTAATTTCAGGATATTAAAGTGTTAAAATAAGTGTTTATGAATGAACTAGTTTATGAGGGAGGTCCCCACACTGGCTCTTGAGCTCCAGTCTTCCAGATCATAGATGACTGTGCTGACTACTGAGCTAAAACCAAGGGCATTGCAAATGTGCAGACAGACCTCTACTTATTTATACACCCATAACAAAGAGACAACACAGCATATAAAGTGTAGAGAAGAACTGCAAAGGTGATTATCGCTTTGCCATTTTCATTTATTGCCTATTTTTTACAACCTAACTTTGTGGAAAGGAGAAGGGAAACAACGGGTTATGGAGAGTCCCTTGAGAGTCCCCTTCACTTGTGTCAGCTTTATCTCTGAGGAACACCCCCAACTCTGGGAGTGATGTCCAAATAAGGAAATTTGTGTCATGTAGCAGGTGGATGTGACTCCCCTCGTTGAGACCTGCTGATAAACAACAGCAGAGCAGAGGAGAGAGACTGAGATAGTGATGTTACTGACCTGCACGCTGGTATTTAACACATTTCTTTTTTCTCCCCAAAAACAAATAATTTTAAAAATATTTGTATGAAATTAATATTCGTAAAAACCCATTATTTGTGCTTCGCTGAATAATGTATTTGTATTCGGGCACACCCCTGCAAACAATCTGTGTGTATTGGGCGTCACGGCGGCAAACACACCACTGCATGCCCCCTCCTCAGCAGAACAAGCTGTTTTTTTTATCAGATTAACAACCTCATTATGGGTGTTGCGATTGCCGCGGGGCGATTGATGTTGCTTGCCACAGTAGGCTCACGTCACGTGTGGCTGGGACACACCCCTCTACTGAGGAAGGACAGAGAGGACATCCTAGGAGCTCCCATAGCTCCGGACAGTCTCTTCAGATCCATCTCCTCTGACTCAGTGCTTAAAGACGCTGGAAGAAGAGAAGGCGTAGTTGAACTGTCATCTGCTGCTCGCACTTTCTTCAAACTAGAGAGGAGACGAGGCGCATTGCCATAACGTCATAGCAAGAAGGAGAGCGTGCAGGCAGGGCAAAGCACTGTTAGCCCCCGCTGCTTCAGCCACCTCCCACACCACCTCGACAGAGACACTGCAGCACTGGGCCTCCCACGACCATGGAGCAGCCGTAGCTGCAGCGAGGAGTGCAGACAGACCCCTGCTGAAGTTGGCTTATGCTTGGGGAAAATCAATGGCACCGAAATGACTGTTAGTGGAAGAGAGCGTCACATCAGTGTAGGCTATGTTCAACAGCCCCCCCACCCGCTGTATGTGCCCTCGGAGTTCACCGCGGAAATACGAAGGGTGACGGAGGCATCAACACAAAATCTGACGCTGTGTTGAGGCAGCTAACGGTGTTCATGGACTGCTCCGTCAGCTCAGCCCTTTCAATGTCGGCCCCCCCATGGGCCAAACTTCCATTTATGGAAGGTTTGGCAGCGGAAAGGGCTGAATCAGAATATCACAGCTTCCTGTTTGCTGCCCCCCAGCTGACCGCCCATCTTTTGTCGCAGTTTTATGAGGAATGCTGTCACAGCTGCATGTTGGCGGATTGGATGGACAAAACACTGAGACTGGGTTATTTTCTCCAGTTCTGCCGTGTTCATGCTCCATTCTCGGGCGTCAAGGAGATAAATCTATCCTACCAAGAGGAGATAGATTTTCTCTCCAAAGAGATCCAGGACCTGTTATTGAGACAGGCTGTCTCGATCGTTCCCACTCATGACAGTACTTCCTATTGCCCAAGAAGATGGGAGGTTTCAGACCAAACCCACCAATGCATCGCCAGAAAGACGTTCCACATGCTGACCATCAGGAGATTGCTGGAACTGGTTCAACCAGGGAACTGATTCACCACCATCAACCTGAAAGATGCTTATTTTCACGTCGAGGTGGTGCCGAAACACAGGAAGTTCCTGCGTTTCACCTTCAAGAGGATAGCCTATGAATACAATAGGCTACCGTTTGGCTACTCCCTGGCTCCCCGCATGTTCAGCAAATGTGTGGACCCGGCACTGCAACCGCTGTGTGACTGAGGCATCAGGGTCTTGTTCTACTTAGATGGCCATTGTTATTTGATCCCAAGAGGCACAAGCACCACTTGGTGAACGTTCCTCCATTAGTGCAGGAGGACCTGCATTATTGGGGTTTTCCACAGCATCTGTTGGCAGGAACACTGCTGGGTTGAGTGGCCTCCTACATAGCGCCGTTCTCACATGGTCAATGGATGTAATCAGACAGGAGGCCGCAAACCAATTTGTTGGGGGAATCCCTGCATCACAAAAGTTAACGGTTGTAATAAAGACATTCCAAAATATCTTGCTATAATTAGAGGTTTCTTCTCATATAGAAATGTTTGATTTCACCTTAAATCTGAGTTTATAACATGTACTTAAGAGCATGATGTGACTGTGACATCACAACTAGTTTGGAGCCAATTGTGGTCCAGTATGCAACTTGCACAGATGTGATGTGGAAACTTGAATAGACTTTTAAGTGAAGTAGGAAACATCTTGTGTCCCACAAACTTCACTTGTCAGTGAAGGAAAGGAAGGATAAGTTATTTTAATGAGTTGATTGAACCATTTAATTAAAATCTAACAATGTCTTCTGCCATTAGCAAAGGAACTCCACTATAAAACTTTTTAGACACAAATTATTAATCAAAGCAGAGAATTCTTGTACGTCTGGAGGGTAACTTTGAATGTAATGGTATATCAAAATAATGAGAATGCTATTATAACATGAATACATAATAGCTAATGCTGCAACCTGGTGCTCACTTTTTCAGATGGAAATTTCCCATGTTTTGAATGGAGCATTTAATACAGAAGTTTTGAAATCATCTTTTCCTTCTGATATTTTTTGTTCACATATTTCTACAAAGAATGTAGCCTGAATAGATGCTGCTAACCCGACCTTCCAGCCTCCGGCTCCAGTTACAGAATGAATTTTTAATGATGTATTGTGAGGATAGATTAAGTTTAATGTAATGAATGTTTTACACTTGTATGAAGTGTGTTACAATCAATCACTTCCTGTTTGATAATCAACATACTCTTCATTTAAATTTAATATTATGGTACTAGTTCAGACTGTGCTGTGGTACAGTATAAACAAATGCTTTCTGTCAGAAGTGTTCAATTATCATCATATTGAAAGTATAAAACTCCAGTAAGACAAGATAGTTTCTCTGGACTGCTTTGCTGTAATGTATCTTGTATTATCAGTTGTGGAGGAGACCTTGGCTTTCAGTCAGTTTCAGTTTGTTAACTGGATGCGGAAGCACCTGTTGTGGTGAAGATTGTTTCCTGGGTGGCACATAAATATTAACCAGTAAGGATGTTGAGAACCACAAGTCCAAAATGTACAAACATTTTCTTCTCTATTTTGATAGTATCTCTACTGTAAGTTTTACAATGTTTGAGTAAAACACTGTGTTTCTTAGTTTGGAAGTACATTTAAAGTTATGGGTAGCAAATAGTTGTGAATGTGACAATTAAATACTTATTGGATCCTGAATTTATGAACATAAACTCACATTCATAACATATTATACATAATTCATTGACACTAAATTAACTGTAAGTTTTTGTGTTTGCTGTGGGTATGTGAAATATATCCAGTATCTTACAAAGCAAGAGAGGTGAGGTGGCACTATTTTTTTCAGAGTTTTTTCAGAAATCTGCAATTAATCATAAATGCAATTTACTTATCCAATATTCTATTCATTAGAACCTTTCAGCAGTGTCCAATCATTTTGGGAAATTGATTTTGAGAGTAACTTGAGAGTAACTATCACTGTGCCACCCCACACAGTGGTACATACTCATACAAAAACCTTTGCCTGATAATGTGTGGTCAGTTTTTGTACTGTCTGTATTCAGCAGGATCATGTGCAGTAACTTTTCACAGTAAAACTATGAAATCATGAAACACCTTCTACTTTTGCCCAGTTTTATTTCTAATTTTACACTTTGAAACCATTGCTGTGTTTTCAAATTTGTTTAACTTTGTCGATTTTTAACATACTTCTACATGTTAAGAAAACTTACTTTTAAGCTCATGATGTCCTTTATGTAAGATCACATTTTTGTTCTTAAAGAAGAGTTTTGTTGGACATGTATGGGCAGCAGTGAGCAGTCTCAGTTGATTTCTGTTTCAGCACTGTATACAGCATTCCCTTTTCAATGGAAGGAGGTTTTTGTCGTAGGATATATCACTGTGGCCGCTATTGTATGGCACAATGATATAGCCCTGTACAAAAACTCCACTCTACACACTGGCTATTACACCACACAACACAAACACTCTTGCCTTCATCTAAGTTTAACAAGTAATGTTAAGTACAGTGCAAATATTCCCTGACAGTTGTTTTTATTATTATAACTTGTGTTTTCATTTGGCCATGTTGTAAATATTCCTGAAAATGGCTTAACATAAGTATAGTTATCGATATGCATTGTGCAGCAAAACATGGACAAATGACATCGACCTAATTTGAATGAGACACAAAACTATTGTAGCACAAAACAAGATCAATAGGCTCTGACATGATGATACATATTTCATACTTTTTCAGGGATATCATCCAAAGATTTGGTGAGCTAACAGGGTTGTCATCTTTGGTTTAACTTTGTTTCTTAGTATTGAACTACACTTCAAGTTAGCAACAGTGGTTATTGTCATAATTTACTTACTTTGTGTCCATTAATTCACATTTAAAACATAGTGTCAATAACCTGACATCAAATTTACTGTAAATAGACAAAAAAAAAATCAATTTTATGTTGGATTTTTTAGTATGTGAAATAAATTATATTTGCTGAAGAAAAATTAGCTTGTTATGATTTTCATGTTTATTCAGGGTAAAACCCGAAAAAAATATATAATTCATCATAAATTCAATTTATCCTTCCACTACTACATTGAATATTATCTTTCTTTATCTTCTATCTCTATCTTTCTTTTTGTAATACCACATATCACTGTGCCTGTCCCCCCATATACACAATGGCACACATTCATACAATAACCTTTGCCTGATGTAATGCATCATCAGTTTTTTGTACTGTATGTATTCAGCTGGGCCAATGAAACACCATACTACTTTTGCTCCTCTTTGTTTTAAATTATACCACTTGAAACCTAGACATTGCTGTGTTTTTGAAAATCACATCAGTTACACTTTGGTCATTTTTAGTCATGCAATATGGCTCTGGGGGTGGCAATATGGGTTGTTCGGTCTGTTACTACGTCAGTCTGTCCACTACTTTGGTCCAGACTGAAATATCTTAACACCTACAGGATGGACAGCCATGAAATCTTTGACATTCATGGTCCCCAGACGATTAATCCTAATGACTTTGTGGATCCCCTGATATTTCCTGGAGTGCGACCAGCAGGTCAAAGTTTAATTTGACCAATACTTTGTTTGTAATCAAACAACTGCAACACTAATTTGACTGATTGATTGATTTTATTTAAAGATTAGCAAAAATCCAAAGGATAACATGTTAAAATGAAAATACTTATCTCCAACATGGTCCCAAGATGTTAAAAGACAAAGAAATCACAAAGAAGCACAAGACAGTCAACATAAAAAGTAAAACAAATCAATCCTGAGATCCAAAAACACATCACCACAATTTAACAAATAAAAATAACTCCCACATTAAAAAAAAAAAAAGTTTAGCTGTCAAATCACTGTACCAAGCAGAACATGCATAATCAAAATGACTCTGTATCAATGATGACTGTATCAATGATCGATTATGACACTCCCATCAGCCTCGTGCACATTACTTTGTGTTTAGTACTTATTAACATATTTGAGCATTCTAACACACTAAACTGAGATGGTGAACAAGGTGAACATTATACATAATGAACATCAGTATGTCGATATTGCCATTGTGAATATGTTAGCATGCCAACATTACCATTTAACTCAAAGCACCACAGTTTCACACAGCTGCTAGCTGTACACTCTTGTCTTATCAATATTCAGTTGATCCTCTGTGTGTTCAAGAAATTGTATCACTTTTAAGTTCATGATGATATTTCTGTTTTTCCTATTTCTGTTTTGTTGGACACGTACGTTTCTGTATCAGCGCCATAAATAGCATTTCCTTTTCAGGAAGTTTTTGTCATAGAATGTATCACTGTGGTTGCCATACTGCACAGTGTTACAACCTTTTACAAAAACTCCACCCTGTACACTGGCTATCACACCATTGAATTGCCTTAAAATACAATGTTTCTCATTCTAATTTAACAAGTAATGTTAAGATCAATTCATGTGAGAGAAATCAGTAGTGCAAAAGTTCCCTGATGATTGAAAAAATGACTATTTCTTCTTCTTCTTCTTCTTCTTCTTCTTCTTCTTCTTCTTCTTCTTCTTCTTCTTCTTCTTCTTCTTCTTCTTCTTCTTCTTCTTATTTTGTTTTCATTTGGCCATGTTGTACTTATTCCTGAAAACAGGTCTACAATTCAGAGAATAAAAACACAAAAAAACATAATTATTGGTATATAGTGTGCAGTAAAATCATGGGCAAATGACATCCACCTAATTTGTTTGACAAACAAAACTACTGTAGCATAAAACAAGATCAATAATCTCTGACATGATGATACATATTTCATACTCAGTATATTTTTTCAGAGAAGTCATCCAAAGGTTTGGTGAGTTAACACAAAGTGTTTGTCGTCTTTAGTTTAACACTGCATGTGTCTTAGTATAGAAGTACACTTAAAGTTATCGGTAGTAATAGTGATTATTGTGATAATTAAATCTTTAATTTATGACCATTAACTCACATTTAAAAGACACTGTCAATAACTTGACATCAAATTAACTGTAAACTGACAAAAATTAAAATTTGTGTTTGTTTTTCAGTATGTGACATAAATTATATTTGCTGATACAGAGCAAAAGAAAAATAATTAACTTGTTATGATTTTCATGTTCTTTCAGGGTAAAACTGAATTTAAGATTTATCCTTCCACTATTGAATTGAATATTATCTTTCTTCAGTGTCTAATGATTTTGTGAATATCTGCTCTTTTTCTTTATGCGCAGTGACTCTGTGCTTCAGTTCAGTTCAGGACAGGTTTTTGTATTACCACATATCACTGTGGGTACCACCCACCCACTGTATACACACAGTGGCACACACTCATACAAAAACCTTTGCCTGATGTAGTGCATCGTCAGTTTTTTTAATACTGTATGTATTCAGCAGGCCTAATCGTGAAACACCATTCTACCAAACTCCATTTTATTTTTGATTATAACATTTGAAACCCAATTATTATTGTATTTTTGGAATCAAATTTGTAGTTTTTCAGCCATGCAGCATGGTTCTAGGGGTGGCAATGACAGTCTGTTGCTCTGTCAGTCCATCTAATACTTTGGTCCTGACTGAAATATGTGAACTACTGGATGGATAGTTGGGAAATTTTATACAGATATTTATGGTCACCAGTTGACAAATGTTACTGACTTTATTAATACCCTGACGTTTCCTGTGGTGCCACCAGCAACTTAAAACAAAAAGACCAATACTTTGGTTTGTAATCAAATACCTGCAAAACTAATGACATTTCCATAAGCCTGGTGTACTTTTTATGTTTAGTGCTAATAAGCAAATGTTAGCATTCTAACACATTAAACTGAGATGGTGAACATGGTAAATGTTATACATGCTTAACATCAGCATGTTAGTTTTTCCATTGTATGTTAGCATACCAACATTACCATTTAGCTCAAAGCACAGCATCACACAGCTGCTAGCTATAGACTCTTGTCTCGTGAAAATTTAATTGATCCTCTGTGTGTTAAAGAAACTGTCACTTTTAAGCTTGTGATGTCCGGATACAGTCCTTGCGTAACAACACATTATTGTCAATCTTTAAACATCTTTGCTTTTACTAGAAAAAGAGTTTTGTTGGACACGGCAGCAGTGAGCAGTTTCAGTTGTTTTCTGAATCAGCACCAGTTCCCTGACCATTATTTTTTTATTATTATCATTATTATTGTTCATGTTTTCACTATGCATATGTCATACAACCCTATAAACTTCACCTTGCACACTAGCTATCATGACACACAAATATTTTTCATCTAAATTATAGTGTTTTTTATTTTAGTTTAAAAAAGTTATCATAAGATCAGTTCACATCAAAGGAATCTGCAATGCAAATGATTTTTTTTCATTATTTATGTATTTAGAAGTAGTAATTTTGTGCATATTCCTGAAAGGGGCTTCACAATTACAAGAGTAAATCAAACACATATAAATACAGTTATTTATATACTTTGTGGAGTAAAACCAAGAACAAAATGACAACATTTAACAGGATCAATAGGCTCTGACATGATGGATTTGGTCATTTGGTTTTTGCTTTCATGCACCTTACAACACACACGCGCACACACATACACACACACACACACACTTACTACCCATACACACTGACACCACTGATTACACTGATATGGCACAATTTCCTATCAGAGAAATACTGTACACCTTCCACTTACAGTATGATGACCTTTGACACTCTTGAGAGGTTTCTGTAACTGTGAATCATTGTGGCCATCCCAGTGCACAGTGATATGCAAAAACCTATGCTATCAAACCCTTCTGTGAAACACACAATACATCAGCTTTTAATTTTAATATTTCAAATTACTGTGGGATTTTTGTTTTTGTTTTATGAATATTAGGAATATTTAATCTGATGTTGAATACACAACATCTATCAATGATGAAAGTCTTCAATAGTAAGTATTTGTGTACTTTTCTGCAGAGTCAGCAAACACATAATATTGTATTTGTGGGGGTTTGTTATGTGCTGGATTTTACATGATTTCATAGATGATGAGTTATAGTTGACAATTAATAATTTGACACAATTTAAATTAATTGAATAAATTGATAGTTTGATTGATTGATAGTTTATATATGTTTAGTATGTTAAGTCAGTAATAATTACTGTTTTCTCTTTTAATGTTACATTAAACTATGCATCTTATATTTTATTGGATAATATTGTGTTTTCAGTTATGAAGCTGCTGTATCAGTATTTTGTAAATATAACTTAAAGTTGTCCTCGTGAAAAATACGAGTCACTTGCAAAATATACATGATGTGACCACAGGATGTGAAAGTGCAAAGAATATTTAAGGGGTTTTCATTAACAAACACAAACAGTTTGAAGAGATTAACAAAAATATATAGTAAATAACTAAAAACATTTACAAACTTACATGTGGGGGACAGAATATTGGAAACACTTCTCAGTTTAATGAAATACAACACCACCAACACCACTGACTGTTGCTTTGTAAATCACCGCGGAGTTAAATCGGCAGTGTCACATTGACTCAATATGGTAGATGGAGCGTCTGGGTTAAGAACAGAACACAATCAGCAATGGTTCTTATGGCACATTCAACCTTAGTGTGATATTCTCATTGCTCGTTCAACTTTCAGGTTAACGGGAGAGATAGAGATGAGTCTCACAACACGGTTTTGTTAAGGTGTGTAATAAAGTGCAATGTACGCTTGCAAGAGAGCACACCTTTTCCTGACTTGGTCTAGAAAGCAATGGAACTTTATAATGAATAGATTTAGATACAAATTTGAAGAGAGAAAGTCTCTGCATGTGTTTTAAGTTTATGATGAAGCAGCTTGTAATGAAAGACAGAACAGCAATAGTGAGCACAGTATTTAAAAGTTTTATGACAAACAAAAAGCAAACAGCGTGTGGTGGCTGTTAAAACGTGAATGTAGTGTTCACTGAACTGCGATATGGCAAGTGCACTCTTTTGAATGACATGTACAATTATGCACTTAACCTTTGAAAAGGGAGAGATGGGCCCAATCAACGCCATCTGCTTCCACATATTCTGGTGTTGATGTTTGGGTGTGCGCTTTTTAATGTCATTACTAGTATTGTTTTATGAGTAGATGTTCCCTGCACTGAAATGAAGCCTTTTAAAGATCAACTCCACACTTTATCTAGCATGGAAGAAAAGTGATGTTGCACTGATCTCTATGGGCTGAAAGGTGTAAGTCTGTTGCACTTGTGACAACACCAAACTGTGATACAGTATTGTATTATGATATGTGTGCATATAGGTGCTGGGCTTTGCAGAGTAGATGCAGTGCAGTTAGAAGCCACTAGATGTCAGCACAAGCAAGACTTTCAGGTTGTTAAATGTTACTTTAAGCTCATCTTTACTGGCAGAATGCATCTAAAGACAGCCAAATGCTGTAGCTCCTCATTATTAGATTCTGCCTTATATCAGACATTAGGTTCACACAGGTTCTAGGTGCTTAATCTAGATCTACATAAATGTGGTCCTACTGTATAAGCCCCTTTTAAAATAATTAATCAAAACAATTTTATTAACATAATAGGGCAATGTGTCATATTACCTCTAAATGTCTTGTTTAAATTTCTTACATTTCCACTGCTCATAGCCACATTTGAATTCAGAACTACTGGTCATAAGGTCTCATTTGATAACTAGTTTACAGAATATTCTTGTCCGCATGGGGTGTCCACATGAACAGTTCACCACTGACTTTCACTAGATGTCTAAGATACTGCTCGTGATGGGATTGTTGAGTGGAGAGATTGCAAGCAAAGAAGAAACTTTTCAGTACTTGTGTTTTATGTTTATAATAATGAAAGATATAACAGAAAAGATATAACTATTGAGTTGCAAATTGTACAAAAATGACATCTTGTAAAAACATTTAACGTACGGATACATTTAAAATCAAGATGATATTCTGTACAGTCAGATGTAATTCTGTTACTGTGGAAAGCATTTTATTTCTTATCTCAGGTGTGTTACTCTGTCAGAAAAATAAAATAATATCTCGTCATCATCTCACACACTAGTGTTTTGTGTTCTCCATCACATGTTCTTTTCATTTACTGTGTGCTTCATCAAAAAGGTTCACTTAAGCTTCACAATGCCTTTACCACTAGATGGCAGTCTCTACACACTAATCTGACTTCTGTGACACTATTCTGTTTTTTTTTTTTTTTTTTTTTTTTTTTAATGCAAAAGCTTAATATTACACTCAAGGAGAAAATATTATACTTTTCTGTGGTGAGTTTAAAGGCATAAAGCATACAGATGACAGATTATTCTGAATTAATCAATTGCAGCATCTGTTGAATTTTACAAAGTGACAAATAAACAAATTATAAAGAAATGAATAGATTATGTTTATTGAATTTAGAAACAACAACTCATCTACTGTATCTATCAGCAATCTAGTTCCAAGCTGTGAAAGCTCATTTCATTAAATAACCTAAATTAAAACTTTTCAATTACTGCTCTTAACAGAAGTATTAGCTCTTTGCAACACTTACACCTTTCTTCTTGTCTTTGGCTAGTAATAAGTGTTAGTTATGTCATAAATGAAAAATTGATTTCCCTACAGTATATAAGACAGTTACAGTTCTTGGTTTTAAAACTTCAAACAAAGTTAAGACTGAAGAAGAAGAGTACAAAAGAGTTCATGTTGGAATGAATTTTTACACTGTTATAAAATCAACTCTTCAAAAACAAAAACACACCACACAAGTTACCATACCATAAACATTTTTTTTCATTTTGTTTGCATATAATTGCAAAGCTGTATCTTTACTGCTAAAGTGTGTTTTGAGTAATCCTGCACCATACTGCAACAAAAACAACATTATACATAAACATACTGTTAGTTGGAACGGAGCAGATGGACCCAAATGCAGGAGACTGAAGGCTGAGTGAGGCGGAAGAGCAACTTCTTTATTTAAGGCTCATGCAGGCAAAAACAAAGCTGGCACGTCAAAGCGAAATTGAACAACGCAGAGCAGAACAAACTGAACAATACAGAACAAAGAATCCAACAAAACTTAACCGAAAACCAGGATTTAAACATAAACTGAACTAATGAGGGAATGGGGAACAGGTGACAACATTGAGAACAAGCAAGGAGCTGGTAGGCTGAGGGAAACACTGGGAGCAAGGAAGGGCTGAGAGACAAAGAACAGACACGCTCACAGAACACACAGAGACAAACTGGGAGACAGAAGAAAAACACCAGGAAGACACAGAGAACAGACTAACTAGTAAAGGCAACTAAAATAATCATAATGCCAGAATCTTTTAAAGACACAACTCAAACAAGACTTCTCCCATTCTGTCCAGTCTAAACAAACTGGGAGAAAAGTCTAAAGAGCCTCTGGTGGACTGGTGGAAGGACATAGAGCCAGACTGTGACAGAACCATGACACATACTTGCATTGTATCTGTTGTCTATGCTTATCCTGCATGTCCTATTTCTCAAGTTATACTTGAACTGTTATATTGTTTGATGAGCTTATAGAATTGATTGAAAAGAACTGATTCTGTATCTGACAATATACTCAAAACACCCGAACACTCAACAGATTTGTGAAAAATGCTTACAATGAGACTTTTATGAATTTGTCTGTGAGGATGTGTGTGTGCTGTATGTAAATGCCACCTCATGTCTGGATACATGCTGACATGCAAATATATTGTAAACACAACTCCAAGTTCTCCTTGTGCAAATCACTTGCAAAATATCCGTGATTTGACCTCACAATGTGAATGTTCAAAGAATATTAAAGGGATTTCCATTAACAAACACAAACAGTTTAAAGACTGAAAATGAAAATGTTACATACACATATGCATAGGATAGAATATTGGAAACACTTTTCAGTTTAATGAAATACAACACCATCACTAACCATAGGATTAAATCAGCAGTGAGAGTCACAAGGTCAAAAACTATACAGTCAGTCACTTTTTTTGTAGCACATTTGACACAAATCTGATATTCTCATTGCTCATTCAACTTTAGCTTTAAGGTTAACAGGAGAAATACAGATGAGTTTCCCAGCATGGTTTTGTTATGGTGTATATTTAAATGTCATGTACCCAGTTACCATAGTAACCACAGTGACAGAAACACTCACACAAACCTTATCATGCTTACAGGAGAGCACACCTTTTCCTGACTTGATGGAAAACAATGGAACTTTCTAATGAAAAGGTTTAGATACAAATTTGAAGAGAGAAAGTCTCTGTATGTGTTTTAAGTTTATGACAAAAAAAAAGTAGCTCATAGAATACTGTGTATTAAATATCTCTATAAATTATAATTTATGCTGCTTTGCCATTGTGACTGAGAATATATTCAAAACACCCGAACATCCAACACATTTGTGAAAAATGCTTACAATGAGGCTTTTATGAATTTGCCTGTGTCTGTGAGGATGTGTGTCTGCTGTATGTAGGAGCCACTTCACGCTCGGATACATGCTGATATGCAAATATGTTCAGTGAAAATGTGTCTTTTGCTTTGAGGAAGTTTATTTGTAGTACTGACAGTTTCCACAAAGTTACACAGCCGCAGGTGTGGTCCCAGAGGTGCAGAGAGAGAGAGGAAGTGACTCTCTAACTATAATATAATTAGAAACACCAGGAAACAGAAAAACCTTCTTAGTTTAACTGATAATAAAAGTTTACGGTCTGTTGACTTGAACAGATGTTATTTTATATGTTCTTAGAAACACTTATACACATACTCATTACATTTTTATGTGGCTGTCAAAATTATATCAATTGCAAGTTTGATATTTAGTATCATATTTATTGAATTAATGATAAAAGAAAATACAATCAACAAAATGAACAAACATGGAATCACAAATATAAAAAGCAAAGATTTATAGTCAAAACTACAAAACACAAAACAATGTGTAGAAAATATCTATTTTTTACAATTTGTTATTTACATACCAATGAAAAATGAATATCACACTTCCATGATCTATAGTCCTTATGTCACAACAGAAACCTATGCAGTAAAAAATCTTCATATAATTTGTAACCGTCTTACTTTTATTTATTTATTTTTTGTTTCTTTGTTTTTTACAGGTTAGAGATACATCCATTTTCAGTGACATAGTTAATCATTATGTTTTAAGACCATTTATTTTGGAAATAAACAGTAGATCATTGATTATGCACACATTTTAAAAAGTAGATTTAAAAAAAGACAAGAAACAAATGAAGACCTGTAGCTGTTTATGCTGCACACCCATCTCATCCTTTATTGACTCTTCATCTGAAAAAACAAACATTAAACAGTTAAAAAAATAAAAACACTCAATCTGAAGATTCATCCTGTTAAAAGATTGACAAGCAAATGATCTGTGTGTCATCAGCAGACAGCTCTGACCAGCAGATCTACTGCAGCTAGTGTTTTATAACTATTACATTAACAGTTAATTTCAATAATGTTTTTTAAGAACCTGCATAAAAAGTATTATCTTCATATATTAAGTCATGGTAACTCCCTTTGATTGGTTACTTAAAGATGGTTGGTATCTATGATGTTGCTAATCTAATAAAATGTCACTCACAGCTCAGCATGTTTCTGAGGTTGGAGATGTTCTGCGCTCTGCTACTGCTAAATGTTGATCAGTTACACCTGTGCTGATTAGCCGTACTGAAAATGATGCATTTCACATCACTTTACTGTGTAAAAAACAACACAATGAGCCTATAATATCACATTTTTAACTCAAACATAAAATATGTTATAACCAGATAGAGCAATTTACCAGTCAGCTTCAGAGATTGATTTGGTGCCAATTAACTCTTCACATATTGAAGGAAGCTAATGAGCCAAACTCTTTGAATGTCAGTTTAGTCCATTAAGACTTGACAATGTTACTTCAGTGTCTTCATAATGGATCAGATATCTTCTGAGACTTTAGACTGTTAAACTTTTAAACCACTCTTTACAACTGACAGACTGATTATTCAATGATGTGATATTTCCTGTTTGTTTTGCTGTGTCTTATTTATTTTATCAAGCTAAATGGATTCATTTCTTCCAGTCTTCCTTTCAAGATCTTTGTAGCAGACAAACTTGCTACTTACTGTTAACATGACTGATGTTTATTTTATAACCTGATTATATTCTTTATTATATGCTATACAGTTATTAGACTTGAGTAAAGTGAAAAGCCTGCATGTTTACCTTGACCAGACTGAATATCATGTTATAGAAGAGAGTGAATATGAAGAGGAATATGAAGGAGGAGGTTGTGGACCACAGGCTGCTGAACTCGTCCTCTTCAGTGGAATCATCTGTGCAACTCACAGCAATATTGACTTTTGACTCTGAGGGACAATCTAAGAAGGATGTATAAATTGTGTGATGAGAGATGTGTGTGTGTGTGTGTGTGTGTGTGTGTGTGTGTGTAAGGATATAGAGGGAAGAGAGCAGAGGGGAGGAAAGAGAAGAAAGACAGAGAGGATGAAAAAAGAAAAAAAAGAGAAGAAAAGAAATGGAAAGCTGCAGTGTTGTTGTGGGGGATCTCTTGTTGGGAGCCACGGTGAGAGACAGAGTTTTATGTTATTTTATTTTATATGTTTTTATTTTGAGCTTAAATTCTCTTCAGATAAGATGATCACTGAACTACAAACATTAATTGTGCAGTTAAATGTTTTGTCTAAATGTTTAACTGAGAGTTAATTGTTAACAGTCTGATTATTTCACCTTTTCTCAGTTTGCAGGATTAATATGAAATCAAAACTCCAATACTCACTGAATATAGAACAGGTTTGATTGATTTTTGATTTTTTTTTTTGCTTCAAAATATTTATTTTTTTTACCTTTCTTTCTCTTTCTTGTCTTCACATTCCTTTCTCACAGAGAGAAATAAAATGCAAAAAAAAATACAACAATAATAGTAAAATCTTGGCTGTAAAAACAAAAACAAAACTCTATCAGAAAAAAATCACATTAACTTTAAGTGTCTTCATAAGATTTTTATGATTTTTAAAAATTAAAATGACGATTTGATTTGAGGAGAAATTCTGATCTTTTCACCTTCAACAGAACCTATTTAAATAAAATGTAATCAATTATTCAACAATATGTAAATAAATGTGATTCATAAGGAAGTGAAGTGTCTGTGTGTCAGTGAGAGGACAGAAGAGCTCACATCAGTTCAGCTTCAACATCAACCATGTTCTCTGCAGCTCTGATGCTGCTGCTGGCAGCTGGATCCTGTGAGGAGCTTTCAGTGGATTCACACTAATAAACACATTAGAAACACTGAAAAGTCAGATGAATGATGGAGATAATGTTGATTTCTCTTTCCACAGGTGTGTACAGTATTGATCTCACCCAGCCAGACTCAATGGTTGTGCAGCCTGGACAGTCTTTGACCATCACCTGTCAGGTCTCTGGTTGTTCTCTGACTGATAACAGCTATGCAACAAGTTGGATCAGACAGCCTGAAGGAAAACCAATGGACTGGATTTTGCATCGGTGGGGAGGAGGCAGCTTTTATCAAAATAATGCTCTGAAGAACAAGTTCCTTTATCACACACACACCTCTAATAGTTCAGTGACATTATAGGGACTGAATCTGCAGTCTGAGGACACAGCTGTTTATTACTGCATCCGCAGCCCCACAGTGATACAAACCACCAACAGACCTGCACAAATACCCAGAGAGTCATGTGACTGAAACACACACAAACATGTTTTAAATATGAACATTAATAAAGATAGTGCTCTCTGCTTAGTTGATAACAATTTGTATTTGTGGAATTCACAGAACCGCTATATCTATGAAGGCAGGAACATATACACATAAAGTGTGAAGATTTCCTTTTTCATTTGGCCAAACTGAAATATAGCTGTAACTTGCTACACCATGAATTAAAGTTTGTCAATGTTGAACTTAAAAGTTTTGTTCACCTTCTCCAACAGGTCAGAAACTAGCTGACAGGACTTTGATATTTTACATTTTCCTCTGTTGTTGTAGATATATTCCTTATGAAAATGTATCTGTGTTAAATATTTCCTTTTTAAACCTGTAGAGGGAGGTCTATGCAAACTCTTCCTTCCTTATAAACAGATAATCAGTAACTGTCATAGTTTGCAGCAGAACAACTGGGGAAATTTTATACATCTGAACAGAGAGAACTGAACCACAGTGTTTATTACAGAATAAAAATTACACTTGCCCGGAGTTTATTGTTTGTAGTTACTATTCATGATAAGAAAACCGATTCTTTTACTTCTTTTGTAAATGTTCAACCCCTGATTTTCAAGTTTGATGGATGATGATCTTCATTTCTTTGTTTACAGGAGTTCAAAGTGAAATCAAACTGGACCAGTCTCCCTCTGAGGTGAAAAGACCCGGAGAGACAGTGAAGATGTCATGTGTCATATCTGGATTTGACATGGCAGACTACTTTATTCAGTGGATAAGACAGAGACCAGGCAAAGCTCTGGAGTGGATTGGGAGGATGGATGCAGGTTCTAACTCTGCTATCTATGCCAGCTCCTTTCAAAGTCGTTTCATCATGACTGAAAATGTGTCCAGCAGCAATCAGTACCTTGAGATCAAGAGCCTGACAGCAGAAGATTCTGCTGTTTACTTCTGTGCTCGATAAAACCCAGTGACTGAAGACGGTGAAGCAGCTGCACAAAAACCTCCACAGACAACAAGTAGCTACATATGATGACAGTGACATCTTGGTTTTCTGATGAGCTGCATGTTACAAAAGCACTTTGAAAATATCCACAACAGATTTCTTTATATTTTAAACTTGTTGGTAGTTTTTATTGTCTTTCTGATCTTACATCATTCAAATAAATAGACTGAGTTCTTTCAACTGTCAAATTATAATTTAAATAGCAAATGTCACATTAACAAGTACAAACTTTACATTTCATGAAATGAGTTCAAAAAGGGAAACAAGTTGAAAAACATTTGATCAGAGAGTGAACTTGATGGATCAGAGGTGACCTCAGTCCAAAACATATTCAGAGCACTGGTGGATGGTTTTACTTAGTCAGATGACAATAAAGCAGATTTCAAATGGCAGTATGTTGCTGATTAAAACAATAGAATATTTATATTATTTTATGCTCTCATCTGCTGCCCAATATGCTCAGAGGGAGTATAACCTTGATGACGATTTTTTTTTTAATCATTTAAATAAGGAGTCTCATGTTTGAATTAAGATTAATATTTTTAATTTTATTTAAAAAAAAATGTTGTAGTGGCAATACTTATAGACATTATACACATATTAAACTAAAACATGTCAGACAAAAGTTAAATTGACTGAAGCCTGCACATTAATTCCCCAGTTTAACCAAATAACAGATCCAAATTCAGTCCCCAGTCCAGTTGTTTCCTCCCTGTGAGGATGAGTCAATGCAAAACCTTGATGTCTTCCACCTCTACTTATCTGACTGCAGAGAGGATGACAGAGAACAGTGGACGCACAGTTTAACATGATGGACTATAGGACAGGACTGCTGCTTTTAACTCTCTGCTGGGCAGGTAAGGATTTTGACTTTTATTCTTTTGTTGATAATTTAAGTTATAAAAAATAATTAATGTCATTATAATCATATTTTTGTCTTGACAGGTGTTGATGGGCAGACTCTGACAGAATCTCAACCAGCAGTTAAACAACCTGGAGAATCCCACAAACTGACCTGTACAACATCTGGATTCACATTGAGTAACTATGCTATGAGCTGGGTCAGACAGGCTCCTAGAAAAGGACTGGAGTGGGTTGCAACTAGCGGTAGTGGTGGTAGCAAATCGTACTCTCAGTCAATTGAAGGCCGGTTCACCATCTCCAGAGACGACAGCAGAGAGCAGCTGTATCTGCAGATTAACAGTCTGAAGACTGAAGATTCTGCTGTTTATTATTGTGCTCGATGGCCACAGTGACTGGAGTTGGTTGAACAGCTGTACAAAATCCTACAATACTCATCCTGATAGGCCTCAACTACCTCATATAATGATGTAACTTCAATTAAGTTGAAAGTAGTAGTATAGTCATCATTTTAAAACCTTTTAAGGCTGCACAAGCAAAACATGACAAAGCGCAGATTGAAACTTGATAAGCTGAAATATAAAAGCCAGACAAAACAGTACTTAACAAAGAAAAAACAAAGACCACAAACATGTGAACAATCATTCACATTTATTCACGTAAATAAAAGGTTATCACTCAGATATCTACGTTACCAAACTATCATCACAGTATCATCAGTTACTGTATATGTTGAGATAGAAAAGAGTTACAGTCCCTCATTTTAAACTCTAGAGGGCAGACAAGGACTGACTGTGTTACTGATCACAGTAATGATCTTGGATTGAAATGATAGTGATGAAAAGAGATTGTTTCATTTGTCTTGAGCACAGTTAGTGTTAATATTTTCATCCTGATAGATGGGATGGCACAGTGGTTCGATGTTTAGCACTCTCACCTCACAGCAAGAAGGTCCTGGGTTCAAATCCACTGTGAGGATCTGGGTTTTCTCTGAGTGTCTGCGGTAAGAAACGTGGTTTGGAAGATGGATGTAATGAGTCGATGCAAATTTTAATCTCTTCCATCTCTTTTATGTCACTGCAAGCTGAAGACAAACCATATCACCAACCAGACATACAACAAATTTTCACAATGACTGTAGCTACATATTTAACATTTCTGATGCTATCAGTGATTTCTGGTGAATACGACATCTCTGCACACATCTTTTTCTATTTCAATAGATTTTGTTTGGCTCTGTTTTGATCAAACTGCTTTCTTCTCCAGATGTTTGCAGTCAGACTCTGACTGAGTGTGGACCTGTGGTAAAGCTGCATGGAGAATCCCACAAACTGACCTGTACATATGCAGGAATATCAGATGATGACGCTTATATCAGCTGGATCAGACAAGCTGAAGGAAAAGCACTGGAGTGGGTTGCCTACATTTCTGCTCCAAGTGGAAGCATTAAAGCTCATTCCATGTCAGTCCAGAATCGCTTCACCATTTCCAGAGACAACAATGTGGACCAGGTGTATCTGCAGATGAACAGCCTGAAGACAGAAGACTCTGCTGTTTATTATTGTGGTCAAAAGCCACAGTGAAACAGGAAGAGCTGCACACAAACCACTGCACATGTGACTGTGACACTCACTCATAGAAAGCGTTTGTTTGATTTGATTGATTGATTGGGACAGTGTGCAGTTTTTAAACATTAAAGATACACTGCACCAGAGTTAGCTCAAAGCTAATTTGCATCCGCAGTCCCCCACAATCAAAACATACAACAGAACAACAACAAACAGTACAAAGCAAAAAACACACAAAACACACCATACAAAATACAAAATAAAAAGCTACACACAGCACATCACATACACCCACAATGTCAATTAGAAATTAATAATGCATAATTGTCAAATTAAAAGCAAGACTACCTGTGCTAATTAGAAGACCATAGATAAAGTTTAGACTCAGTGGTCACACAGCTGATTGGTCTTTAGTAGATTTTTTAATTTGGCCTTGAATGTGTTGATGGAACTGCAGCTCTTCATATCATCAGGTACGGCATTCCACTGAGTTGAATTCAGATTTTTTACCCCCATGATTTTGTCTCAATTTGATCTAAACTGCAGCAAAAGTGAAGTCTACACACCGTCAGACTGATTGTCTCTTGTCATGAGGCTGAGCAGCACTTTATCTGATCACAAATTCTGTCCTGACCCCTCAAATCTACTGATGGCTTTCTGAAAGGAAAAAATCACCCTGATTCTGATCAAATGTATTTTTTTGATATTCCAGTTTTCATCCATTAATCTCATAATGACCTTAAATGAATTATATAATCTGTTGTTTATTTTCATTTGAATGTGTTCAGATTCTTCAAGTTTTCGACAAGCTGAAAGTTTTAAGTCTTGTAATATTTCTAAAATATCATAATAAATACTTACAAATATAAATTGGAAATACAGTATTTTGAATTTAAAATACATTTTTTAAACTAATGTAGCTTGACAGATTATGATGCTACAATTGAGTAAAGATGGTAACTGCAATTTAGTGGTTTGGCATTGTATCAGTATAATTTAATTAAATTAAAATCAGTAAAAAGCTTATTTAAATTACCTATAATTTTTTAGTTTCCTTACAGATTAAAAAAAAAAAAAAGACTGGATATGTTGTTTAAGTTATTGATGGATGATGGTAGTAAATTAAAAAAGGTAGTGCAAAATTTAAATCCACCAATTTATAACCTTAAATATAGTTTTGTTGATTAGTTTGTTGATTGATTTTGTTTCATTGTATTATTTCCACCAGCTGGCAATATATAGTGAGTCTCCTTCCTCTTCAGAGCAGCAAAAAGTGTTTGGTTTTTGTGTGAGGGTTTATCATTGTGATGGCTGGGGTGGCACTGTGATATACATCCATACACAAACCTCAGAGCAACAATCTAACACTCATCCATTCTTGTGTTGAAGAAGAAGGACAGGACAAAATATTTCTCATTGGAATATGGGGTAACTACTGTGTTTATCATTTTTAATGAACATATTATAAGTTAAAAGTTAATTATTTAGGAGTTGAAAGTTGTTGTTAGTGCACGGATGGAAATGTTGTCTTCACTTAAAAAAAAGATTAAGATGAATGAAACACTGATGCTCACAGGATGACACCAAGGTATCATACTTACCATGAAAGACTGGATTTATGTGTTTTATACATTAATTAAGGTTTGAAATGTTTATCTGGTGCTTCAGGTTTTTCTTCAGGCAGTGAATGGAGATGCAGCACCGTGATTATTTCGACTACTGGGGTCATGGGACTGAAGTCACAGTTTATTCAGGTAAGCCACTTTAAACATAATATTTGCAGTCATCAGTTTTAGAGCAGACAAGCTGTTTTTAATGCAGCTGTTTCTTAGAAACCATTTGAAAAAGTTGTTCATTTTTTGTGCTTAATGCAGAAGGTGGCTTTGATCTTACTGTGTATATTTAACTATTCACCACACAGTAACAGCATTTTTATCATAAGGTTCTGTGTGAACATATGTGAACATAGCAATACATATTTTCTGTACTTGTTTTACAGGAAGATAAATACAGGGTCAGTATGTTTCAATTAAACAACTTAACGAAGAGAAAATATAGTATATAGTTTCTTTTGAAATACCACAGGGACAACTGACTTTTTCAAAGATCATATGATTGATAGATATACTTTATTCATCCCCAAAGGAGAAACTACAATATATCACCACATAATAAGGAAGACAGTTATTACTATTGATATGATTTACATATCCAAGCGAAATACTTCTCCTTTTAGAAATATTTTCTCTCTTGGAAAATGGATCTTTAAGGCCCAACAAAATATCACATTGTTCTCAAAAGATGAATGGGAATAGAGGATCTATATGATTTTCTTGAACTACTTAAACTGAAGACATCATAAATATAGAGATAGTTGGACTTTTTTAGCCCAGTGATGATGAGTATTGTAGGATTTTGTACAGCTGCTCAACCAACTCTAGTCACTGTGGCCATAGAGCACAATAATAAACAGCAGAATTGTCAAAGTGAGACATAATTGTAGTCCTACTTGATCTTATATTTTGCATGTCTTATTTTTATTATATGTATCTGGTTTTAGTGAGTTGCCATGCATGCTTTTTTAGATGGTTTTGTATTTTCTAATATTGTGTTTTAACTTGGACTGAGTGCATTGAACTCTAATTGATCAAGTGATGGACTAAGTGAGAACACCGGTGAGTGATTGGATGACACACCCCACTTCACTCAGGATTGGCGGACTGGACTGAGTTCCTTCATTTTTTTGGCCGAGTGTGAGAGGTGAAGGAGGTGGAGAAGGAAGGAAAGGCAGGAGAGACCTGTGGAGAGGGGTCGCTCCACAGAAAATCGGTTGCAGTTGGTCGTGGGAACCTGAGGACGGAGACTACTCGTTGAAGCATCGTGGATACACCGGAGGAAAGGTGCAGCTGGGACGAGGAAGCAGACAGACCACAGCAGGACGAGCCACCAGGCGTCGATGACAGAGACTTGGTTCAATGCGCACTATTACGATAAGTAAAGGAATGTGTAACAAGCTACTCTGAGGGCGTGTGTGCTAGTGGTAGTCATAGGTCACTTGAATGAGGATATTTATTTTCCTCCTCCTACAGCGGCTCCGTATACAAGGTCCTGGAAGAAGCGGCGTGGCTGGAGCAGAGGAGCCGACAGCTGCAGGACTTCCTTTCTCCCTCGTGTCACAGAGAACTTGAGTATCCCCCTTCCCCTATCTATTCATTGGCTCACACCATTGGAACAGACATTTTAAGGATTTTTTTTTATTCCATTTTAAAGATTCTTGGTTATCACAAGTTTCTTTTCAAAATAACTCATTCTTCATCCTGTTTTAACAATTTGTAAATAAAATTCCTGCATTGTCACTGTGAGTGCGTTGTATTTTTTTAAGAGTGGAAATTCAAGCTGGTATTTTTAAAAGAACCACACACTTGTGTGACAGAATCTTCAGACTGTTCATCTGCAGATACAGCTGCTCTCTACTGTTGTCTCTGGAGATGGTGAACTGACTGAGAGTAGGAGATCTCAGCACTGTCATATCTAATAGTTGCAATCCACTCCAGTCCTTTTCCAGGAGCCTGTCTGATCCAGGCCATCCAAGAGCTATCAAAGTCAAGCTCAGAGGCTGTACAGGTCAGTTTGTGGGATTCTCCAGGCTTTTTAACTGCTGGTTCAGATTCTGTCGAAGTCTGACCATCAACACCTGTCAAGCCAAAAAAGAAAATAATCAGTTACTTTAAGCTGGTAACTTTTTAAAGGCAGCTTCAACTCAGGATCTGTGCAAATCTTTACCTGCCCAGCAGACAGGTAAAAGCCGCAGTCCTGTCCTATTGTCCATGTTAAACTGTGTCCACTGTTCTGTCATCCTCTCTGCAGTCAGATAAGTAGAGGTGGAAGACATCAAGGTTTTGCATTGACTCCTCCTCACAGCAAAGAGAGAACTGCATTGAACTTTTTAAAATGTGCAATACTGAAAAGCTTCAACATGATAATGAAGTTTGAATACAAAAAAGTAAGTCCTGAAAAAATGTTTTTCATAGTGTTATACTTTGTTTTATTTCTTTTATCTCTTATCTCTCTCACAAACTTTTTATAAGTCATATTCAGAACTTCAGGCAAAAGAAAACCCCAGTAGGCATAAATGAAGAAAACTGATGAAAATACGTCAAAAACATGTAACCCCTCAGTACATGGATATCATTTATCTCTATCTTCTTTAGTCAATAATAAAATATCCAATCAAAAATATAAACTTTGTGTAAAACAAAAGTTGCAGTGGAAAGTAAACAATTTGTCATTTTCTTTGCACTTTGATCAATGAAGTTGGAATATAGCCAAGTTTTGAATTGACTCGTCCTCACATGGAGGATAGAATTTGACCTTTTGTTTGTTGTGCAAAACAATAATGCAATAATTTCAACACAAGCTAAATTAATTTTAAATTAGGCAATCTATATTTGAAACTTCCATTTAATCAGAATTGTCTGCACAAGTTGAATATCGTGTTCAAAGTTTGAGTTGCAACTATCTCGTGTTGTTGGATATCAGAGTATCACTCAACAAATACATATTTTTAACACACTCACAACTGAATTATCAAGACACAAAATCCTAACTTTGCTAAAACATGAGATGAATCTCATCTCAGATAATTAAAATGATTTTCATACACATGAACAAAAACCAATGGCTGCCTATGAGAAAGGACATCTAAAATCTGATGAACCATTTTTAAAAATGGTGAACATTAATCCACAATATGCAGAGGACTAAGACATCAAACAACCTGTTTTATTTCTAATCAATAATAGTGCAGAGGAGCAAGAAAGAAGTAACACTGTTGTTAGTTGTTTATAACTTTATTTTATTTTAATACCACAGCCTATTTAACTTACTTACAGTTTGCTAATATTTTGATCTACTGAGGTCACCTGTAATGTTTGCATCTATACTGGAGACAGATCGTATCAAAGACTGTGAAAGTGTTCTGTAAAGCTCTTGTATTCTCACGAGTAAAAGGAGAAAATGTTACATTTCTTGTCCTGTTCAGTCCTTCCTCTCATTGTTAGTCCAGACTGACAAAAGTAATTTATGTGGAGCCACAAACTAAAACTAAAAGTCACATAAAGAAAGATTATTTATGTTTCATTTCTTGTTGTTAGATATGTGAAGATCTTCACCTGCCGAGCAGATAGTTAAAAGCAGCAGTCCTGTCCTATAGTCCATCATGTTAAACTGTGTGTCCACTGTTCTCTGTCATCCTCTCTGCAGTCAGATAAGTAGAGGTGGAAGACATCAAGGTTTTGCATTGACTCCTCCTCACAGCAAGCAGAGAACTGAACTGAGCTTTTTAAAATGTGCAATAATAATTTTAATATAAAGTTCATACTCATTATCATTAAGTTTTAATAGAAAAAATACCTCCTGAACAAATGTTGTATTGTTTTGTTTTTCTCACAAAGTGCTCATAACATTCAGGATGTCAGGGGGAAAGAAAACCCCGGTAAGAATATAAGTGAAGAAAACTGATGAGAATACATGAAAAATATGTAACTCCTCAGTACATGGATGTTATTAATACCCATCTTCTTTAGTCAATAAAAATATAATGTCCAATGTCAAAACATAAACTCTGTTTCTTGTGTCATAAGTAGAGGTGGAAGACATCAAGGTTTTGCATTGACTCCTCCTCACAGGGAGGAAACAACTAGACTGGACTTGGCCAGCATTTTGATCTACTGTTAAAATTACAGTATAAACTGTATTAAAGCTTAGAGTTGTGCTTCCAGCCAAATGTGTTATGATTCATGCATGATGTCTTTTGAAATCAGACTTTTGATCTGAAAATAAAAGTAATAATAATGAGAAGCACATACATAACAGAAAAAAGGTTGCAAGATTTTGTTGCCAACTCTGAATTATCAGATGCAGGGTTTCCTAAAACACACTGCAAACTGTTCACAACTGTATTATCATCCAAACAACAAATATTTTCATACTGTACTTACACAAGCAGATAATTTAATTAATGAAATAATAGGCACTAATGTAAAGTATGTGAGGTGTAAAAACAGCAATATGGGCCTTTAAATATTCTGATATTCATCCGTCTGTCTGGCAAGGAGCAAAAGGCCAAACATACTGAGAGCATTATATGGTCATCAGTATCACCATATAAATGGTTAATTCAGTGAAAGAGTGTTACAGTAATGCTGCTGTGATTAGATTTTAAACTCTTGATTAAAACTCTTGAGGTTACTGTAGAGAAATTAACTTTTGTCAGATGCAGGCCTTTAGAAAGACCACATGTTACTGTAGTTGAATTTGTTTTATGGTTCATTTTGCATTTTTGAAAATGCAGAATCTACTGTGAGTCATTAATGGTGGGAGATAGATTAAAGTACTGAGTAACTAATTACTGAACTTCTAAATGTATTTTTTATTTCATAATCTCACAGTCCTAAATATGATGTTGTTTACATTTAGCAGGTGATTTTTGTACTGTACATGTGTTGCTTGTTTGTGTCTCCAGAAGACAGAAACACAGCTGCATCTGTCCTCTACTGTAAGTGTCTGTTGGATGTGTGGCTGCCTGAGAGGTTTTTGTTCAGGTCTGCTGATGGTTTGTGTTATTGTGGGTGTCTGGCACAGTAATACACAGCAGTGTCGTCAGGCTGTAGATTCTGTCCATTTAGAGTCACTCTGTTGCTGGAAGAGTCTAAGTTGACACTGAATTTGTTCTTTAGTGAATCTTTGACAGTTGTGTCATAACTCATCCACTGAGGCTGGCTGTGTCAACTGTTCACACTTCACACCTGTTAAAAGAAGAAAATGTTTTGTTACAAATGATCAAGTTACACTGCAAAAGAAGAACTTCTGACTATGACAAATCCAGAGAGACTCACAGGATCCAGCTGCCAACAGCAGCAGCAGAGCTACAGAGAACATGGTTTATGGTGAAGCTGAAGAGATGTGAGCTTCTGATCCTCTTTCACCACCACTGACAGTCTCATGAGAAATCTTTATAACTGCGTAACAAGGAAGATCACTGAGTTTGCATAGAATCAAATATAGAGCGTAAGAATGTGTGACAAACTGGAGCTAAATAGAGGAAGTTGTTATTAAAATTATTTTCTTCACACTGTCTTGAAATAATAATTTCAGTGTCCTTTTCAATTATTATTTCACAGACGTAGAATCAAGGCCTTGATTCCGATATTTAAATATTCATCACCAACTCACTTATATCTAAACAGTTTATTAATGGTAGCAGTTTTATCACTCATTTAATCAACTCAAGTCCCTGTATTTAATGAAAAATGTCAAGTGTTTCAAATAATGTGTCTCTACAAAAAACAATGTCATTGATACCCAAATGTATTTCTGAGAAATTGAAACATTTTATATATTCAAATATAATTTCATACGATTTAATTTGATTGTGTTGCTATTTATGCCCTTGAAATGTATATTTAATGTCAGATTTTTTGTAATTGAAAATAAAACCATATTCACTGAAGTCAGCATTGTAATAAATGGTGGTGGTAAATAGAGGAAGTGATATTTATATGACTCTCTTATTACTGTCTCATACAAATTTGTCTGAAATTTGACTGAAATTTGTCACCGTATATAGACGTCATCCGTCACATGGCGTCTATTTCAGACGTTGTGGGAGTTCACCAGAAGTTTATCGGACTACCCTGCACGTTGAAAAATGACCCTAAAGGGGTACCCACTGCGTTAAAAAGTGAGGCCACAGAGTCCTGACCAAGCTTCAATATATGACGAGTTGGGAGTGAGAGCGGGCTGCCCCAGTATAGATGCAATCATTACAGGTGACCTTAGTAAATCAAAATATTGGCAAACTGTAAATAAGTTAAATAGGTGGTGGTATTGAAATAAAATAATGTCATTGACAACTGACAATAGCGTTACTATTTTCTTGCTCTGCTGTATTATTACTCATTATACATTGAAACAGGTTGTTTTAAGTCTTGGTCCTCTGTGTATTGTAGACTAATGTTCACCATGTTTTAAAATGGACCATCAGATTTGAGATGTCCTTTCTCTTAGGCAGCCATTGGTTTTTGTTCATGTTTATGAAAAACATTTTAGTTATCTGAGGTGAGATTAAGATTGGTAAAAACAAAACATAATGTCATCTCATGTTTTATGTTATTTTGTGTCATGATGATTCAGTTGCAAGTGTGTTAAAAATATGTTTGTTTGGGGAAACTCTGATATCCAACAACATGAGTTGGTTGTAACTCAAACTTGCAACACAAAATTCAACACTTGAAGAGAATTCTGATTAAGTACAATTTTCAAATTTAGATCGGACTTCATTTAACTGGTGTTGCAATTCTTCCATCATTGTTTTGTCTGTGAGGACGAGTCAGTTCAAAACTTGGTTGTCTTCCACCTTTACTGATCCAACTGCAGAGAGAGAGGCAAACTGGTTACTGTAGTTTTCACTGACATTTGTTTTACACAAGAAACAGAGTTTATATTTCACATTGGACATTTTATTTTTATTGACTAAAGAAGATGGGTATTAATGACATCTATGTACTGAGGAGTTACATGTTTTTCATGTATTCTCATCAGTTTTCTTCACTAATACTCCAACTGGGGTTTTCTTTCCCCCTGACATCCTGAATGTTATGAGCACTTTGTGAGAAAAACAAAACAAAGCAAAATTTGTTCAGGAGGTACTTTTTCTATTAAAACTTAACTATAATAAGTATAAACTTTATATTAAAATTGGTATCACAAATTTTCAAAAGTTCAATCCAGTTCTCTCTCCCTGTGAGAAGGAGTTAATGCAAAACTTTGATGTCTTCCACCTCTAATTATCTGACTGCAGAGAGGATGACAGAGAACAGTGGACACACAGTTGAACATGATGGACTATAGGACAGGACTGCTGCTTTTAACTATCTGCTGGGCAGGTGAAGATCTTCACTGATCTTTATTTGACATATTTACATTTGTATTACCAACATGATGCATGTTAGGCTCTTTTTTCTGTCTTGACAGGTGTTGAAATCAGTTTAAACATGATTTATTTTGTTATCAAGTTTCTCATTACTCCCTGTGAGTGTAATTGGCAGTAGATAAGAAGATAATATAAATATTCTATTGTTTTAGTCACCAACATACTGCTACTTGAAAACTACTTCATCTCTGATCAAATGTTGTGTCTGTGGAGGTTTTTGTGCAGCTGCTTCACTGTCTTCAGTCACTGTGTTTTATCGAGCACAGAAGTAAACAGCAGAATCTTCTGCTGTCAGGCTCTTGATCTCAAGGTACTGATCGCTGCTGGACGCAGTTTCAGTTATGATGAAACGGCTTTGAAAGGAGCTGGCATAGATAGCAGAGTTTGAACCTGTGCTCATCCTCCCAATCCACTCCAGAGCTTTGCCTGGTCTCTGTCTTATCCAGTGAATATTGTAGCTTGTCAGGCTATAACCAGATATGATACATGACATCTTCACTGTCTCTGCAGGTCTTTTCACCTCAGAGGGAGACTGGTCCAGTTTGATCTCACTCTGAACTCCTGTAAGCAAACAAATGAAGATCATCATTCATCAAACTTGTCAATTACAGGTCAGACTTTTACAAATTAAGTCTTCTGTGTGTTGAGGGATAAATGATTCTCTTACCATGAATACAAAGTATTGAGAATAAACTCCAGAAAATCATATTTTCCATTCTGTAAAAGGAAAAAAACAAAAAAGAAAAAAAAAAAACTGCAGTTTGGAGCTTCTTTTTTTTTTTTATCAGCGTTTGCAAGGTTTAAAATCTGCCTCAGTTGTTGTGTTACATATGACATGAGAGTTCCTGATGGTGTTTTTATAAGGGAGGAAAAGTTTGCATAGACCTCCCTCTATAGGTTTAAAAAGGGAAGGTTTTGGCATCACAGTTCTGTTTCACATCACTCCCCTCATATGGACAGCATATGAAAGCATACAATAAAAATATAAACTATTTATTCTGACTACTCTACTGAGTTAAACATAAATAGAGTATTTCTACAGAGGATATTAAAAAAAAGGTTGAACCAACTATTCAAGCAGAAAACCTTCTGTCTTGGCTCTGACCCCTGTTTATACTTTGCCTCGTCTCGCACATTGTCGTTTTTTAATCCTTTGTACCTCTGCACATTAGCATATTTCAATTCTATTTATCTTTGAATTTTTATGCTTTATATTTTTGCTCTTATTCTAATTGGCATCCTCTATTCAACACCATCAGCTCTAGCATAGCCTCAGAAGTATGCCACCCTGCATTTCACTGCATACATTGTATGAGCATGTGATGAATAAAACCTTTGAATCTGCTTAACATCCTAACATCCTATTAACATCCTTTCCAAGCATCATAAAACACTGATAAAAAAAAAATGTTTAAATTAGTCATATCTATGTAGTGAAGAAAAGTCAAGTTTCTCAAAGGCTCTTCTGTACTGAAATAGTCTTTATGTCAAACACATTTAAACACCCAACAACTTCTATGTCAGAGAGTAACTGGCCACATATACTCTACTGAATACTTTATTCATGTGCCTAGTTGAGTCTTGCTGGTTTCTGGGTATTTGTGCAGGTCTGTTGGTGGTTTGTATCACTGTGGGGCGACATACACAGTAATACACAGCTGTGTCCTCAGGCTGCAGATTCTGTCCTTTAATAGACAGTGTTCTAGCAGAAGTGTCTCTGCTGTAGCTGAACTTTTTCTTCAGAGCATTATTTTGACGAAGAGTACCTCCCCCCCACATATGGAAAATCCAGTTCATTGGTTTTCCTTCAGGCTGTCTGATCCAACCTGTTGCATAGCTGCTATCAGTCAGAGAATAACCAGAGACCTGACAGGTGATGGTCAAAGACTGTCCAGGCTGCACAACCATTGAGTCTGGCTGGATGAGATCAATACTGTACACACCTGTGGAAAGAGAAATCAACATTATCTCCATCATTCATCTGACTATTCAGTGTTTCTAATGTGTTTATTAGTGTGAATCCACTGAAAGCTCCTCACAGGATCCAGCTGCAGGCAGCAACATCAGAGCTGCAGAGAACATGGTTGATGTTGAAGCTGAACTGATGTGAGCTCTTCTGTCCTCTCACTGACACACACACACACACTTCACTTCCTTATGAGTCACATTTATTTACATATTGTTCAATAATTTATTGCATTTTATTTAAATAGATTCTGTTGAAGGTGAAAAGATCAGCATTTCTCCTCAAATCTAGACTGAAGTAGAAAATAAATAATTGAATCAAATAAAGTTATTGTTGAATTACATTGTTATAAAGAACATTTATATAGACCTGAGTTCATTCATCATTTTGATTTTTAAAAATCATAAAAAGTTTAAGGTTAATGTGAATTTTTACTTCAGGTAGTAGGCAGGTAGGCAGTACATCAGAGTTTTTTACAGCCAAGATTTTACTATTTTAGTTGTAATTTTTGTTGTATTTTATTTCATATTTTCTAAATCTCTGTGAGAAAGGAAAAATGAAGACAAGAAAGAGAAAGAAAAATTAAAAATATATATATATTAAAGTAAAGAAAAATTAAATGTCAACAATTGACAAATATTTTACTGTGTGTCTGTATGTACAGTATATATCTATTTAATTACTGCAGTGAAGTAACAGGGGAAATACTCAAATAGCATGAAGACTTGAGTTTGTTCTGGTTAGATGGAGGTTTGGAGCTTTGAATACAAAAGTTTGAATGTTTTCAGTTTTTGCAGATGTTTGAAGTCACATGTAGCCCAGACAAACTTGGAGACTCTGAACAGATGTTCAGGAACTGAAACCTGTGTGATGATCTGCATAAAACTATTTGTTTCCCTTAAAAGATAATTAAAAAAGATAATTATATTAGTTTAAAACAATCTTTAGTGGGGTGTCTGTGAGATAATTTGACAATGTTGACAGTTTAATGTTGTTGCTGAAGTAGTTTGAAACTTCATTGATACCATACAAAACATCCTGTTTTATATTCAGTGAGTATTGAAGCTTTGATTTCATATTAATTCTGCAAACTGAGAAATGGTGAAATAATCAGACTGTTAATAATTAACTCTCAGGTTAAACATTTAGACAAAACTGCACAACTAATGTTTTAATTCAGTGATTATCTTATCTTTTAAGCTAAGGGTGTAAAACACACTTAAAATATAAAAATAAAAAAATTAATAAAATAAAATAAAATAAAACTCTATATCTCACCCTGGTTCCAAACCAAAGATCCTCCACAACACTGCAGCTTTCCATTTCTTTTCTTCTCTGTTTTTTCTTCTTTCTTTTTTATCCTCTCTTTCTTCTTCTTTCCTTCCCTCTGCTCTCTTCCCTCTATATCCTTACACACCAACACTAACACACACAGACACACACACACCACGTGCATTTTGTACTGAGCCAAAAGTGTATTTATTTATTTTTATTTATTAATTTATTTTCATGTTATTGTTTTCTTGGGGTTACTGTCTGGTCCTTTTTGCTCCTCCTGTATGTACTGTCCTGTGTTATAAGGGTTTCATGTTTATCACTTGTCCTGCACTCAATTTGTGTTATTCACACTCTGCACTAAATAAAGGGGAAAAAAACAAACAAAAAACTTTTCTGTCTTGTTCAAATACTGAGTCCAAAAACTGTAACTGATCGTAATCTCTTGAGTGTCAGACATCTTAATTTAAGCTCTTTGGTAAGGCCCAAAGAAATATCACATTGTTCTCCAAAGATGAATAGGAGTAGAGGAATTACAAAATTTTCTTGAACTACTTAAACTGAAGACATTAATCACATGAGATAGTTACTGTGATCTATCATCATAGTAAGGAGAACTATTGTAGGATTTTGTACAGCTGCTCAACCAACTCCAGTCACTGTGAGTGTCGAGCACAATAATAAACAGCAGAATCTTCAGTCTTCAGACTGTTCATCTGCAGATACACCTGCTGTCTGCTGTTGTCTCTGGAGATGGTGAACCGGCCTTGAACTGACTGAGAGTAGTATGTGCTACTACCACTATAGATAGTTGCAATCCACTCCAGTCCTTTTCCAGGAGCCTGTCTGATCCAGTGCATAGCGTAGTCACTGAATGTGAATCCAGAGGCTGTACAGATCAGTTTGTGGGATTCTCCAGGCTTTTTAATCACTGGATCAGATTCTGTCAGAGTCTGACCATCAACACCTGTCAAGACGAAAAAGGAAACAGTTATTTTCTGTAAGTTTTAAACTTTCTTATGATGTCTTCAACTCAAGATCAGTGAAAATCTTCACCTGCCCAGCAGATAGTTAAAAGCAACAGTCCTGTCCTATAGTCCATCATGTTAAACTGTGTGTCCACTGTTCTCTGTCATCCTCTCTGCAGTCAGATAAGTAGAGGTGGAAGACATCAAGGTTTTGCATTGACTCCTCCTCACAGGAAGGAAACAACTAGACTGGACTTGGCCAGCATTTTGATTGGCTGTTAAAATTACAGTATTATCATCCAAGCAACAAAAATTTTCATACTGTACTTTCACAAGCAGATAATTTAATTAATGAAATAATAGGCACTAATTTAAAGTATGTGAGGTGTAAAAACAGCAATATGGGCCTTTAAATATTCTGATATTCATCCGTCTGTCTGGCAAGGAGCAAAAGGCCAAACATACTGAGAGCATTATATGGTCATCAGTATCACCATATAAATGGTTAATTCACTGAAAGAGTGTTACAGTAATGCTGCTGTGATTAGATTTTAAACTCTTGATTAAAACTCTTGAGGTTACTGTAGAGAAACTAACTTTTTGTCAGATGCAGGCCTTTAGAAAGACCACATGTTACTGTAGTTGAATTTGTTTTATGGTTCATTTTGCATTTTTGAAAATGCAGAATCTACTGTGAGTCATTAATGGTGGGAGATAGATTAAAGTACTGAGTAACTAATTACTGAACTTCTAAATGTATTTTTTATTTCATAATCTCACAGTCCTAAATATGATGTTTACATTTAGCAGGTGATTTTTGTACTGTACATGTGTTGCTTGTTTGTGTCTCCAGAAGACAGAAACACAGCTGCATCTGTCCTCTACTGTAAGTGTCTGTTGGATGTGTGGCTGCCTGAGAGGTTTTTGTTCAGGTCTGCTGATGGTTTGTGTTATTGTGGGTGTCTGGCACAGTAATACACAGCAGTGTCGTCAGGCTGTAGATTCTGTCCATTTAGAGTCACTCTGTTGCTGGAAGAGTCTAAGTTGACACTGAATTTGTTCTTTAGTGAATCTTTGACAGTTGTGTCACTGAGGCTGGCTGTGTCAACTGTTCACACTTCACACCTGTTAAAAGAAGAAAATGTTTTGTTACAAATGATCAAGTTACACTGCAAAAGAAGAACTGCTGACTATGACAAATCCAGAGAGACTCACAGGATCCAGCTGCCAACAGCAGCAGCAGAGCTACAGAGAACATGGTTTATGGTGAAACTGAAGAGATGTGAGCTTCTGATCCTCTTTCACCTCCACTGACAGTCTCATGAGAAATCTTTATAACTGCGTAACAAGGAAGATCACTGAGTTTGCATAGAATCAAATATAGAGCGTAAGAATGTGTGACAAACTGGAGCTAAATAGAGGAAGTTGTTATTAATATTATTTTCTTCACACTGTCTCGAAATAATAATTTCAGTGTCCTTTTTAATTATTATTTCACAGATGTAGAATCAAGGCCTTGATTCCGATATTTAAATATTCATCACCAACTTACTTATATCTAAACAGTTTATTAATGATAGCAGTTTTATCACTCATTTAATCAACTCAAGTCCCTGTATTTAATGAAACATGTCAAGTGTTTCAAATAATGCATTTCTACTTTTGTACAAAAAATATTTTATTGATACCCAAATATATTTTTGAGAAATTGAAACATTTTGTAAATTCAAATATAATTTTATACAATTTAATTTTACTATAATTTTTAAGGAGGATCATATTGCTATTTATGTCCTTAAAATGTATATTTAATGTCATATTTTGTGTAATTGAAAATAAAACCAAATTCACTGAAGTCAGCATTGTAATAAATGGTGGTGGTAAATAGAGGAGGTGATATTTATATGACTCTCTTATTACTGTCGGTAATACAGTAATAAACTGCTGTGTCTTCAGTCTTCAGACTGTTCATCTATAGATAGAGCTTACTGCTGGAGTCATCTCTGGAGATGGTGAATCTACCCTGGACTGACTGGCAGTAATAGATAGAAGAACTAGATGTGTGTATAAAAGTGATCCTCTCTGGTCCTTTACCAGGTCAAAGTCAAACCCAGATGTTGTGCAGGTGAGTTTGTGGGATTCTTCAGGTTTTTTAACTGCTGGTTCAGACTCTGTTATGGTCTGACCTTCAACAGCAGTTAAAACAAACAGAACAACTACCAAGAGTGGCCGCTTTCAGCCATGTTAACAGTGTGCTTAGTATTTCAAATCCCTTCATGTATAATGTTAACTGGACCCCTGAGAATTTGTTTACAGGAGCTCCTCCTACATCACTGCTTTGAAAGTCAAGTTTAAAGTTGAGAACACAACACAAAATAAAACAGCATTTATATAGTTTGACAACTATGAAATACTCATTTAAAACATTTAAAAAGATTTGTTTTGCTAAACTTACATATATTTATGAAGAGATTTATTTAATTTTATTTTGTTACTGCAAACACCAGAGATGTGAAAGCAAAATAATCTAAATAGTATCGATGCTTGAGTTTGCTGCAGCTGATTTATACAAACTTTTTATGGGTTTTAGTGTTTGCATATTGCAGATGTTTGTTCTAAAGGAAATTAAATAAGGAACTGAAACCTTGTATAACCACATGCAAAAAGATATATATATATATATATATATATATATATATATATATATATATATATATATATATATATTTATATATATATTTGCTGTAGTTAGGTAGAAAATGTCTGCTGGCTTATCAGTCAAATGATTTACATGAATGTGATCTTTGCTATCACATTGAAGACAAATAAACAAAACAGTGGAAAATGTGGACAGTTAAGTGTGTTTACAACTGAAAAACACTTTTGACATCCATTTATCCTCTTAGTTCACAGCCTTTGCAGTTCTCTGTGTATATTGTACTGTAGTTTTAATCCCACTCCAAACTAAGAAATGTTCATCAACTGCCTTCAGACTCTTAAATCTCAGTTTAGATAGTTAGAAAAGTAATTTAACTACACAAATGCTGTTTACTGTTTAGCAGTGGTCTTCTCTGAGAAATGGTTTTACTGAGGCTCTTATATGGAATAAGCAATAAATGCTTATTTAGTATTATTATTTGTACATTCAAATCGCTGTTAGGAAATACACTTTTAATCCCCATTCAAAACCCCATTAATGGTTCTCAAAATGTGTTTTTGTTAGTTGACATGTTTTAGTTTAATGTGTGTAAAATGTGTCCATAAGTATTTCTAAGTATTATTATTAAATTCATGTTCAGACATGAGACACATTAACATGCATGGCTTATTGAAATCAGTTTAAACATGATTTATTTTGTTATCAAGTTTCTCATTACTCCCTGTGAGTGTAATTGGCAGCAGATAAGAAGATAATATAAATATTCTATTGTTTTAGTCACCAACATACTGCTACTTGAAAACTGCTTCATCTCTGGTCAAATGTTGTGTCTGTGGAGGTTTTTGTGCAGCTGCTTCACTGTCTTCAGTCACTGTGACTCTTCGAGCACAGAAGTAAACAGCAGAATCTTCTGCTGTCAGACTCGTCACCTCCAGGTACTGATTGCTGCTGGACGCAGTTTCAGTTATGATGAAACGGCTTTGAAAGGAGCTGGCATAGCTAGCAGAGTTTGAACCTGTGTTCATCCTCCCAATCCACTCCAGAGCTTTACCTGGTCTCTGTCTTATCCAGTGAATATAGTAGCTTGTCAGGCTATAACCAGATATGACACATGACATCTTCACTGTCTCTCCAGGTCTTTTCACCTCAGAGGGAGACTGGTCCAGTTTGATCTCACTCTGAACTCCTGTAAGCAAAGAAATGAAGATCATCATTCATGAAACTTGAAAATCACAGGTTAGACATTTACAAAAGAAGCAAAAGAATTGGTTTTCTTACCATGAATAGTAACTACAAACAATAAAATCCAGACAATTGTGTTTTTCATTCTGTAATAAACACTGTGGTTCAGTGCTTTCTGGTCAGAGTGTTTTAACAATGTATAAAACTCCTCTAGTTGTTCTGCTCCAAATTATATGACAGTTGCTATTGCTGTATTTTTATAAGGAAGAGTTTGCATAGACCTCCCTCTACAGGTTTAAAAAGGAAATATTCAACACAGATACATTTTCATAAGTAGAGTATCTACAACAACAGAGGAAAATGTAAAATATCAAATCCCTGCTAGCTAATATCTGACCTGGTGGAGAAGGTGAACAAAACTTTTATGTTCAACATTGACAATCTTTTATTCATGATGTAGCAAATTACTATATTTCAGTTTAGCCAAATAAAAAAAGGAAATCTGCACCCTATTTGTTTCTGCCTTCAAAGATATAGAGGTTCTGTGAATTCCACAAATACAAATTGTTATCAACTAAGCAGAGAGCACTATCTTTATTAATGTTCATATTTAAAACATGTTTGTGTGTGTTTCAGTCACATGAATCTCTGGGTATTTGTGCAGGTCTGTTGGTGGTTTGTATCATTTCGGGGTGACGGACACAGTAATACACAGCTGTGTCCTCAGACTGCAGATTTAGTCCCTTTAATGTCACTGAACTATTAGAGGTGTGTGTGTAATAAAGAAACTTGTTCTTCAGAGCATTATTTTGCCAAAGGTCGTCTCCTCCACTCCGATGTATAATCCAGTCCATTGGTTTTCCTTCACGCTGTCTGATCCAACCTGTTGCATAGCTGTTATCAGTCAGAGAATAACCAGAGACCTGACAGGTGATGGTCAAAGACTGTCCAGGCTGCACAACCATTGAGTCTGGCTGGGTGAGATCAATACTGTACACACCTGTGGAAAGAGAAATCAACATTATCTCCATCATTCATCTGACTATTCAGTGTTTCTAATGTGTTTATTAGTGTGAATCCACTGAAAGCTCCTCACAGGATCCAGCTGCCAGCAGCAGCATCAGAGCTGCAGAGAACATGGTTGATGTTGAAGCTGAACTGATGTGAGCTCTTCTGTCCTCTCACTGACACACAGACACACACACACTCTGATTACATTTTATTTAAATGGATTCTGTTGAAGATGAAAAGATCAGCATTTCTTCTCAAATCCAGACTGAAGTAGAAAGAAATAATTGAATCAAATAAAGTTATTGTTGAATTACATTGTTATAAAGAACATTTATATAGACCTGAGTTCATTCATCATTTTAATTTTTAAAAATCATTTAAAGTTTATGAAGATACTTCAGGTAGTAGGCAGGTAGGCAGTACATCAGAGTTTTTTACAGCCAAGATTTTATTATTGTCGTTGTAATTTTTGTTTTATTTTATTTTATCCAGCTGATATCAGCATAATCATCTGATATTCCTGCATATGTACAGGTCAGTTTGTGGGATTCTCCATGCAGCTTTACCACAGGTCCGGACTCAGTCAGAGTCTGACTGCAAACACCTAGAGAAGAAAGCAGTTTGATCAAAACAGACCCAAACAAAATCTATTGAAATAGAAAAAGATGTGTGCAGAGATGTCATATTCAGCAGAAATGACTGATAGCATCAGAAAAGTTAAACATGTAGCTACAGTCATTGTGAAAATTTGTTGTATGTCAGGTTGGTGGTTTGATTTGTCTTCAGTTTGCAGTGACATAAAATAGATGGAAGGATCAAGATTTGCATTGACTCCTCCTCACACTGCTGAAATTTTTTAAAGTATTTTCATGGGAAATCTTCAGATGGGCCAATAAATCTTCAGGTCACCCACAACTTAGCATTAAACTCAAAATTTATAAGAGAAAGACTCAAAGAAATACACTGGAAGCTGAGTTCAATGTGAATAAGTTACTGTGCATAAAAAGCAATATAAAGCAAATCGAGGCCTTCATCCTGGGATAAAGAACCTAATGCAAAATCATACAACATTATATTATATACCTCTCATAACCCCTCCTAATGTGGAGGTTATTTTCTCAACTCCACCTCGTTTGACCTTGACACTTTGGTAATAATCCAGGCATGATTCATCTCAGGAACAATGGTGTCTCAAACTTCTCTAACATATATCCATTGCACCTGGTTTAGAAATAATACTTTCTCAGCATCTTACACATTCCTCACAATAAAAATGGGCCTAACAGCCTTCAATCATCACACACAGAGAACCAAAATGTGACATTACTGATCATCCCCCTTCCCAACTTCCCTGGGAACCGTCTCTTATTGATGTAAATGTTGCACAGTTACTAGCATGACCGTTTGTTGGGGACATCTGTCTCCACCACAGTATCTTGCCTAATATTTGCTTATTATATGTGTTTTTAAATTAGATTTGAGGTGTTGTCAGACAACACATGAACATTTGGTGTCTGATTCCAAGCATACAGCTTGTAACAAACAAACAAAATTAGATAGTAGGGATGTGCAGAGGGCCCAGTATTTGTATTTGTATCTGTATTTGTTGAGGCAACAAAATTATTTATATTTGTATTTGTAATTTAATAAAGGTGGAAAAAGTTGTAAAAATACAGTTTTTGCTTTTAATACACTTTTAATTTTAGGATATTAAAGTGTTAAAATAAGTGTTTATGAATAAACTGTCTCACGAAGGAGGTCCCCACAGTGAGTCTCAAACTCCAGCCTCCCAGATAATAGACGACTGCACTGAGCTGAAACAACGTGCATTGCACATGTGCAGACAGACCTCTAACTATTTATACACCCATAACACAGAGACAGTACATTGTGTAACATGTGGAGAAGAACTTCAAAGGTGATTCTTGCTTTGCACTCTTCATTTTTACAACCTAACTTTGTGGAAAGGAGAAGGGGTACAACAGGTTATGGAGAGTCACTTGAGAGGACTTTTCTTGTGTCAGCAGTTCAGCTGTGTTTATCTCTGGGGAACACCCCCAACTCCGGGAGTGATGTCCAAATTAGGTCATGTAGCAGGTGGATGTGACTCTCCTCTTTGAGACCTGCTGATAGACTTAAGAGTGGAGCAGAGGACAGAGACTGAGATAGGAATGAAACTGAACTGCGTGCTATATGACATGTTTTTTTTCTTCCCAAAAGCAAATAATTTTTTAAATATTTGTACAAAGTAAATGTTCATAAAAAAACACTATTTGTGCTTTGCCAAATAACATAATTGTATTCAGGCACACCCCTATTAGATAGCACAAGCAACATATTCATTTCAATAATTCATGGCAAAAAGAAAAACTGAACAGAGGATTGTGATACATTTTTGGTCATTATATGGTGAGAAGTGAGGAACAAATTTGGTATCAGGATTACATCCATCTTTCAAACTGCATCTCTTGTTCACGGTTAAAAGGTGAAGCTTTTCTCAGTGGACACTAAACAAGACAGGTCAAAACATAATCACTCCATCAGCAATTGAACAAGTTAGAATATCCATTTCACCAAAGTTGCATATGTGTTGACTGTGTGAGGAAACCACCACAGACACTCAGAGAAAACCCAGATCCTCACAGTGGATTTGAACCCAGGACCTTCTTGCTGTGAGGTGAGAGTGCTAAACATTGAACCACTGTGCCATCCCATCTATCAGGGTGAAAATATTAACACTAACTGTGCTCAAGACAAATGAAACAATCTCTTTTCATCACTATCATTTCAATCCAAGATTACTGTGATCAGTAACACAGTCAGTCCTTGTCTGCCCTCTAGAGTTTAAAATGAGGGACTGTAACTCTTTTCTATCTCAACATATACAGTAACTCACTTGCGAATCCCAAGAATAAAGAAATATTGTTGTATTTGAATCTCTGCCAAACATACCTAGCAGTTTCCGCCTTTCAACTTGTGTATGCTGGGATACACTCTGCACTCACAGCACTGACGTGACATGAACAGGGAGAAGAAGGAGCAGATTTAGATATAGATGACTGATGATACTGTGATGATAGTTTGGTAACATAGATATCTGAGTGATAACCTTTTATTTACATGAATAAATGTGAATGATTGTCCACATGTTTGTGGTCTTTGTTTCTTCTTTGTTAAGTACTGTTTTGTCTGGCTTTTATATTTCAGCTTATCAAGTTTCAATCTGCACTTTGTCATGTTTTGCTTGTGCAGCCTTAAAAGGTTTTAAAACGACGACAACTATACTACTACTTTCAACTTAATTGAAGTTACATCATTATATGAGGTAGTTGAGGCCTATCAGGATGAGTATTGTAGGATTTTGTACAGCTGCTCAACCAACTCCAGTCACTGTGGCCATCGAGCACAATAATAAACAGCAGAATCTTCAGTCTTCACGCTGTTCATCTGCAGATACAGCTGCTCTCTGCTGTTGTCTCTGGAGATGGTGAACCGGCCTTGAACTGACTGAGAGTAGTAGATTGAGTCACTGTCATATTCGATGATTGCAATCCACTCCAGTCCTTTTCCAGGAGCCTGTCTGATCCAGGCCATCCAAGAGCTATCAAAGTCAAGCCCAGAGGCTGTACAGGTCAGTTTGTGGGATTCTCCAGGTTTTTTAACTGCTGATTCAGATTCTGTCAGAGTCTGACCATCAACACCTGTCAAGACAAAAAGAAAACTGTTATATAAGTTTTTAACTTTTTGAAGATGACTTAAACTCAAGATCAAAATCTTCACCTGCCCAGTAGATGGTTAAAAGCAGCAGTCCTGTCCTATAGTCCATCATGTTAAACTGTGTGTCCACTGTTCTCTGTCATCCTCTCTGCAGTCAGATAAGTAGAGGTGGAAGACATCAAGGTTTTGCATTGACTCCTCCTGACAGGAAGGACAGATTTGGGTTGTATTTGGCCCTCATTTCTACCTACTGTGTGTTGAAACTACAACAAATAATGTAGATTTATAATATCAAAATTGTGATTATATGAACATTAATTTGATTCATGCATTATAAATTTTGTTTTTGCATAATGGGCAGCAGATGAGAGCATAAAATAATATAAATATTCTATTGTTTTAATCAGCAACATACTGCCATTTGAAATCTGCTTCATTGTCATTTGACTAAGTAAAACCATCCACCAATGTTCTGAATATGTTTTGGACTGAGGTCACCTCTGATCCATGAAGTTCACTCTCAATTTTTTTTTCAACTTGTTTCCCTTTTTGAACTCATTTCATGAAATGTAAAGTTTGTACCTGTGAATGTGACATTTGCTATTTAAATTATGATTTGACAGTTGAAAGAACTCAGTCTATTTATTTGAATGATGTAAGATCAGAAAGACAAAAAAACTACCAACAAGTTTAAAATATAAAGAAATCTGTTGTGGATATTTTCAAAGTAATTTTGTAACATGCAGCTCATCAGAAAACCAAGATGTCACTGTCATCATATGTAGCTACTTGTTGTCTGTGGAGGTTTTTGTGCAGTTTTATCGAGCACAGAAGTAAACAGCAGAATCTTCTGCTGTCAGGCTCTTGATCTCAAGGTACTGATTGCTGCTGGACACATTTTCAATCATGATGAAACAGCTTTGAAAGGAGCTGGCATAGATAGTAGAGTTTCTGCCTGCGTTCATCCTCTCAATCCACTCCAGAGCTTTGCCTGGTCTCTGTCTTATCCAGTTAATATAGTAGCTTGTCTGTCATGTCAAATCCAGATATGACACATGACATCTTCACTGTCTCTCCGGGTCTTTTCACCTCAGAGGGAGACTGGTCCAGTTTGATTTCACTCTGAACTCCTGTAAACAAAGAAATGAAGATCATCATCCATCAAACTTGGAAATCGCATGCTGGACATTTAAAAAAGAAGTAAAAGAATTGTTTTTCTTAAACTCCAGGCAAGTGTAATTTTTATTCTGCAATAAACACTGTGGTTCAGTGCTTTTTATTGAGTGGTGCTAATTTGTATAAAACTGTTGTTTTGCCACAAACTACTATATGACATTTGCTGTTGGTGTGTTTATAGGGAAGAAAGAGTTTGCATAGACCTCCCTCTACAGGTTTAAAAAGGAAATATGCAACACAGATATGTTTTCTTAAGTAGAGTATCTACAACAACAGAGGAAAATATAAAATATCCAAATCCTGTCAGCTAATTTGTGACATGGTGGAAAAGGAGTTCAACAATCTTTAATTGATGGTGTAGCAAGTTACAGCTGTGTTTCCTTTTGGCCAAATAAGAAAAAGGAAACGTGCACCCTATATCTGTATTTGTTCCTGCCTTTAAAGAGATAGAGCTATCATTCATTTTGTCAGATAATATTTTAGTTTCCCCACAATACAGAAACAAAAACATATATATAGAAAAATGTGTCATATCCTTTATGTATTGATGTCAAATGCAGTTGAAGTCAAATGATATCTACATTTAATACTGAACTCTTCTACTGTCTATGAGGAAAAATGCCTCTACTGTTCTGTGAATTCCATAAATACAATTATTTATAAACTAAGCAGAGAGCACTATCTTTATTAATGTTCAAATTTAGAACATGTTTGTGTGTGTTTCAGTCACATGAATCTCTGGGTATTTAGCTGTGTGAGCTGTGTCCTCAGGCTGCAGATTCTGTCCTTTAATAGTCAATGTTCTAGCAGAAGTGTCTCTGCTGTAGCTGGACTTGTTCTTCAGAGCATTATTTTGACGAGGAGTACCTCCTCCCCACTGATGGGAAATCTAGTGCATTGGTTTTCCTTCACGCTGTCTGATCCAACCTGGTGCATAGTCGTTATCAGTCAGAGAATAACCAGAGACCTGACAGGTGATGGTCAAAGACTGTCCAGGCTGCACAACCATTGAGTCTGGCTGGGTGAGATCAATACTGTACACACCTGTGGAAAGAGAAATCAACATTATCTCCATCATTCATCTGACTATTCAGTGTTTCTAATGTGTTTATTAGTGTGAATCCACTGAAAGCTCCTCACAGGATCCAGCAGCCAGCAGCAGCATCAGAGTTGCAGAGAACATGGTTGATGTTGAAGCTGAACTGATGTGAGCTCTTCTGTCCTCTCACTGACACACACACACACACACACACACACTTCACTTCCTTATGAATCACATGTATTTGCATATTGTTCAATGATTTATTACATTTTATTTAAATAGGTTCTGTTGAAGGTGAAAAGATCAGCATTTCTTCTCAAATCCAGACTGAAGTAGAAATAAATTATTGAATCAAATAAAGTTATTGTTGAATTACATTGTTATAAAGAACATTTATATAGACCTGAGTTCTTTCATCATTTTAATTTTTAAAAATCATATAAAGTTTAAGGTTAATGTGAATTTTTTCTGATAGAGTTTTTTTACAGCCAAAATTTTACTATTTTAGTTGTAATTTTTGTTGTATTTTATTTCATATTTTCTAAATCTATGTGAGAAAGGAAAAATGAAGACAAGAAAGAGAAAGAAAGATTAAAAAATATATATTTTAAAGTAACGAAAAAATAAGTGTCAACAATCGACAAATATTTTACTGTGTGTCTGTATGTACAGTATATATCTATTTAATTACTGCAGCGAAGTAACAGGGGAAATACTCAAATAGCATGAAGACTTGAGTTTGTTCTGGTTAGATGGAGGTTTGGAGCTTTGAATACAAAAGTTTGAATGTTTTCAGTTTTTGCAGATGTTTGAAGTCACAGACATGTAGCCCAAACAAACTTGGAGACTCTGAACAGATGTTCAGGAACTGAAACCTGTGTGATGATCTGCATAAAACTATTTGTTTCCCTTAAAAGATAATTATAAAAGATAATTATATTAGTTTAAAACAATCTTTAGTGGGATGTCTGTGAGATAATTTGACAATGTTGACAGTTTAATGTTATTGCTGAAGTAGTTTGAAACTTCATTGATACCATACAGAACATCCTGTTTTATATTCAGTGAGTATTGAAGCTTTGATTTCATATTAATTCTGCAAACTGAGAAAAGGTGAAATAATCAGACTGTTAACAATCAACTCTCAGGTTAAACATTTAGACAAAACATTTAACTGCACAATTAGTGTTTTAATTCAGTGATCATCTTATCTTTTAAGCTAAGGGTGTAAAACACACTCAAAATATAAAAATCAAAATAATAATAAAATAAAATAAAATAAAATAAAACTCTATCTCTCACCCTGGTTCCAAACCAGAGATCCTCCACAACACTGCAGCTTTCCATTTCTTTTCTTCTCTGCTTTTTCTTCTTTCTTTTTTTTATGTCTCTCTTTCTTCTTCTCTTTCCTTCCCTCTGCTCTCTTCCCTCTATATCCTTACACACCAACACTAACACACTCACACACCATGTGCATTTTGTACTAAGCCAAAAGTGTATTTATTTATTTTTATTTATTAATTTATTTTCATGTTATTGTTTTCTTGGGGTTACTGTTTGGTCCTTTTTGCTCCTCCTGTATGTACTGTCCTGTGTCATAAGGGTTTCATGTTAATCACTTGTCCTGCACTCAATTTGTGTTATTCACACTCTGCACTAAATAAAGGGGAAAAAAACAAACAAAAAACTTTTCTGTCTTGTTCAAATACTGAGTCCAAAAATTGTAACTGATGGTAATCTCTTGAGTGTCAGACATCTTAATTCAAGCTGTTTGGTAATAAGGAAGACAGCTCTGTCTATTAATATGATTTACATATCCAAGCGATATACTTCTCTTATTAGAAATATTGTTTTCTCTTGTAAAATGTGTCTTTAAGGCCCAAATAAATATCACATTGTTCTCCAAAGATGAATAGGAGTAGAGGAATTACAAAATTTTCTTGAACTACTTAAACTGAAGACATTAATCACATGAGATAGTTATTGTGATCTATCATCCTAGTAAGGAGAACTATTGAGAACTATTGTAGGATTTTGTACAGCTGCTCAACCAACTCAGTCACTGTGAGTGTCGAGCACAATAATAAACAGCAGAATCTTCAGTCTTCAGACTGTTCATCTGCAGATACACCTGCTGTCTGCTGTTGTCTCTGGAGATGGTGAACCGGCCTTGAACTGACTGAGAGTAGTATTTGCTACTACCACTTGGTTGACTGATGAATGCAACCCACTCCAGTCCTTTTCCAGGAGCCTGTCTGACCCAGTGCATAGCGTAGTCACTGAATGTGAATCCAGAGGCTGTACAGATCAGTTTGTGGGATTCTCCAGGCTTTTTAATCACTGGATCAGATTCTGTCAGAGTCTGACCATCAACACCTGTCAAGATAAAAAATAAATTAATTACATGCATTAAGCTTATAACTTGATTTGATGAAGTTAAAATGAAAACTTAAAAGTCCTCACCTGCCCAGCAGATAGTTAAAAGCAGCAGTCCTGTCCTATAGTCCATCATGTTAAACTGTGTGTCCACTGTTCTCTGTCATCCTCTCTGCAGTCAGATAAGTAGAGGTGGAGGACATCTAAAGTTTTGCATTGACTCCTCCTCACAGGGAGGAAACAACTGAATTGCAATTTACTCTCAGTTATTGAAACGCGGGAATTACTGATCTTATTTGTGTAACATCAATATTTCCCTTAATAAAGCATATTATAATGTGTGAGATGTGCAATCCAACACATATACTATTCCAAGCTCATCAGTGGATTCACAGAGGCTGTTTAACTATTAAACTCCAAGCAAACTCCAAGCAAAATTATTAAGGAATATCCTACTACAATTACTGTCAGTAGCAGAAACATCAGAGTACTGCAACATACATATCAAAATGTGATTATATACAGGAACATTTCAGTATACATACAGTACATGAAAGACAAAGGGCAATGAAGGCAGCTGTGACTGAGCAAAGATGGCAATGAGCGATATTAACTGATATAAATGATAATTGAAGGAATGAAAATGGAGGGAGCATCAGATACCACTGAAGTCACTGTGATCATGACCAATAATGAAATCAATCTGTTGTGAGTTGTTTTTTTTATGTTGCTTTTGTCGCACTACATCATGCAACACTGTTTTTGTAATATTTTGGTTTGAGGAAATTCCTTATTGAAACTGAGGGTTTAGGGATGAATGGTGTTGTATGCTGTACAGACTGAAAAGGACTTTGAGGAAATTATATAATTTGTCATTTTGTTTGGCTATATAAATAAAATAAAATAGTTTTTTTTCTGCTGTGTGTTTGTTTTTCTCGGTTGTTGGTCAGCTACAAGTAGAAAAAGAATATTAGTATTAGTGTTATTTTGAGATATTGACATGTTTAAAAACATTTAAAGATCTGCTCCCATCAGATGACTAAATGTTTCAGGATAAAGTGTCTCAACACAATGACAAATTATTTTGTATTGATGAAATGTGTTTCATTGTTAATTATTGGCCATCATTCAAAAGGAAATTTGTTTCAAAGCCCTGACATGCTTCAGTGCTTCTTATACAGTGTTTAGTGTTTTTCAGTTTTTGTACAGCTTTGCAGGCTCCTGTGTCACTGTGGCTCTCGTGCGCAGTAATAAACAGCAGAATCTTCTGGTTTCAGACTCTTCACCTCCAAGTACACAACATTTCTGGAAGTATCTTTAGTAATGGAAAATTGACCTTGGAGACTTTGGGCAAATATTGTACCAGTTCCGCTATCAATGCGTCCGATCCATTCCAGTCCTTTCCCTGATTTCTGACGAATCCAGTGCAGCCAAGCTAGAGAAAGTCCTTCCACTTTACAGGACAGAGTGATTGACTCAGTCTCTAGAGAGCTGCTCAGATATGGAAATTCATATTAAAACATAGTTAGTTGCTTTAGGTAAGAAGATAATTAAAACTTTTAACTTTTAAATTAAACTACTTTTAAAACCCAATTAAACTATCACTGGTTCCAAAAAGATCTTTTGGTGTAAAGGAAATTTCTTTCATCGTTGTCGTCTTCTTGAACTACTTGAACTGAGGACATTAATCATGTGAGGTAATGGGGGACTAATGGATCCTCCTGTATGTGAACATTGCTGGGAAAACTGTTATAGCCAGTTAATCCTTATGTTCCCTCTCAAGTTTGGATTTTCTTTTCTTTTCCTTTTTTTTTTTTTTTTTAATTGTTTACTTTTTACTTTTCCTTAGTTACCCAAAATATTCACTTAAGTGCCAACATGACAGTGAACACAGAAAAGCAGAAGATGCATTGTTGAAAGATATATTTAAAGGACTAGTTTTCTTTGTTTGATCTACTTTATTATTTATTTATGTTTTATTGGCTTTGAATATTTTGAAAACTCATCATGTTATTAATCCTTGTTTATTTATTCGTCTAAATTAAACCTCCAATATATCAGAATGTTCCACACAAATACCTAATATCTCATTTTCATGATTCAGCACCTTATTAAAGTGTGAACTGTGAAATGAAATGTATTTTGTACATGAAAAAGCATGAACGTATACTTCATAAAAATTAATCATGCAAAGTAGTTTATCAGCCCAGAGATGATGAGTATGATTTTGCACAGCTGCTCAACCAACTCCAGTCACTGTGAGTCTCGAGCACAATAATAAACAGCAGAATCTTCAGTCTTCAGACTGTTCATCTGCAGATACAGCTGCTCTCTGCTGTTGTCTCTGGAGATGGTGAACCGGCCTTGAACTGACTGAGAGTAGGATTTGCTACTACCACCACCATAACTGATATAAGCAATCCACTCCAGTCCTTTTCCAGGAGCCTGTCTGACCCAGTTCATGTTGTAGCTACTGAATGTGAATCCAGATGTTGTACAGGTCAGTTTGTGGGATTCTCCAGGCTTTTTAACTGCTGGTTCAGATTCTGTCAGAGTCTGACCATCAACACCTGTCAAGATAAAAAAGGAAACAGTTATTTGTTGTAACTTTTTTGTGTTACTTTTTGAAGACATCTTCAACTCAAGATCAGTGAAAATCTTCACCTGCCCAGCAGATAGTGAAAAGCAGCAGTCCTGTCCTGTAGTCCATCATGTTAAACTGTGTGTCCACTGTTCTCTGTCATCCTCTCTGCAGTCAGATAAGTAGAGGTAAAAGACATCAAGGTTTTGCATTGACTCCTCCTCACAGGGAGGAAACAACTAAAGTGTTCTTGATTCCCAGTTTGGTGAAACTACATTAAATATTTACAGACCAGGAGGTTTCAATCTAAATCTATACATTTAAAAATACTGTGGCATGTTTTAAATCGCGTAACTTGGTTATCAACATTACCACAACAGTAGTTTAGGCACAACTGCAATAGCTTCCAGTATATAAACGTTACTGGCTAAATTGTCAAAACCAGGTATTCATAAATTCTTGCAGAACAATTCCCAGTAAGCATTGTAAGATTACTTGACAAACTCAGAAGGAGTGTCAAGAGACTCTACTTAAATAACCTGGATCAGTCGTATAACAGCTGGTGAATAATCAGAAATGTTTAATCAGATCTACTGACTTATTTAAAGTGATCTGCCCCCTTAAGAGGACTAAATGTTTCATGTTTTATTGTTTGCTATCGTTCAATGGGAATTTTATTTTAAAGCCCTGACATGCTTCAGTGCTTCTTATACAGTGTTTAGTGTTTTTCAGTTTTTGTACAGCTTTGTAGGCTCCTGTGTCACTGTGGCTCTCGTGCGCAGTAATAAACAGCAGAATCTTCTGGTTTCAGACTCTTCACCTCCAAGTACACAACATCTCTGGAAGTATCCTTAGTGATAGAAAATTGGCCTTGGAGACTTTGAGCAAATATTGTGCCAGTTCGGCCATCAATGTATCCGATCCATTCCAGTCCTTTCCCTGATCTCTGACGAATCCAGTGCAGCCAAGCTAGAGGAAGTCCTTCCACTTTACAGGACAGAGTGATTGACTCTCCAGGTCTGTTGACCACTGGCTCTGAGGAGGTGAGGGACTGACCCTGAGCAGCTGAAATGACACAGGGTTTAATTGACAGGAAGCCAGCAGTCATCCAAAGCTCCCTTTCTCTTCTTCTGCTGGATACTGACTTCATTCACCTGAAATAAGAGCCAAGAGGGAGAAGCTTTGTACAACTGTCATGATGGGAACTCAGCTGAGTCTGCAACTGCAAAGGCTGATGTGAAGGATATATTGTGCAGGCATGATTTTGGAGACACAGTGTTAAAAGGTAAGAGACATCAAGAGTAAAGTTCAGTGAGCAGAAGAGTAGTGTTGTACTGAGAGAGAGAAAGTGCGTTAAAAACAGACTAAGACACCAACAATATAGATGTTGTTCAATCTTTCTTTTTACTTTTCTTAGTCATTTTTTCATAATTGTTAATTTGTGAGAAAGTGGGAGTAAAAATGTGTGATGTGTTTATTAGTATAGCATGAATTTGGATGTTTAGATGACACACATGCAGTACAAACTGCACTGTCAGACCAAACATATAAAAATGATCAGTCACCTTAGTGAGGTGGATTATTGCTGAGAGAGAAATGATGCTTAAGAAGAAGATTAGTTTTTCCTCCAAGAGCCAAGAAATTTTATTTTCTTTATTGCAGTTCATCCAGCTTTCATCACTATGTCTCACAAGCACAAAGTTAAACAGATGAAGCTGCAGTCACTGCTGACACAACAGTTAAAATGTTTTATTTGTGATGTGTTGAAGCAAGCTCACGAATGTGAAAACCTTTAACTCAGTTCATCATTTAGTTTAGATCAGCAAGAAAAGTGGACCTGAGTGTTGATAGTCGATAGTGACTGCCCTCGAGTGTTCGTCTTTTACAAGAACTGCAACATTATTTTTCACTCTCATATTGTAACCTACATTAGATTTCAACTATGATACAGATATTAATGTACCTGAACAATGATTTTAGCAACATAATTGTTCTGTCCTCTGCTGTTTTGTGTTATGAGTGCATTAAAAAACAAAATCAACAACAAAAGATTAAATAAAAATATAGTTCTTTCTCAGAGTCTATCAGCCCAGAGGTGATGAGTATTGTGGGATTTTGTACAGCTGCTCAACCAACTCAGTCACTGTGAGTCTCGAGCACAATAATAAACAGCAGAATCTTCAGTCTTCAGACTGTTCATCTGCAGATACACCTGCTGTCTGCTGTCGTCTCTGGAGATGGTGAACCGGCCTTGAACTGACTGAGAGTAGTATGTGCTACTACCATCATAACTGATATAAGCAACCCACTCCAGTCCTTTTCCAGGAGCCTGTCTGATCCAGTGCATGCTGTAGTCACTAAATGTGAATCCAGATGTTGTACAGGTCAGTTTGTGGGATTCTCCAGGCTTTTTAACTGCTGGTTCAGATTCTGTCAGAGTCTGACCATCAACACCTGTCAAGACAAAACGAAAACTGTTATATGTTTTTAACTTTTTGAAGATGACTTCAGCTTAAGATCAGTGAAAATCTTCACCTGCCCAGCAGATAGTTAAAAGCAGCAGTCCTGTCCTATAGTCCATCATGTTAAACTGTGTCCACTGTTCTCTGTCATCCTCTCTGCAGTCAGATAAGTAGAGGTGGAAGACATCAAAGTTTTGCATTGACTCCTCCTCACAGGGAGGAAACAACTAGACTGGACTTGGCCAGCATTTTGGTCGGCTGTTAAAATTACAGTATAAACTGTATTTGTGCTTCCAGCCAAATGTGTTATGATTCATGCATGATGTCTTTTGAAATCAGACTTTTGATCTGAAAATAAAAGTAATAATAATTAGAAGCACAAACACAACAGAAAAATCAACCAGTCACATACATAACAGATGAAATGTTGCAAGATTTTGTTGCCAACTCTGAATTAACAGATGCAGGGTTTCCTAAAACACACTGCAAACTGTTCACAACTGTATTATCATCCAAACAAAAATATTTTCATACTGTACTTACACGAGCAGATAATTGAATTAATGAAATGATAGGCACTAATGTAAAGTATGTGAGGGGTAAAAACAACAATATAGGCCTTTAAATATTCTGATATTCATTCATCTGTCTGGCAAGGAGCAAAAGGCCATCTACCAATTTTTTGAATATATTTTGGGCTGAAGACATTTCACCGGTCTAATTATCATCTGATCCGTGAAGCTCTCTGATCAAATGTTTTTCAACTTGTTTCCCCTTTAAACTAATTTCATATGATGTATAGTTCTTACTTGTGAATGTGACATTGGTAATTTAAATTATACTTTTACAGTTGAAAGAATTATCACTGTGAGTGATGTAAGATCTTTTGCTTCATCCAGCTGATAAGAAAACAACATCATCTTATTGATGACAACGTCATCTTGTTGTCTGTGGAGGTTTTTGTGCAGCTGCTTCACTGTCTTCAGTCATTGCGCTTTGTCGAGCACAGAGGTCATGTAAGCAAAGAAAATCATCATCCATCAAACTTGTCAGACTCAGTCAGACTTTAACAAAAAAAGGTCTTCTTTGTGTTGAAGGATACATTATTCTCCTACCATAAATACAAAGCATTGAGAATAAATTCCAGAAAATAATATTTTCCATTCTGTAAAAAAATGTAGTTCAGTGTTTTCTTATCTGAAAGTTTGTAAGGTTTAAAATCTGTCCCAATAATTCTGTCACATATAAAATGAGAATTCCTGATGGTGTTTTTATAAGGGATGAAAAGTTTGCATAGACCTCCCTCTACAGGTTTAAAATGGAACGTTTTAGTATCACAGCTCTGTTTCATGAGCATAAAACCATAATACATGCAATTTATTCTTACTAGTCCACTGAGTTAAACATAAATAGTTTATTTCTACAGGAGAAGGGGAGGATATAAAAAAAGATTGAACAGAGTATTCAAGCAGAAAAGTTTCTGTCCTTGTTCAGACCCCTGTATATCCTTGGCCTCTTCTCGCACATTGTGCCTTCGCTGCACATTTGCATGTTCAAATTCTGTCTATCTTTGAATTTTTATGCTTTATATTTTTTTCTTATTCTAATGAGCATCCTTTATTACACACTAGCAGTTCTAGCACAGCCTCAGGAGTATGCCACCCTATGTTTCACTGCACATATTGTATGAGCATGTGATAAATAAAACCTTTGAATATTGAATCTTTCAAGATATTATTCTGACCGTATGAAAAACTTGTCTAAAATGTAATAATTTCATTATTATTTGAGTAGAGGAATGAAATGTTTATCTTCTGGAGTAATAGTCTTAAATCTTGATGAGGTAGTTGACAGTTTTATTTTTTATTTCTTGGCAAAATTACAAAGAATATTTTTTGCACACTGTTTATGGTTCTTTGAATGGATGAGCATACTATTTATTTTACTTCACCTTTGCATAAAACAGGAAATTGTTTTTTTAGTAAGCTCTAGTATCATGAAATACTGATAAAAATGTTTAATGAAATCTTTGTAGTGAAGAAGAGTCAAGATGAAGTAGGTTTAAAGTCAAACACATTTAAACACCAAACAACTTCTCTGTCAGAGACTACGCTCTTCAGTCCTCTCACTGACACACAGACACACACTTCACTTCCATATGAGTCACATTTATTTGCATATTGTTGAATAAATAATTGTATATTTCTTGTTACTTCTGTTTATTACTTTGAGGTGAAACATTCAGTCTTTCCTCATAAGTTTCCAGACTGAATATATACTTAAACATGATATATTGTTAATTTAGTGAACTTATAATGGTGCTATGATTTTGTTTAAAATGACATTTAAAATAGTTTGCCATCTATTAATGTATTAATGTAGAAAAACAAATTGTAGTCTAATATTGCATGGGTCAAGGATAAGATATTACAATAGTTAAATTTGTGTAATAAAAAATTAAGTATCATCCAACAACAAACAAACAAACAAAAAAGCAAAACAAAAGAAACATTAGATTTCACAATCTGCCTTTGGTCCACGTTATGAATTGTAAATTAAAAATAGACTGAAATTGTTAAAGGGTTATATCTACTTTTGGTGTCTACTTTTTTAAAAAAAAAAATACTGTATATATTTCTTTACTTGTATACGTAAATCAATCATTTTCCAAAAAAATGTGAAGTGACAACAAAATCATGTAACAGTACGAGTTTTCTGCAGCTGTGCGGAGGTTTGGAGTTTTACATAAGATACTTTTATTGGTTTCTGTGTTGCAGATGTTTGAAGCCACAGACATTCAGTGAAACTTGGAGTCTCTAGAGAGCTGCTCACATACTCAAATTCCTGTAAAAAAAAACTAAAAACAAAAGGTGCTTTATAAGTAAGGAGAAAATTAAAATCCTTGTTTGGAAATATTGTTAAAAAGTATCCTCTCTCACAAAACTTTCCTTTAAAAAGCAAATAAAATATCTATGGTTCCAAAATAGATGTTTTGGTGGGAAAGAACGACATTTCTTGAACTAACTGAACTGAAGGACATTAATCATGTGAGATAAAGGGGTCTGATGAGTGCTGTAGAATTTTGTACAGCTGCTCAACCAACTCAAACACTGTGCATCTCGAGCACAACAATAAACAGGTCTTTAACTGACTGAGAGTAGTAGATGTAGCTACTGGTATCACTGATAGTAGCAACCCACTCCAGTCATTTTCCAGCAGCCTGTTTGATCCAAGCATTCCAGTAATGAGCATTAAACCCTGAATATGTGCAGGTCAGTCTGTGAGATTCTCCAGGCCTTTTAACCACTGATTCAGACTCAGTCAATGTTTGACCCTCAGCACCTACAGAAATGTAAACAGATCATTGGCTATTACAATCACATTGTCTTTATGTGTGTGTGTGTGTGTGCTAAGGTGCACTGTCATACTGATGTACATGTCATTATATATCTGATCTCCTGTTGCCCCCTGCAGGTGTTTGTAAAAACAAAAAGTTGGATGTTTTTGTAAAGGGCCCCAGCTTACTTAAACCAGTGTGTGTTTTCTTTTGCACAGTAATACACAGCAGAGTCTTCTGGCTTTAAGTAAGACAGTCTCAGATGAACCATGCTGTTGCTATCATCTCTGCTGATTTCTACACGTCCACTCAAACTGCTAGCATAAGTGTTTTTACTGGCATCGGAAAAAACAATTCCTATCATTTCCAGTGCTTTTCCTGCAGGTTGTCTGATCCAGAGCATAACACAGCAGCTAAATGTGAAGCCAAATCCCCTGCAGGAGAGACCGAGAGTCTCACCAGGCTTTTTCACTACTGAACTGGAAGGAATGGACTCCATACTCTGACCTGTACAACCTGATGAGATGAAAGGAGAGATGAACCACAGAAGAAAGTGAGACAAACAGTCATCTGGGAAGTTTTCTGGTATCACTGACTGACCATCAGTTGATGTTGTCTGATAAAAGATAAAACAACAAGAAGCAGGAGAACTCACAGGACAGAGAGAGAGCAACCAGCAGAAGAGTGAGTGTGTTCATCATCCTGAGGCTGGAGATGTGACCTCTGATGCTCCACAAGAACAACAAGACCAGTCAGCAGGACAGAAGTACACTGCACACACTGAAGATTTGCATCAGAGTATCATGGGGAGGGAGTCGTTCATTCACTGGCAGTCTGCTATAGTTTAATTTGATTGTATAGTTCTGTTCATTTTTTCACTGATTGCCCATCAATGTGGGATACAATATCACATCCAACAACTAGAAAAAAAGATAAAGTGAGTTTCTTAGCTTCAATATTTGTGAGTTACAAAACGTTCAACAAATCAGCTGAATTGAAGCATCACTTTTCTTTTCTTATTTCAAATATATCCACCATTTTCATCCATGTCTGACAAATCTATCTCTCTATGTTTGTCACTTGCATGAAAAAACAAAACAAAACACTTTATTACAGATGAAAGTACATTATTGTAATGCTTGAATATTGCACTCATTGCTCACAACCGGAGTCCTCCACCAGGAAGAAAAAACAGAAAGCTTGGAGGCCTGCAACGTGAGAGCAGTGGGATGCTGATGGATAGGGAGTGACGGGAATATCAACAGACAGCAGGATGATAAGCAATGTGCGATCATTGGACTATTGCCTGTACTGTGGGGGAAACTGAACAGTGCATCAGATGCGTCAGATACTGACCCGTCTCATCGCCCTAGTGCTGCTCGTCGCTCTGGGACTTGGTTCAGAGCTGCAGGTCCAGGTCTCTCGATTTCAAGCAGGGAGATGGCATGTGTTTCTTTTTCACCTGCCCAGAAGATCATTAAAAGTAGCAATTCTGTCATCCACCCCATCATCAACAAAAAAACAAACACCTGAAATAGTTTCTGCTTGTAATATCATTACTCAAAATCTCAACTTTGACAAAAAATGACATCAGGAGATATGATATGCTGTTTACCATCTTAAAGAATGTCTACAATGCAATTTTCATACTGTACATGCACATAACCTGAAATCAATGACTGATTGGAAATCTAAAAATTGAATATATATATTTTTAAATGGTAATTTCTTAATAATAGAGTAACATAAAGTTACATAATTGGATAACATTAGAAATATCTAAGAGATGAAATGAAATGTATTAAAAACATACAATAAATGACAGTTTGGAGAAGTTGTGAAACTCGCTGGTTGAGATCAGGCAGCTGAGGGGTGAGTAGAGCAAAGGCTCAGTCACTCTTATGACAAGGTGAGATTTTGTAACCAGTAGTAGGAACCAACATGAAGATCTCAAGCAGTGAGCAGGTTTGTACTGGAGGAAAAACAAACAGCTGCCAGCAGCAGTATCAGAACTACAGAGAACTTGGTTGATATTGAAGCTGAACTTCTTTCCTAATTCTGGTAATTTTAATTGTATTGTAATAAAGCAGACTGAAGATGAAGGCTTCAAGTTTTTTTTTTACACAGTTTGCAGATTGAGGTGATGCAACTGGATTGGATTGTAAGAGAAGCATTTTTTTCATCAATATTAAGTTGGCTGATGAGTGATAATTAAATGTATTTACAAAAGTCATTGTGATTTAGATAAAAGTGTAATGTATTTATTTATAACGATGAAGTCATGGATGAGGCCAATTTGTCACCTGAATTCCTTTACTCCTCACTCTTTTAAGTGTTGACATTATCAGTCAGAAAGGAGATAATTTTGGGGAGATGCATGTGGTAATGTTACCTCTTGCATGTCTTTTTCATAAATATAAAAGTTTATTTTTGATTTTTTTTTTCACTATGGGAATACACACTGTGATATAATAATAATTTAAACATGAAATCAATTATTGTTAAAAGTAAATGAACAATATGTTTTAAGCTTTCATACCAGTTTTTTATATGGTTTCTTTCTGTTTATTCTTTCATTTTTGAAACAGTGAACTGGTGTTGAAATCATTAGTGGTCTGAGGGCTCCTCCTCTGGTGGCTTCATGATACAAGTGTTCAGGCACTGAGGGGTTTTTGCTCAGGTCTGCTGATGGTTTGTGTTATTGTGGGTCTCTGGCACAGTAATACACAGCAGTGTCTTCAGGCTGCACATTCTGTCCGTTCAGAGTCACTCTGTTGCTGGAAGAGTCTAAGTCGATACTGAACTTGTTCTTTAGTGAATCTTTGTAGTCTGTGGTGTATCCAACAACTGCACCTCCAATCCACTCCAGTTCTTTCCCTGCAGGCTGTCTGATCCAATGTGTGCGATGGCTACTGACAGAATAAGAGACCTGACAGGTGATGGTCAGACCTTTACCTGGCTGCACAGTCACTAAGGCTGGCTGTGTCAACTGTTCACACTTCACACCTGTTAAAAGAGGAAAATGTTTTGTTACAGATGATCAAGTTACACTACAAAAGAAGAACTGCTGACTATGACAAATCCAGAGAGACTCACAGGATCCAGCTGCCAACAGCAGCAGCAGAGCTTCAGAGAACATGGTTTATGGTTAAACTGATGTGTTGTGATCTCCACTGACAGTCTGAAGTTTTTATAGCTGAGAAACAAGGAGGATCACTGAATTTGCATAGAATCAAACACATGAAGCATTAATGTTGATCTAACTGGAGCCTAATAGAAGAGTCTGTTGTATGAGCCTTGATGAAACTTTATAATCTGCTTGTTTTTTTCACTGTAATCTATACTGAGTCCTCTTGAGTGTAATTTGTTGTTACACACAAGCTTGTTAACACTGTGGTTCCAGACTAATATTGATTCAAAACCCAACAACTTACTAGAAATTTATTGTTCAATAGTTCATTATTAATGGTAATTTCATGACAAACTTAGTCTCGACACAATATCCCTGCATTTAAGGAAAACAAGTCTACTCTCTCAAGTAATGTTTTTCTGCTTTAATTGTAAATTATTTTGTATGCAGATGTATTGTTATGACACACACAATTGTGCCAACTGAGCAAATTCTAGTATCATTACAAACAACATAGTGGATTAGGATTGTTGTAACTAAATTAATATTAATTTAAAGGGCTGTCATCCATCATGTATAATGAAAAACATATTCATTAACATTGCAATAAAAGTGATCATAGGCATAGTGTGTTAGCTTTCTCTAAGCTATGTAAGTTAAGTAAGATTTTCTTTTCCCAGAGATAATTCCTCCTATATCAGATTCATGATTGGCCTACATATGCCATTTGGTAAAAAAGCAAATGGTAATTTAAGACATATCCAGCTGCATGGCTAAAAAGACAAGCTTAGTAAATTTTGTATTTGTATTATTATTAGATATGTTTTAAATTAAGAATTCACTAGATTGCTGTTCTAAAATTCAATAGCCTTGTTGTACTGTAGTCTTAATATTATATTAAACACATTGGAGGTTAAAGCTATTCTAAATTAAAAGAAAATATATTTAAATAGAGTTTTACTTACTTTCTATAGTAGTATGTAATGTAAATAGTATGAAAACCTATTTTTGCATAAAAGACTTTTAATGGTTTCAGTGCTGCAGATGTTTGGAGTCACAGATGTGGAGCCTCTGGAGATAAACAGCTGCTCAATAACTGAAACCTGTGTGATGATGCACAAAAACTAAATCCTGTTGCTTAGAGGAAAAACTGTATGTGTTAGTTCATGCATTGATGTGATATTTTCTTTAATAATAATCACATTTTGCCTTTATCTTTGGTGGTTGGAGTTTGTATGACCAAATGAAAAAAAGTGTGAAAAATTGTCAAATTGTAGCTACCTTTTCTTCATGTTCTTCATCAGTTAGTCAATATTTGTTGAACTGAAGTTTATTCTGTGAATGTGGTGAGTTTTTGTACGGCGTTCCTCCGTCCTGTGTCACTGTGTCAAGCACAAGAATAAACAGCAGAATCTTCAGTTTTCAGCTGCTCTCTGTTGTCGTCTCTGGAGATGGTGAACCGGCCTTGAACTGACTGGGAGTAGTATGTGTAGCTACCACCACTGATAGTAGCAACCCACTCCAGTCCTTTTCCAGGAGCCTGTCTGATCCAGGCCATGTAAAAGCTACTGAATGTGAATCCAGAGGTTGTACAGGTCAGTTTGTGGGATTCTCCAGGCTTTTTAACTGCTGGTTCAGATTCTGTCAGAGTCTGACCATCAACACCTGTCAAGACAAAAAAGAAAGGAAAATAACCAGTTGCTGTAAGCTGGTAACCTTTTAAAGAAAACTTCAACTGAAAATATGTGACAATCTTCATCTAGTTAAAACTGGCAGTCCTGTCCTATAGTCCATCATGTTAAACTGTGTGTCCACTGTTCTCTGTCATTCTCTCTGCCATCATACAGTATAAGTAGAGGTGGAAGATGTCTAAGTTTTGCATTGACTCCTCCTTACAAAGAAGAATCTGAATCTCACCTCTTGTTTGGTGAAAGTACAATGAATGTTTTCTGTACAGGAAGTGTCCACCTAAGTCTGTACATATAAAATATTTCTCATTTGTATTTAATAACTTGGTTATCAACATTATAGCAGCAAAGCACAATTTATGTCATCTGACTAATTATATTTAAATAATAAGCAGTAATCAGTGTAGCAGTTGTGAACAGCACAACTGGATGAGGCATTGTGATATATTTTTGGTCATTTCTTGGCAGAAAAGTTGGTAACAACATTTTTAGGAACAGAGTATTAATAGTTGGGTATTAGGTAAAAATAAATCACTTCTTTCCTTCCATAACATTGCCTCTAGTTTATGCACATAACTGGGAAAATTGTTACAGCCAGTCAGTCCTTGTCTACCCTCTCAAGTTTGGAAACTGGGATGGTAACTATTTTGTACTTCCAGGTTACCCAAAGTATACACATGAGATTCACTTAAACGCCAACATGACAGCGAACACAGAAAAGTAGAAGATGAACTGTTGTAATTGACGTTTTCCTGTAAAGGACTATTTCCTTTATTTGATCTACTTCATTCTTTAATTATGTTTTATTGTCTTTGGATATTTTCAATTTACCCTTATTTATCCTCTTTTATTTACTTGTCTAAATAAAACCTCCAATATATCAGAATGTTCCACACAAATACCTAATATCTCATTTCCATGATTCTGCACCTTATTAAAGTGTGAACTGTGAAATGAAATGTATTTTGTACGTGAAAAAGCGTGGATGTATACTTAATGAAGATTAATCATGCAAAGGTGATCTACCAGCCCAGTCAGAATGAGTGTTGTAGGATTTTGTACAGCAGCTCAACCAACTCCAGTCACTGTGAGTCTCGAGCACAATAATAAACAGCAGAATCTTCAGTCTTCAGACTGTTCATCTGCAGATACAGCTGCTCTCTGCTGTTGTCTCTGGAGATGGTGAACCGGCCTTGAACTGACTGAGAGTAGTAGATGTAAGCACTGTCATATCTGATATAAGCAACCCACTCCAGTCCTTTTCCAGGAGCCTGTCTGACCCAGTGCATGCTGTAGCTACTGAATGTGAATCCAGATGTTGTACAGGTCAGTTTGTGGGATTCTCCAGGCTTTTTAACTGCTGGTTCAGATTCTGTCAGAGTCTGACCATCAACACCTGTCAAGACAGAAAAAGGAAAATAATCAGTTGATTTAAGCTGGTAACTTTTTAACAACAACTTCAACTCAAGATATGTGAAGATCTTCACCTGCCCAGCAGATAGTTAAAAGCAGCAGTCCTGTCCTATAGTCCATCATGTTAAACTGTGTGTCCACTGTTCTCTGTCATCCTCTCTGCAGTCAGATAAGTAGAGGTAGAAGATGTCTGAGTTTTGCATTGACTCCTCCTCACAGAGGGATTGTAGTCAAATCAGTTTGATTCATGCATTATAAATTATGTTTTTCCATAATGGGCAGCAGATGAGAGCATAAAATAATATAAATATCTATTGTTTTAATCATCAACATACTGCCATTTGAAATCTGCTTTATTGTCATCTGACTAAGTAAAACCATCCATGCTCTGAATATATTTTGGACTGAGGTCACCTCTGATCCATCAAGTTCACTCTCTGATCAAATGTTTTTCAACTTGTTTCCCTTTTTGAACTCATTTCATGAAATGTAAAGTTTGTACCTGTGAATGTGACATTTGCTATTTAAATTATAATTTGACAGTTGAAAGAACTCAGTCTATTTATTTGAATGATGTAAGATCAGAAAGACAATAAAAACTACCAACTAAAATATAAAGAAATCTGTTGTGGATATTTTCAAAGTGCTTTTGTAACATGCAGCTCATCAGAAAACCAAGATGTCACTGTCATCATATGTAGCTACTTGTTGTCTGTGGAGGTTTTTGTGCAGCTGCTTCACTGTCTTCAGTCACTGGGTTTTATCGAGCACAGAAGTAAACAGCAGAATCTTCTGCTGTCAGACTCTTGATCTCAAGGTACTGATTGATGCTGGACACATTTTCAGTCATGATATAACAGCTTTGAAAGGAGCTGGCATAGATAGCAGAGTTTCTGCCTGCGTTCATCCTCTCAATCCACTCCAGAGCTTTGCCTGGTCTCTGTCTTATCCAGTGAATATAGTAGTCTGTCATGTCAAATCCAGATATGACACATGACATCTTCATTGTCTCTCCAGGTCTTTTCACCTCAGAGGGAGACTGGTCCAGTTTGATTTCACTCTGAACTCCTGTAAGCAAAGAAATGAAGATCATCATCCATTAAACTTGTAAATCGCATGTTGGACATTTAAAAAAGAAGTAAAAGAATTGTTTTTCTTATCATGAATAATAACTACAAACACTAAACTCCAGGCAAGTGTAATTTTTATTCTGTAATAAACACTGTGGTTCAGTGTTGCTAATTTGTATAAAACTGTTGTGCTACAAACTACTATATGACATTTGCTGTTGGTGTTTTTATAGGGAAGAAAGAGTTTGCATAGACCTCCCTCTACAGGTTTAAAAAGGAAATATGAAACACAGATACATTTTCATAAGGAGAGTATCTACAACAACAGAAGAAAATATAAAATGTCAAAGCTTTGTCAGCTATATTTCAGTTTGGCCAAATGAAAAAGGAAATCTTCACACTTTATGTGTATTTGTTCCTGCCTTCATAGATATAGAGGTTCTGTGAATTCCATAAGTACAAATTGTTATCAACTAAACAGAGAGCACTATCTTTATTAATGTTCATATTTAAAACATGTTTGTGTGTGTTTCAGTCACATGAGTCTCTGGGTATTTGTGCAGGTCTGTTGGTGATTTGTATCACTGTGGGGTGACGTACACAGTAATAAACAGCTGTGTCCTCAGGCTGCAGATTCAGTCCCTTTAATGTCACTGAACTATTAGAGGTGTGTGTGTGTGATAAAGGAACTTGTTCTTCAGAGCATTATTTTGATAAAAGCTGCCTCCTCCCCACCGATGTATAATCCAGTTCATTGGTTTTCCTTCAGGCTGTCTGATCCAACCTGTTGCATAGCTGCTATCAGTCAGAGAATAACCAGAGACCTGACAGGTGATGGTCAAAGACTGTCCAGGCTGCACAACCATTGAGTCTGGCTGGATGAGATCAATACTGTACACACCTGTGGAAAGAGAAATCAACATTATCTCCATCATTCATCTGACTATTCAGTGTTTCTAATGTGTTTATTAGTGTGAATCCACTGAAAGCTCCTCACAGGATCCAGCTGCCAGCAGCAGCATCAGAGCTGCAGAGAACATGGTTGATGTTGAAGCTGAACTGATGTGAGCTCTTCTGTCCTCTCACTGACACACACACACTTCACTTCCTTATGAGTCACATTTATTTACATATTGTTCAATGATTTATTACATTTTATTTAAATAGGTTCTGTTGAAGGTGAAAAGATCAGCATTTCTTCTCAAATCCAGACTGAAGTAGAAAGAAATTATTGAATCAAATAAAGTTATTGTTGAATTACATTGTTATAAAGAACATTTATATAGACCTGAGTTCTTTCATCATTTTAATTTTTAAAAATCATATAAAGTTTAAGGTTAATGTGAATTTTTCTGATAGAGTTTTTTTACAGCCAAGATTTTACTATTTCACTTGTAATTTTTGTTGTATTTTATTTCATATTTTCTAAATCTTTGTGAGAAAGGAAAAGAAGAAGAAAGAGAAAGAAAGATTAAAAAATATATATTTTAAAGTAAAGAAAAATTAAATGTCAACAATCGACAAATATTTTACTGAGTGTCTGTATGTACAGTATATATCTATTTAATTACTGCAGTGAAGTGACAGGGGAAATACTCAAATAGCATGAAGACTTGAGTTTGTTCTGGTTAGATGGAGGTTTGGAGCTTTGAATACAAAAGTTTGAATGTTTTCAGTTTTTGCAGATGTTTGAAGTCACATGTAGCCCAGACAAACTTGAAGACTCTGAACAGATGTTCAGGAACTGAAACCTGTGTGATGATCTGCATAAAACTATTTGTTTCCCTTAAAAGATAATTTTAAAAGATAATTATATTAGTTAAAACAATCTTTAGTGGGGTGTCTGTGAGATAAACTGACAGTGTTAACAGTTTAATGTTGTTGCTGAAGTAGTTTGAAACTTCATTGATACCATACAAAACATCCTGTTTTATATTCAGTGAATATTGAAGCTTTGATTTCATATTAATTCTGCAAACTGAGAAAAGGTGAAATAATCAGACTGTTACCAATCAACTCTCAGGTTAAACATTTAGACAAAACATTTAACTGCACAATTAGTGTTTTAATTCAGTGATTATCTTATCTTTTAAGTTAAGGGTGTAAAACACACTTAAAATATAAAAATAAAAAAATGATGAAATAAAATAAAATAAAATAAAACTCTGTCTCTCACCCTGGTTCCAAACCAGAGATCCCCCACAACACTGCAGCTTTCCATTTCTTTTCTTCTCTGTTTTTTCTTCCTTCTTTCTCTTTCTTCTTATCTTTCCTTCCCTCTGCTCTCTTCCCTCTATATCCTTACACACCAACACTAACACACAAACACACACACACACACACACACACACACACACACACACCACGTGCATTTTGTACTAAGCCAAAAGTGTATTTATTTATTTTTATTTATTAATTTATTTTCATGTTATTGTTTTCTTGGGGTTATTGTCTGGTCCTTTTTGCTCCTCCTGTATGTACTGCCCTGTGTCATAAGAGTTTCATGTTAATCACTTGTCCTGCACTCAATTTGTGTTATTCACACTCTGCACTAAATAAAGGGAAAAAAAACAAACAAAAAACTTTTCTGTCTTGTTCAAATACTGAGTCCAAAAACTGTAACTGATCGTAATCTCTTGAGTGTCAGACAACTTAATTTAAGCTCTTTGGTAATAATGAAGACAGTTCTGTCTATTAATATGATTTACATATCCAAGTGATGTACTTCTCTTATTAGAAATATTTTTTTCTCTTGTAAAATGTGTCTTTAAGGCCCAAAAAATATCACATTGTTCTCCAAAGATGAATAGGAGTAGAGGAATTACAAAATTTTCTTTAACTACTTAAACTGAAGACATTAATCATATGAGATAGCTGTTGTGATCTATCATCCTAGTAAGGAGAACTATTGAGAACTATTGTAGGATTTTGTACAGCTGCTCAACCAACTCCAGTCACTGTGTGTCTCGAGCACAATAATAAACAGCAGAATCTTCAGTCTTCAGACTGTTCATCTGCAGATACACCTGCTGTCTGCTGTTGTCTCTGGAGATGGTGAACCGGCCTTGAACTGACTGAGAGTAATATTTGCTACTACCACTGCCACTGATAAGTGCAATCCACTCCAGTCCTTTTCCAGGGGCCTGTCTGACCCAGTTCATGTTGTAGCTGCTGAATGTGAATCCAGATGTTGTGCAGGTCAGTTTGTGGGATTCTCCAGGTTTTTTAACTGCTGGTTCAGATTCTGTCAGAGTCTGACCATCAACACCTGTCAAGACAAAAAACGAAAGAGTTATTTGCTGTAAGTTTTAAACTTTCTTATGATGTCTTCAACTCAAGATCAGTGAAAATCTTCACCTGCCCAGCAGAGAGTGAAAAGCAACAGTCCTGTCCTATAGTCCATCATGTTAAACTGTGTGTCCACTGTTCTCTGTCATCCTCTCTGCAGTCAGATAAGTAGAGGTGGAAGACATCAAGGTTTTGCATTGACTCCTCCTCACAGGGAGGAAACAACTAGACTGGACTTGGCCAGCATTTTGGTTGGCTGTTAAAATTACAGTATAAACTGTATTTGTGCTTCCAGCCAAATGCGTTATGATTCATGCATGATGTCTTTTGAAATCAGACTTTTGATCTGAAAATAAAAGTAATAATAATTAGAAGTACATACATAACAGAAAAAATGTTGTTGTTGATTTTGTTGCCAACTCTGAATTAACAGATGCAGGGTTTCCTAAAACACACTGCAAATTGTTCACAACTGTATTATCGTCCAAACAACAAAAATGTTCATACTGTACTTACACGAGCAGATAATTGAATTAATGAAATGATAGGCACTAATGTAAAGTATGTGAGGGGTAAAAACAGCAATATGGGCCTTTAAATATTCTGATATTCATCCGTCTGTCTGGCAAGGAGCAAAAGGCCAAACATACTGAGAGCATTATATGGTCATCAGTATCACCATATAGATGGTTAATTCACTGAAAGGGTGTTACAGTAATGCTGCTGTGATTAGATTTTAAACTCTTGATTAAAACTCTTGAGGTTACTGTAGAGAAACTAACTTTTGTCAGATGCAGGCCTTTAGAAAGACCACATGTTACTGTAGTTGAATTTGTTTTATGGTTAATTTTTCATTTTTGAAAATGCAGAATCTACTTCGAGCCATTAATGGTGGGAGAAAGATTAAAGTACTGAGTAACTAATTACTGAACTTCTAAATGTTTTTTTTTTATTTCATAATCTCACAGTCCTAAATATGATGTTTACATTTAGCAGGTGATTTTTGTACTGTACATGTGTTGCTTGTTTGTGTCTCCAGAAGACAGAAACACAGCTGCATCTGTCCTCTACTGTAAGTGTCTGTTGGATGTGTGGCTGCCTGAAAGGTTTTTGTTCAGGTCTGCTGATGGTTTGTGTTATTGTGGGTCTCTGGCACAGTAATACACAGCAGTGTCTTCAGGCTGTAGATTCTGTCCATTTAGAGTCACTGTTTTGCTGGAAGAGTCTAAGTTGACACTGAACTTGTTCTTTAGTGAATCTTTGACATCTGTGTCAGAACTCATCCACTCCAGTCCTTTCCCTGCAGGCTGTCTGATCCAAGCTGTGTAATAGCTGCTAAAAGAATAAGAGACCTGACAGGTGATGGTCAGACCTTGACCTGGTTGCACAGTCACTGAGGCTGGCTGTGTCAACTGTTCACACTTCACACCTGTTAAAAGAAGAAAATGTTTTGTTATAAATGATCAAGTTACACTGCAAAAGAAGAACTGCTAACTATGACAAATCCAGAGAGACTCACAGGATCCAGCTGCCAACAGCAGCAGCAGAGCTACAGAGAACATGGTTTATGGTGAAGCTGAAGAGATGTGAGCTTCTGATCCTCTTTCACCTCCACTGACAGTCTCATGAGAAATCTTTATAACTGCGTAACAAGGAAGATCACTGAGTTTGCATAGAATCAAATATAGAGCGTAAGAATGTGTGACAAACTGGAGCTAAATAGAGGAAGTTGTTATTATTATTATTTTCTTCACACTGTCTTGAAATAATAATTTCAGTGTCCTTTTTAATTATCATTTCACAGAGGTAGAATCAAGGCCTTGATTCCGATATTTAAATATTCATCACCAACTCACTTATATCTAAACAGTTTATTAATGATAGCAGTTTTATCACTCATTTAATCAACTCAAGTCCCTGTATTTAATGAAACATGTCAAGTGTTTCAAATAATGCATTTCTACTTTTATACAAAAAAATATTTTATTGATACCCAAATATATTTTTGAGAAAAGGAAACATTTTGTAAATTCAAATATAATTTCATACAATTTAATTTTACTATAATTTTTAAGGAAGATTATGTTGCTATTTATGTCGTTAAAATGTATATTTAATGTCATATTTTGTTTAATTGAAAATAAATGGTAAACAGAGGAGGTGATATTTATATGACTCTCTTATTACTGTCGGTAATACAGTAATAAACTGCTGTGTCTTCAGTCTTCAGACTGTTCATCTGCAGATAGAGCTTACTGCTGGAGTCATCTCTGGAGATGGTGAATCTACCCTGGACTGACTGGGAGTAATAGATAGAGGAACTAGCTGTGTGTATAAAAGTGATCCTCTCCAGTCCTTTACCAGGAGCCTGTCTGACCCACACTGAGTTTCCAAAGTCAAACCCAGATGTTGTGCAGGTGAGTCTGTGGGATTCTTCAGGTTGTTTAACTGCTGGTTCAGACTCTGTTATGGTCTGACCTTCAACAGCAGTTAAAACAAACAGAACAACTACCAAGAGTGTCCGCTTTCTATAAGCCATGTTAACAGTGTGCTTAGTATTTCAAATCCCTTCATGTATAATGTTAACTGGACCCCTGAGAATTTGTTTACAGGAGCTCCTCCTGCATCACTGCTTTGAAAGTCAAGTTTAAAGTTGAGAACACAACACAAAATAATCAGCATTTATATAGTTTGACAACTATGAAATACTCATTTAAAACATTTAAGAAAGATTTGTTTTGCTTAAGTTTCATATATTTATGAAGAGATTTATTTAATTTTATTTTGTTACTGCAAACACCAGAGATGTGAAAGCAAAATAATCTAAATAGTATCGATGCTTGAGTTTGCTGCAGCTGATTTATACAAACTTTTTATGGGTTTTAGTGTTTGCATATTGCAGATGTTTGTTCTAAAGGAAATTAAATAAGGAACTGAAACCTTGTATAACCACATGCAAAAAGAAATATATATATATATATATATATATATATATACATATACATACACACATATATACATATATATACATATACACACACACACACACACACACACACACACACACATATATATATATATATATATATATATATACACATACATACATACACACATATATACATATATATACATATATATATATATTTGATGTAGTTAGGTAGAAAATGTCTGCTGGCTTATCGGTCAAATAATTTACATGAATGTGATCTTTGCTATCACATTGAAGACAAATAAACAAAACAGTGGAAAATGTGGACAGTTAAGTGTGTTTACAACTGAAAAACACTTTTGACATCCATTTATCCTCTTAGTTCACAGCCTTTGCAGTTCTCTGTGTATATTGTACTGTAGTTTTAATCCCACTCCAAACTAAGAAATGTTCATCAACTGCCTTCAGACTCTTAAATCTCAGTTTAGATAGTTAGAAAAGTAATTTAACTACACAAATGCTGTTTACTGTTTAGCAGTGGTCTTTTCTGAAAAATGGTTTTACTGAGACTCTTATATGGAATAAGCAACAAATGCTTTTTTAGTATTATTATTTGTACATTCATATCACTGTTAGGAAATACACTTTTAATTCCCATTCAAAACCCCATTAATGGTTCTCAAAATGTGTTTGGTTAGTTGACATGTTTTAGTTTAATGTGTGTAAGATGTCCATAAGTATTTCTAAGTATTATTATTAAATTAATGTTCAGACATGAGACACTTTAACATTCATGGTTTAATCAAATCAGTTTAAACATGATTTATTTTGTTATCAAGTTTCTCATTACTCCCTGTGAGCATAATTGGCAGCAGATAAGAAGATAATATAAATATTCTATTGTTTTAGTCACCAACATATTGCTTCTTGAAAACTGCTTCATCCCTGGTCAAATGTTGTGTCCGTGGAGGTTTTTGTGCAGCTGCTTCACTGTCTTCAGTCACTGTGACTCTTCGAGCATAGAAGTAAACAGCAGAATCTTCTGCTGTGAGACTCTTCACCTCAAGGTACTGAAACGGCTTTGAAAGGAGCCGGCATAGCTGGCAGAGTTTGAACCTGTGTCCATCCTCCCAATCCACTCCAGAGCTTTACCTGGTCTCTTTCTTATCCAGTGAATATTGTAGCTTGTCAGGCTATAACCAGATATGATACATGACATCTTCACTGTCTCTCTAGGTCTTTTCACCTCAGAGGGAGACTGGTCCAGTTTGATCTCACTCTGAACTCCTGTAAGCAAAGAAATGAAGATCATCATCCATCAAACTTGAAAATCACAGGTTAGACATTTACAAAAGAAGCAAAAGAATTGGATTTCTTACCATGAATAGTAACTGCAAACAATAAACTCCAGACAATTGTGTTTTTCATTCTGTAATAAACACTGTGGTTCAGTGCTTTCTGAACAGAGTGTTTTAACAATGTATAAAACTCTTCCAGTTGTTCTGCTCCAAATTATATGACAGTTGCTATTGCTGTATTTTTATAAGGAAGAGTTTGCATAGACTTCCCTCTACAGGTTTAAAAAGGAAATGTTCAACACAGATACATTTTCATAAGTAGAGTATCTACAACAACAGAGGAAAATGTAAAATATCAAATCCCTGCTAGCTAATATCTGACCTGGTGGAGAAGGTGAACAAAACTTTTTTTTCAACATTGACAATCTTTAATTCATGATGTAGCAAATTACTTAATTTCAGTTTGGCCAAATAAAAAAGGAAATCTGCACTCTATTTGTTTCTGCCTTCAAAGATATAGAGGTTCTGTGAATTCCACAAATACAAATTGTTATCAACTAAGCAGAGAGCACTATCTTTATTAATGTTCATATTTAAAACATGTTTGTGTGTGTTTCAGTCACATGAATCTCTGGGTATTTGTGCAGGTCTGTTGGTGGTTTGTATCACTGTGGGGCTGCGGACACAGTAATAAACAGCTGTGTCCTCAGACTGCAGATTCAGTCCCTTTAATGTCACTGAACTAGTAGAAGTGTGTGTGTAATAAAGAAACTTGTTCTTCAGAGCATTATTTTGCCAAAGGTCGCCTCCTCCACTCCGATGTATAATCCAGTCCATTGGTTTTCCTTCACGCTGTCTGATCCAACCTGTTGCATAGCTGCCATCAGTCAGAGAATAACCAGAGACCTGACAGGTGATGGTCAAAGACTGTCCAGGCTGCACAACCATTGAGTCTGGCTGGATGAGATCAATACTGTACACACCTGTGGAAAGAGAAATCAACATTATCTCCATCATTCATCTGACTATTCAGTGTTTCTAATGTGTTTATTTGTGTGAATCCACTGAAAGCTCCTCACAGGATCCAGCTGCCAGCAGCAGCATCAGAGCTGCAGAGAACATGGTTGATGTTGAAGCTGAACTGATGTGAGCTCTTCTGTCCTCTCACTGACACACACACACACACTTCACTTCCTTATGAATCACATGTATTTGCATATTGTTGAATAGTTGATTACATTTTATTTAAATAGGTTCTGTTGAAGGTGAAAAGATCAGAATTTCTCCTCAAATCCAGACTGAAGTAGAAATTAATTATTGTATCAAATAAAGTTATTGTTGAATTACATTGTTATAAAGAACATTTATATAGATCTGAGTTCATTCATCATTTTAATTTTTAAAAATCATATAAAGCTTATAAAGATACCTCAGGTTAATGTAGTACATTAGAATTTTCTCTGACAGAGATTTTTATAGCCAACATTTTACTATTATTGTTGTAATGTAATGTATACAATAATGCTACAATAAAATACATCAAAACAAATGTATTGTTTTGTTGTATTTTATTTCATATTTTCTAAATCTCTGTGAGGAAGGAAGTGAAGACAAGAAAGAAAAAAGAAAGATACAAATATTTTCAAGTAAAAAAAATCAAAAATCAGTTTTTGACAAATATTTTCAAATATCTGCATAAAAGTATTTGTTTTCCTTAAAAAGAAAATTATATTAGTTTAAAACAATCTTTAGCAGGGAGTCTGTGAGATAAGCTGACAATGTTGACAGTTTAATGTTGTTGCTGAATTAGTTGAAACTTCATTGATGCAGTACTAAACAGCTTCTTTTATATCCAGTGAGTATTTGAGCTTTGATTTCGTATTAATCCTACAAACTGAGGAAACATGAGATAATCAGACTTTTAAAAATTAAGTCTCAGGTTAAACATTTAGAAAAAAACATTTAACTGCACAGTTAATGTTTGTACTTCAGTGATCATCTTATCTTTAGAATGGTTTTCATTAAGTGTGTAAAACACACTCAAGTCTTTCTTGTCCAAAAGCCTGTAATGGATCATAAACTTTGAGAGGCAGAAATCTTAATTTAAGCTCTTTCTTAATAAGGAAGATAGTTCCGTTTATTAATATGATTTACATATCCAAGCCATATACTTCTCTTTTTAGAAATATTTTTTCTCTTAGAAAATGCATCATTTAGGCCAAACAAAATATCACATGATTCTCAAAAAGATGAGCAAGAGAAGAGGATTTATATAATTTTCTTGATTTACTTAAACTAAGGACATTAATCAAATCAAGTAGGTCAGGTTTTTCAACCCAGAGATGATGATCATTGTAGGATTTTGTACAGCTGTTCAACCAACTCAGTTACTGTGAGTGTCGAGCACAATAATAAACAGCAGAATCTTCAGTCTTCAGACTGTTCATCTGCAGTCTGTTGTTGTCTCTGGAGATGGTGAACCGGCCTTGAACTGACTGGGAGTAGTATGTGCTGCCACCACTACCACTGATATAAGCAACCCACTCCAGTCCTTTTCCAGGAGCCTGTCTGATCCAGTGCATGCTGTAGTCACTGAATGTGAATCCAGATGTTGTACAGGTCAGTTTGTGGGATTCTCCAGGCTTTTTAACTGCTGGTTCAGATTCTGTCAGAGTCTGACCATCAACACCTGTCAAGACAAAAAGAAAATTGTTATTTAAATTTTTTAACTTCAACTTAAGATCAGTGAATATTTTCACCTGCCCAGCAGATAGTTAAAAGCAGCAGTCCTGTCCTATAGTCCATCATGTTAAACTGTGTGTCCGCTGTTCTCTGTCATCCTCTCTGCAGTCAGATAAGTAGAGGTGGAAGACATGAAGGTTTTGCATTGACTCCTCCTAACAGGGAGGAAACAACTGGATATCACTTTTTGAAACTAGAATAAATGCTTACTGACCAGGAAGCAAGACCCATCCATGTTGGTGCTGTTTTAAAATTTTGTCATTCTTCAGATTGAGTAACTTATTTATCAACATTAACACAACAATTATCGATACAATTTATATCATTTGATCCTATTTGCATTACAAATGACCATCGGTGTGCACATGGTGCACAGTGGTGCACAGCATAACTGGATAGGACATTATAATAGATTTTGGCTATTTCATGGCAGAAAGTGGGTAACTCATTTCCTTCCCTGCCATTGCTTACTATGGACTTTACTGATGTTAAACCTAATCAGTACTTGGCTGCCCCCTAGAGTTTTAAAACAGGGATGGTAACTATTATTTTTATATGACATCCAAGAGAAGTTAATCACTTGTGAGAAGGGAGATGTTAGTGATTAAAGCTCTGTGCAAGTCATCTGTTTCCCTGCAGCTTCCATCCAATGTACTGAAGCACCAACATAACAATGAACACAAAAGAAGCAGAAGAATCCTTGTTGTCTGTCAGTAAAGATGAGTATTGTATGATTTTGTACAGCTGTTCAACCAACTCCAGTCACTGTGGCTCTCGAGCACAATAATAAACAGCAGAATCTTCAGTCTTCAGACTGTTCATCTGCAGATACTGCTGTTGTCTGCTGTTGTCTCTGGAGATGGTGAACCGGCCTTGAACTGACTGAGAGTAGAATTTGGTACTACCACCACCACTACTGATAGTTGCAATCCACTCCGGTCCTTTTCCAGAAGCCTGTCTGATCCAAGCCATCCAAGAGCCACCAAAGTCAAATCCAGAAGCTGTACAGGTCAATCTGTGGGATTCTCCAGGCTTTTTAACTGCTGGTTCAGATTCTGTCAGAGTCTGACCATCAACACCTGTTAAGACAGAAAAAAGAGCCTAACATGCATTGTTGTTAATACAAATGTAAATATGTCAAATAAAGATCTGTGGAAATCTTCACCTGCCCAGCAGATAGTTAAAAGCAGCAGTCCTGTCCTATAGTCCATCATGTTAAACTGTGTGTCCACTGTTCTCTGTCATCCTCTCTGCAGTCAGATAAGTAGAGGTGGAAGACATCAAGGTTTTGCATTGACTCCTCCTCACCATGAGTACATGAATAGATATCTGTTGGCATTTAGTTTTTCAGTTTAGTTATTAGAAGCCAGATGTTCATTTTGTATCTATCTAAGCTGCTATGTTTAAGGCTTGTCTGACATATTTTAATTCAATTTGTCTACAATGCTTGATATTAAGATACCACCCAAATTTCTATCAGGAAAGCAGAAATTGTGTATGTCACCCCCTGTTGGTATATTCTATATTCAGTACATTTATCCAACACCACACTCGTTCCTGCAGCCCCTGCAAACCTCCTCTCTCCACCATCCAGGACCAAGCTGCTCCAATCTTAGGCCACTTTGCTCCTTTATTGTGTTTTTTTTTTCTAGGTTCTTTAAATTGTCATATAAAGTGTCTTTGAGTATCTTGAAAAGTGGTCTATCCATAAAATGTATGTTTTTTTTTTTTAAATAAATGAATATATATGTCTTTATTCCCTCTTTACTTTTTGTTTCATACAAAGTGTCATATAATCATGTATATTACAAATTAATTCATTATACAGTCAAATTAGGACATCAGACTTGCATATAAAATGAGTTACACCCTGCGTATTGGGAGTTTGAGGCCACACGTACTGAGAGAAAGACAAAAGAAGAAAATCTGCTAAGTGGACTAATTTATATCAGCATTTAATTATATGTTTTTGTCCATGCATTAATACTTTCAGGACATCACTTCTTCTTCATATTGGATTGTGGAATCAACATTTTATACATTTTATGGATTTTTTTGCAATACATTCAAACACAGTGTTAGTGGAGAACAGACATTAATATGTTTAAATTCAATGTTCTTTTAATAGACCCTGGTTAGAAGGAATGTGGATAAAAAAACATTAAAATCAGTGATTCGGGACAAGTGGTATTTAGACTACTGAATACTCCAAGTCTTTGAGGTAAATAGTGGAAGTAGTTTTTGTATGAGTCTCCTATTACTGTCTCTCACTGTGTCTCTGGCACAGTAATACACTGCTGTGTCCTCAGTCTTCAGGCTGTTCATCTGTAGATAGAGCTTACTGCTGGAGTCATCTCTGGAGATGGTGAATCTACCCTGGACTGACTGGGAGTAATAGATAGGAAAACTGCCTGTGCTTATATAAGCAATCCACTCCAGTCCTTTTCCAGGAGCCTGTCTGACCCAGGCCATGTAGTAGCTACTGAATGTGAATCCAGAGGTTGTACAGGTCAATCTGTGGGATTCTCCAGGCTTTTTAACCGCTGGTTCAGATTCTGTCAGAGTCTGACCATCAACACCTGTCAAGACAAAAAGCAAAGTCAAGTGAAACTGGCTGGTAAAACAAATAAAAACTATGTCATATTAAGATCAGTGAAAATACTCACCTGCCCAGCAGATAGTTAAAAGCAGTAGTCCTGCTCTATAGTCCATCATGTTTAACTGTGTGTCCACTGTTCTCTGTCATCCTCTCTGCCATCATACAGTATAAGTAGAGGTAAAAACGAGTTTTGCATTGACTCCTCCTCACACAGACATCTCACTTATTGTTGGTGAATGTGCAGGAGGATTTGATTTGTGTAAAATGTCAACAACACAATCGATTTTAACAAGTAACAGTCATACTATTCCAGTCCTTTGAATGCCTTCTTTAAGGCAAATGCAGTAATAACACATTTGTAAAACAAAGAGAACAAACTTCATAGTAGAAGCCGTTCATCCACTGAATTCTACCACACATTACTGCTGAGAGATCAATCGTATGACATAATATTTTTCGCAAACATCCCAGAATGTGTCTCTTGCTGGAGGATTAGTTTTTCTTGACACTTAACATCAACAATGAAAATGGATCTTTTGTACTGTAACTAGATGTACTATTACGTTTATTCATACATGGACAACAATTTTAACAATTAGATTATTGTCTGTGGCTTTTTCTGAGGATGTGATCACTGTGACATTTTAAATGCTACTTTATTGCTGTTCTTAATGTTTATTGCTAAACAATCGTTTTTCCTCTGGATTAGCTTTTATGAATGTAATGCAGGGATTGGTTCATTGATTCATTCAATTTTCAAAGTGCTTTTGTCAAGTCAAGTCAAGTCAAATTTATTTATATAGCACATTTCATACAGCAAGCGTAAACTCAATGTGCTTAAAAACAAGTAAAGATCATACATAACAAATATATTACATTAACGTTACATATATAAAACAAATAAGATAAAACATAAAATAAGAAGATGTTACATAAATAAAAACATATAAAAACATATAAGAAAGAAAAAAATATCATTATCATTGTTAAAAGAAATAACAATAATAATACTGTTTCTAAAAAGAAGGTTTCACCCATTAACCTAACTAAAAGCTTGTGAAAAAAGATATGTTTTTCGTCTGCTTTTAAAGGAAGACGCTGTTCTCCTGAGTTCATGTGGTGGAGAATTCCAAAGAGTAGGACCATAATGCCTGAAGGCACCATGAGCTGATTTAGTATTTATTCTAGGTATGGTGAGGAGACCTTTATTTGATGATCTCAAGGGTCTATCTGGCGTGTATTCAGAGAGCATGTCAACAACGTAGGTGTCAGCTAGGCCATTCATAGCTTTAAAAACCACAAGAAGTATTTTAAAATCAATTCTTTGCTTTACTGGGAGCCAGTGAAGAGAAATTAAAACAGGAGTGATGTGTTCACACCTTCTGGTTTTGGTTAATACTCTGGCTGCAGCATTCTGAATAAACTGGAGTTAATTAAGTGTTTGCTTTGCCAGTCCAGCAAAGAGTCCATTACAATAGTCTAGTCAACTGGAAATGAATGCGTGAACCAACTTTTCAGAATCAGACTGTAAAGAAAGATCTAACTTTGGATATATTTCTAAGATGATAAAAAGCAGTCTTAGAGATACTGAAAATGTGCTTCTGAAAGTTAAGATCAGAATCCAGGATCACACCCAAGTTTTTGACATGATCGCAGGGTTTTACTGATAGGGAAGTTAACAAAGAGTTAATCTGGTGCCTCAAAGCCTTCGGACCTGTTAAAAGAATCTCCGTTTTGTCTTCATTTAACTGCAAGAAATTTTTGGCCATCCAATATTTAACTTCAGTAATGCACTGGATGAGATCATCCACTGGGTTAAGGTGGTTGGCAAAAACAGATATGTATAACTGTGTGTCGTCAGCATAGGACTGATATGATATGTTGTATTGTTGAATGATGGACCCAAGTGGGAGCATATACAAATTAAACAGTAGAGGGCCAAGAATTGACCCTTGAGGGACTCCATATGGAGCTAATTTTAAGATCATTCACAACTCTGACCAGGGCAGTTTCTACTGCTACTGGACGCAGTTTCAGTCATGATGAAAAAGCTTTGAAAGGAGCTGGCATAGCTAGCAGAGTTTGAACCTGTGTTCATCCTCCCAATCCACTCCAGAGCTTTGCCTGGTCTCAGTCTTATCCAGTGAATACAGTAGTCTGTCATATCAAATCCAGATATGATACATGACATCTTCGCTGTCTCTTCAGGTCTTTTCACCTCAGAGGGCGACTGGTCCAGTTTGATCTCACTCTGAACTCCTGTAAGCAAACACATGAAGATTATCATCCATCAAACTTGAGAATCACATGTTGAACATTTAAAAAAGAAGTAAAAGAATTGTTTTTTTTTTTTTTTTTACCATGAATAGTAACGACAAACAATAAACTCCAGGCAATTGTAATTTTCATTCTGTAATAAACACTGTGGTTCAGTTCTCTCTGATCAGATGTATAAAATTTCCCCTTTTTTCTGCTGCAAACTATGACAGTTACTGATTATCTGTTTATAAGGAAGGAAGAGTTTGCATAGACCTCCCTCTACAGGTTTAAAAAGGAAATATTTAACACAGATACATTTTCATAAGGAGAGTATCTACAACAACAGAAGAAAATGTAAAACATCAAAGTCCTGAAAGCTAATTTCTGACCTGGTGGAGAAGGTGAACAAAACGTTTATGTTCAACATTGACAATCTTTAATTTATGATGTAGCAAGTTATGGCTAAGTTTCCATTTGGCCCAATTAGCAAAAGGAAATTTGCACCCTATATATGTATCTGTTCCTACCTTCAAAGAGATAGAGGTATTAGTTTTGTCAGATATTTAAGTTTCCCCATCTTCTCTAGGCATCACAATGCAGGCGCAAAGAATGTAGAAATAAAAATGTGTCATATCCTTCTTGTAGTTGGCTGCAGTGGAAGTTAAATAAAATGTACATGTACAATGCATATTATTCTCTTCTTCTGTCTATCAGAAAAATGTATCTACTGTTCAGTTTCCACTGTTTATAAATACTAATTTTTATCAACTAAGCACAGAGCACTGTCTTTATTAATATTCATATTTAGAGCATATTTGTGTGTGTTTCAGTCACATGAGTCTCTGGGTATTTGTGCAGATCTGTCAGTGGTTTGTATCACTGTGGTGAACTGATGTGAGCTCTTCTGTCCTCTCACTGACACACACACACACACACACACACTTTACTTCCTTATGAGTCACATGCATTTACATATTGTTGAATAATTGATTACATTTAATTTAAATAGGTTTCACTGATGATGAAAAGATCAGCATTTCTCCTCAAATTGAGACTAAAGTAGAAAATAAATGAATCAAATAACTGAATTGTTTAATTGCATTGTCATAAAGAATTTTAATATTGACTGTGATATGTTCATTCATGGTTTAATTTTAAAAACTCACCAAAAGGTGAGTCAAAAATCAGGATACATTACTTAACTCAGGTTAATGTGCACATTTTTAAAGCTACTTACAATTGATGATTTTTTGTTGTAATTTATTCATTTTTATATTTAATCACTGTGAGAGAGGAAGGAGAAAAATATTCTGTAATAATGATTAATTTTATATCAGTTTTTGAGAAATATCTCTGTATGTCTATTTAATTATTGCAGTGAAGTTACAGTGGAAATAATCAAATTGTTTGTTCTAGTTGGTGATTTGGAGTTTTAAATGTTTTCAGTTTTTGCAGATGTTAGAAGCCACAGACATGTAGCCCAGAGAAACTTGGAGCCTCTAAACAGATGCTCAGGAATTTAAATCTGTGTGACGATATGCATAAAAGTATTTGGTTTTCTTAAAAATAAAATGTAAAACAATCTTTGGCGGGGTGTTTGCAAAGTAAGTTGACAATTTTGACAATTTAACGTTGTTGCTGAAGTAGTTTGAAACTTCAAAAGAAGTTGAAGTTTGTTGAAGCTCCATAACCTTTGTTGTACTCAGTGAGTATTGTATAGATTTCATCTTAAAACCTGAGAAAACATGAGATGATCAGACTATTAACAAGTCAGTCTCAGGTTAAACATTTAGATATTATTGTTTGTAGTTCAGTGATCATCTTATCTTTAGAATGGTTTTCATTAAGGGTGTAAAACACATCAAATCATTTTGCATGGATCGTAAACTTTGGGAGGCAGAAATCTTCATTTAAGCTATTTCATAATAATGAAGACAGTTCTGTTTATTAATATGATATATGACATCATAGTGATATACTTCTCTTTTTAGACATATTTTTTTTCTTAGAAAATGCATCATTGAGGCCAAATCAAAATATCACGTGATTCTCAAAAAGATGAGCAAGAGAAGAGGATTTAAATAATTTTCTTGAACTACTTCAACTAAGGACATTAATCACATTAAATAGTTCAGGTTTTTCAACCCAGTAAATATGAATACTGCAGGATTTTGTACAGCTGTTCAACCAAGTCCAGTCACTGTGGCTCTCGAGCACAATAATAAACAGCAGAATCTTCAGTCTTCAGACTGTTCATCTGCAGATACAGCTGCTGTCTGCTGTTGTCTCTGGAGATGGTGAACCGGCCTTGAACTGACTGAGAGTAGTATTTGCTATAACCACCACCGCTACTGATATAAGCAATCCACTCCAGTCCTTTTCCAGGAGCCTGTCTGACCCAGTTCATCTCATAGCTCCTGAATGTGAATCCAGAGGTTGTACAGGTCAATCTGTGGGATTCTCCAGGCTTTTTAACGACTGGTTCAGATTCTGTCAGAGTTTGACCATCAACACCTGTCAAGACAAAAAGAAAACTGTTATATGTTTTTTACTTTTTGAAGATGACTTCAGCTTAAGATCAGTGAAAATCTTCACCTGCCCAGCAGATAGTGAAAAGCAGCAGTCCTGTCCTATAGTCCATCATGTTAAACTGTGTGTCCACTGTTCTCTGTCATCCTCTCTGCAGTCAGATAAGTAGAGGTGGAAGACATCCAAGCTTTGCATTGACTCCTCCTCATAGGGAGGAAACAACTAGACTGGACTTGGCCAGCATTTTTGTCGGCTGTTAAAATTACAGTATAAACTGTATTTGTGCTTCCAGCCAAATGTGTTATGATTCATGCATGATGTCTATCACAATGCAAAGTTAGAGTTGCTCTTGCCAAATTAATTAATAATTGTCTGCGATGTGAATTTACAATTTGTGCTGAGTTTGAATTCTCTTCAGAAGTTACATTTCGTGTTATGAATTTTTGTTGTATGTTTTAAAAAAGTAATACCATGTATAAGAATTACTCAAGAAAAATCTCAAAACAAAAACACAGCACACACCTGGAAAACCACCAACATGCATTTCAATAAGCAGAGATCAATTTGAAGTGCACAATATTTATTGATGTTAGTGACAGAAAGAGTTTCGGCAATTAGACTCAATCAATGTGAAGAATCTTAAAACATAAGCCCGTATGAAGATAGGAGTTTGGACATGATCCCCCAAAATAAATGAAAGCATTCTTACCATGCTGAGGATGGATCACCATCTGAGAGGAGATAGGATAAGAATATTATGAAACATAATGCACAAGAAAATGTAACAAACATAGTGAGCACTGAAGAGCAAATTCGACATGAAAAATTATTTATTGTGATTCATGATGTCAGGCAGAGAAGGACAGAATGTATCCTGCGATAAAGGCTAAAAGGCCGTCGGAGGCCACAGGGATGGATTTTGACCTGAGATAAAGTCTAATGGGCTGCTGGAGGCAGCAAAACGAGAGATATATCACATAGTTTAAAGCTAATATGAAACAGCTGTAAACAAGAAAAAAAGAAACAAACAAAAAAAAGCAGCTATATGCACGATTTACCCCTTGGACATAAGGCCTGAGGGATTTCTGACCATAGAGGATAATAGGAATTGTGAAAGTGATACCTATCCTGAAGGAGTGGCCAGAGTATTGCTGAAGGTTTAGACCATGCTTAAGCACTTGTCTAAAGTTATGAATAAACCAGGAGATTTACTGAGCTTGAGAAAATTTAACATTGAAGTGAATGCCAGCAGACAGAATGCAAATATATGGGGCTTTAAGTTTTGACATCTTTGCAATGACAGAAACAGAATGAATAAGGCAACTTTTCAAAAAAAGTGTGACTGCTTGGCTAAAACTGACCCCAGACATAGTATGATAATACTACAGGGTAAATTTCAAAGAGCACAAAAGGAGACGGGGCAGAAAACTGTGATGGCTAACTACCTGCAAACAAGCTAATAGTAGGCCTACCCTGCAAGAAAAACATGGATGACAGGATGAGAAGAATCGACAATATGGTCATAGAAAAAGACCCACCAACCGAATGATTGAGGAGATGTAACTGGAATAGAAAACTGAACAGCATCCCATATCGAGTGAGACTGTGACAAGGAAGTTTGGAACTGAGGAGGTTGAGTAATGAGTGATGCAGGAGTGGCCTTAGGAAATAATGAACATGACAAAATCAGACGATGTAGCAGACGTTGTAAAAAACATGTACAAACAAATCTTTATAGATATTTAAACTAAAAAACTAAACTCAGTAATCATTGTCACTGAACGAATCAGTAGCTTTTAGAAGTGAAGCAGCATTGTCTCAGCTGTAACTTGCAGTATGTTGTTTCCTTGTTAAAAGCATATTCAAGACTGCAAAAGCCACAGAATTAATCATAATCTCACAAATATGTTGTAAATAATAGCTGCTGAGCTATCAACCTTATGTACAGTGCTTATATGGGCTAACTTTGATAAAGAACTGAATGTAACAGCTCTTTGAAGCAATACACTGAACATAGCTACTACTGAAGCCAATCAGAGTAAGAGCTGAACGTTGGGCCTTATGAACAGTGATGCGTTCACCCACTATAGTAAATACTGAAATACATTTAAACGATGATACATACCTTTTCTACCATGAGGTGTTACTGTTATACTTACTGGAGTGCCTTTGAATGGTGATGCATTCGCTCGCTGTTGTACATAGCCTACTTGAGCACAACTTTCATCTTGTGACTTTTGAGAGTAATGCCAGGAATTCCAGATTAGCAGCGCCAAGTGTTTTCTCATCTGAGAACATCTGAAAACATGGATTTTTTGTTCGGAGAGAGGAGCTGGATTTATCATGAGGAAGATTAACAAATGGAAGTTGTTCAACAAGATCCAATGTAGATCTTTGGGAACCAATAGCTGGGCTGCGTTGAGCTAGGTTAGGTCCAAAGTGATGCTGCATGTGTTTTAAACAAGGAGAGCAATTGTATGCAATTTTGTAAAAATTGTTGTGTATTTGATGTTATTTGTTACCCATCGCAATATGCTTGAACAGTTGAAGGAAGAGTCAGAGTGGGAGCAGCGAGGTGTGATCGGGGTCAAGAACTGGAAGGAAGTCTGGGCCATAGAAAGGCTGACTGACTGTGATCCCCTGAAGTGGTGCCGGAGCACATTTGGTGGTCGCTCTGCAGGATTTTGGAATGCTGTCTTAAAGAGATGTTGGCAGCTGTGGTGTGGAGGATTCAGTTGTAGAGAGAGTGAGAGCTCGTCTTTTGATGCACATTGCAATGTGTAAAATATCAGCAGGATTTTCTTCAATGATCTCAATGATCTCTAATGACTCATCCACAAAAAGATTGAATCAGACATGCTGAAATGGTGAGTAAAAGAGCATGCAAATGGGTGTTTTACATGCAGTAGCACAAATGCGCAATAGTACGTCTGAAAGACAGATTGGCAGAAGTGCAGCAATATTTAAGTAACAGGGGACTGATTGGCTTGAGGAATACAGGCAGAAAGATCTTGGGTAAATTGTGGTGACGTCTCCCCAAAACAAATGTATAATATGGTTTCTGTTCTTATCATGACACAAAATCTTAGCTTTGACAAAATAAATATTTAATATGATATATCATATGCTGCTTTCCTTTCTCAAACAAAGTCTACAGGGTGATTTTCATACTGTACATGAACTGAAACCAATGGTTGATTGAACATCTGAACATTGATGGATGTCATGTGGCTTGAACATAAAGACATTTCATATTACTGATAATAATTTAGCTAATAAATAAAATAAAATTTAATTTAAAAGAATTTGATTGAAGATGAAGGTTTCAAGTGTTTTTGTTCTCCAGTTCATAAAAACAGAAAGTGAAACCAGATTGGATCATAAAGAAAACTTAATTCTTATAGTTTTACTCATAAACATCACCACGATGTTAGCTGAAGAGAAGTGATTCAATGAACTTATTAATGCAGTATTTATTTGAATACTATATTGTTATATTGTATATTGTATAGTATTTCACATACACTATAGATATTATGAGTCAGAGATAAGAAATGCAATGTTACCTCACACCAGTCTCTTTTGTCATGGGTACAGTATAATAATGTATAGTAGTGTGATTCATTTGTCCCGACAATCTAATTTAGACATTCTAAGATCATGAAAAATATATGACATTAATTTGTAATCAAAATAATCCAAATAGTATGAATGCTCAAGTTCGCTGCAGCTGGTTGAGGACAACCACTGACTGCCACCACTGCCTTGAACTGACTGAGAGTAGTATTTGCTACCGCCACCATAACTGATATAAGCAACCCAGTCCAGTCTTTTTCCAGGACTGATCCAAGCCATGTAGTAGCTACTGAATGTGAATCCTGAGGTTGTACAGGTCAGTTTGTGGGATTCTCCAGGCTTTTTAACTGCTGGTTCAGATTCTATCAGAGTCTGACCATCAACACCTGTCAAGATAAAAAAGAAAGGAAAATAATCAGTTGCTGTAAGCTGGTAACCTTTTAAAGACAACTTCAACTGAAAATATGTGACAATCTTCACCTAGTTAAAAGCAGCAGTCCTGTCCTATAGTCCATCATGTTAAACTGTGTGTCCACTGTTCTCTGTCATCCTCTCTGCAGTCAGATAAGCAGAGGTGGAAGACATCTAATGTTTTGCATTTAGTCCTCCTCACAGGGAGGAAACAACTGGATTGCACTTTACTCTCAGTTATCGAAACTGGGGAATTAATGATCTTATTTGTGTAATAACAATATTTCCCTTAATCAAGCATATTATAATGTGTGAGATGTGCAATCCAACACATATACTACTCAAAGCTCATCAGTGGCTTCCCAGAGGCCTTCTAACTATTGAACTCCAAGCAAACTTCAACCAATTCATGTTTGTTGCATTTCATATGAATAGAAAAGAAAATGTTAACAGATGAATATTTAGTAAGATCATTCTGTAATTACTGCCAGTAGCAGAAACTTCAGCTGACTGCAACATACTGTACATATTGAAATGTGATTATACGCAAGCATATTTAAAGCAAATATGAAAGGCAAAGGGCAGCTGTGACTGAGCAAAGATGGCAATGAGCAATATTAACTGATAAAATATACAGCTGAAGGAATGAGACTGATGGAATAACAGATACCACCGTCACTGTGATCCTGGCCTCCTCCTTTATTCTGAAAATGCAATAATTAAATAAATTTGTTGTTGTTGTTGTTTTTATGTTGCTTTTGTCAAATCACTTCATTCAACACTGTTTTTATAATATTTTGGACTGAGGAAATCTGTTATTGAATTTGAGGGTTTAGGCATAAATGGTGTTATATGACATATAAAATGTAAGGGACTTTGAGGAAACTTATGATTTGTATTTGTTTTGGCTATACTAATAAAACAAAGTAAAATAAATCAAGTTTTAGGTTTTTCTGGTCAATGTGTGTTTGATTTTCTCGGTTGCTGGTCAGCTACTTGTAGAAAGTGAGTATTAGTATTAGTGTTATTTTGAGATATTGACATGTTTAAAGACATTTAAAGATTTGCTCCCATCAGATGACTAAATGTTTCAGGATAAAGTGTCTCAACACAATGACAAATTATTTTGTATTGATGAAATGTGTTTCATTGTTAATTATTGGCCATCATTCAAAAGGAAATATGTTTTAAAGCCCTGACATGCTTCAGTGCTTCTTATACAGTATTTAGTGTTTTTCAGTTTTTGTACAGCTTTGTAGGCTCCTGTGTCACTGTGGCTCTCGTGCACAGTAATAAACAGCGGAATCTTCTGGTTTCAGACTCTTCACCTCACACAACATTTCTGGAAGTATCTTTAGTGATGGAAAATTGGCCTTGGAGACTTTGGGCAAATATTGTGCCAGTTCTGCTATCAATGCGTCCGACTGACCCTGAGCAGCTGAAATAGACAGAGAGTTTAGATGACAGGAAGCCAGCAGTCATTCAAAGCTCTCTTTCTCTTCCTCTGCCGGATACTGACTTCACTCACCTGAAATGAGAGCCAAGAGGGAGAAGCTTTGTACAACTGTCATGATGGGAACTCAGCTGAGTCTGCAACTGCAAAGGCTGATGTGAAGGATATATTGTGCATGCATGATTTTGGAGACACAGTGTTAAAAGGTAAGAGACATCAAGAGTAAAGTTCAGTGAGCAGAAGAGTCGTGTTGTACTGAGAGAGAGAAAGTGTGTTAAAAACAGACTAAGACACCAACAATATAGATGTTGTTCAATCTTTCTCTTTCCTTTTCTTAGTCATTTTTTCATAATTGTTAATTTGTGAGAAAGTGGGAGTAAAAATGTGTGATGTGTTTATTAGTATAACATGAATTTGGATGTTTAGATGACACACATACAGTACAAACTGCACTGTCAGACCAAACATATAAAAATGATCAGTCACCTTAGTGAGGTGGATTATTGCTGAGAGAGAAATGATGCTTGAGAAGAAGATTAGTTTTTCCTCCAAGAGCCAAGAAATTTTCTTTTCTTTATTGCAGTATGACGAGTTCATCCAGCTTTCATCACTATGTCTCATAAGCACAAAGTTTAACAGATGAAGCTGCAGTCACTGCTGACCCAACAGTTAAAATGTTTTATTTGTGATGTGTTGAAGCAAGCTCACGAATGTGAAAACCTTTAACTCAGTTCATCATTTAGTTTAGATCAGCAAGAAAAGTGGACCTGAGTGTTGATAGTCGATAGTGACTGCCCTTGAGTGTTCATCTTTTACAAGAACTGCAACATTATTTTTCACTCTCATATTGTGACCTACATTAGATTTCAACTATGATACAGATATTAATGTACCTGAACAATGATTTTACCAACATAATTGTTCTGTCCTCTGCTGTTTTGTGTTATGAGTTCATTAAAAAACAAAATCAACAACAAAAGATTAAATAAAAATATAGTTCTTTCTCAGAGTCTATCAGCCCAGAGATGATGAGTACTGTAGGATTTTGTACAGCTGCTCAACCAACTCAGTCACTGTGAGTGTCGAGCACAATAATAAACAGCAGAATCCTCAGTCTTCAGACTGTTCATCTGCAGATACAGCTGCTGTCTGCTGTTGTCTCTGGAGATGGTGAACCGGCCTTGAACTGACTGAGAGTAGTATGTGTCACTACCACCACTACTGATAGCTGCAATTCACTCCAGTCCTTTTCCAGGAGCCTGTCTGATCCAGGCCATAGTATAGCTGCTGAATGACAATCCAGAGGTTGTACAGGTCAGTTTGTGGGATTCTCCAGGTTTTTTAACTGCTGGTTCAGATTCCGTCAGAGTCTGACCTTCAACACCTGTCAAGACAGCAAAGAAAACAATCACAAGCAGATCATTTATAACGTCAATGAAAACATCAAATCAAGATGATTGACAATCTTCACCTGTCCAGCAGTTAAAAACAGCAGTCCTGTCCTATAGTCCATCATGTTAAACTGTGTGTCCACTGTTCTCTGTCATCCTCTCTGCAGTCAGATAAGTAGAGGTGGAAGACATAAAAGTTTTGCACTGACTCCTCCTCAAAGTGAGTACATAAATAGATATCTGTTGGCATTTAGTTTTTCAGTTTAGTTATTGGAAGCCAGATGTTCATTTTGTATCTATCTAAGCTGTTATGTTTAAGGCTTGTCTGACATATTTTAATTAAATTTGTCTGCAATGCTTGGTAAATTTCTATCAGGATAGCAAAAATTGTGCATGTCAGCCCCTGTCGGTATATTCTATATTCAGCACATTTATCCAACACCACACTCGTTCCTGCAGCTCCACAAACCTCCTCTCTCTACCATCCAGGACCAAGCTGCTCCAATCTTAGTGCCACTTTGCTCCTTTATTGTGTTTTTGTTTTATAGGTACTTTAAATTGTCATATAAAGTGTCTTTGAGTATCTTGAAAAGTGGTCAATTCATAAAATGTATGTTTTTTTTAAATAAATGAATACATATGTCTTTATTCCTTCTTTACTTTTTGTTTCATACAAAGTGTCATATAATCATGTATATTACAAATTAATTCATTATACAGTCAAATTAGAACATCAGACTTCCATATAAAATGAGTTACACCCTGTGTATTTGGAGTTTGAGGCCACATGTACTGAGAGAAAGACAAAGGAAGAAAATCTGCTAAGTGGACTAATTTATATCAGCATTTAATTATATGTTCTTGTTCATGCATTAATACTTTCAGGACATCACTTCTTCTTCATATTGGATTATGGAATCAACATTTAATACATTTTATGGATTTTTTTGCAATACATTCAAACACAGTGTTAGTAGAGAACAGACATTAATATGTTTTAAATCAATGTTCTTTTGATAGACACTGGTTAGAAGAAATTTGGTTATGAATGAAAACAAAAAAAACCCAAAACATTAAAATCAGCAATTCAGGACAATTATTATTGTTGCTATTAAGACCAATGAATGTTCCAAGTCTTTGAGGTAAATAGAGGAAGTAGTTTTTGTATGAGTCTCCTATTACTGTCTCTCACTGTGTCTCTGGCACAGTAATACACTGCTGTGTCCTCAGTCTTCAGGCTGTTCATCTGTAGATAGAGTTTACTGCTGGAGTCATCTCTAGAGATGGTGAATCTACCCTGGACTGACTGGGAGTAATGGATAGGAGTACTAGCTGTGCTTATATAAGCAATCCACTCCAGTCCTCTTCCAGGAGCCTGTCTGACCCAGACCATCCTATAGCTGCTGAATGTGAATCCAGAGGTTGTACAGGTCAATCTGTGGGATTCTCCAGGCTTTTTAACCACTGGTTCCGATTCTGTCAGAGTCTGACCATCAACACCTGTCAAGACAAAAAGCAAAGTCAAGTGAAATTGGCTGGTAAAACAAATAAAAGTGATGTGATATAGATAGAAGATCAGTGAAAATACTCACCTGCCCAGCAGATAGTTAAAAGCAGCAGTCCTGCTCTATAGTCCATCATGTTTAACTGTGTGTCCACTGTTCTCTGTCATCCTCTCTGCCATCATACAGTATAAGTAGTGGTAAAAACGAGTTTTGCATTGACTCCTCCTCACACAGGGAGGACATCTCACTTATTGTTGGTGAATGTACAGGAGGATTTGATTTGTGTAAAATGTCAATAACACAATCGATTTTAACAAGTAACAGATATACTATTCCAGCCCTTTGAGTGCCTTCTCTAAATGCAGTGCTGACACATTTGTAAAACAAAGAGAACAAACTTCATAGTAGAAGCCGTTCATCCACTGAATTCTACCACACATTACTGCTGAGAGATCAATCATATGACATAATTTTTTGCTCAAACATCCCAGAATGTGTCTCTTACTGGAGGATTAGTTTTTCTTGACACTTAACATCAACAATGAAAATGGATCTTTTGTACTGTAGATGTTTATTCATACATGGACAACAATTTTAACAATTAGATTATTGTCTGTGGCTTTTTATGAGGACATGATCACTGTGACATTTTAAATTCTACTTTATTGCTGTTTTTTAAAGTTTATTTATTGTTTTTCCTCTGGATCAGCTTTTATGAATGTGATGCAGGGATTGGTTCATTGATTCATTAAAAAACAAAACAAAAAATAAAACCATAAACATGTACTTCATTATCAGGATCCATCAGCTTAGTAGAAATGAATAGATTTTGTACAACTACTCAACCAACTCCAGTCGCTGATACTCAAAACAATTGATATAGTTGTGGTCTATCAGCCCAGTAAGGATGAATGCCGCAGGATTTTGTACAGTTGCCCAACTCCAGTCACTGTGGATCTCAAGCAAAGTAATAAACAGCATAATCTTCAGTCTTCAGACTGTTCATCTGCAGATACAGCTGCTGTCTGCTGTTGTCTCTGGAAATGGTGAACTGACCTTGAACTGAATAGTATTTGCTACTACCACCACTACTACTGATAGTTGCAACCCTCTCCGGTATCTTTCCAGCCTGTCTGATCCAGCACATCCAGATGCTGCTGAGTGAGAATCCAGAGGTTGTACAGGTCAATCTGTGGGCTCCAGGCACCTGTTAAGACAAAAAAGAATAGCCTAACATGCTTTGAGTTGATACAAATGAAAATATGTCAGATCAAGATCAATGAAAATCTTCACCTGCCCAGTAGATAGTTAAAAGTAGCAGTCCTGTCCTATAGTCCATCATGTTAAACTGTGTGTCCACTGTTCTCTGTCATCCTCTCTGCAGTCAGGCAAGTAGAGGTAGAAGACATTAAACTTTGTTTCCAGTTATTGTTTGGTAAAGCTCAACAACTTTGACTATACAGGAGTCTGTGGAGTTGATACCTTTTCCTCCATCATGTGTCAGTATAATTTGTGAAATGGATTTTACAAAATCAGCATTCAAATGCTGGCCCATCAATATTAGTGTAAGTAGAGTCTGCAATTGAATAGCTTCTTCTGGTTGTGATCAATAAAGTTACCCAGGTGTTTAATGGTGATATGATAAAATCATTTTCATCATATTTAAAATGTAACAGAGCAAAGTTAATGTTCATGTATGTGGAGGTTTCTCCAGGAGACCTTTCTACAAAATTTAACTGTAAAACCATTTGCATTAAATGATGGATTTCTGACATGCTTACTGAATTTAGGAGAACATGTGGCCCCTTGGACGGTACATGCACTACCATGTTCTTCATGAAACAGGATGTTTTGACATTTTGTGTTCTTTTTAGTGCAAATAAATGCTGTAAAAAGTGGTTTGAAATTTTATCTTCAGTTATTTATTGATTACAATCAGTTACAAGACATACTGAGTCAAAAAGGTAAAGAGGAAAGATTTTAAAATCAATCAGTGATATACAGCGTGTTTTTCAGCTTTAGACTATTTTAAAAATGGGAAAATGGGGATTTTTTTTTAAAGAAATCCAGCACCAGTAGGTGTGTTTGTGTGAATTTAGACCAGTCAAATTACATATTATTTCTATAATATTTCTATATTATTTCTATAATATTAATATCAGTGTGTGCGCCTTTTGGATTGTTTGTCAGTTATTGTTGTTTGTCTTTGTAAGAGTCTGAACTCTAAACTGATGACCACATTTTGCTGCTCTTCCCTTCTCATAACTGCTGAGAGAGCGAGAGAGGTTTCTATTTTCCATCAAAGCAACAACATTAATCATATGAGACAGGTGGAGTCTATCAGCCCAGTAAGGAGGAGTACTGTAAGATTTTGTACAGCTGCTAATTCAGCTTCACTCACTGTGAGTGTCGAGCACAATAATAAACAGCAGAATCATCAGTCTTCAGACTGTTCATCTGCAGATACACCTGCTTTATGTTATTGTCTCTGGAGATGGTGCACAGATCTTTAACTGACTGAGAGTAGTAGATGTAGCTACTGGTATCACTGATAGTAGCAACCCACTCCAGTCATTTTCCAGCAGCCTGTTTGATCCAAGCATTCCAGTAATGAGCATTAAGCCCTGAATATGTGCAGGTCAGTCTGTGAGATTCTCCAGGCCTTTTAACCACTGATTCAGACTCAGTCAGTGTTTGACCCTCAGCACCTACAGAAATGTAAACAGATCATTGGTTATTACAATCACATTGTCTTTATGTGTGTGTGTGTGTGCTAAGGTGCACTGTCATACTGGTGTTCATGTCATTATATATCTGATCTCCTGTTGCCCCCTGCAGGTGTTTGTAAAAACAAAAAGTTGGATGTTTTTGTAAAGGGCCCCAGCTTACTTAAACCAGTGTGTGTTTTCTTTTGCACAGTAATACACATCAGAGTCTTCTGGCTTTAAGTTGGACAGTCTCAGATACACCATGCTGTTGCTATCATCTCTGCTGATTTCTACACGTCCACTCAAACTGCTAGCATAAGTGTTTTTACTGGCAGCGGAAAAAACAATTCCTATCATTTCCAATGCTTTTCCTGCAGGTTGTCTGATCCAGAGCATAACACAGCAGCTAAATGTGAAGCCAGATCCCCTGCAGGAGAGACTGAGAGTCTCTCCAGGCTTTTTCACCACTGAACTGGAAGGAATGGACTCCATACTCTGACCTGTACAACCTGATGAGATGAAAGGAGAGATGAACCACAGAAGAAAGTGAGACAAACAGTCATCTGGGAAGTTTTCTGGTATCACTGACTGACCATCAATTGATGTTGTCTGATAAAAGATAAAACAACAAGAGGCAGGAGAACTCACAGGACAGAGAGAGAGTAACCAGCAGAAGAGTGAGTGTGTTCATCATCCTGAGGCTGGAGATGTGACCTCTGATGCTCCACAAGAACAACAAGACCAGTCAGCAGGACAGAAGTACACTGCACACACTGAAGATTTGCATCAGAGTATCATGGGGAGGGAGTGGCTCATTCATTGGCACTCTGTTATAGTTTAATTTGATTGTATAATTCTGTTCATTTTTTTCACTGATTGCCCATCAATGTGGGATACAATATCACATCCAACAACTAGAAAAAAAGATAAAGTGAATTTCTTAGCTTCAATATTTGTGAGTTACAAAACGTTCAACAAATCAGCTGAATTCATTCATTTTCATCCATGTCTGACAAATCTATCTCTCTATGTTTGTCACTTGCATGAAAAAACAAAACAAAACACAAACACTATTACAGATGAAAGTACATTATTGTAATGCTTGAATATTGCACTCATTGTTCACAACCGGAGTCCTCCACCAGGAAGACAAAACAAAAAGCTTGGAGGCCTGCAACGTGAGAGCAGTGGGATGCTGATGGATAGGGAGTGACGGGAATATCAACAGACAGCAGGATGATAAGCAACGTGCGATCATTGGACTATTGCCTGTACTGTGGGGGAAACTGAACAATGCATCATCTTATCAGCAACGCCGGAGTGAGAGACTTTTAATGAAAGTGAAGTCTACTCCCAGAAGTGAAAAGCTGCCATACATTTTTTATTCATCACTGCGGCTTCACGTCAGATACTGACCTGTCTCATCGTCCTGGTGCTGCTTGTCGCTCTGGGACTGTGTTCAGAGCTGCAGGTCCAGGTCTCTCGATTTCAAGCAGGGAGATGAGACATCTTTTTCTTTTTCACCTGCCCAGAAGATCATTAAAAGCAGCAATCCTGTCATCCACCCCATCATCAACAAAAAGACAAACACCTGAAATAGTTTCTATAGTTAATATCATTACTCAAAATCTCAACTTTGACAAAAAATAAGAGATATGATACGCTGTTTACCATCTGAAAGAATGTCTACAATGCAATTTTCATACTGTACATGCATATAACCTGAAATCAATGACTGATTGGAAATCTAAAAATTGAATATATATATTTTTAAATAGTCATTTCTTAATAATAGAGTAACATAAAGTTACATAATTGGATAAAATTAGAAATATCTAAGAGATGAAATGAGAAGTATTAAAAAACATACAATAAATGACAGTTTGGGGAAGATGTGAAACTCGCTGGTTGAGATCAGGCAGCTGAGGGGTGAGTAGAGCAAAGGCTCAGTCATTCTTATGACAAGGTGAGATTTTGGAACCACTAGTAGGAACCAACATGAAGATCTGAAGCAATGATCAGGTTTGTATTGTAGGAAAAACAAACAGCTGCCAGCAGCAGTATCAGAACTACAGAGAACTTGATATTGAAGCTGATCTTCTTTCCTAATTCTGGTAATTTTAATTGTATTGTAATAAAGCAGACTGAAGGTGAAGGCTTCAAGTTTTTTTTACACAGTTTGCAAATTGAGGTGATTTTTTAAATTTTGTATTTGTATTATTATTAGAGATATTTTAAATTAAGAATTCACTAGATTGCTGTTCTAAAATTCAATAGCCTTGTTGTACTGTAGTCTTAATATTATATTAAACACATTGGAGGTTAAAGCCATTCTAAAATAAAAGAAAATATATTTAAATATAGTTTTACTTTCTTTCTATAGTAGTATGTGATGTAAATAGTATGAAAACCTATTTTTTGCATAAAAGACTTTTAATGGTTTCAGTGCTGCAGATGTTTGGAGTCACAGATGTGGAGCCTCTGGAGATAAACAGCTGCTCAATAACTGAAACCTGTGTGATGATGCACAAAAACTAAATCCTGTTGCTTAGAGGAAAAACTATATATGTTAGTTCATGCATTGATGTGATATTTTCTTTAATAATAATCGTCACATTTTGCCTTTATCTTTGGTGGTTGGAGTTTGTATGACCAAATGAAAAAAAAGTGACAAAAATTGTCAAATTGTAGCTACCTTTTCTTCATATTCTTCATCAGTTAGTCAATATTTGTTGAACTGAAGTTTATTCTGTGTATGTGGTGAGTTTTTGTACAGCGTTCCTCCCTCCTGTGACTACTGACTATTCAGTGTTTCTAATGTGTTTATTAGTGTGAATCCACTGAAAGCTTCTCACAGGATCCAGCTGCCAGCAGCAGCATCAGAGCTACAGAGAACATGGTTGATGTTGAAGCTGAACTGATGTGAGCTCTTCTGTCCTCTCACTGACACACACACACACTTCACTTCCTTATGAATCACATGTATTTGCATATTGTTGAATAGTTGATTACATAGGTTTATTTAAATGGGTTCTGTTGAAGGTGAAAAGATCAGCATTTCTTCTCAAATCCAGACTGAAGTAGAAATAAATCATTGAATCAAATAAAGTTATTGTTGAATTACATTGTTATAAAGAACATTTATATAGACCTGAGTTCTTTCATCATTTTAATTTTTAAAAATCATATAAAGATTTAGACAATACTTCAAATTAATGTGAATTTTTTCTGATAGAGTTTTTTTACAGCCAAGATTTTAGAAGAAGAAAAAATAAGTGTCAACAATCGACAAATATTTTACTGTGTGTCTGTATTTACAGTATATATCTATTTAATTACTGCAGTGAAGTAACAGGGGAAATAGCATGAAGACTCAAGTTTGTTCTGATTAGATGGAGGTTTGGAGCTTTGAATACAAAAGTTTGAATGTTTTCAGTTTTTGCAGATGTTTGAAGTCACAGACATGTAGCCCAAACAAACTTGGAGACTCTGAACCGATGTTCAGGAACTGAAACCTGTGTGATGATCTGCATAAAAGTATTTGTTTCCCTTAAAAGATAATTAAAAAAGATAATTATATTAGTTTAAAACAATCTTTAGTGGGGTGTCTGTGAGATAATTTGACAGTGTTGACAGTTTAATGTTGTTGCTGAAGTAGTTTAAAACTTCATTGATGCCATACTAATGAAGTTTATAGACAGGGTATTTAAACACACCATATCCGCTCCTCTTCCCTTTGTCTCAGCTTGCAAGTCCCTCCCACCCGACCCCTCCGCTAACTTTCCTCTCTTCTCTGCTCGAACACAGGAACAGGGGGCCTCGTACAGATGCCGGATCATCGAGACAGCACCCCCACCCTGAGTCTCAACCCCCTGTTCCCACTTACCTCCCCGACGTCGACGCCTCTCCTCCTTTCATCTATCACTCTCCTATCCACTCCCTCCTTCCCCTCTTTCCCGCCTGCTCTTCTTTCTCCCCATCCCTCGACCCTCATCCCCTCGACCCCTACCCCCTCATCCCGCATCCCACGACCTCGACCCTCACCCCCGCATCCTCACACCCCCGACCCTCTCCCTTCCCCCATCCATCCTTCCCTCTCCAACCATCCCTCTAACTATCCTTCCTCCTTTTCACCCTGCCTTCCATCACACTCCCAACAAACCATTAAATCCATATTCTAGAAGGAGTGGTCTTGGTTAGTGAAAACATCCTGTTTTACATTCAGTGAATATTGAAGCTTTGATTTCATTTTAATTCTGCAAACTGAGAAAAGGTGAAATAATCAGACTGTTAACAATCAACTCTCAGGTTAAACATTTAGACAAAATATTTAACTGCACAATTAATGTTTTAATTCAGTTATCATCTTATCTTTTAAGCTAAGGGTGTAAAACACACTTAAAATATAAAAATAAAAAAAATAAAAAAATAAAATAAAATTTAAAAAAAACTCTGTCTCTCACCCTGGTTCCAAACCAGGGGTCCCCCATAACACTGCGGCTTTCCATTTCTTTTCTTCTCTGTTTTTTCTTCTTTCTTTTTTATCCTCTCTTTCTTCTTCTCTTTCCTTCCCTCTGCTCTCTTCCCTCTATATCCTTGTGCACCAACACTAACACACACACACACACACACACACACACACACACACACACACACACCACATGTATTTTGTACTAAGCCAAAAGTGTATTTATTTATTTTTATTTATTAATTAATTTTCATGTTATTGTCTGTTACAGTCCAAAAACTGTAACTGATCGTAATCTCTTGAGTGTCAGACATCTTAATTTAAGCTCTTTGGTAATAAGGAAGACAGTTCTGTCTATTAATATGATTTACATATCCAAGCGATATACTTCTCTTATTAGAAATATTTTTTTCTCTTGTAAAATGTATCTTTAAGGCCCAAAAAAATATCACATTGTTCTCCAAAGATGAATAGGAGTAGAGGACTTACAAAATTTTCTTGAACTACTTAAACTGAAGACATTAATCATATGAGATGGTTGTTGTGATCTCTCCTAGTAAGGAGAACTATTGTAGGATTTTGTACAGCTGCTCAACCAACTCAGTCACTGTGAGTCTCGAGCACAATAATAAACAGCAGAATCTTCAGTCTTCAGACTGTTCATCTGCAGATACACCTGCTGTCTGCTGTTGTCTCTGGAGATGGTGAACCGGCCTTGGACTGACTGAGAGTAGTATTGGGTGCTACCACTTGGAGTGATGTATGCAACCCACTCCAGTCCTTTTCCAGGAGCCTGTCTAACCCAGTTCATCTCGTAGTCGCTAAATGTGAATCCAGAGGCTGTGCAGATCAGTTTGTGAGATTCTCCAGGCTTTTTAATCACTGGATCGGATTCTGTCAGAGTCTGACCATCAACACCTGTCAAGACAAAAAATAAATTAATTACATGCATTAAGCTTATAACTTGATTTGATGAAGTTAAAATGAAAACTTAAAAGTCTTCACCTGCCCAGCAGATAGTGAAAAGCAGCAGTCCTGTCCTATAGTCCATCATGTTAAACTGTGTGTCCACTGTTCTCTGTCATCCTCTCTGCAGTCAGATAAGTAGAGGTGGAAGACATCAAAGTTTTGCATTGACTCCTCCTCACAGGGAGGAAACAACTAAAGTGTTCTTGATTCCCAGTTTGGTGAAACTACATTAAATATTTACAGACCAGGAGATTTCAATCTAAATCTATACATTTAAAAATACTGTGGCATGTTTTAAATTGAGTAACTTGGTTATCAACTTACCACAACAGTAGTTTAGGCACAACTGCAATAGCTTCCTGTATATAAACGTTACTGGCTAAATTGTCAAAACCAGGTATTCATAAATTCTTGCAGGACAATTCCCAGTAAGCATTGTAAGATTACTTGACAAACTCAGAAGGAGTGTCAAGAGACTCTACTTAAATAACCTGGATCAGTCGTATAACAGCTGGTGAATAATCAGAAATGTTTGATCAGATCTACTGACTCATTTAAAGTGATCTGCCCCCTTAAGAGGACTAAATGTTTCATGTTTTATTGTTTGCTATCGTTCAATGGGAATTTTATTTTAAAGCCCTGACATGCTTCAGTGCTTCTTATACAGTGCTTAGTGTTTTCAGTCAGTTTTTGTACAGCTTTGTAGTCTCCTGTGTCACTGTGGCTCTCGTGTGCAGTAATAAAGAGCAAAGTCTTCTGGTTTCAGACTCTTCACCTCCAAGTACAAAACATTTTAGGAAGTATCCTTAGTGATGGAAAATTGGCCTTGGAGACTTTGAGCAAATATTGTGCCAGTTCTGCTATCAATGCATCCGATCCATTCCAGTCCTTTCCCTGATCTCTGATGAATCCAGTGCAGCCAAGCTAGAGGAAGTCCTTCCACTTTACAGAGTGATTGACTCTCCAGGTCTGTTGACCACTGGCTCTGAGGAGGTGAGGGACTGACCCTGAGCAGCTGAAACAGACACAGAGTTTAGATGACAGGAAGCCAGCAGTCATCCAAAGCTCCCTTTCTCTTCTTCTGCTGGATACTGACTTTACTCACCTGAAATAAGGGAGAAGCTTTGTATAACTGTCATGATGGGAACTCAGAGTCTGCAACTGCAAAGGCTGATGTGAAGGATATATTGTGCAGGCATGATTTTGGAGACACAGTGTTAAAAGGTAAGAGACATCAAGAGTAAAGTTCAGTGAGCAGAAGAGTAAAAACAGACTAAGACACCAACAATATAGATGTTGTTCAATTGTTCTTTTTTCTTTTCTTAGTCATTTTTTCATAATTGTTAATTTGTGAGAAAGTGGGAGTAAAAATGTGTGATGTGTTTATTAGTATAACATGAATTTGGATGTTTAGATGACACATATACAGTACAAACTGTACTGTCAGACCAAACATATAAAAATGATCAGTCACCTTAGTGAGGTGGATTATTGCTGAGAGAGAAATGATACTTGAGAAGAAGATTAGTTTTTCCTCCAAGAGCCAAGAAATTTTCTTTTATTTATTGCGGTTCATCCAGCTTTCATCACTATGTCTCACAAGCACAAAGTTAAACAGATGAAGCTGCAGTCACTGCTGACCCAACAGTTAAAATGTTTTATTTGTGATGTGTTGAAGCAAGCTCACGAATGTGAAAACCTTTAACTCAGTTCATCATTTAGTTTAGATCAGCAAGAAAAGTGGACCTGAGTGTTGATAGTCGATAGTGACTGCCCTCGAGTGTTCTTCTTTTGCAAGAACTGCAACATTATTTTTCACTCTCATATTGTGACCTACATTAGATTTCAACTATGATACAGATATTAATGTACCTGAACAATGATTTTAGCAACATAATTGTTCTGTCCTCTGCTGTTTTGTGTTATGAGTTCATTAAAAAACAAAATCAACAACAAAAGATTAAATAAAAATATAGTTCTTTCTCAGAGTCTATCAGCCCAAAGATGATGAGTATTGTGGGATTTTGTATAGCTGCTCAACCAACTCAGTCACTGTGAGTGTCGAGCACAATAATAAACAGCAGAATCTTCAGTCTTCAGACTGTTCATCTGCAGATACAGCTGCTCTCTGCTGTTGTCTCTGGAGATGGTGAACCGGCCTTGAACTGACTGAGAGTAGTATGTGCTACCACTACTACCGATATAAGCAACCCACTCCAGTCCTTTTCCAGGAGCCTGTCTGATCCAGTGCATGCTGTAGTCACTAAATGTGAATCCAGATGTTGTACAGGTCAGTGTGTGGGATTCTCCAGGCTTTTTAACTGCTGGTTCAGATTCTGTCAGAGTCTGACCATCAACACCTGTCAAGACAAAACGAAAACTGTTATATGTTTTTAACTTTTTGAAGATGACTTCAGCTTAAGATCAGTGAAAATCTTCACCTGCCCAGCAGATAGTTAAAAGCAGCAGTCCTGTCCTATAGTCCATCATGTTAAACTGTGTCCACTGTTCTCTGTCATCCTCTCTGCAGTCAGATAAGTAGAGGTGGAAGACATCAAGGTTTTGCATTGACTCCTCCTCATAGGGAGGAAACAACTAGACTGGACTTGGCCAGCATTTTGGTTGGCTGTTAAAATTACAGTATAAACTGTATTTGTGCTTCCAGCCAAATGTGTTATGATTCATGCATGATGTCTTTTGAAATCAGACTTTTGATCTGAAAATAAAAGTAATAATAATTAGAAGCACAAACACAACAGAAAAATCAACCAGTCACATACATAACAGATGAAATGTTGCAAGATTTTGTTGCCAACTCTGAATTAACAGATGCAGGGTTTCCTAAAACACACTGCAAACTGTTCACAACTGTATTATCATCCAAACAAAAATATTTTCATACTGTACTTACACAAGCAGATAATTGAATTAATGAAATGATAGGCACTAATGTAAAGTATGTGAGGGGTAAAAACAACAATATAGGCCTTTAAATATTCTGATATTCATTCATCTGTCTGGCAAGGAGCAAAAGGCCATCTACCAATTTTTTGAATATATTTTGGGCTGAAGACATTTCACCGGTCTAATTATCATCTGATCCGTGAAGCTCTCTGATCAAATGTTTTTCAACTTGTTTCCCCTTTAAACTAATTTCATATGATGTATAGTTCTTACTTGTGAATGTGACATTGGTAATTTAAATTATACTTTTACAGTTGAAAGAATTATCACTGTGAGTGATGTAAGATCTTTTGCTTCATCCAGCTGATAAGAAAACAACATCATCTTATTGATGACAACGTCATCTTGTTGTCTGTGGAGGTTTTTGCAGTTTGCATAGACCTCCCTCTACAGGTTTAAAATGGAACGTTTTAGTATCACAGCTCTGTTTCATGAGCATAAAACCATAATACATGCAATTTATTCTTACTAGTCCACTGAGTTAAACATAAATAGTTTATTTCTACAGGAGAAGGGGAGGATATAAAAAAAGGTTGAACAGAGTATTCAAGCAGAAAAGTTTCTGTCCTTGTTCAGACCCCTGTATATCCTTGGCCTCTTCTCGCACATTGTGCTTGTTAATCTTTTGCACTTCGCTGCACATTTGCATGTTCTAATTCTGTCTATCTTTGAATTTTTATGCTTTATATTTTTTTCTTATTCTAATGAGCATCCTTTATTACACACTAGCAGTTCTAGCACAGCCTCATGAGTATGCCACCCTATGTTTCACTGCACATATTGTATGAGCATGTGATAAATAAAACCTTTGAATATTGAATCTTTCAAGATATTATTCTGACCGTATGAAAAACTTGTCTAAAATTTAATAATTTCATTATTATTTGAGTAGAGGAATGAAATGTTTATCTTCTGGAGTAATAGTCTTAAATCTTGATGAGGTAGTTGACAGTTTTATTTTTTATTTCTTGGCAAAATTACAAAGAATATTTTTTGCACACTGTTTATGGTTCTTTGAATGGATGAGCATACTATTTATTTTACTTCACCTTTGCATAAAACAGGAAATTGTTTTTTAGTAAGCTCTAGTATCATGAAATACTGATAAAAATGTTTAATGAAATCTTTGTAGTGAAGAAGAGTCAAGATGAAGTAGGTTTAAAGTCAAACACATTTAAACACCAAACAACTTCTCTGTCAGAGACTAAGCTCTTCTGTCCTCTCACTGACACACAGACACACACTTCACTTCCGTATGAGTCACATTTATTTGCATATTGTTGAATAAACAATTGTATATTTCTTGTTACTTCTGTTTATTACTTTGAGGTGAAACATTCAGTCTTTCCTCATAAGTTTCCAGACTGAATATATACTTAAACATGATATATTGTTAATTTAGTGAACTTATAATGGTGCTATGATTTTGTTTAAAATGACATTTAAAATAGTTTGCCATCTATTAATGTATTAATGTAGAAAAACAAATTGTAGTCTAATATTGCATGGGTCAAGGATAAGATATTACAATAGTTAAATTTGTGTAATAATAAATTAAATATCATCCAACAACAAACAAACAAACAAAAAAGCAAAACAAAAGAAACATTAGATTTCACAATCTGTCTTTGGTCCACGTTATGAATTGTAAATTAAAAATAGACTGAAATTGTTAAAAGGTTATATCTACTTTTGGTGTCTACTTTTTAAAAAAAAAAATACTGTATATATTTCTTTACTTGTATACGTAAATCAATCATTTTCCAAAAAAATGTGAAGTGACAACAAAATCATGTAACAGTACGAGTTTTCTGCAGCTGTGCGGAGGTTTGGAGTTTTACATAAGATACTTTTATTGGTTTCAGTGTTGCAGATGTTTGAAGCCACAGACATTCAGTGAAACTTGGAGTCTCTAGAGAGCTGCTCACATACTCAAATTCATGTAAAAAAAAAACTAAAAACAAAAGGTGCTTTATAAGTAAGAAGAAAATTAAAATCCTTGTTTGGAAATATTGTTAAAAAGTATCCTCTCTCACAAAACTTTCCTTTAAAAAGCAAATAAAATATCTATGGTTCCAAAATAGATGTTTTGGTGGGAAAGAACGACATTTCTTGAACTAACTGAACTGAAGGACATTAATCATGTGAGATAAAGGGGGTCTGATGAGTGCTGTAGAATTTTGTACAGCTGCTCAACCAACTCAAACACTGTGCATCTCGAGCACAATAATAAACAGGTCTTTAACTGACTGAGAGTAGTAGATGTAGCTACTGGTATCACTGATAGTAGCAACCCACTCCAGTCATTTTCCAGCAGCCTGTTTGATCCAAGCATTCCAGTAATGAGCATTAAACCCTGAATATGTGCAGGTCAGTCTGTGAGATTCTCCAGGCCTTTTAACCACTGATTCAGACTCAGTCAGTGTTTGACCCTCAGCACCTACAGAAATGTAAACAGATCATTGGTTATAACAATCACATTGTCTTTATGTGTGTGTGTGTGTGCTAAGGTGCACTGTCATACTGGTGTACATGTCATTATATATCTGATATGTCATTATATAACATGAGTTGGATGTTTTTGTAAAGGGCCCCAGCTTTCTTAAACCAGTGTGTGTTTTCTTTTGCACAGTAATACACAGCAGAGTCTTCTGGCTTTAAGTTAGACAGTCTCAGATGAACCATGCTGTTGCTATCATCTCTGCTGATTTCTACACGTCCACTCAAACTGCTAGCATAAGTGTTTTTACTGGCATCGGAAAAAACAACTCCTATCATTTCCAATGCTTTTCCTGCAGGTTGTCTGATCCAGAGCATAACACAGCAGCTAAATGTGAAGCCAGATCCCCTGCAGGAGAGACTGAGAGTCTCACCAGGCTTTTTCACTACTGAACTGGAAGGAATGGACTCCATACTCTGACCTGTACAACCTGATGAGATGAAAGGAGAGATGAACCACAGAAGAAAGTGAGACAAACAGTCATCTGGGAAGTTTTCTGGTATCACTGACTGACCATCAGTTGATGTTGTCTGATAAAAGATAAAACAACAAGAAGCAGGAGAACCCACAGGACAGAGAGAGAGAGCAACCAGCAGAAGAGTGAGTGTGTTCATCATCCTGAGGCTGGAGATGTGACCTCTGATGCTCCACAAGAACAACAAGACCAGTCAGCAGGACAGAAGTACACTGCACACACTGAAGATTTGCATCAGAGTATCATGGGGAGGGAGTGGCTCATTCACTGGCAGTCTGTTAGAGTTTAATTTGATTGTATAATTCTGTTCATTTTTTCACTGATTGCCCATCAATGTGGGATACAATATCACATCCAACAACTAGAAAAAAGATAAAGTGAGTTTCTGAGCTTCAATATTTGTGAGCTACAAAGCTTTATTTAAGTTCAACAAATCAGCTGAATTGAAGCATCACTTTTTTCTTATTTCAAATATATCCACCATTTTCATCCATGTCTGAGAAATCTATCTCTCTATGTTTGTCACTTGCATGAAAAAACAAAACAAAACACTTTATTACAGATGAAGGTACATTATTGTAATGCTTGAATATTGCACTCATTGTTCACAACCATAGTCCTCCACCAGGAAGACAAAACAAAAAGCTTGGAGGCCTGCAACGTGAGAGCAGTGGGATGCTGATGGATAGGGAGTGACAGGAATATCAACAGACAGCAGGATGATAAGCAACGTGCGATCATTGGACTATTGCCTGTACTGTGGGGGAAACTGAACAGTGCATCAGATGCGTCAGATACTGACCCGTCTCATCGCCCTAGTACTGCTCATCGCTCTGGGACTGGGTTCAGAGCTGCAGGTCCAGGTCTCTCGATTTCAAGCAGGGAGATGAGACATCTGTTTTTTTTTCACCTGCCCAGAAGATCATTAAAAGCAGCAATTCTGTCATCCACCCCATCATCAACAAAAAGACAAACACCTGAAATAGTTTCTGCTTGTAATATCATTACTCAAAATCTCAATTTTGACAAAAAATGACATCAGGAGATATGATATGCTGTTTACCATCTGAAAGAATGTCTACAATGCAATTTTCATACTGTACATGCACATAACCTGAAATCAATGACTGATTGGAAATCTGAAAATTGAATATATATATTTTTAAATAGAGTAACATAAAGTTACATAATTGGATAAAATTAGAAATATCTAAGAGATGAAATGAGATGTATTAAAAACATACAATAAATGACAGTTTGGAGAAGATGTGAAACTTGCTGGTTGAGATCAGGCAGCTGAGGGGTGAGTAGAGCAAAGGCTCAGTCACTCTTATGACAAGGTGAGATTTTGGAACCACTAGTAGGAACCAACATGAAGATCTGAAGCAATGATCAGGTTTGTATTGGAGGAAAAACAAACAGCTTCAAGCAGCAGTATCAGAACTACAGAGAACTTGGTTGATACTGAAGCTGAACATTCTGGTAATTTTAATTGTATTGTAATAAAGCAGACTGAAGGTGAAGGCTTCAAGTTTTTTTTTTACACAGTTTGCAGATTGAGGTGATTTTTTAAATTTTGTATTTGTATTATTATTAGAGATGTTTTAAATTAAGAATTCACTAGATTGCTGTTCTAAAATTCAATAGCCTTGTTGTACTATAGTCTTTATATTATATAAACACATTGGAGGTTAAAGCCATTCTAAATTAAAAGAAAATATATTTAAATATAGTTTTACTTACTTTCTATAGTAGTATGTGATGTAAATAGTATGAAAACCTGCATAAAAGACTTTTAATGGTTTCAGTGCTGCAGATGTTTGGAGTCACAGATGTGGAGCCTCTGGAGATAAACAGCTGCTCAATAACTGAAACCTGTGTGATGATGCACAAAAACTAAATCCTGTTGCTTAGAGGAAAAACTATATATGTTAGTTCACGCATTGATGTGATATTTTCTTTAATAATAATCGTCACATTTTGCCTTTATCTTTGGTGGTTGGAGTTTGTATGACCAAATGAAAAAAAAGTGACAAAAATTGTCAAATTGTAGCTACCTTTTCTTCATATTCTTCATCCGTTAGTCAATATTTGGTGAACTGAAGTTTATTCTGTGTATGTGGTGAGTTTTTGTACGGCGTTCCTCCCTCCTGTGTCACTGTGAGTGTCGAGCACAATAATAAACAGCAGAATCTTCAGTTTTCAGACTGTTCATCTGCAGATACAGCTGCTCTCTGCTGTTGTCTCTGGTCAACATTATAGCAACAAAGCACAATTTATGTCATCTGACTAATTATATTTAAATAATAAGCAGTAATCAGTTGTGCACAGCACAACTCGATGAGGCATTGTGATATATTTTTGGTCATTTCTTGGCAGAAAAGTTGGTAACAACATTTTTAGGAACAGAGTATTAATAGTTGGGTATCAGCTAAAAATAAATCACTTCTTTCCTTCCATAATATTGCCTCTAGTTTATGCACATAACTGGGAAAATTGTTACAGCCAGTCAGTCCTTGTCTACCCTCTCAAGTTTGGAAACTGGGATGGAAACTATTTTGTACTTCCAGGTTACCCAAAGTATACACATGAGATTCACTTAAACACCAACATGACAGCGAACACAGAAAAGTAGAAAATGAACTGTTGTAATTGATGTTTTCCTGTAAAGGACTATTTCCTTTATTTGATCTACTTCATTCTTTAATTATGTTTTATTGTCTTTGGATATTTTCAATTTACCCTTATTTATCCTCTTTTATTTACTTGTCTAAATTAAACCTCCAATATATCAGAATGTTCCACACAAATACCTAATATCTCATTTCCATGATTCTGCACCTTATTAAAGTGTGAACTGTGAAATGAAATGTATTTTGTACATGAAAAAGCGTGGATGTATACTTAATGAAGATTAATCATGCAAAGGTGATCTACCAGCCCAGTCAGAATGAGTATTGTAGGATTTTGTACAGCTGCTCAACCACCTCAGTCACTGTGAGTGTCGAGCACAATAATAAACAGCAGAATCTTCAGTCTTCAGACTGTTCATCTGCAGATACAGCTGCTCTCTGCTGTTGTCTCTGGAGATGGTGAACCGGCCTTTGACTGATTCAGAGTAGTAAATGCTAGTAACATCAATAGTGGCAATCCACTCCAGTCCTTTTCCAGGAGCCTGTCTGATCCAGGCCATAAGATAGCTGCTGAATGTGAATCCAGATGTTGTACAGATCAGTTTGTGGGATTCTCCAGGCTTTTTAACTGCTGGTTCAGATTCTGTCAGAGTCTGACCATCAACACCTGTCAAGACAAAAAGAAAACTGTTATATAAGTTTTTAACTTTTTGAAGATGGTCTTCAACTCAAGATCAAAATCTTCACCTGCCCAGCAGATGGTTAAAAGCAGCAGTCCTGTCCTATAGTCCATCATGTTAAACTGTGTGTCCACTGTTCTCTGTCATCCTCTCTGCAGTCAGATAAGTAGAGGTGGAAGACATCAAGGTTTTGCATTGACTCCTCCTCACAGGGAGGAAACAACTAGACTGGACTTGGCCAGCATTTTGATTGGCTGTTAAAATTACAGTATAAACTGTATTTGTGCTTCCAGCCAAATGCGTTATGATTCATGCATGATGTCTTTTGAAATCAGACTTTTGATCTGAAAATAAAAGTAATAATAATTAGAAGCACATATATAACAGAAAAAATGTTGCAAGATTTTGTTGCCAACTCTGAATTAACAGATGCAGGGTTTCCTAAAACACACAGCAAGCTGCTCACAACTGTATTATCATCCAAACAAAAATATTTTCATACTGTACTTACACGAGCAGATAATTTAATTAATGAAATAATAGGCACTAATGTTAAGTATATGCAGGAGTAAAAACAGCAATATGGGCCTTTAAATATTCTGATATTCATCCATCTGTCTGGCAAGGAGCAAAAGGCCAAACATACTGAGAGCATTATATGGTCATCAGTATCACCATATAAATGGTTAATTCACTGAAAGAGTGTTACAGTAATGCTGCTGTGATTAGATTTTAAACTCTTGATTAAAACTCTTGAGGTTACTGTAGAGAAACTAACTTTTTGTCAGATGCAGGCCTTTAGAAAGACCACATGTTACTGTAGTTGAATTTGTTTTATGGTTCATTTTGCATTTTTGAAAATGCAGAATCTACTGTGAGCCATTAATGGTGGGAGATAGATTAAAGTACTGAGTAACTAATTACTGAACTTCTAAATGTATTTTTTATTTCATAATCTCACAGTCCTAAATATGATGTTGTTTACATTTAGCAGATGATTTTTGTACTGTACATGTGTTGCTTGTTTGTGTCTCTAGAAGAAAGAAACACAGCTGCATCTGTCCTCTACTGTAAGTGTCTGTTGGATGTGTGGCTGCCTGAGAGGTTTTTGTTCAGGTCTGCTGATGGTTTGTGTTATTGTGGTTGTCTGGCACAGTAATACACAGCAGTGTCTTCAGGCTGTAGATTCTGTCCATTTAGAGTCACTGTTTTGCTGGAAGAGTCTAAGTTGACACTGAACTTGGTCTTTAGTGAATCTTTGACATCTGTGTCAGAACTCATCCACTCCAGTTCTTTCCCTGCAGGCTGTCTGATCCAGTGTGTGTAATAGCTGCTAAGAGAATAAGAGACCTGACAGGTGATGGTCAGACCTTGACCTGGTTGCACAGTCACTGAGGCTGGCTGTGTCAACTGTTCACACTTCACACCTGTTAAAAGAAGAAAATGTTTTGTTACAAATGATCAAGTTACACTGCAAAAGAAGAACTGCTAACTATGACAAATCCAGAGAGACTCACAGGATCCAGCTGCCAACAGCAGCAGCAGAGCTACAGAGAACATGGTTTATGGTGAAGCTGAAGAGATGTGAGCTTCTGATCCTCTTTCACCTCCACTGACAGTCTCATGAGAAATCTTTATAACTGCGTAACAAGGAAGATCACTGAGTTTGCATAGAATCAAATATAGAGCATAAGAATGTGTGACAAACTGGAGCTAAATAGAGGAAGTTGTTATTAATATTATTTTATTCACACTGTCTTGAAATAATAATTTCAGTGTCCTTTTTAATTATCATTTCACAGAGGTAGAATCAAGGCCTTGATTCCAATATTTAAATATTCATCACCAACTCACTTATATCTAAACAGTTTATTAATGATAGCAGTTTTATCACTCATTTAATCAACTCAAGTCCCTGTATTTAATGAAACATGTCAAGTGTTTCAAATAATGCATTTCTACTTTTGTACAAAAAAATATTTTATTGATACCCAAATGTATTTTTGAGAAATTGAAACATTTTGTAAATTCAAATATAATTTTATACAATTTAATTTTACTATAATTTTTAAGGAGGATCATATTGCTATTTATGTCCTTAAAATGTATATTTAATGTCATATTTTGTGTAATTGAAAATAAAACCAAATTCACTGAAGTCAGCATTGTAATAAATGGTGGTGGTAAATACAGGAGGTGATATTTCTATGACTCTATTATTACTGTCAGTAATATAGTAATAAACTGCTGTGTCTTCAGTCTTCAGACTGTTCATCTGTAGATAGAGCTTACTGCTGGAGTCATCTCTGGAGATGGTGAATCTACCCTGGACTGACTGGGAGTAATAGATAGAGGAACTAGCTGTGTGTATAAAAGTGATCCTCTCTGGTCCATTACCAGGAGCCTGTCTGACCCACACTGAGTTTCCAAAGTCAAACCCAGATGTTGTGCAGGTGAGTTTGTGGGATTCTTCAGGTTTTTTAACTGCTGGTTCAGACTCTGTTATGGTCTGACCTTCAACAGCAGGTAAAACAAACAGAACAACTACCAAGAGTGCCCGCTTTCTATAAGCCATGTTAACAGTGTGCTTAGTATTTCAAATCCCTTCATGTATAATGTTAACTGGACCCCTGAGAATTTGTTTACAGGAGCTCCTCCTACATCACTGCTTTGAAAGTCAAGTTTAAAGTTGAGAACACAACACAAAATAAAACAGCGTTTATATAGTTTGACAACTATGAAATACTCATTTAAAACATTTAAAAAGATTTGTTTTGCTAAACTTACATATATTTATGAAGAGATTTAATTCATTTCATTTTGTTACTGCAAACACCAGAGATGTGAAAGCAAAATAATCTAAATAGTATCGATGCTTGAGTTTGCTGCAGCTGATTTATACAAACTTTTTATGGGTTTTAGTGTTCGCATATTGCAGATGTTTGTTCTAAAGGAAATTAAATAAGGAACTGAAACCTTGTATAACCACATGCAAAAAGAAATATATATATATATATATATATATATATATATATATATATATATATATATATATATATATATATATATTTGCTGTAGTTAGGTAGAAAATGTCTGCTGGCTTATCGGTCAAATAATTTACATGAATATGATCTTTGCTATCACATTGAAGACAAATAAACAAAACAGTGGAAAATGTGGACCGTTAAGTGTGTTTACAACTGAAAAACACTTTTGACATCCATTTATCCTCTTAGTTCACAGCCTTTGCAGTTCTCTGTGTATATTGTACTGTAGTTTTAATCCCACTCCAAACTAAGAAATGTTCATCAACTGCCTTCAGACTCTGACATCTCAGTTTAGATAGTTAGAAAAGTAATTTAACTACACAAATGCTGTTTACTGTTTAGCAGTGGTCTTCTCTGAGAAATGGTTTTACTGAGGCTCTTATATGGAATAAGCAATAAATGCTTATTTAGTATTATTACTTGTACATTCAAATCGCTGTTAGGAAATACACTTTTAATTCCCATTCAAAACCCCATTAATGGTTCTCAAAATGTGTTTGGTTAGTTGACATGTTTTAGTTTAATGTGTGTAAAATGTGTCCATAAGTATTTCTAAGTATTATTATTAAATTAATGTTCAGACATGAGACACATTAACATGCATGGCTTATTGAAATCAGTTTAAACATGATTTATTTTGTCTATTTTGTTTCTCATTACTCCCTGTGAGCATAATTGGCAGCAGATAAGAAGATAATATAAATATTCTATTGTTTTAGTCACCAACATACTGCTACTTGAAAACTGCTTCATCTCTGATCAAATGTTGTGTCTGTGGAGGTTTTTGTGCAGCTGCTTCACTGTCTTCAGTCACTGTGACTCTTCGAGCACAGAAGTAAACAGCAGAATCTTCTGCTGTCAGACTCGTCACCTCCAGGTACTGATTGCTGCTGGACGCAGTTTCAGTTATGATGAAACGGCTTTGAAAGGAGCTGGCATAGCTAGCAGAGTTTGAACCTGTGTTCATCCTCCCAATCCACTCCAGAGCTTTACCTGGTCTCTGTCTTATCCAGTGAATATAGTAGCTTGTCAGGCTATAACCAGATATGACACATGACATCTTCACTGTCTCTCCAGGTCTTTTCACCTCAGAGGGAGACTGGTCCAGTTTGATCTCACTCTGAACTCCTGTAAGCAAAGAAATGAAGATCATCATCCATCAAACTTGAAAATCACAGGTTAGACATTTACAAAAGAAGCAAAAGAATTGGTTTTCTTACCATGAATAGTAACTACAAACAATAAAATCCAGACAATTGTGTTTTTCATTCTGTAATAAACACTGTGGTTCAGTGCTTTCTGGTCAGAGTGTTTTAACAATTTATAAAACTCCTCTAGTTGTTCTGCTCCAAATTATATGACTGTTGCTATTGCTGTATTTTTATAAGGAAGAGTTTGCATAGACCTCCCTCTACAGGTTTAAAAAGGAAATATTCAACACAGATACATTTTCATAAGTAGAGTATCTACAACAACAGAGGAAAATGTAAAATATAAAATCCCTGCTAGCTAATATCTGACCTGGTGGAGAAGGTGAACAAAACTTTTATGTTCAACATTGACAGTCTTTTATTCATGATGTAGCAAATTACTATATTTCAGTTTAGCCAAATAAAAAAGGAAATCTGCACCCTATTTGTTTCTGCCTTCAAAGCTATAGAGGTTCTGTGAATTCCACAAATACAAATTGTTATCAACTAAGCAGAGAGCACTATCTTTATTAATGTTCATATTTAAAACATGTTTGTGTGTGTTTCAGTCACATGAATCTCTGGGTATTTGTGCAGGTCTGTTGGTGGTTTGTATCATTTTGGGGTGACGGACACAGTAATACACAGCTGTGTCCTCAGACTGCAGATTCAGTCCCTTTAATGTCACTGAACTATTAGAGGTGTGTGTGTAATAAAGAAACTTGTTCTTCAGAGCATTATTTTGCCAAAGGTCGTCTCCTCCACTCCGATGGAAAATCCAGTCCATTGGTTTTCCTTCACGCTGTCTGATCCAACCTGTTGCATAGCTGTTATCAGTCAGAGAATAACCAGAGACCTGACAGGTGATGGTCAAAGACTGTCCAGGCTGCACAACCATTGAGTCTGGCTGGGTGAGATCAATACTGTACACACCTGGGGAAAGAGAAATCAACATTATCTCCATCATTCATCTGACTATTCAGTGTTTCTAATGTGTTTATTAGTGTGAATCCACTGAAAGCTCCTCACAGGATCCAGCTGCCAGCAGCAGCATCAGAGCTGCAGAGAACATGGTTGATGTTGAAGCTGAACTGATGTGAGCTCTTCTGTCCTCTCACTGACACACACACACACACACACTGATTACATTTTATTTAAATGGATTGTTGAAGATGAAAAGATCAGCTTTTCTTCTCAAATCCAGACTGAAGTAGAAAGAAATTATTGAATCAAATAAAGTTATTGTTTAATTACATTGTTATAAAGAACATTTATATAGACCTGAGTTCATTCATCATTTTAATTTTTAAAAATCATTTAAAGTTTATGAAGATACTTCAGGTAGTAGGCAGGTAGGCAGTACATCAGAGTTTTTTACAGCCAAGATTTTATTATTGTCGTTGTAATTTTTGTTTTATTTTATTTTATCCAGCTGATATCAGCATAATCATCTGATATTCCTGCATATATACAAGTCAGTTTGTGGGATTCTCCATGCAGCTTTACCACAGGTCCGGAGTCAGTCAGAGTCTGACTGCAAACACCTAGAGAAGAAAGCAGTTTGATCAAAACAGACCCAAACAAAATCTATTGAAATAGAAAAAGATGTGTGCAGAGATGTCGTATTCACCAGAAATCACTGATAGCATCAGAAAAGTTAAACATGTAGCTACAGTCATCGTGAAAATTTGTTGTATGTCAGGTTGGTGGTTTGATTTGTCTTCAGTTTGCAGTGACATAAAATAGATGGAAGGATCAAGATTTGCATTGACTCCTCCTCACACTGCTGAAAATTTTTAAAGTATTTTCATGGGAAATCTTCAGATGGGCCAATAAATCTTCAGGTCACCCACAACTTAGCATTAAACTCAAAATTTATAAGAGAAAGACTCAAAGAAATACACTGGAGGCTGAGTTCAATGTGAATATGTTTACTGTGCATAAAAAGCAATATAAAGCAAATCGAGGCCTTCATCCTGGGATAAAGAACCTAATGCAAAATCATACAACATTATATTATATACCTCTCATAACCCCTCCTAATGTGGAGGTTATTTTCTCAACTCCACGTCGTTTGACCTTGACACTTTGGTAATAATCCAGGCATGATTCATCTCAGGAACAATGGTGTCTCAAACTTCTCTAACATATATCCATTGCACCTGGCTTAGAAATAATACTTTCTCAGCATCTTACACATTTCTCACAATAAAAAATGGCCTAACAGCCTTCAGTCATCACACACAGAGAACCAAAATGTGACATTACTGATCATCCCCCTTCCCAACTTCCCTGGGAACCGTCTCTTATTGATGTAAATGTTATCTTTGCACAGTTACTAGCGCGACCGTTTGTTGGGGACATCTGTCTCCACCACAGTATCTTGCCTAATATTTGCTTATTATATGTGTTTTTAAATGAGATTTGAGGTGTTGTCAGACAACACATGAACATTTGGTGTCTGATTCCAAGCATACAGCTTGTAACAAACAAACAAAATTAGATAGTAGGGATGTGCAGAGGGCCCAGTATTTGTATTTGTATCTATATTTGTTGAGGCAACAAAATTATTTATATTTGTATTGTAATTGAATAAAAGTCAAAAAAGTTGTAAAAATACAGTTTTTGTTTTTAATACACTTTTAATTTTAGGATATTAAAGTGTTAAAATAAGTGTTTATGAATAAACTGTCTCACGAAGGAGGTCCCCACAGTGAGTCTCAAACTCCAGTCTCCCAGATAATAGACGACTGCACTGAGCTGAAACAAAGTGCATTGCACATGTGCAGACAGACCTCTAACTATTTATACACCCATAACACAGAGACAGTACATTGTGTAACATGTGGAGAAGAACTTCAAAGGTGATTCTTGCTTTGCACTCTTCATTAATGGCCTATTTTTTACAACCTAACTTTGTGGAAAGGAGAAGGGGTACAACAGGTTATGGAGAGTCACTTGAGAGGACTTTTCTTGTGTCAGCAGGTCAGCTGTGTTTATCTCTGGGGAACACCCCCAACTCCGGGACTGATGTCCAAATTAGGTCATGTAGCAGGTGGATGTGACTCTCCTCTTTGAGACCTGCTGATAGACTTAAGAGTGGAGCAGAGACAGAGACTGAGATAGGAATGAAACTGAACTGCGTGCTATATGACATGTTTTTTTTCTTCCCAAAAGCAAATAATTTTTTAAATATTTGTACAAAGTAAATGTTCATAAAAAAAACACTATTTGTGCTTTGCCAAATAACATAATTGTATTCAGGCACACCCTGGCACACCATATTCATTTCAATAATTCATGGCAAAAAGAAAAACTGAACAGAGGATTGTGATACATTTTTGGTCATTATATGGTGAGAAGTGAGGAACAAATTTGGTATCAGGATTACATCCATCTTTCAAACTGCATCTCTTGTTCACGGTTACAAGGTGAAGCTTTTCTCAGTGGACACTAAACAAGACAGGTCAAAACATAATCACTCCATCAGCAATTGAACAAGTTTGAATATCCATTTCACCAAAGTTGCATATGTGTTGACTGTGTGAGGAAACCACCACAGACACTCAGAGAAAACCCAGATCCTCACAGTGGATTTGAACCCAGGACCTTCTTGCTGTGAGGTGAGAGTGCTAAACATTGAACCACTGTGCCATCCCATCTATCAGGGTGAAAATATTAACACTAACTGTGCTCAAGACAAATGAAACAATCTCTTTTCATCACTATCATTTCAATCCAAGATCATTACTGTGATCAGTAACACAGTCAGTCCTTGTCTGCCCTCTAGAGTTTAAAATGAGGGACTGTAACTCTTTTCTATCTCAACATATACAGTAACTCACTTGTGAATCCCAAGAATAAAGAAATATTGTTGTATTTGAATCTCTACCAAACATATCTAGCAGTTTCTGCCTTTCAACTTGTGTATGCTGGGATACACTCTGCACTCACAGCACTGACGTGACATGAACAGGGAGAAGAAGGAGCAGATTTAGATATAGATGACTGATGATACTGTGATGATAGTTTGGTAACATAGATATCTGAGTGATGATCTTTTATTTACGTGAATAAATGTGAATGATTGTCCACATGTTTGTGGTCTTTGTTTTTTCTTTGTTAAGTACTGTTTTGTCTGGCTTTTATATTTCAGCTTATCAAGTTTCAATCTGCACTTTGTCATGTTTTGCTTGTGCAGCCTTAAAAGGTTTTAAAACGACGACAACTATACTACTACTTTCAACTTAATTGAAGTTACATCATTATATGAGGTAGTTGAGGCCTATCAGGATGAGTATTGTAGGATTTTGTACAGCTGCTCAACCAACTCCAGTCACTGTGGCCATCGAGCACAATAATAAACAGCAGAATCTTCAGTTTTCAGACTGTTCATCTGCAGATACACCTGCTGTCTGCTGTCGTCTCTGGAGATGGTGAACCGGCCTTGAACTGACTGAGAGTAGGAGATTTTGCCACTGTCATATCTGATATAAGCAATCCACTCCAGTCCTTTTCCAGGAGCCTGTCTGATCCAGTTCATGCTGTAGTCACTGAATGTGAATCCAGATGTTGTACAGGTCAGTTTGTGGGATTCTCCTGGTTTTTTAACTCCTGATTCAGATTCTGTCAGAGTCTGACCATCAACACCTGTCAAGACAAAAAGAAAACTGTTATATAAGCTTTTAACTTTTTGAAGATGGTCTTCAACTCAAGATCAAAATCTTCACCTGCCCAGCAGATGGTTAAAAGCAGCAGTCCTGTCCTATAGTCCATCATGTTAAATTGTGTGTCCACTGTTCTCTGTCATCCTCTCTGCAGTCAGATAAGTAGAGGTGGAAGACATCAAGGTTTTGCATTGACTCCTCCTGACAGGAAGGACAGATTTGGGTTGTATTTGGCCCTCATTTCTGCCTACTGTGTGTTGAAACTACAACAAATAATGTAGATTTAATAAATATATAAAGTTGTGATTATATGAACATTAATTTGATTCATGCATTATAAATTTTGTTTTGGCATAATGGGCAGCAGATGAGAGCATAAAATAATATAAATATTCTATTGTTTTAATCATCAACATACTGTCATTTGAAATCTGCTTTATTATCATCTGACTAAGTAAAACCATCCACCAGTGCTCTGAATATATTTTGGACTGAGGTCACCTCTGATCCATGAAGTTCACTCTCAATTTTTTTTTCAACTTGTTTCCCTTTTAAAAGTCATTTCATGAAATGTAAAGCTTGCACTTGTTAATGTGACATTTGTTATTTAAATTATGATTTGACAGTTGAAAGAACTCAGTCTATTTATTTGAATGATGTAAGATCAGAAAGACAATAAAAACTACCAACTAAAATATAAAGAAATCTGTTGTGGATATTTTCAAAGTGCTTTTGTAACATGCAGCTCATCAGAAAACCAAGATGTCACTGTCATCATATGTAGCTACTTGTTGTCTGTGGAGGTTTTTGTGCAGTTTTATCGAGCACAGAAGTAAACAGCAGAATCTTCTGTTGTCAGACTCTTGATCTCAAGGTACTGATTGATACTGGACACATTTTCAATCATGATGAAACAGCTTTGAAAGGAGCTGGCATAGCTAGCAGAGTTAGAACCTGCATCCATCCTCCCAATCCACTCCAGAGCTTTGCCTGGTCTCTGTCTTATCCAGTGAATAAAGTAGTCTGTCATGTCAAATCCAGATATGACACATGACATCTTCACTGTCTCTCCAGGTCTTTTCACCTCAGAGGGAGACTGGTCCAGTTTGATCTCACTCTGAACTCCTGTAAACAAAGAAATGAAGATCATCATCCATCAAACTTGAAAATCAGGGGTTGAACATTTACAAAAGAAGTAAAAGAATCGGTTTTCTTACCATGAATAGTAACTACAAACAATAAACTCCGGGCAAGTGTAATTTTTATTCTGTAATAAACACTGTGGTTCAGTGCTTTTTATTGAGTGTTTCTAATTTGTATAAAACTGTTGTTTTGCTACAAACTACTATATGACATTTGCTGTTGGTGTTTTTATAGGGAAGAAAGAGTTTGCATAGACCTCCCTCTACAGGTTTAAAAAGGAAATATGCAACACAGATACATTTTCTTAAGTAGAGTATCTACAACAACAGAGGAAAATATAAAGTATCCAAATCCTGTCAGCTAATTTGTGACCTGGTGGAAAAGGAGAACAAACTGTTATGTTCAACAATCTTTAATTAATGGTGTAGCAAGTTACAGCTGTGTTTCCTTTTGGCCAAATAAGAAAAAGGAAATGTGCACCCTTTATGCGTATTTGTTCCTGCCTTTAAAGAGATAGAGCTATCATTCATTTTGTCAGATAATATTTTAGTTTCCACACAATACAGAAACAACAATATATATAGAAATATGTGTCATATCCTTTATGTATTGATGTCAAATGCAGTTGAAGTCAAATGATATCTACATTTAATACTCAACTCTTCTTCTGTCTATGAGGAAAAATGCCTCTACTGTTCTGTGAATTCCATAAATACAATTATTTATCAACTAAGCAGAGAGCACTATCTTTATTAATGTTCAAATTTAAAACATGTTTGTGTGTGTTTCAGTCACATGAATCTCTGGGTATTTAGCTGTGTGAGCTGTGTCCTCAGGCTGCAGATTCTGTCCTTTAATAGTCAATGTTCTAGCAGAAGTGTCTCTGCTGTAGCTGAACTTGTTCTTCAGAGCATTATTTTGATAAAAGTCACCTCCTCCCCACCGATGTATAATCCAGTCCATTGGTTTTCCTTCACACTGTCTGATCCAACCTGTTGCATAGCTGCTATCAGTCAGAGAATAACCAGAGACCTGACAGGTGATGGTCAAAGACTGTCCAGGCTGCAGAACCATTGAGTCTGGCTGGATGCGATCAATACTGTACACACCTGTGGAAAGAGAAATCAACATTATCTCCATCATTCATCTGACTATTCAGTGTTTCTAATGTGTTCATTAGTGTGAATCCACTGAAAGCTCCTCACAAGATCCAGCTGCCAGCAGCAGCATCAAAGCTGCAGAGAACATGGTTGATGTTGAAGCTGAACTGATGTGAGCTCTTCTGTCCTCTCGCTGACACACACACACACACACACACACACTGATTACATTTTATTTAAATGGGTTCTGTTGAAGGTGAAAAGATCAGCATTTCTTCTCAAATCCAGAGTGAAGTACAAATAAATTATTGAATCAAATAAAGTTATTGTTGAATTACATTGTTATAAAGAACATTTATATAGACCTGAGTTCATTCATCATTTTAATTTTTAAAAATCATATAAAGATTTTGACAATACTTCAAATTAATGTGAATTTTTTCTGATAGAATTTTTTTACAGCCAAGATTTTACTATTTTACTTGTAATTTTAGTTGTATTTTATTTCATATTTTCTAAATCTCTGTGAGAAATGAAAATGAAGACAAGAAAGAGAAAGAAAGATTAAAAAATATATATTTTAAAGTAAGGAAAAATTAAATGTCAACAATCGACAAATATTTTACAGCATATATCTATTTAATTACTGCAGTGAAGTAACAGGGGAAATACTCAAATAGCATGAAGACTTGAGTTTGTTCTGGTTAGATGGAGGTTTGGAGCTTTGAATACAAATTTGAATACAAAAGTTTGAATTTTTTCAGTTTTTGCAGATGTTTGAAGTCACGTGGCCCAGACAAACTTGGAGACTCTGAACAGATGTTCAGGAACTGAAACCTGTGTGATGATCTGCATAAAACTATTTGTTTCCCTTAAAAGTTAATTAAAAAAGATAATTATATTAGTTTAAAACAATCTTTAGTGGGGTGTCTGTGAGATAAACTGACAGTGTTAACAGTTTAATGTTGTTGCTGAAGTAGTTTGAAACTTCATTGATACCATACAAAACATCTTGTTTTATATTCAGTGAGTATTGAAGCTTTGATTTCATATTAATTCTGCAAACTGAGAAAAGGTGAAATAACCAGACTGTTAACAATTAACTCTCAGGTTAAACATTTAGATGAAAAAAATATAAAAATAAAAAAATAAAATAAAATAAAATAGAACTCTGTCTCTCACCCTGGTTCCAAACCAGAGACCCCCCACAACACTGCAGCTTTCCATTTCTTTTCTTCTCTGTTTTTTCTTCTTTCTTTTTTATCCTCTCTTTCTTCTTCCCTTTCCTTCCCTCTGCTCTCTTCCCTCTATATCCTTACACACCAACACTAACACACACACACACACACACACACACACACACACCACGTGCATTTTGTACTAAGCCAAAAATGTATTTATTTATTTTTATTTATTCATTTATTTTCATGTTATTGTTTTCTTGGGGTTACTGTCTGGCCCTTTTTGCTCCTCCTGTATGTACTGTCCTGTGTCATAAGAGTTTCATGTTAATCACTTGTCCTGCACTCAATTTGTGTTATTCACACTCTGCACTAAATAAAGGGGAAAAAAACAAACAAAAAACTTTTCTGTCTTGTTCAAATACTGAGTCCAGAAACTGTAACTGATCGTAATCTCTTGAGTGTCAGACATCTTAATTTAAGCTCTTTGGTAATAAGGAAGACAGTTCTGTCTATTAATATGATTTACATATCCAAGCGATATACTTCTCTTATTAGAAATATTTTTTTCTCTTGTAAAATGTATCTTTAAGGCCCAAAAAATATCACATTGTTCTCCAAAGATGAATAGGAGTAGAGGACTTACAAAATTTTCTTGAACTACTTAAACTGAAGACATTAATCATATGAGATAGTTGTTGTGATCTATCATCCTAGTAAGGAGAACTATTGTAGGATTTTGTACAGCTGCTCAACCAACTCCAGTCACTGTGAGTCTCGAGCACAATAATAAACAGCAGAATCTTCAGTCTTCAGACTGTTCATCTGCAGATACAGCTGCTGTCTGCTGTTGTCTCTGGAGATGGTGAACCGGCCTTGAACTGACTGAGAGTAGTATTTGCCACTACCACCACCATCAGCAGCAATCCACTCCAGTCCTTTTCCAGGAGCCTGTCTGACCCAATGCATCCAGTAGCTGCTGAATGTGAATCCAGATGTTGTGCAGGTCAGTTTGTGGGATTCTCCAGGCTTTTTAACTGCTGGTCCAGATTCTGTCAGAGTCTGACCTTCAACACCTGCCAAGACAGAAAAAAGAGCCTAACATGCATCAAGTTGTTAATACAAATGTAAATATGTCAAATAAAGATATGTGAAGATCTTCACCTGCCCAGCAGATAGTTAAAAGCAGCAGTCCTGTCCTATAGTCCATCATGTTAAACTGTGTGTCCACTGTTCTCTGTCATCCTCTCTGCAGTCAGATAAGTAGAGGTGGAAGACCTCTAAAGTTTTGCATTGACTCCTCCTCACAGGGAGGAAACAACTGGATTGCAATTTACTCTCAGTTATTGAAACACGGGAATTACTGATCTTATTTGTGTAACATCAATATTTCCCTTAATAAAGCATATTATAATGTGTGAGATGTGCAATCCAACACATATACTATTCCAAGCTCATCAGTGGATTCACAGAGGCTGTTTAACTATTAAACTCCAAGCAAACTTCTACCAATTCACATTTGTTGCATTTCATATTAACAGAAAAGAAAATGTTAACAGATCATTATTAAGGAATATCCTACTACAATTACTGTCAGTAGCAGAAACATCAGAGGACTGCAACATACATATTAAAATGTGATTATATACAGGAACATTTCAGTGTACATACAGTACATGAAAGACAAAGGGCAGTGAAGGCAGCTGTGACTGAGCAAAGATGGCAATGAGTGATATTAACTGATATAAATGATAATTAAAGGAATGAAAATGGAAGGAGTATCAGATACCACTGCAGTCACTGTGATCATGACCAATAATGAAATCAATCTGTTGTGAGTTGTTTTTTTATGTTGCTTTTGTCGCACTACTTCATGCAACACTGTTTTTGTAATATTTTGGTTTGAGGAAATTCCTTATTGAAACTGAGGGTTTAGGGATGAATGGTGTTGTATGCTGTACAGACTGAAAAGGACTTTGAGGAAATTATATAATTTGTCATTTTGTTTGGCTATATAAATAAAATATATATTTTTTTTTTCTGCTGTGTGTTTGTTTTTCTCGGTTGTTGGTCAGCTACAAGTAGAAAAATGAGTATTAGTGTTATTTTGAGATATTGACATGTTTAAAGACATTTAAAGATCTGCTCCCATCAGATGACCAAATGTTTCAGGATAAAGTGTCTCAACACAATGACAAATTATTTTGTATTGATGAAATTGTTAATTATTGGCCATCATTCAAAAGGAAATTTGTTTCAAAGCCCTGACATGCTTCAGTGCTTCTTATACAGTGTTTAGTGTTTTTCAGTTTTTGTACAGCTTTGTAGTCTCCTGTGTCACTGTGGCTCTCATGCGCAGTAATAAACAGCAGAATCTTCTGGTTTCAGACTCTTCACCTCCAAGTACACAACATTTCTGGAAGTATCCTTAGTGATGGAAAATTGGCCTTGGAGACTTTGGGCAAATATTGTGCCAGTTCCACTATCAATGCGTCCGATCCATTCCAGTCCTTTCCCTGATTTCTGACGAATCCAGTGCAGCCAAGCTAGAGAAAGTCCTTCCACTTTACAGGACAGAGTGACTGACTCTCCAGGTCTGTTGACCACTGGCTCTGAGGAGGTGAGGGACTGACCCTGAGCAGCTGAAACAGACACAGAGTTTAGATGACAGGAAGCCAGCAGTCATTCAAAGCTCCCTTTCTCTTCTTCTGCTGGATACTGACTTCACTCACCTGAAATGAGAGCCAAGAGGAAGAAGCTTTGTACAACTGTCATGATGAGAACTTGGCTGAGTCTGCAACTGCAAAGGCTGATGTGAAGGATATATTTAGCAGCCAGAATGGGTGGAGATTGTGTGACAGTGACTGAATTTGCATTTTTATCAGTCTGAGGTTTTGGAGACACAGTGCTAAAAGGTAAGAGACACAAAGACTAAAATTCAGTGAGGAGAAGAGCAGTGTTGGACGCAACAGAAGAATCAGTCAAGCACAAACAATTCTAGGTCAGTTCATCATTCATTTCAGATCAGTGAGAAAAGTGGACCAGTGACAGATGAGAGAGAAACTTGATAGTGACTGCCCTCGTGTGGTAATTTTAAGAAGTGCAATGTTATTTTTCACTCTCATGATTTTAGATTCCCAAAACTTCAAGCTACAAGCAAATGGACGGTACGCAACAGAAGAATCAATCAGGCACAAACATTTCAGTAACGATTTGCAACATTTTACAGCCAACTCTGAATGAATGGATGTCAGAGAGTTTTCCAAAACAAACTAGAAATTGTTTGCTCAAAGCTGCATTATTATAACACAAAAAACCTTTACACAAAAATAATCAACATGACATTCTGATAAATATTAAATAATAGTAATAATATAAAATAAATAGTCCTTGTTGAAGCATACAAGGTGATTTTTAAACTGTACTTACATGAGTTATCAACTGAAAATACAACATTGGAGTCTGGATGAAATTTCACAACTGTGGCAAGAGAAATCAACATTATCTCAACATTATTTCTAATGTGTTTATTAGTGTGAATCCACTGAAAGCTCCTCACAGGATCCAGCTGCCAGCAGCAACATCAGAGCTGCAGAGAACATGGTTGATGTTGAAGCTGAACTGATGTGAGCTCTTCTGTCCTCTCACTGACACACACTTCCTTATGAGTGACATTTATGTGCATATTGTTGAATAAACTTTTATCTATTTCTTGTTACTTCTATTTATCACTTTGAGGTGAAAGGTTCAGTCTTTCTTCTTTCTCGAGTTTTCAGACTGAATATGTACTTAAACGTGATATATGGTTAATTTAGTGAACTTGTGAATGGTGGAATGATTTTGTTTGACATGACATTTAAAACAATTTACCCTCTATCAATGTATTAATGTAGACAAAATAAGTTTATTCTAATACTGAGTGTTTCAAGGATAAGATACAATAATTTAATCTGTGTAATAATGGATGAAAAAATTTACAAAATGTTTTGAAAATATGTCTTTGGTGACTCTACTGTGAATGAACTGTGAATTAAAAATAGTCTGACAAGATATTTATATCTACTTTTAATTTAAAATTACTGTATTTGTTTCTTAACTTGTATACTTAAATTCATCATTTGCCAACAGAAAGTGAAGTGACAACAAAATCATGTAACATTATGAGTTTTCTCCAGCTGTGTGGAGGTTTGGAGTTTCACATAAAATACTTTTATTGGTTTCAATGTTGCAGATGTTTGAAGCTACAGACATTCAGTGAAACTTGGAGTCTCTAGAGAGACACTGAAATTCAAATTAAAAATAGTTAGTTGCTTTAGGTAAGAAGATAATTAAAACTTTTAAACTTAAACTAAACTACTTTTAAAACCCAATTAAACTATCACTGGTTCCAAAAAGATCTTTTGGTGTGAAGGAAATTTCTTTCATCATTGTCGTCTTCTTGAACTACTTGAACTGAGGACATTAATCATGTGAGGTAATGGGGGACTAATGGATCCTCCTGTATGTGAACATTGCTGGGAAAACTGTTATAGCCAGTTAATCCTTATGTTCCCTCTTAAGTTTGGATTTTCTTTTCTTTTCCTTTTTTTTTTTTAATTGTTTACTTTTTACTTTTCCTTAGTTACCCAAAATATTCACTTAAGTGCCAACATGACAGTGAACACGGAAAAGCAGAAGACGCATTGTTGAAAGATATATTTAAAGGACTAGTTCTCTTTGTTTGATCTACTTTATTATTTATTTATGTTTTATTGGCTTTGGATATTTTGAAAACTCATCATGTTATTAATCCTTGTTTATTTACTTGTCTAAATTATCAGAATGTTCCACACAAATACCTAATATCTCATTTTCATGATTCAGCACCTTATTAAAGTGTGAACTGTGAAATGAAATGCATTTTGTACATGAAAAAGCATGAACGTATACTTCATCAAAAAATTAATCATGCAAAGTAGTTTATCAGCCCAGAGATGATGAGTATGATTTTGTACAGCTGCTCAACCAACTCCAGTCACTGTGAGTCTCGAGCACAATAATAAACAGCAGAATCTTCAGTCTTCAGACTGTTCATCTGCAGATACAGCTGCTGTCTGCTGTAGTCTCTGGAGATGGTGAACCGGCCTTGAACTGACTGAGAATAGTATTTGCTACTACCACTGCCACTGATAGTTGCAATCCACTCCAGTCCTTTTCCAGGAGCCTGTCTGACCCAGTTCATGTTGTAGCTACTGAATGTGAATCCAGATGTTGTACAGGTCAGTTTGTGGGATTCTCCAGGGTTTTTAACTGCTGGTTCAGATTCTGTCAGAGTCTGACCATCAACACCTGCCAAGACAAAAAAGGAAACAGTTATTTGTTGTAACTTTCTTGTGTTACTTTTTGAAGACATCTTCAACTCAAGATCAGTGAAAATCTTCACCTGCCCAGCAGACAGTTAAAAGCAGCAGTCCTGTCCTATAGTCCATCATGTTAAACTGTGTGTCCACTGTTCTCTGTCATCCTCTCTGCAGTCAGATAAGTAGAGGTGGAAGACATCAAGGTTTTGCCTTGACTCCTCCTCACAGGGAGGAAACAACTGGATTGCAATTTACTCTCAGTTATTGAAACGCGAGAATTACTGATCTTATTTGTGTAACATCAATATTTCCCTTAATAAAGCATATTATTCTGTTCTTGATTCCCAGTTTGGTTTGACCAGGAGGTTACAATCTAAATCTATACATTTCAAAATACTGTGACATGTTTTAAATTGAGTAACTTGGTTATTAGCATTACCGCAAAAGTAGTTTAGGCACAACTGCAATAGCTTCCCGTATATAAACATTACTGGCTAAATTGTCAAAACCAGATTTTCATAAATTCTTGCAAGACAATTCCCAGTAAGCATTGTAAGATTACTTGACAAACTCAAAAGAAGTGTCAAGAGACTCTACTTAAATAACCTGGATCAGTCATATAGCAGCTGGTGAATAATCAGAAATGTTTAACCTGATATACTGATATATTTAAAGTGATCTGCCCCCATTAGAAGACTAAATGTTTCATATTTTATTGTCGGCCATCGTTCAATGGGAATTTTATTTTAAAGCCCTGACATGCTTCAGTACTTCTTTCAGTTTTTGTACAGCTTTGTAGTTTCCTTTGTCACTGTGGCTCTCGTGTGCAGTAATAAAGAGCAAAGTCTCCTGGTTTCAGACTCTTCACCTCTAAGTACAAAACATTTCTGGAAGTATCCTTAGTGATGGAAAACTGGCCTCAGAGACTTTGGGCAAATATTGTGCCAGTTCCGCTATCAATGCGTCCGATCCATTCCAGTCCTTTCCCTGATTTCTGACGAGTCCAGTGCAGCCAAGCTAGAGGAAGTCCTTCCACTTTACAGGACAGCGTGATTGACTCTCCAGGTCTGTTGACCACTGGCTCTGAGGAGGTGAGGGACTGACCCTGAGCAGCTGAAACAGACACAGAGTTTAGATGACAGGAAGCCAGCAGTCATTAAAAGCTCAAGACTTCACTCACCTGAAATGAGAGCGAAGAGGAAGAAGCTTTGCACAACTGTCATTTTTTTGTTATCAATGGTTTTTGTTCCAAAGAAAAAACATAACAGATTTTGTTACAATAACAACACAAAATGACAAAGTATAATAACATAATATATCCCACTATAACAAGAAGGGGGCAACAGTTTTGAAACATTCCAGTTAAGTCCTCTAGTAATAATGATCTGTCAAATCACAATTGACAACCGGGCAGACAATTCCTAGGGATTTTTCAAGCAATTAAGATGAACTAAAGTTGTGTTCATTTTCTCAAATGAGCAGATTGAATACAAACCTTCATAATTCATGATAATAAACTGTTAGAAGATACCGATACCCTTCAACTTAACAGTTAGGAAATTGCTTGAACATTTACTGAAGTAATACTTATTCAATTAGTTTGCTGAAAAATCCATTATTGGACTGGATGTTTGAGATATTTATCACCGTGTAGCTAACAAAGGGTAATCCCTCTCTCTCACCCATGTGGCGCCCAGTTTCCTCCCCTCCCAACCCACAATAGTTCATTGATACATGCTGGAGAAATGCATAATATTACAACATTACATCAACTTACAATTGCATATCTTATAATGTCACATGAAAACATATTCAAACCAACATCTGTTTAACCTCTGCTATTGCAGAGGCCCATGACTGGACAGTAGATTCTTTAGTCCCATGCATTCTAGCTATGGATTGTTCCATGTATAAAATACTTAGAAAAGACATCATCCATTGAGTATAGTTGAGGGAATGAGAAGGTTTCCATCTAAGAGCTAGCATTTTTTTCGCTGCAGTAGTACCCGCAAATAAGATAAAAAATTTGGTAGATGGCAAGTTAAATGTTGAAGTATCATTCAGGATCAACAATCTGGGGCAACATGGAATATGCTCCCCAAGAAGATTAGATAATGCAGAAGTTACTACTTTCCGAAATGCAGCCACACCAGGGCACTCCCAGTACATATGTACAGAAGAGCCCACACAGCCTAGAGTACATAGATGACAAAACAGAGAGGATGAGAGTTTCATAAGATGGAATTTTCTAGGGGTAAGATAAAGTCTATGTAAAAAATTAAAATGAATAAGTTTATGGTTAGGATTTTTAGATGTGCGGCCCAGATTATCCCAAACTGTAAACCAATTGATCTCACCACCGAGATGTTCAAACTCTCTTTCCCACACCTAGTGAACAGTGAGAGGACCACATGAAGAATTCAGTAACAAGTTATAGACCTTGGAAACTAAACCACTTGACCGAACTCCCACATTAAATAAAAGATGGAGTTCATGGATATAGAGAGGATGCCCCCAGGGAACACCATGAGCACGCATGGATGCTCTGAGTTGTAAGAAAAAGGAGAAGCCAGGTAGGTTATATGTTATTCGCAAATCATTAAATGTTCTGAGACCACCTTCATTACAGATGTCATACAATGAGTGGATGCCTCTATTACTCCATTGGGGAAATGAAAATGGGGTACCTCCTGTAAGAAGAGCATAATTATGAAAGATGGGACTGTGATTATGCCACTTTAACTGAGAGTGAGTTGCTTTTTCTAGTACCAGAAAAAGTACCAGGTTGTTAAAAGGAAAGACATAATAGGGCCCAGCTTGGATTTGAAGAGTTTAGGAGACAGGTTTGAATATGTTAGGTCTTTTAAGCGATGTGGGGAGGCCAGGTTTTCCTCAAGAGCCCGCCATGAGACTGAAGCATTGGGGTCTAACCAGATTGATAACGGGCGCAACACAAAAGATTTTAATAATGGAAATACGGGCTTGTAAGGAAAATGGGAGAAGCAACCATTTTTTCATGTCAGCCTCTACTCTATTGAAAATGCCCTGAAAATTTTTAGTTGTAATTAAATATAGGGATTGGAAAATATCTACTCCCAGATATTTGAAGGACTTCACCACTGGAATGTGTGAAGGTATGTTTGAGGGGTCAAAAAATGAATTTAATGGAAGTAATGATGACTTAGACCAGTTAATCTCATATCCTGACAAAGCACTAAATTCTTCAAAAGTATCTAGTACTTGAGGAATGGAGGTTGGGACATTATCTAAGTAAAGTAAAACATCATCTGCGAATAATGACATGTGATGAAATGTGTTACAAAAAGTAATTGGAGAAATCAGTGGATGCTGCCTTATCTTTTGAGCTAATGGCTCAAGTGAAAGGGCAAATAATAAAGGTGATAGAACGCATCCCTGCCTAGAACCCCGTGATATGGGGAAGGAAGATGAAAAAATGTTCCCTGTAATGAACAAAGCTGAGGGATTAGCATACAACATTTTTATCATCTTAATGTAATTTGGGCCCAAGCAAAATCTGTCAAGTACATACCATAAATATTCCCATTCTAGGCGGTCAAAAGCCTGTTTAGCATCTAAAGAAAGGACTGCACAAAATGAGGGAATGTCCTGAGAGAAGGTGATCACATGGAGTAGTCTACGTATGTTATCTGCCGCTTGACGGGTTTTAATAAAACCAGACTGATCATGATGTACAAGTTTGGTCATATGTGTTTCAAGTCTGGTGGCTAGCACTTTGGCATATATTTTAAAATCTGCATTCAAAAGGGCCTATAAGTGTTACAAAGGGTGGCGTCTTTCTTTGGTTTTAAAAGAACAGTGAGAATGGCAGAGTTAGTATCACTATTAAAAAATCCTCTATCAATAGTAGTAGTGATCATCTGTAATATAAATTTACCTAAGCGGTCCCAAAACACCAGGTAAACTTCAAGATGAATACCATCCCAACCTGGTGATTTGCCCCTTTTCATTAGTTGTGTGGCATTTTCAAGTTCCTCAAGGGAAATAGGAGTCTGATCAGATTCCTCCTGATTTAAGGTCGGGAGATTCAGGTTCTGACAAAAAAGATCACATCTATCTCTGTCAAGGGAAACTTCCGAAGAGAACAACCTTGCATACAAATTTCTAAATTCACTATTTATTTTCTCGGGTTTGGAAACAATTTTATACGAGTGACTGGACTTGATAGCGGAAATAGTGGAGAATTTGTCGTCATATCTCAATCTCTGAGCAAGAAGATGACTAGGTCTGGAGCCATTAAAATAATAATTTCTTCTAGTTTTATGAATGAGAAATTCGGCTCTATGTCTAAGAAGAGAATCTAATTCTATGCGTGTTACCTGAATATCTTGGTCTCTAATCTCACAAAATGTTAGCTGTTGTTGCTTTTCCAATTCAAAAAGCTTTGATTCCAATTCATGAATTTTACTAAATCGAGTTTTATTAAGATGAGAGGCAAAAGATATGGTAATGTTCCTAATGCACCCCTTTAATGTGTACCAAAATATCCGAGGATCATCCACAGTACCAGCATTCTCAGACACAAATTTGTCAAGTTCACACCTGAAATATTTACAATAATCTATATTTTTCAAAGGAGTGGTGTTGAATCGCCAGTGCGATCCTTAAGCAGGTGAATTTAATAAAATAAGTTTAACCAATAGGATAGAGTGGTCAGACAAAGGAGAGGGAAGCATTGTTGCATCATATATTTCAGAGATTCCTGAGGAGATAAAAATATAGCCAATGCGCGAGTAGGATCTATGTCTATTGGAAAAAAAGCTATACTGCCTAGCTGAAGGGTTAACCACTCTATATGCATCTAGTAAATTAAATTCTGCTATCATATGTGACAAAGAGGTTGAAGCTGATATTTGAGAATGAGAACGATGATCCTGTAAGACTGAGCGATCTAAATTAGGGTCTAAGGCAGCATTCATATCCCCTCCTAAGATTAACGCACAATCCTGGAGTTCTGAAAGTATCCCACTTAGGTTATGAAAAAATTCTTGGTCAAATTTATTAGGGGCGTAAACAGAAATAAACGCTAATTTACGTCCAGAGATAATAGTTTTAATCACTGCAATTCGCCCATCAATACTACCAAATTTCTCTAGAATATTTATAGATAGGGAGCGTTTCAGAACAATTAAAGAACCACGGGTCTTAGAAACAAAAGAGGCTGAGGAAGCCACATAATAAAATCTATCTGCAAACCGATGTACGTCGGCCGCTATCAGATGAGACTCTTGTATGAAAGCTATATCAATATGCTTCCTATGGAGAAGGTCTAAACAAGCAGAATGTTTGATAGGGCTATTCAGACCTCTTATATTCCAGCTGGCTAACTGTAAAGTAGTCATGGGGATACTAAGTTAAGTTGAACAAAAGTAAAGAACAATGTAAGACATCCCCATTCTAAACAAATAAGTAATATACACAAAAGTCCAGTCACCTGAGTATCGTTGTAATAATGAGAAAGATAAGAACTATAACCCTCTCAGCCCTGGGCGCCACATTGCCCAAAAAAGTCCCTCAGCGGGGAGTACCCAAAAAGAAAATCAAAAATAAAATAAACAGACTTTATCCCCATAGCAAAAAAAACAGAAAAAAAGAGGAAAAATTTCGAAGACACCTGACACTGAGAAAGGGGGCTACTATTCCTGGCGCAAAAGCCCATTCCATTAAAAGCCAAATGTGGCTGTCAAATAGGCCGTGATGGATAACTACCTAATAGATATTAGTGCTGTTGTTTTGCTTAGGCAAATTGCTTTACATGAACAGCATATGAAAAAAGGAGGGAAAAAAAGAAAAGAAAATGTGATGGAGTAAGCTACAATATTAATAGCATCTCAGAAAATAACAAATTGCCTATATAAACATAAAACATCTTCCCATAAAAAGGGACTTGTAAATAATGAAATGAAAATAGCAAATACCAGACAATGGGTTTCCTCACAGGGATAGTTCTGTGGACCGGCTCTTATGCGATCCTCCAACATAAGCAGTCAAAATTGACCATAGATGTCACACGATCCAGTACTGAATGTTTTTGCCAAGGGCCATATAAGCGCCCACCATTGAAGAATCCTGAGCTTTTAGAAAGTCTTCTGCATCTGTGTGAGAATCAAAGATGCGATGTAGGGAGCCGCGGATCAGTTTGAACCTAGCTGGATAGAGGAGAAAGGTTTGAAAACCCATCTTCTTAGCGTTGCCAGTAGCAGGCGCGAAACATCGGCGTCGGTCAATGGTGTGGCAGCTGTGGTCCGCAGTGAAGCGAATATCTTTACCGCCAAGAATGAGCTGAGTATGTCTTGCTGCTGTGAGGATCCTGTCTCGCTCCTGTGAAACACAGGAGCTTGCATATGATAGTGCGAGGGCCATCCAAGTTGACCTTGCTGGATTGGGGGAACCGATGTGATCTCATAATCTCAACAGTTTGCTCACCCAGACTGAGGAAGATTAGAAGAGATGAACTGAATAGCATTAGCACCTTCGGCTCCCTCAGGTATCCCCAGAATATGTAGATTATCTCGCCGGCTCCGATCTTCTAGGTCTGCTAGCTTGGCTTCAAAGCTCTGCCAGTTAGCACTGTTAAGCTTTGTATCTTTTTCAGTTACTGTCATCCTTTTGGAAAGGTCGTTGCACTCCGCACAGAGTTTCTGTATATCCTTAGTACAGGTGGTCAGGTCGGCCTTGATATCATCGAGCTTTTCGTTCAGGCTGGAAAGCTGGGATTCGAAGCGTTGTTTCTCCATAGTTGCTGCAATCATGTCTGCTAACTCACTGCTAGCGTCCTCAGGTCCACCACAGGGAAGCTCAAATTTTTGCCTTACAAATAGTTGGTAGGGAGTTTTTGCAAAGAAAGAGGGGGAGAGGGCAGGAGCGAAAGTATCAAGCGGCCGTCTTCCCTGCAGGTCACATGACTTTCACGTGTTTTGTTGTACAACTGTCATGATGGGAACTCAGCTGAGTCTGCAACTGCAAAGGTTGATGTGAAGGATATATTGTGGAGACACAATTTTGGAGACACAGTGTTAAAAGGTAAGAGACATCAAGAGTAAAGTTCAGTGAGGAGGAGAGTAGTGTTGGACTGAGAGCGATAAAGTGAGTTAAAAACAGACTAAGACACAAACAATACAGATTTTGTTCAATGTTTCTTTTTCCTTTTCTTAGTCATTTTTTCATATTTGTTCATTTGTGATGAAGAGGGAGTAAAAATGTGTGATGTGGTTTTTAGTATTTTAGTTAAAATGTTTTATGTGTGATGTATTGAAGCAAACTCACGAATGTGACCTTTAATTCAGTTCATCATTCAGTTTAGATCAGCAAGAAAAGTGGACCTGAGTGTTTCAGTTTACTGAAAGAGAAAGTTGATAGTGACTGCCCTCTAGTGTTTGTTTTTGTTTTTTTTACAAGAACTGCAACATTATTTTTCACTCTTATATTGTGACCTACATTAGATTTCAAATATGATACAGATATTAATGTTCCTGAACAATGATTTTACCAACATAATTGCATAATTGTTATGTCCTTTGCTGTTTTGTGTTATGAGTTCATTAAAAAACAAAAACAACAACAAAAGATTCAATAAAACTATAGTTCTTTCTCAGAGTCTATCAGCCCAGAGATGATGAGTATTGTAGGATTTTGTACAGCTGCTCAACCAACTCCAGTCACTGTGAGTCTCGAGCACAATAATAAACAGCAGAATCTTCAGTCTTCAGACTGTTCATCTGCAGATACAGCTGCTCTCTGCTGTCGTCTCTGGAGATGGTGAACCGGCCTTGAACTGACTGGGAGTAGTATGTGCTACTACCACTATAGCTGATATAAGCAATCCACTCCAGTCCTTTTCCAGGAGCCTGTCTGATCCAGGCCATAGCATAGCTGCTGAATGACAATCCAGAGGTTGTGCAGGTCAGTTTGTGGGATTCTCCAGGCTTTTTAACTGCTGGTTCAGATTCTGTCAGAGTCTGACCATTAACACCTGTCAAGAGAAAAAAGGAAACAGTTATTTGTTGTAAGTTTTAAACTTTCTTATGATGTCTTCAACTCAAGATCAGTGAAGATCTTCACCTGCCCAGCAGATAGTTAAAAGCAGCAGTCCTGTCCTATAGTCCATCATGTTAAACTGTGTGTCCACTGTTCTCTGTCATCCTCTCTGCAGTCAGATAAGTAGAGGTGGAAGACATCAAGGTTTTGCATTGACTCCTCCTCACAGGGAGGAAACAACTGGACTGGACTTGGCCAGCATTTTGGTCGGCTGTTAAAATTACAGTATAAACTTTATTTGTGCTTCCAGCCAAATGCGTTATGATTCATGCATGATGTCTTTTGAAATCAGACTTTTGATCTGAAAATAAAAGTAATAATAAATAGAAGCACAAACACAATAGAAAAATCAACCAGGCACACACATAACAGACGAAATGTTGCAAGATTTTGTTGCCAACTCTGAATTAACAGATGCAGGGTTTCCTAAAACACACTGCAAACTGCTCACAACTGTATTATCATCCATACAAAAATTATTTTCATACTTCACTTACATGAGCAGATCATTGAATTAATGAAATAATAGGCACTAATGTTAAGTATATGCAGGGGTAAAAACAGCAATATGGGCCTTTAAATATTCTGATATTCATCCGTCTGTCTGGCAAGGAGCAAAAGGCCAAACATACTGAGAGCATTATATGGTCATCAGTATCACCATATAAATGGTTAATTCACTGAAAGGGTGTTACAGTAATGCTGCTGTGATTAGATTTTAAACTCTTGATTAAAACTCTTGAGGTTACTGTAGAGAAATTAACTTTTTGTCAGATGCAGAACTTTAGAAAGACCACATGTTACTGTAGTTGAATTTGTTTTATGGTTCATTTTGCATTTTTGAAAATGCAGAATCTACTGTGAGTCATTAATGGTGGTGAGATAGATTAAAGTACTGAGAAACTAATTACTGAACTTCTAAATGTTTTTTTTATTTCATAATCTCACAGTCCTAAATATGATGTTTACATTTAGCAGGTGATTTTTGTACTGTACATGTGTTGCTTGTTTGTGTCACTAGAAGACAGAAACACAGCTGCATCTGTCCTCTACTGGAAGTGTCTGTTGGATGTGTGGCTGCCTGAGAGGTTTTTGTTCAGGTCTGCTGATGGTTTGTGTTATTGTGGGTGTGTGGCACAGTAATACACAGCAGTGTCTTCAGGCTGCACATTCTGTCTGTTTAGAGTCACTGTGTTGCTGGAAGAGTCTAAGTTGACACTGAACTTGTTCTTTAGTGAATCTTTGACATCTGTGTCAGAACTCATCCACTATATCCAATATATTTTTGAGAAATTGAAACATTTTGTAAATTCAAATATAATTTTATACAATTTGATTTTATATAATTTTAAGGAGGATCATGTTGCTATTTATGTCCTTAAAATGTATATTTAATGTCATATTTTTTGTAACTGAAAATAAAACCACATTCACTGAAGTCAACATTGTAATAAATGGTGGTGGTAAATAGAGGAGGTGATATTTATATGACTCTCTTATTACTGTCGGTAATACAGTAATAAACTGCTATGTCTTCAGTCTTCAGACTGTTCATCTGCAGATAGAGCTTACTGCTGGAGTCATCTCTGGAGATGGTGAATCTACCCTGGACTGACTGGGAGTAATAGATAGAGGAACTAGCTGTGTGTATAAAAGTGATCATTTCCAGTCCTTTACCAGGAGCCTGTCTGACCCACACTGAGTTTCCAAAGTCAAACCCAGATGTTGTGCAGGTGAGTCTGTGGGATTCCTCAGGTTTTTTAACTGCTGGTTCAGACTCTGTTATGGTCTGACCTTCAACAGCAGTTAAAATAAACAGAACAACTACCAGGAGTGTCTGCTTTCTATAAGCCATGTTAACAGTGTGCTTAGTATTTCAAATCCCTTCATGTATAATGTTAACTGGACCCCTGAGAATTTGTTTACAGGAGCTCCTCCTACATCACTGCTTTGAAAGTCAAGTTTAAAGTTGAGAACACAACACAAAATAAAACAGCATTTATATAGTTTGACAACTATGAAATACTCATTTAAAACATTTAAGAAAGATTGGTTTTGCTAGAGTTACATATATTTATGAAGAGATTTATTTAATTTTATTTTGTTACTGCAAACACCAGAGATGTGAAAGCAAAATAATCTAAATAGTATCGATGCTTGAGTTTGCTGCAGCTGATTTATACAAACTTTTTATGGGTTTTAGTGTTTGCATATTGCAGATGTTTGAATCTACAGACATACAGAGAAACCTGGGGCCTCTAAAGGAAATTAAATACTAAGGAACTGAAACCTTGTATGACCACATGCAAAAAGAAGTATATATATATATATTTGCTGTAGTTAGGTAGAAAATGTCTGCTGGCTTATCGGTCAAATAATTTACATGAATGTGATCTTTGCTATCACATTGAAGACAAATAAACAAAACAGTGGAAAATGTGGACAGTTAAGTGTGTTTACAACTGAAAAACACTTTTGACATCCATTTATCCTCTTAGTTCACAGCCTTTGCTGTTCTCTGTGTATATTGTACTGTAGTTTTAATCCCACTCCAAACTAAGAAATGTTCATCAACTGCCTTCAGACTCTGACATCTCAGTTTAGATAGTTAGAAAAGTAATTTAACTACACAAATGCTGTTTACTGTTTAGCAGTGGTCTTCTCTGAGAAATGGTTTTACTGAGGCTCTTATATGGAATAAGCAATAAATGCTTATTTAGTATTATTATTTGTACATTCATATCACTGTTAGGAAATACACTTTTAATCCCCATTCAAAACCCCATTAATGGTTCTCAAAATGTGTTTGGTTAGTTGATATGCTTTAGTTTAATGTGTGTAAAATGTAATAAGTATTACTATTAAATTCATGTTCAGACATGAGACACATTAACATGCATGGTTTAATCAAATCAATTTAAACATGATTTATTTTGTTATGAAGTTTCTCATTACTCCTTGTGAGCGTAATTGGCAGCAGATAAGAAGATAATATAAATATTCTATTGTTTTAGTCACCAATATACTGCTACTTGAAAACTGCTTCATCTCTGGTCAAATGTTGTGTCTGTGGAGGTTTTTGTGCAGCTGCTTCACTGTCTGCAGTCACTGTAACTCTTCGAGCACAGAAGTAAACATCAGAATCTTCTGCTGTCAGACTCTTCACCTCCAGGTACTGAAACGGCTTTGAAAGGAGTTGACATAGATAGCAGAGTTTGAACCTGTGTCCATCCTCCCAATCCACTCCAGAGTTTTACCTGGTCTCTTTCTTATCTAGTTAATATAGTATCTTGTCAGGCTATAACCAGATATGACACATGACATCTTCACTGTCTCTCCAGGTCTTTTCACCTCAGAGGGAGACTGGTCCAGTTTGATCTCACTCTGAACTCATGTAAGCAAAGAAATGAAGATAATCATCCATCAAACTTGAAAATCACACGTTGAACATTTAAAAAAGAAGTAAAACAATTAGTTTTCTTATCATGAATAGTAACTACAAACAATAAACTCCAGGCAAGTGTAATTTTTCATTCTGTAATAAACACTGTGGTTCAGTGCTTTCTGATCAGAGTGTTTTAACAATGTATAAAACTCTTCCAGTTGTTCTGCTCCAAATTATATGACAGTTGCTATTACTGTATTTTTATAAGGAAGAGTTTGCATAGACTTCCCTCTACAGGTTTAAAAAGGAAATATTCAACACAGATACATTTTCATAAGTAGAGTATCTACAACAACAGAGGAAAATGTAAAATATCAAATCCCTGCTAGCTAATATCTGACCTGGTGGAGAAGGTGAACAAAACTTTTATGTTCAACATTGACAATCTTTTATTCATGATGTAGCAAATTACTATATTTCAGTTTAGCCAAATAAAAAAGGAAATCTGCACCCTATTTGTTTCTGCCTTCATAGATATAGAGGTTCTGTGAATTCCATAAATACAAATTGTTATCAACTAAGCAGAGAGCACTATCTTTATTAATGTTCATATTTAAAACATATTTGTGTGTGTTTCAGTCACATGAATCTCTGGGTATTTGTGCAGGTCTGTTGGTGGTTTGTATCACTGTGGGGCTGCGGACACAGTAATACACAGCTGTGTCCTCAGACTGCAGATTCAGTCCCTTTAATGTCACTGAACTATTAGAGGTGTGTGTGTGATAGAGGAACTTGTTCTTCAGAGCATTATTTTGCCAAAGGTCGTCTCCTCCACTCCGATGTATAATCCAATCCATTGGTTTTCCTTCACGCTGTCTGAGCCAACCTGGTGCATAGCTGCTATCAGTAAGAGAATAACCAGAGACCTGACAGGTGATGGTCAAAGACTGTCCAGGCTGCACAACCATTGAGTCTGGCTGGATGAGATCAATACTGTACACACCTGTGGAAAGAGAAATCAACATTATCTCCATCATTCATCTGACTATTCAGTGTTTCTAATGTGTTTATTAGTGTGAATCCACTGAAAGCTCCTCACAGGATCCAGCTGCCAGCAGCAGCATCAGAGCTGCAGAGAACATGGTTGATGTTGAAGCTGAACTGATGTGAGCTCTTCTGTCCTCTCACTGACACACACACACACACTTCACTTCCTTATGAATCACATGTATTTGCATATTGTTGAATAGTTGATTACATTTTATTTAAATAGGTTGTATTAAAGGTGAAAAGATCAGCATTTCTTCTAAAATTGAGACTGAAGTAGAAAATAAATGATTGAATCAAATAACTGAATTGTTTAATTGCATTGTCATAAAGAATATTAATATTGACTCTGATATGTCCATTCATGATTTAATTTTAAAAACTCAACAAAAGCTTATGAGGATACTTCATGTTAATGTAGTGGATATTTTTAAAGCTACTAAAGATTGATTATTTTTTGTTGTAATTTATTCATTTTTATATTTAATCACTGTGATACAGGAAGGAGAAAAATATTCTGTAATAATGATTCATTTTATACCAGTTTTTGAGGAATATTCTACAGTATCTTTTTATATCTATTTAATTATTGCAGTGAAGTTACAGTGGAAATAATCAAATTGTTTGTTCTAGTTGGTGATTTGAAGTTTTAAATGTTTTCAGGTTAAGATGTTTGAAGCCACAGACATGTAGCCCAGAGAAACTTGGAGCCTCTAAACAGATGCTCAGGAATTTAAATCTGTGTGACGATATGCATAAAAGTATTTGGTTTTCTTAAAAATAACATGTAAAACAATCTTTAGCGGGGTGTTTGCAAAGTAAGTTGACAATTTTGACAGTTTAACGTTGTTGCTGAAGTAGTTTGAAACTTCAAAAGAAGTTGAAGTTTGTTGAAGCTCCACAACCTTTGTTGTACTCAGTGAGTATTGTATAGATTTCACCTTAAAACCTGAGAAAACATGAGATGATCAAACTATTAACAAGTCAGTCTCAGGTTAAACATTTAGACATTATTGTTTGTAGTTCAGTGATCATCTTATCTTTAGAATGGTTTTCATTAAGGGTGTAAAACACATCAAATCTTTTTGCATGGATCGTAAACTTTGGTTGGCAGAAATCTTCATTTAAGCTATTTCATAATAATGAAGACAGTTCTGTTTATTAATATGATTTATACATCATAGTGATATACTCCTCTTTTTAGAAATATTTTCTATCTTAGAAAATGGATCATTGAGGCCGAACAAAATATCACGTGATTCTCAAAAAGATGAGCGAGAGAAGAGGATTTATATAATTTTCTTGAACTACTTCAACTAAGGACATTAATCACATTAAATAGTTCAGGTTTTTCAACCCAGTGAAGATGAGTACTGCAGGATTTTGACCAGCTGCTTAACCAGCTTCACTCACTGTGGCTCTCGAGCACAATAATAAACAGCAGAATTGTCAGTCTTCAGACTGTTCATCTGCAGATACAGCTGCTGTCTGCTGTTGTCTCTGGAGATGGTGAACCGGCCTTGAACTGACTGAGAGTAGTATGTGTCACTACCACTACCGATAAGTGCAACCCACTCCAGTCCTTTTCCAGGAGCCTGTCTGATCCAGTGCATGCTGTAGTCACTAAATGTGAATCCAGATGTTGTACAGGTCAGTTTGTGGGATTCTCCAGGCTTTTTAACTGCTGGTTCAGATTCTGTCAGAGTCGGACCATCAACACCTGTCAAGACAAAAAAGGAAACAGTTATTTGTTGTAACTTTTTTGTGTTACTTTTTGTGTTAAATCTTCAACTCAAGATCAGTGAAGTTCTTCACCTGCCCAGCAGAGAGTTAAAAGCAGCATTCCTGTCCTATAGTCCATCATGTTAAACTGTGTGTCCACTGTTCTCTGTCATCCTCTCTGCAGTCAGATAAGTAGAGGTGGAAGACAACAAGGTTTTGCATTGACTCCTCCTCACAGGGAGGAAACAACTGGATCTCACTTATTGAAACTAGAATAAGTTGTTTACTGACCAGGAAGCAAGACCCATCCATGTTTGTATAGGTTTAACATTCTGTCATGTTTCAAGTTGATTAACTTGTTTACCAACATTAACAAAACAATTATCAATGTACAATTAATATAATTTGATCATATTTGCATTATAAACAACCAACAGTGTGTAGCAGTGGTACACAACATAACTGGATACGATATTGTAATAGATTTTGGCTATTTCATGGCAGAAAGTGGGTAACTCCTTTCCTTCTCTACCATTGCTTTCTATGGACCTTACTGATGTTAAACCAAATCAGTACTTGGCTGCCCCCTAGAGTTTTAAAACAGGGATAGTAACTATCACTCTTATATGACACCCAAGAGAAGTTACTCACTTGTGAGAAGGGAGATGTTAGTGATTAAAGCTCTGTGCAAGTCACCTGTTTCCCTGCAGCTTCCATCCAATGTACTGAAGCACCAACATAACAATGAACACAAAAGCAGCAGGAGGATCCTTGTTGTCATTGTGTAAGGGACTAGTATTTCCTTTCTATGTGTGGGTCATTATAGCTCTGAACTTGCTTTATTAACTTTGAATATTTTGAGGAAAAAAAACTAAACATCATGCACTTTATCTTTGTTTATGTTCTTGTCTTAATTACACCTCTGCTATAGATTTCAGTATTCCACACAAATATCTTCATCATTCGTTTCTATGGTCTTCTTTTCATGAATCTGCATCTAATTAAGGTGTGAACTCTGAAACACATTCTGCACATGAATCATGTGACATAGTTGTGGTCTATTAATACAGATGAGTATTATATGATTTTGTACAGCTGCTCAACCAACTCCAGTCACTGTGGCTCTCGAGCACAATAATAAACAGCAGAATCTTCAGTCTTCAGACTGTTCATCTGCAGATACACCTGCTGTCTGCTGTTGTCTCTGGAGATGGTGAACCGGCCTTGAACTGACTGAGAGTAGTATTTGCTACCACCACCACTGTTGATATAAGCAATCCACTCCAATCCTTTTCCAGGAGCCTTTCTGACCCAGTTCATCTCATAGCTACTGAATGTGAATCCAGATGTTGTACAGGTCAATCTGTGGGATTCTCCAGGCTTTTTAACTGCTGGTTCAGATTCTGTCAGAGTCTGACCATCAACACCTGCCAAGACAAAAAAGGAAACAGTTATTTGCTGTAAGTTTTAAACTTTCTTATGATGTCTTCAACTCAAGATCAGTGAAGATCTTCACCTGCCCAGCAGATAGTTAAAAGCAGCAGTCCTGTCCTATAGTCCATCATGTTAAACTGTGTGTCCACTGTTCTCTGTCATCCTCTCTGCAGTCAGATAAGTAGAGGTGGAAGACATCAAGGTTTTGCATTGACTCCTCCTCACAGGGAGGAAACAACTAGACTGGACTTGGCCAGCATTTTGGTTGGCTGTTAAAATTACAATATAAACTGTATTTGTGCTTCCAGCCAAATGCGTTCATGCATGATGTCCTTTGAAATCAGACTTTTGATCTGAAAATAAAAGTAATAATAATGATTAGAAGCACATAGATAACAGAAAAAATGTTGCAAGATTTTGTTGCCAACTCTGAATTATCAGATGCAGGGTTTCCTAAAACACACAGCAAACTGTTCACAACTGTATTATCATCCAAACAAAAATTATTTTCATACTGGTTTTACTGAGGCTCTTATAAATAATCAATATTACAAAAAAAATATTCTGTAATATTGATTATTATAATAATGATTAATTTTATACTAGTTTTTAAGAAATATTCTACAGTATCTCTGTATATCTATTTAATTATTGCAGTGAAGTTACAGTGGAAATAATCAAATTGTTTGTTCTGGTTGGTGGTTTGAAGTTTTAAATGTTTTCAGTTTTTGCAGATGTTTGAAGCCACAGACATGTAGCCCAGAGAAACTTGGAGCCTCTAAACAGATGCTCAGGAATTTAAACCTGTGTGACGATATGCATAAAAGTATTTGGTTTTCTTAAAAATAAAATGTAAAACTGTCGGGTGGGGTGTGGAGTGTTTGCAAAGTAAGTTGACAATTTTGACAGTTTAACGTTGTTGCTGAAGTAGTTTGAAACTTCACAAGAAGTTGAAGTTTGTTGAAGCTCCACAACCTTTGTTGTACTCAGTGAGTATTGTATAGATTTCATCTTAAAACCTGAGAAAACATGAGATGATCAGACTATTAACAAGTCAGTCTCAGGTTAAACATTTAGACATTATTGTTTGTAGTTCAGTGATCATCTTATCTTTAGAATGGTTTTCATTAAGGGTGTAAAACACATCAAATGAATGAATCCAGTGCAGCCATGCTAGAGGAAGTCCTTCCACTTTACAGGACAGAGTGATTGACTCTGCAGGTCTGTTGACCACTGGCTCTGAGGAGGTGAGGGACTGACCCTGAGCAGCTGAAATGACACAGAGTTTAATTGACAGGAAGCCAGCAGTCATCCAAAGCTCCCTTTCTCTTCTTCTGCTGGATACTGACTTCATTCACCTGAAATAAGGGAGAAGCTTTGTACAACTGTCATGATGAGAACTCAGCTGAGTCTGCAACTGCAAAGGCTGATGTGAAGGATATATTGTGCAGGCATGATTTTGGAGACACAGTGTTAAAAGGTAAGAGACATCAAGAGTAAAGTTCAGTGAGCAGAAGAGTCGTGTTGTACTGAGAGAGAGAAAGTGCGTTAAAAACAGACTAAGACACCAACAATATAGATGTTGTTCAATCGTTCTTTTTCCTTTTCTTAGTCATTTTTTCATAATTGTTAATTTGTGAGAAAGTGGGAGTAAAAATGTGTGATGTGTTTATTAGTATAACATGAATTTGGATGTTTAGATGACACACATACAGTACAAACTGTACTGTCAGACCAAACATATAAAAATGATCAGTCACCTTAGTGAGGTGGATTATTGCTGAGAGAGAAATGATGCTTGAGAAGAAGATTAGTTTTTCCTCCAAGAGCCAAGAAATTTTCTTTTCTTTATTGCAGTATGACGAGTTCATCCAGCTTTCATCACTATGTCTCACAAGCACAAAGTTAAACAGATGAAGCTGCAGTCACTGCTGACACAACAGTTAAAATGTTTTATTTGTGATGTGTTGAAGCAAGCTCACGAATGTGAAAACCTTTAACTCAGTTCATCATTTAGTTTAGATCAGCAAGAAAAGTGGACCTGAGTGTCTCAGTTTACTGACAGAGAAAGTTGATAGTGACTGCCCCAACTGTTTTACAAGAACTGCAGCATTATTTTTCACTCTCATATTGTGACCTACATTAGATTTCAACTATGATACAGATATTAATGTACCTGAACAATGATTTTACCAACATAATTGTTCTGTCCTCTGCTGTTTTGTGTTATGAGTTCATTAAAAAACAAAAACAACGACAAAAGATTAAATAAAAATATAGTTCTTTCTCAGAGTCTATCAGCCCAAAGATGATGAGTATTGTAGGATTTTGTACAGCTGCTCAACCAACTCAGTCACTGTGAGTGTCGAGCACAATAATAAACAGCAGAATCTTCAGTCTTCAGACTGTTCATCTGCAGATACAGCTGCTCTCTGCTGTTGTCTCTGGAGATGGTGAACCGGCCTTGAACTGACTGAGAGTAGTATGTGCTACCACTGCTACTGATAGATGCAACCCACTCCAGTCCTTTTCCAGGAGCCTGTCTGATCCAGGCCATAGCATAGCTGCTGAATGACAATCCAGATGTTGTACAGGTCAGTTTGTGGGATTCTCCAGGCTTTTTAACTGTTGGTTCAGATTCTGTCAGAATCTGACCATCAACACCTGTCAAGACAAAAAGAAAACTGTTATATGTTTTTAACTTTTTGAAGATGACTTCAGCTTAAGATCAGTGAAGATCTTCACCTGCCCAGCAGATAGTGAAAAGCAACAGTCCTGTCCTATAGTCCATCATGTTAAACTGTGTGTCCACTGTTCTCTGTCATCCTCTCTGCAGTCAGATAAGTAGAGGTGGAAGACATCAAGGTTTTGCATTGACTCCTCCTCACAGGGAGGAAACAACTAGACTGGACTTGGCCAGCATTTTGGTTGGCTGTTTAAATTACAGTATAAACTGTATTTGTGCTTCCAGCCAAATGCGTTATGATTCATGCATGATGTCTTTTGAAATCAGACTTTTGATCTGAAAATAAAAGTAATAATAATTAGAAGCACATACATAACAGATGAAATGTTGCAAGATTTTGTTGCCAACTCTGAATTAACAGATGCAGGGTTTCCTAAAACACACTGCAAACTGTTCACAACTGTATTATCATCCAAACAAAAAAATGCTCATATTTTACTTACATGAGCAGATAATTGAATTAATTAAATAATAGGCACTAATGTAAAGTATGTGAGGGGTAAAAACAACAATATAGGCCTTTAAATATTCTGATATTCATCCATCTGTCTGGCAAGGAGCAAAAGGCCAAACATACTGAGAGCATTATATGGTCATCAGTATCACCATATAAATGGTTAATTCACTGAAAGGGTGTTACAGTAATGCTGCTGTGATTAGATTTTAAACTCTTGATTAAAACTCTTGAGGTTACTGTAGAGAAACTAACTTTTTGTCAGATGCAGGCCTTTAGAAAGACCACATGTTACTGTAGTTGAATTTGTTTTATGGTTCATTTTGCATTTTTGAAAATGCAGAGCCCTTAATGGTGGGAGAAAGATTAAAGTACTGAGTAACTAATTACTGAACTTCTAAATGTATTTTTTATTTCATAATCTCACAGTCCTAAATATGATGTTTACATTTAGCAGGTGATTTTTGTACTGTACATGTGTTGCTTGTTTATGTCTCGAGAAGACAGAAACACAGCTGCATCTGTCCTCTACTGTAAGTGTCTGTTAGATGTGTGGCTGCCTGAGAGGTTTTTGTTCAGGTCTGCTGATGGTTTGTGTTATTGTGGTTGTCTGGCACAGTAATACACAGCAGTGTCTTCAGGCTGTAGATTCTGTCCATTTAGAGTCACTGTTTTGCTGGAAGAGTCTAAGTTGACACTGAACTTGTTCTTTAGTGAATCTTTGACAGTTGTGTCAGAACTCATCCACTCCAGTTGTTTCCCTGCAGGCTGTCTGATCCAGTGTGTGTAATAGCTGCTAAAAGAATAAGAGACCTGACAAGTGATGGTCAGACCTTGACCTGGCTGCACAGTCACTGAGGCTGGCTGTGTCAATTGTTCACACTTCACACCTGTTAAAAGAAGAAAATGTTTTGTTACAATTCATCAAGTTACACTGCAAAAGAAGAACTACTGACTATGACAAATCCAGAGAGACTCACAGGATCCAGCTGCCAACAGCAGCAGCAGAGCTACAGAGAACATGGTTTATGGTGAAGCTGAGGAGATGTGAGCTTCTGATCCTCTTTCACCTCCACTGAAAGTCTCATGAGAAATCTTTATAACTGCGTAACAAGGAAGATCACTGAGTTTGCATGGAATCAAATATAGAGCATAAAAATGTGTGACAAACTGGAGCTAAATAGAGGAAGTTGTTATTAATATTATTTTCTTCACACTGTCTTGAAATAATAATTTCAGTGTCCTTTTTAATTATCATTTCACAGAGGTAGAATCAAGGCCTTGATTCCGATATCTAAATATTCATCACCAACTCACTTATATCGAAACAGTTTATTAATGATAGCAGTTTTATCACTCATTTAATCAACTCAAGTCCCTGTATTTAATGAAACATGTCAAGTGTTTCAAATAATGCATTTCTACTTTTGTACAAAAAAATATTTTATCGATACCCAAATGTATTTTTGAGAAATTGAAACATTTTGTAAATTCAAATATAATTTAATACAATTTTATTTTAATATAATTTTTAAGGAGGATTATGTTGCTATCTATGTCCTTAAAATGTATGTTTAATGTCATATTTTTTATAATTGAAAATAAAACCATATTCACTGAAGTCAGCATTGTTATAAATGGTGGTGATAAACAGAGGAGGTGATATTTATATGACTCTCTTATTACTGTCGGTAATACAGTAATAAACTGCTGTGTCTTCAGTCTTCAGACTGTTCATCTGCAGATAGAGCTTACTGCTGGAGTCATCTCTGGAGATGGTGAATCTACCCTGGACTGACTGGCAGTAATAGATAGAGGAACTAGCTGTGTGTATAAAAGTGATCCTCTCTGGTCCTTTACCAGGAGCCTGTCTGACCCACACTGAGTTTCCAAAGTCAAACCCAGATGTGGTGCGGGTGAGTCTGTGGGATTCTTCAGGTTGTTTAACTGCTGGTTCAGACTCTGTTATGGTCTGACCTTCAACAGCAGTTAAAACAAACAGAACAACTACCAAGAGTGTCAGCTTTCTGTAAGCCATGTTAACAGTGGGCTTAGTATTTCAAATCCCTTCATGTATAATGTTAACTGGACCCCTGAGAATTTGTTTACAGGAGCTCCTCCTACATCACTGCTTTGAAAGTCAAGATTAAAGTTGAGAGCACAACACAAAATAAAACAGCATTTATATAGTTTGACAACTATGAAATACTCATTTAAAACATTTAAGAAAGATTTGTTTTGCTAAAGTTACATATATTTATGAAGAGATTTATTTAATTTTATTTTGTTACTGCAAACACCAGAGATGTGAAAGCAAAATAATCTAAATAGTATCGATACTTGAGTTTGCTGAGTTGATTTATACAAACTTTTTATGGGTTTTAGTGTTTGCATATTGCAGATGTTTATTCTAAAGGAAATTAAATAAGGAACTGAAACCTTGTATAACCACATGCAAAAAGAAATATATATATATATGTATATATATATATATATATATATATATATATATATATATATTTGCTGTAGTTAGGTAGAAAATGTCTGCTGGCTTATCGGTCAAATAATTTACATGAATGTGATCTTTGCTATCACATTTAAGACAAGTAAACAAAACAGAGGAAAATGTGGACAGTTAAGTGTGTTTACAACTGAAAAACACTTTTGACATCCATTTATCCTCTTAGTTCACAGCCTTTGCAGTTCTCTGTGTATATTGTACTGTAGTTTTAATCCCACTCCAAACTAAGAAATGTTCATCAACTGCCTTCAGACTCTTAAATCTCAGTTTAGATAGTTAGAAAAGTAATTTAACTACACAAATGTTGTTTACTGTTTAGCAGTGGTCTTCTCTGAGAAATGGTTTTACTGAGGCTCTTATGGAATAAACAATACATGCTTATTTAGTATTATTATTTGTACATTCAAATCGCTGTTAGGAAATACACTTTTAATCCCCATTCAAAACGCCATTAATGGTTCTCAAAATGTGTTTGGTTAGTTGACATGTTTAAGTTTAATGTGTGTAAGATGTCCATAAGTATTTCTAAGTATTATTATTAAATTAATGTTCAGACATGAGACACTTTAAACATGATTTATTTTGTTATGAAGTTTCTCATTACTCCCTGTGAGCGTAATTGGCAGCAGATAAGAAGATAATATAAATATTCTATTGTTTTAGTCACCAACATACTGCTACTTGAAAACTGCTTCATCTCTGGTCAAATGTTGTGTATGTGGAGGTTTTTGTGCAGCTGCTTCAATGTCTGCAGTCACTGTGACTCTTCAAACACAGAAGTAAACAGCAGAATCTTCTGCTGTCAGACTCTTCACCTCCAGGTACTGAAACGGCTTTGAAAGGAGCTGGCATAGCTAGCAGAGTTTGAACCTGTGTTCATCCTCCCAATCCACTCCAGAGCTTTGCCTGGTCTCTGTCTTATCCAGTGAATATAGTATCTTGTCAGGCTATAACCAGATATGATACATGACATCTTCACTGTCTCTCCAGGTCTTTTCACCTCAGAGGGAGACTGGTCCAGTTTGATCTCACTCTGAACTCCTGTGAGCAAAAAAATTGAAGATCATCATTCATCAAACTTGAAAATCACAGGTTTGAAATTTAGAAAAGAAGCAAAGGAATTGGTTTTCTTACCATGAATAGTAACTACAAACAATAAAATCCAGACAATTGTGTTTTTCATTCTGTAATAAACACTGTGGTTCAGTGCTTTCTGATCAGAGTGTTTTAACAATGTATAAAACTCTTCCAGTTGTTCTGCTCCAAATTATATGACAGTTGCTATTGCTGTATTTTTATAAGGAAGAGTTTGCATAGACCTCCCTCTACAGGTTTAAAAAGGAAATATTCAACACAGATACATTTTCATAAGTAGAGTATCTACAACAACAGAGGAAAATGTAAAATATCAAATCCCTGCTAGCTAATATCTGACCTGGTGGAGAAGGTGCACAAAACTTTTATGTTCAACATTGACAATCTTTTATTCATGATGTAGCAAATTACTATATTTCAGTTTAGCCAAATAAAAAAGGAAATCTGCACCCTATTTGTTTCTGCCTTCAAAGATATAGAGGTTCTGTGAATTCCACAAATACAAATTGTTATCAACTAAGAAGAGAGCACTATCTTTGGTTGATGTTGAAGCTGAACTGATGTGAGCTCTTCTGTCCTCTCACTGACACACACACACACTTCACTTCCTTATGAATAACATTTATTTGCATATTGTTCAATGATTTATTACATTTTATTTAAATAGGTTCTGTTGAGATGAAAAGATCAGCATTTCTTCTCAAATCCAGACTGAAGTAGAAAGAAATAATTGAATCAAATAAAGTTATTGTTGAATTACATTGTTATAAAGAACATTTATATAGACCTGAGTTAATTTATCATTTTATTTTTTAAAAATCATATAAAGATTTTGACAATACTTCAAATTAATGTGAATTTTTTCTGATAGAGTTTTTTTACAACCAAGATTTTACTATTTTAGTTGTAATTTTTGTTGTATTTTATTTCATATTTTCTAAATCTTTGTGAGAAAGGAAAAGAAGAAGAAAGAGAAAGAAAGATTAAAAAATATATATATTTTAAATATATTTTAAAGTAAAGAAAAATAAGTGTCAACAATCGACAAATATTTTACTGAGTGTCTGTATGTACAGTATATATCTATTTAATTACTGCAGTGAAGTGACAGGGGAAATACTTAAATAGCATGAAGACTTGAGTTTGTTCTGGTTAGATGGAGGTTTGGAGCTTTGAATACAAAAGTTTGAATTTTTTCAGTTTTTGCAGATGTTTGAAGTCACAGACATGTAGCCCAAACAAACTTGGAGACTCTGAACAGAGGTTCAGGAACTGAAACCTGTGTGATGATCTGCATAAAACTATTTGTTTTCCTTAAAAGTTAATTAAAAAAGATAATTATATTAATTTAAAACAATCTTTAGTGGGGTGTCTGTGAGATAAACTGACAATGTTGACAGTTTAATGTTGTTGCTGAAGTAGTTTGATATTCATTGATACCATACAAAACATCTTGTTTTATATTCAGTGAGTATTGAAGCTTTGATTTCATATTAATTCTGCAAACTGAGAAAAGGTGAAATAATCAGACTGTTAACAATTAACTCTCAGGTTAAACATTTAGACAAAACATTTAACTGCACAACTAATGTTTTAATTCAGTGGTCATCTTATCTTTTAAGCTAAGGGTGTAAAACACACTTAAAATATAAAAATATAAAAATATAAAAATATAAAAATAAAAAAATAAAAAAATAAAATAAAATAAAATAAAACTCTGTCTCTCACCCTGGTTCATGTTAATCACTTGTCCTGCACTCAATTTGTGTTATTCACACTCTGCACTAAATAAAGGGGAAAAAAAACAAAACAAAAACAAAACAAAAAACTTTTCTGTCTTGTTCAAATACTGAGTCCAGAAACTGTAACTGATCGTAATCTCTTGAGTGTCAGACATCTTAATTTAAGCTCTTTGGTAATAAGGAAGACAGTTCTGTCTATTAATATGATTTACATATCCAAGCGATATACTACCTTTAGAAATATTTTTTTCTCTTGTAAAATGTATCTTTAAGGCCCAAAAAATATCACATTGTTCTCCAAAGATGAATAGGAGTAGAGGACTTACAAAATTTTCTTGAACTACTTAAACTGAAGACATTAATCATATGAGATAGTTGTTGTGATCTATCATCCTAGTAAGGAGAACTATTGTAGGATTTTGTACAGCTGCTCAACCAACTCCAGTCACTGTGTGTCTCGAGCACAATAATAAACAGCAGAATCTTCAGTCTTCAGACTGTTCATCTGCAGATACAGCTGCTGTCTGCTGTTGTCTCTGGAGATGGTGAACCGGCCTTGAACTGACTGAGAGTAGTATTTGCTACTACCACCACCATCAGCAGCAATCCACTCCAGTCCTTTTCCAGGAGCCTGTCTGACCCAATGCATCCAGTAGCTGCTGAATGTGAATCCAGATGTTGTGCAGGTCAGTTTGTGGGATTCTCCAGGCTTTTTAACTGCTGGTCCAGATTCTGTCAGAGTCTGACCTTCAACACCTGCCAAGACAGAAAAAAGAGCCTAACATGCATCAAGTTGTTAATACAAATGTAAATATGTCAAATAAAGATATGTGAAGATCTTCACCTGCCCAGCAGATAGTTAAAAGCAGCAGTCCTGTCCTATAGTCCATCATGTTAAACTGTGTGTCCACTGTTCTCTGTCATCCTCTCCGCTGTCAGATAAGTAGAGGTGGAAGACTTCTAAAGTTTTGCATTGACTCCTCCTCACAGGGAGGAAACAACTGGATTGCAATTTACTCTCAGTTTTTGAAACGCGGGAATTACTGATCTTATTTGTGTAACATCAATATTTCCCTTAATAAAGCATATTATAATGTGTGAGATGTGCAATCCAACACATATACTATTCCAAGCTCATCAGTGGATTCACAGAGGCTGTTTAACTATTAAACTCCAAGCAAACTTCTACCAATTCACATTTGTTGCATTTCATATTAACAGAAAAGAAAATGTTAACAGATAATTATTAAGGAATATCCTACTACAATTACTGTCAGTAGCAGAAACATCAGAGGACTGCACAATACATATTAAAATGTGATTATATACAGGAACATTTCAGTGTACATACAGTACATGAAAGGCAAAGGGCAGTGAAGGCAGCTGTGACTGAGCAAAGATGGCAATGAGTGATATTAACTGATATAAATGATAATTAAAGGAATGAACATGGAAGGAGTATCAGATACCACTGAAGTCACTGTGATCATGACCAATTATGAAATCAATCTGTTGTGAGTTGCTTTTTTATGTTGCTTTTGTCGCACTACTTCATGCAACACTGTTTTTGTAATATTTTGGTTTGAGGAAATTCCTTATTGAAACTGAGGGTTTAGGGATGAATGTTGTATGCTGTACAGACTGAAAAGGACTTTGAGGAAATTATAGAATTTGTCATTTTGTTTGGCTATATAAATAATTTTTTTTTTTTTTTCTGCTGTGTGTTTGTTTTTCTCAGTTGTTGGTCAGCTACAAGTAGAAAAATGAGTATTAGTATTAGTGTTATTTTGAGATATTGACATATTTAAAGACATTTAAAGATCTGCTCCAATCAGATGACTAAATGTTTCAGGATAAAGTGTCTCAACACAATGACAAATTATTTTGTATTGATGAAATGTGTTTCATTGTTAACTGTTGGCCATCATTCAAAAGGAAATTTGTTTCAAAGCCCTGACATGCTTCAGTGCTTCTTATACAGTGTTTAGTGTTTTTCAGTTTTTGTACAGCTTTGTAGGCCCCTGTGTCACTGTGGCTCTCGTGCGCAGTAATAAACAGCAGAATCTTCTGGTTTCAGACTCTTCACCTCCAAGTACACAACATTTCTGGAAGTATCTTTAGTGATGGAAAATTTGCCTTAGAGACTTTAGGCAAATTTTGTGCCAGTTCCGCTATCAATGCGTCCGATCCATTCCAGTCCTTTCCCTGATTTCTGACGAATCCAGTGCAGCCAAGCTAGAGAAAGTCCTTCCACTTTACAGGACAGAGTGATTGACTCTCCAGGTCTGTTGACCACTGGCTCTGAGGAGGTGAGGGATTGACCCTGAGCAGCTGAAACAGACACAGAGTTTAGATGACAGGAAGCCAGCAGTCATCCGAAGCTCCCTTTCTCTTCTTCTGCTGGATACTGACTTCACTCACCTGAAATGAGAGCCAAGAGGAAGAAGCTTTGTACAACTGTCATGATGGGACCTTGGCTGAGTCTGCAACTGCAAAGGCTGATGTGAAGGATATATTGTGCAGGCAGAATGGGTGGAGATTGGGTGACAGTGACTGAATTTGCATTTTTACCAGTCTGAGGTTTGGAGACACAGTGCTAAAAGGTAAGAGACACAAAGACTAAAATTCAGTGAGGAGAAGAGCAGTGTTGGACACAACAGAAGAATCAGTCAGGCACAAACATTTCTAGGTCAGTTCATCATTCATTTCAGATCAGTGAGAAAAGTGGACCAGTGACAGATGAGAGAGAAACTTGATAGTGACTGCCCCCCTGTGGTATTTTCAAGAAGTGCAATGTTATTTTTCACTCTCATGATTTTAGATTCCCAAAACTTCAAGCTACAAGCAAATGGACGGTAGGCAACAGAAGAATCAATCAGGCACAAACATTTCAGTAACGATTTGCAACATTTTACAGCCAACTCTGAATGAATGGATGTCAGAGAGTTTTCCAAAACAAACTAGAAATTGTTTGCTCAAAGCTGCATTATTATAACACAAAAAACCTTTGCACAAAAATAATCAACATGACATTCTGATAAATATTAAATAATAGTAATAATATAAAATCAATAGTCCTTGTTGAAGCATACAAGGTGATTTTTAAACTGTACTTACATGAGTTATCAACTGAAAATACTATCAACACTAAAGTCTGGATGAAATTTCACAATTGTGGAAAGAGAAATCAACATTACTTCCATCATTCATCTGACTATTCAGTGTTTCTAATGTGTTTATTAGTGTGAATCCACTGAAAGCTCCTCACAGGATCCAGCTGCCAGCAGCAACATCAGAGCTGGAGAGAACATGGTTGATGTTGAAGCTGAACTGATGTGAGCTCTTCTGTCCTCTCACTGACACATACTTCCTTATGAGTAACATTTATGTGCATATTGTTGAATAAACTATTATCTATTTCTTGTTACTTCTATTTATCACTTTGAGGTGAAAAGTTCAGTCTTTTTTCTTTCTCAAGTTTTCAGACTGCATATGTACTTAAACATGATATATGGTTAATTTAGTGAACTTGTAATGGTGCAATGATTTTGTTTGACATGACATTTAAAATAATTGACCCTCTATCAATGTATTAATGTAGACAAATTAAGTTTATTCTAATACTGAGTGTTTCAAGGATAAGATACAATAATTTAATTTGTGTAATAATGGACGAAAACATTAACAAAATGTTTTGAAAATATGTCTTTGGTGACTCTACTGTGAATGAACTGTGAATTAAAAATAGTCTGACAGGATATTTATATCTACTTTTAATTTTAAAATACTGTATTTGTTTCTTTACTTGTATACTTAAATTCATCATTTGCCAACAGAAAGTGAAGCGACAACAAAATCATGTAACATTATGAGTTTTCTACAGCTGTGTGGAGGTTTGGAGTTTCACATAAAATACTTTTATTGGTTTCAATGTTGCATTGTTCAAGCATTGTAAGATTACTTGACAAACTCAAAAGAAGTGTCAAGAGACTCTACTTAAATAACCTGGATCAGTCGTATAGCAGCTGGTGAATAATCAGAAATGTTTAATCAGATATACTGATATATTTAAAGTGATCTGCCCCCATTAGAAGACTAAATGTTTCATATTTTATTGTCGGCCATCGTTCAATGGGAATTTTATTTTAAAGCCCTGACATGCTTCAGTACTTCTTTCAGTTTTTGTACAGCTTTGTAGTTTCCTGTGTCACTGTGGCTCTCGTGTGCAGTAACAAAGAGCAAAGTCTCCTGGTTTCAGACTCTTCACCTCTAAGTACAAAACATTTCTGGAAGTATCCTTAGTGATGGAAAACTGGCCTCAGAGACTTTGGGCAAATATTGTGCCAGTTCCGCTATCAATGCGTCCGATCCATTCCAGTCCTTTCCCTGATTTCTGACGAGTCCAGTGCAGCCAAGCTAGAGGAAGTCCTTCCACTTTACAGGACAGTGTGATTGACTCTCCAGGTCTGTTGACCACTGGCTCTGAGGAGGTGAGGGACTGACCCTGAGCAGCTGAAACAGACACAGAGTTTAGATGACAGGAAGCCAGCAGTCATTAAAAGCTCAAGACTTCACTCACCTGAAATGAGAGCGAAGAGGAAGAAGCTTTGTACAACTGTCATTTTTTTGTTATCAATGGTTTTTGTTCCAAAGAAAAAACATAACAGATTTTGTTACAATAACAACACAAAATGACGAAGTATAATAACATAATATATCCCACTATAACGAGAAGGGGGCAACAGTTTTGAAACATTCCAGTTAAGTCCTCTAGTAATAATGATCTGTCAAATCACAATTGACAACCGGGCAGACAATTCCTAGGGATTTTTCAAGCAATTAAGATGAACTAAAGTTGTGTTCATTTTCTCAAATGAGCAGATTGAATACAAACCTTCATAATTCATGATAATAAACTGTTAGAAGATACCGATACCCTTCAACTTAACATTTAGGAAATTGCTTGAACATTTACTGAAGTAATACTTATTCAATTAGTTTGCTGAAAAACCCATTATTGGACTGGATGTTTGAGATATTTATCACCGTGTAGCTAACAAAGGGTAATCCCTCCCTCCCTCCCACCCATGTGGCGCCCAGTTTCCTCCCCTCCCAACCCACAATAGTTCATTGATACATGCTGGAGAAATGCATAATATTACAACATTACATCAACTTACAATTGCATATCTTATAATGTCACATGAAAACATATTCAAACCAACATCTGTTTAACCTCTGCTATTGCAGAGGCCCATGACTGGACAGTAGATTCTTTAGTCCCATGTATTCTAGCTATGGATTGTTCCATGTATAAAATACTTAGAAAAGACATCATCCATTGAGTATAGTTGAGGGAATGAGAAGGTTTCCATCTAAGAGCTAGCATTTTTTTCGCTGCAGTAGTACCCGCAAATAAGATACAAAATTTGGTAGATGGCAAGTTAAATGTTGAAGTATCATTCAGGATCAACAATCTGGGGCAACATGGAATATGCTCCCCCAGAAGATTAGATAATGCAGAAGTTACTACTTTCCGAAATGCAGCCACACCAGGGCACTCCCAGTACATATGTACAGATGTCAGACAATGAGTGGATGCCTCTATTACTCCATTGGGGAAATGAAAATGGGGTACCTCCTGTAAGAAGAGCATAATTATGAAAGATGGGACTGTGATTATGCCACTTTAACTGAGAGTGAGTTGCTTTTTCTAGTACCAGAAAAAGTACCAGGTTGTTAAAAGGAAAGACATAATAGGGCTCAGCTTGGATTTGAAGAGTTTAGGAGACAGGTTTGAATATGTTAGGTCTTGTAAGCGATGTGGGGAGGCCAGGTTTTCCTCAAGAGCCCGCCATGAGACTGAAGCATTGGGGTCTAACTAGATTGATAACGGGCGCAACACAAAAGATTTTAATAATGGAAATACGGGCTTGTAAGGAAAATGGGAGAAGCAACCATTTTTTCATGTCAGCCTCTACTCTATTGAAAATGCCCTGAAAATTTTTAGTTGTAATTGAATATAGGGATTGAAAAATATCTACTCCCAGATATTTGAAGGACTTCACCACTGGAATGTGTGAAGGTATGTTTGAGGGGTCAAAAAATGAATTTAATGGAAGTAATGATGACTTAGACCAGTTAATCTCATATCCTGACTAAGCACTAAATTCTTCAAAAGTATCTAGTACTTGAGGAATGGAGGTTGGGACATTATCTAAGTAAAGTAAAACATCATCTGCGAATAATGACATGTGATGAGATGTGTTACAAAAAGTAATTGGAGAAATCAGTGGATGCTGCCTTATCTTTTGAGCTAATGGCTCAAGTGAAAGGGCAAATAATAAAGGTGATAGAACGCATCCCTGCCTAGAACCCCGTGATATGGGGAGGGAAGATGAAAAAATGTTCCTTGTAATGAACAAAGCTGAGGGATTAGCATACAACATTTTTATCATCTTAATGTAATTTGGGCCCAAGCAAAATCTGTCAAGTACATACCATAAATATTCCCATTCTAGGCGGTCAAAAGCCTGTTTAGCATCTAAAGAAAGGACTGCACAAAATGAGGGAATGTCCTGAGAGAAGGTGATCACATGGAGTAGTCTACGTATGTTATCTGCCGCTTGACGGGTTTTAATAAAACCAAAACTGATCATGATGTACAAGTTTGGTCATATGTGTTTCAAGTCTGGTGGCTAGCACTTTGGCATATATTTTAAAATCTGCATTCAAAAGGGCCTATAAGTGTTACAAAGGGTGGCGTCTTTCTTTGGTTTTAAAAGAACAGTGAGAATGGCAGAGTTAGTATCACTATTAAAAAATCCTCTATCAATAGCAGTAGTGATCATCTGTAATATAAATTTACCTAAGCGGTCCCAAAACACCAGGTAAACTTCAAGAGGAATACCATCCCAACCTGTTGATTTGCCCCTTTTCATTAGTTGTGTGGCATTTTCAAGTTCCTCAAGGGCAATAGGAGTCTGATCAGATTCCTCCTGATTTAAGGTCGGGAGCTTCAGGTTCTGACAAAAAAGATCACATCTATCTCTGTCAAGGGAAACTTCCGAAGAGAACAACCTTGCATACAAATTTCTAAATTCACTATTTATTTTCTCGGGTTTGGAAACAATTTTATACGAGTGACTGGACTTGATAGCGGAAATAGTGGAGAATTTGTCGTCATATCTCAATCTCTGAGCAAGAAGATGACTAGGTCTGGAGCCATTAAAATAATAATTTCTTCTAGTTTTATGAATGAGAAATTCGGCTCTATGTCTAAGAAGAGAATCTAATTCTATGCGTGTTACCTGAATATCTTGGTCTCTAATCTCACAAAATGTTAGCTGTTGTTGCTTTTCCAATTCAAAAAGCTTTGATTCCAATTCATGAATTTTACTAAATCGAGTTTTATTAAGATGAGAGGCAAAAGATATGGTAATGTTCCTAATGCACCCCTTTAATGTGTACCAAAATATCCGAGGATCATCCACAGTACCAGCATTCTCAGACACAAATTTGTCAAGTTCACACCTGAAATATTTACAATAATCTATATTTTTCAAAGGAGTGGTGTTGAATCGCCAGTGAGATCCTTAAGCAGGTGAATTTAATAAAATAAGTTTAACCAATAGGATAGAGTGGTCAGACAAAGGAGAGGGAAGCATTGTTGCATCATATATTTCAGAGATTCCTGAGGAGATAAAAATATAGCCAATGCGCGAGTAGGATCTATGTCTAGTGGAGAAAAAGCTATACTGCCTAGCTGAAGGGTTAACCACTCTATATGCATCTAGTAAATTAAATTCTGCTATCATATGTGACAAAGAGGTTGAAGCTGATATTTGAGAATGAGAACGATGATCCTGTAAGACTGAGCGATCTAAATTAGGGTCTAAGGCAGCATTCATATCCCCTCCTAAGATTAACACACAATCCTGGAGTTCTGAAAGTATCCCACTTAGGTTATGAAAAAATTCTTGGTCAAATTTATTAGGGGCGTAAACAGAAATAAACGCTAATTTACGTCCAGAGATAATAGTTTTAATCACTGCAATTCGCCCATCAATACTACCAAATTTCTCTAGAATATTTATAGATAGGGAGCGTTTCAGAACAATTAAAGAACCACGGGTCTTAGAAACAAAAGAGGCAGAGGAAGCCACATAATAAAATCTATCTGCAAACCGATGTATGTCGGTTGCTATCAGATGAGACTCTTGTATGAAAGCTATATCAATATGCTTCCTATGGAGAAGGTCTAAACAAGCAGAATGTTTGATAGGGCTATTCAGACCTCTTATATTCCAGCTGGCTAACTGTAAAGTAGTCATGGGGATACTAAGTTAAGTTGAACAAAAGTAAAGAACAATGTAAGACATCCCCATTCTAAACAAATAAGTAATATACACAAAAGTCCAGTCACCTGAGTATCGTTGTAATAATGAGAAAGATAAGAACTATAACCCTCTCAGCCCTGGGCGCTACATTGCCCAAAAAAGTCCCTCAGCGGGGAGTAACCAAAAAGAAAATCAAAAATAAAATAAACAGACCTTATCCCCATAGCAAAAAAAACAGAAAAAAAGAGGAAAAATTTCGTAGACACCTGACACTGAGAAAGGGGGCTACTATTCCTGGCGCAAAAGCCCATTCCATTAAAAGCCAAATGTGGCTGTCAAATAGGCCGTGATGGATAACTACCTAATAGATATTAGTGCTGTTGTTTTGCTTAGGCAAATTGCTTTACATGAACAGCATATGAAAAAAGGAGGGAAAAAAAGAAAAGAAAATGTGATGGAGTAAGCTACAATATTAATAGCATCTCAGAAAATAACAAATTGCCTATATAAACATAAAACATCTTCCCATAAAAAGGGACTTGTAAATAATGAAATGAAAATAGCAAATATCAGACAATGGGTTTCCTCACAGGGATAGTTCTGTGGACCGGCTCTTATGCGATCCTCCAACATAAGCAGTCAAAATTGACCATAGATGTCACACGATCCAGTACTGAATGTTTTTGCCAAGGGCCATATAAGCGCCCACCATTGAAGAATCCTGAGCTTTTAGAAAGTCTTCTGCATCTGTGTGAGAATCAAAGATGCGATGTAGGGAGCCGTGGATCAGTTTGAACCTAGCTGGATAGAGGAGAAAGGTTTGAAAACCCATCTTCTTAGTGTTGCCAGTAGCAGGCGCGAAACATCGGCGTCGGTCAATGGTGTGGCAGCTGTGGTCCGCAGTGAAGCGAATATCTTTACCGCCAAGAATGAGCTGAGTATGTCTTGCTGCTGTGAGGATCCTGTCTCGCTCCTGTGAAACACAGGAGCTTGCATATGATAGTGCGAGGGCCATCCAAGTTGACCTTGCTGGATTGGGGGAACCGATGTGATCTCATAATCTCAACAGTTTGCTCACCCAGACTGAGGAAGATTAGAAGAGATGAACTGAATAGCATTAGCACCTTCGGCTCCCTCAGGTATCCCCAGAATACGTAGATTATCTCGCCAGCTCCGATCTTCTAGGTCTGCTAGCTTGGCTTCAAAGCTCTGCCAGTTAGCACTGTTAAGCTTTGTATCTTTTTCAGTTACTGTCATCCTTTTGGAAAGGTCGTTGCACTCCGCACAGAGTTTCTGTATATCCTTAGTACAGGTGGTCAGGTCGGCCTTGATATCATCGAGCTTTTCATTCAGGCTGGAAAGCTGGGATTCGAAGCGTTGTTTCTCCATAGTTGCTGCAATCATGTCTGCTAACTCACTGCTAGCGTCCTCAGGTCCACCACAGGGAAGCTCGTCGTCGCTGTTTAGGTTGATATTTGTTGGTTTAGTAGATCTGGTATGCAGCATTTTTAGACATCAGGATGCTGAAGTGCTTATGAAGGACCAAATTTTTGCCTTACAAATAGTTGGTAGGGAGTTTTTGCAAAGAAAGAGGGGGAGAGGGCAGGAGCGAAAGTATCAAGCAGCCATCTTCCCTGCAGGTCACATGACTTTCACGTGTTTTGTTGTACAACTGTCATGATGGGAACTCAGCTGAGTCTGCAACTGCAAAGGTTGATGTGAAGGATATATTGTGGAGACACAATTTTGGAGACACAGTGTTAAAAGGTAAGAGACATCAAGAGTAAAGCTCAGTGAGGAGGAGAGTAGTGTTGGACTGAGAGCGATAAAGTGAGTTAAAAACAGACTAAGACACCAACAATACAGATTTTGTTCAATGTTTCTTTTTCCTTTTCTTAGTCATTTTTTCATATTTGTTCATTTGTGATGAAGAGGGAGTAAAAATGTGTGATGTGTTTTTTAGTATTTTAGTTAAAATGTTTTATGTGTGATGTATTGAAGCAAACTCACGAATGTGACCTTTAATTCAGTTCATCATTCAGTTTAGATCAGCAAGAAAAGTGGACCTGAGTGTTTCAGTTTACTGAAAGAGAAAGTTGATAGTGACTGCCCTCTAGTGTTTTTTTTTTTTTACAAGAACTGCAACATTATTTTTCACTCTTATATTGTGACCTACATTAGATTTCAAATATGATACAGATATTAATGTTCCTGAACAATGATTTTACCAACATAATTGCATAATTGTTATGTCCTTTGCTGTTTTGTGTTATGAGTTCATTAAAAAACAAAAACAACAACAAAAGATTCAATAAAACTATAGTTCTTTCTCAGAGTCTATCAGCCCAGAGATGATGAGTATTGTAGGATTTTGTACAGCTGCTCAACCAACTCCAGTCACTGTGAGTCTCGAGCACAATAATAAACAGCAGAATCTTCAGTCTTCAGACTGTTCATCTGCAGATACAGCTGCTCTCTGCTGTTGTCTCTGGAGATGGTGAACCGGCCTTCAACTGACTGAGAGTAGTATTTGCTACTACCACTATAGCTGATATAAGCAATCCACTCCAGTCCTTTTCCAGGAGCCTGTCTGATCCAGGCCATATCATAGCTGCTGAATGACAATCCAGAGGTTGTGCAGGTCAGTTTGTGGGATTCTCCAGGCTTTTTAACTGCTGGTTCAGATTCTGTCAGAGTCTGACCATCAACACCTGTCAAGACAAAAAAGGAAACAGTTATTTGTTGTAAGTTTTAAACTTTCTTATGATGTCTTCAACTCAAGATCAGTGAAAATCTTCACCTGCCCAGCAGATAGTTAAAAGCAGCAGTCCTGTCCTATAGTCCATCATGTTAAACTGTGTGTCCACTGTTCTCTGTCATCCTCTCTGCAGTCAGATAAGTAGAGGTGGAAGACATCAAGGTTTTGCATTGACTCCTCCTCACAGGGAGGAAACAACTGGACTGGACTTGGCCAGTATTTTGGTCGGCTGTTAAAATTACAGTATAAACTTTATTTGTGCTTCCAGCCAAATGCGTTATGATTCATGCATGATGTCTTTTGAAATCAGACTTTTGATCTGAAAATAAAAGTAATAATAAATAGAAGCACAAACACAACAGAAAAATCAACCAGGCACAGACATAACAGACGAAATGTTGCAAGATTTTGTTGCCAACTCTGAATTAGCAGATGCAGGGTTTCCTAAAACACACTGCAAACTGCTCACAACTGTATTATCATCCATACAAAAATTATTTTCATACTTCACTTACATGAGCAGATCATTGAATTAATGAAATAATAGGCACCAATGTTAAGTATATGCAGGGGTAAAAACAGCAATATGGGCCTTTAAATATTCTGATATTCATCCGTCTGTCTGGCAAGGAGCAAAAGGCCAAACATACTGAGAGCATTATATGGTCATCAGTATCACCATATAAATGGTTAATTCACTGAAAGGGTGTTACAGTAATGCTGCTGTGATTAGATTTTAAACTCTTGATTAAAACTCTTGAGGTTACTGTAGAGAAATTAACTTTTTGTCAGATGCAGACCTTTAGAAAGACCACATGTTACTGTAGTTGAATTTGTTTTATGGTTCATTTTGCAATTTTGAAAATGCAGAATTTACTGTGAGTCATTAATGGTGGTGAGATAGATTTAAGTACTGAGAAACTAATTACTGAACTTCTAAATGTATTTTTTATTTCATAATCTCACAGTCCTAAATATGATGTTTACATTTAGCAGGTGATTTTTGTACTGTACATGTGTTGCTTGTTTATGTCTCCAGAAGACAGAAACACAGCTGCATCTGTCCTCTACTGTAAGTGTCTGTTGGATGTGTGGCTGCCTGAGAGGTTTTTGTTCAGGTCTGCTGATGGTTTGTGTTATTGTGGGTCTCTGGCACAGTAATACACAGCAGTGTCTTCAGGCTGCACATTCTGTCCGTTTAGAGTCACTCTGTTGCTGGAAGAGTCTAAGTTGACACTGAACTTGTTCTTTAGTGAATCTTTGACATCTGTGTCAGAACTCATCCACTATATCCAATATATTTTTGAGAAATTGAAACATTTTGTAAATTCAAATATAATTTTATACAATTTGATTTTATATAATTTTAAGGAGGATCATGTTGCTATTTATGTCCTTAAAATGTATATTTAATGTCATATTTTTTGTAACTGAAAATAAAACCACATTCACTGAAGTCAACATTGTAATAAATGGTGGTGGTAAATAGAGGAGGTGATATTTATATGACTCTCTTATTACTGTCGGTAATACAGTAATAAACTGCTATGTCTTCAGTCTTCAGACTATTCATCTGCAGATAGAGCTTACTGCTGGAGTCATCTCTGGAGATGGTGAATCTACCCTGGACTGACTGGCAGTAATAGATAGAGGAACTAGCTGTGTGTATAAAAGTGATCATTTCCAGTCCTTTACCAGGAGCCTGTCTGACCCACACTGAGTTTCCAAAGTCAAACCCAGATGTTGTGCAGGTGAGTCTGTGGGATTCCTCAGGTTTTTTATCTGCTGGTTCAGACTCTGTTATGGTCTGACCTTCAACAGCAGTTAAAATAAACAGAACAACTACCAGGAGTGTCTGCTTTCTATAAGCCATGTTAACAGTGTGCTTAGTATTTCAAATCCCTTCATGTATAATGTTAACTGGACCCCTGAGAATTTGTTTACAGGAGCTCCTCCTACATCACTGCTTTGAAAGTCAAGTTTAAAGTTGAGAACACAACACAAAATAAAACAGCATTTATATACTTTGACAACTATGAAATACTCATTTAAAACATTTAAGAAAGATTGGTTTTGCTAGAGTTACATATATTTATGAAGAGATTTATTTAATTTTATTTTGTTACTGCACACACCAGAGATGTGAAAGCAAAATAATCTAAATAGTATCGATGCTTGAGTTTGCTGCAGCTGATTTATACAAACTTTTTATGGGTTTTAGTGTTTGCATATTGCAGATGTTTGAATCTACAGACATACAGAGAAACCTGGGGCCTCTAAAGGAAATTAAATACTAAGGAACTGAAACCTTGTATGACCACATGCAAAAAGAAGTATATATATATATATTTGCTGTAGTTAGGTAGAAAATGTCTGCTGGCTTATCGGTCAAATAATTTACATGAATGTGATCTTTGCTATCACATTGAAGACAAATAAACAAAACAGTGGAAAATGTGGACAGTTAAGTGTGTTTACAACTGAAAAACACTTTTGACATCCATTTATCCTCTTAGTTCACAGCCTTTGCTGTTCTCTGTGTATATTGTACTGTAGTTTTAATCCCACTCCAAACTAAGAAATGTTCATCAACTGCCTTCAGACTCTGACATCTCAGTTTAGATAGTTAGAAAAGTAATTTAACTACAGAAATGCTGTTTACTGTTTAGCAGTGGTCTTCTCTGAGAAATGGTTTTACTGAGGCTCTTATGGAATAAGCAATAAATGCTTATTTAGTATTATTATTTGTACATTCATTCATTCATTCATTCCCCATTCAAAACCCCATTAATGGTTCTCAAAATGTGTTTGGTTAGTTGACATGCTTTAGTTTAATGTGTGTAAAATGTGTCCATAAGTATTACTATTAAATTCATGTTCAGACATGAGACACATTAACATGCATGGTTTAATCAAATCAATTTAAACATGATTTATTTTGTTATGAAGTTTCTCATTACTCCTTGTGAGCATAATTGGCAGCAGATAAGAAGATAATATAAATATTCTATTGTTTTAGTCACCAATATACTGCTACTTGAAAACTGCTTCATCTCTGGTCAAATGTTGTGTCTGTGGAGGTTTTTGTGCAGCTGCTTCACTGTCTGCAGTCACTGTAACTCTTCGAGCACAGAAGTAAACATCAGAATCTTCTGCTGTCAGACTCTTCACCTCCAGGTACTGAAACGGCTTTGAAAGGAGCTGACATAGCTAGCAGAGTTTGAACCTGTGTCCATCCTCCCAATCCACTCCAGAGTTTTACCTGGTCTCTTTCTTATCTAGTTAATATTGTAGCTTGTCAGGCTATAACCAGATATGACACATGACATCTTCACTGTCTCTCCAGGTCTTTTCACCTCAGAGGGACACTGGTCCAGTTTGATCTCACTCTGAACTCATGTAAGCAAAGAAATGAAGATCATCATCCATGAAACTTGAAAATCACACGTTGAACATTTAAAAAAGAAGTAAAACAATTAGTTTTCTTATCATGAATAGTAACTACAAACAATAAACTCCAGGCAAGTGTAATTTTTCATTCTGTAATAAACACTGTGGTTCAGTGCTTTCTGATCAGAGTGTTTTAACAATGTATAAAACTCTTCCAGTTGTTCTGCTCCAAATTATATGACAGTTGCTATTACTGTATTTTTATAAGGAAGAGTTTGCATAGACCTCCCTCTACAGGTTTAAAAAGGAAATATTCAACACAGATACATTTTCATAAGTAGAGTATCTACAACAACAGAGGAAAATGTAAAATATCAAATCCCTGCTAGCTAATATCTGACCTGGTGGAGAAGGTGAACAAAACTTTTATGTTCAACATTGACAATCTTTTATTCATGATGTAGCAAATTACTATATTTCAGTTTAGCCAAATAAAAAAGGAAATCTGCACCCTATTTGTTTCTGCCTTCATAGATATAGAGGTTCTGTGAATTCCATAAATACAAATTGTTATCAACTAAGAAGAGAGCACTATCTTTATTAATGTTCATATTTAAAACATATTTGTGTGTGTTTCAGTCACATGAATCTCTGGGTATTTGTGCAGGTCTGTTGGTGATTTGTATCACTGTGGGGCTGCGGACACAGTAACACACAGCTGTGTCCTCAGACTGCAGATTCAGTCCCTTTAATGTCACTGAACTATTAGAGGTGTGTGTGTGATAGAGGAACTTGTTCTTCAGAGCATTATTTTGCCAAAGGTCGTCTCCTCCACTCCGATGTATAATCCAATCCATTGGTTTTCCTTCACGCTGTCTGATCCAACCTGTTGCATAGCTGTTATCAGTCAGAGAATAACCAGAGACCTGACAGGTGATGGTCAAAGACTGTCCAGGCTGCACAACCATTGAGTCTGGCTGGATGAGATCAATACTGTACACACCTGTGGAAAGAGAAATCAACATTATCTCCATCATTCATCTGACTATTCAGTGTTTCTAATGTGTTTATTAGTGTGAATCCACTGAAAGCTCCTCACAGGATCCAGCTGCCAGCAGCAGCATCAGAGCTGCAGAGAACATGGTCAATGTTGAAGCTGAACTGATGTGAGCTCTTCTGTCCTCTCACTGACACACAGACACACTTCACTTCCTTATGAATCACATGTATTTGCATATTGTTCAATGATTTATTACATTTTATTTAAATAGGTTCTGTTGAGATGTAAAGATCAGCATTTCTTCTCAAATTGGGACTAAAGGAGAAAATAAATGATTGAATCAAATAACTGAATTGTTTAATTGCATTGTCATAAAGAATATTAATATTGACTCTGAGGATACTTCATGTTAATGTAGTGGATATTTTTTAAAGCTACTAACAATTGATTATTTTTTGTTGTAATTTATTCATCTTTATATTTAATCATTGTGAGACAGGAAGGAGAAAAATATTCTGTAATAATGATTAATTTTATACCAGTTTTTGAGGAATATTCTACAGTATCTTTTTATATCTATTTAATTATTGCAGTGAAGTTACAGTGGAAATAATCAAATTGTTTGTTCTAGTTGGTGATTTGAAGTTTTAAATGTTTTCAGGTTCAGATGTTTGAAGCCACAGACATGTAGCCCAGAGAAACTTGGAGCCTCTAAACAGATGCTCAGGAATTTAAATCTGTGTGACGATATGCATAAAAGTATTTGGTTTTCTTAAAAATAAAATGTAAAACTGTCGGGTGGGGTGCGGGGTGTTTGCAAAGTAAGTTGACAATTTTGACAGTTTAACGTTGTTGCTGAAGTAGTTTGAAACTTCAAAAGAAGTTGAAGTTTGTTGAAGCTCCACAACCTTTGTTGTACTCAGTGAGTATTGTATAGATTTCATCTTAAAACCTGAGAAAACATGAGATGATCAAACTATTAACAAGTCAGTCTCAGGTTAAACATTTAGACAGTATTGTTTGTAGTTCAGTGATCATCTTATCTTTAGAATGGTTTTCATTAAGGGTGTAAAACACATCAAATCTTTTTGCATGGATCGTAAACTTTGGGAGGCAGAAATCTTCATTTAAGCTATTTCATAATAATGAAGACAGTTCTGTTTATTAATATGATTTATACATCATAGTGATATACTTCTCTTTTTAGAAATATTTTCTATCTTAGAAAATGGATCATTGAGGCCGAACAAAATATCACGTGATTCTCAAAAAGATGAGCGAGAGAAGAGGATTTATATAATTTTCTTGAACTACTTCAACTAAGGACATTAATCACATTAAATAGTTCAGGTTTTTCAACCCAGTGAAGATGAGTACTGCAGGATTTTGACCAGCTGCTTAACCAGCTTCACTCACTGTGGCTCTCGAGCACAATAATAAACAGCAGAATCTTCAGTCTTCAGACTGTTCATCTGCAGATACAGCTGCTGTCTGCTGTTGTCTCTGGAGATGGTGAACCGGCCTTGAACTGACTGAGAGTAGTATTTGCTACCATCACCACTGTTGATATAAGCAACCCACTCCAGTCCTTTTCCAGGAGCCTGTCTGACCCAGTTCATCTCATAGCTACTGAATGTGAATCCAGAGACTGTACAGGTCAATCTGTGGGATTCTCCAGGCTTTTTAACTGCTGGTTCAGATTCTGTCAGAGTCTGACCATCAATACCTGTCAAGACAAAAAGAAAATTGTTACTTAAGTTTTTAACTTTTTGAAGATGACTTCAGCTTAAGATCAGTGAAAATCTTCACCTGCCCAGCAGATAGTTAAAAGCAGCAGTCCTGTCCTATAGTCCATCATGTTAAACTGTGTGTCCACTGTTCTCTGTCATCCTCTCTGCAGTCAGATAAGTAGAGGTGGAAGACATCAAGGTTTTGCATTAACTCCTCCTCACAGCAAGCAGAGAACTGCATTGAAGTTTTTTAAATATGCAATACTCTTACGTTGCATAAAACAAAAGTCGCAATAGAAACTAATCAATTTGTCATTTTCATTGTAGTTGGATCAGTGAAGTTGGAAGTCAACCAAGTTTTGAATTGACTCGTCCTCACATGGAGGATAGAATTTGGCCTTTTGTTTGTTGTGCAAAATAATAATGTAATAATTTCAACACAAGCTAAATTAATTTTGAATTAGGCAATCTATATTTGAAACTTCTACTTAATCAGAATTGTCTTCAAAACTTGAATTTTGTGTTCAAAGTTTGAGTTGCAACCATCTTGTGTTGTTGGATATCAGAGTATCACTCAACAAATACATATTTTTAACACACTCACAACTGAATTATCATGACACAAAATCTTAACTTTGCTAAAACATGAGATGAATCTCACCTCAGATAATTAAAATGATTTCCATACACATGAACAAAAACCAATGGCTGCCTACAAGAAAGGACATCTAAAATCTGATGAACCATTTTTAAAAATGGTGAACATTAATCTACAATATGCAGAGGACTAAGACATCAAACAACCTGTTTTAATTTATAATCATTAATAATAGTGCAGAGGAGCAAGAAAGAAGTGACACTGTTGTTAGTTGTTTATAACTTTATTTTATTTTAATACCACAGCTTATTTATATTTATAATATTTTGATCTACTGAGGTCACCTGTAATGTTTGCATCTATACTGGAGACAGATCGTACCAAAGACTGTGAAAGTGTTTTGTAAAGCTCTTGTATTCTCACGAGTAAAAGGAGAAAATGTTACATTTCTTGTCCTGTTCAGTCCTTCCTCTCATTGTTAGTCCAGACTGACAAAAGTCATTTATGTGGAGCCACAAACTAAAACTAAAAGTCACATAAAGAAAGATGATTTATGTTTCATTTCTTGTTAAATGAAGAGCTTTTAAAGTGTAGTTGTCAGTTGAAATAATGCTGCAAAAAATTCACCACTTGAAATATAAATATTGTGAGTCAGGAAGAGAGAACACTTTTTGGTAAATGCCTCCACTGTATTATTTAATATTATTATAATTATATATTATAATAAATCATGTTATATATATATTTTTTTTTTTACTTTTTATGGTTAAATATGATCAAATACTGGTTCCTGTTATTGTAACAGTGAACTGGTGTTGAAGCCACAAACTAAAACTAAAAGTCACATAAAGAAAGATTATTTATGTTTCATTTCTTGTTAGATGAAGAGTTTTTAAAGTGTAGTTGTCAGATGAAATAATGCTGCAACAAATTCACCACTTGAAATATAAATATTGTGAGTCAGGAAGAGAGAACACTTTTGATAAATGCCTCCACTGTATTATTTTATATTATTATAATTATACATCATAAGTCATGTTATTTTTGTTTTACCTTTTTCACAGTTAAATGTGTTCAAAGACTGTTTCTTGCTATTGTAACAGTGAACTGGTGTTGAAATCATTAGTGGTCTGAGGGGAGCTTCTCTTCTTCTGCTGCAACTGACAACATGATATCAAGTGTTTATAGCAGACTGTGAGGACGTTCACTTTGCATAAAGAAGGATATTGACAGGCTATAAAAGAAGGATGGACTATTATGTCACAAGTAATCAAAATCCTGATTTGTGTCATGACCACTTATACTATTATAAGCAAGGGAATTTATTTGGATATGAATACGTATGAGAGTGGAATTGATCTTCACATTTAACTCTCAACAAGATAGAAAATAAGTATATTTCCCAAAATGTCTAATTATTCCTTTAAGGTGACTGTAGGCTGGTTTTGTATCTTGGTGTTATTTTTGTTTAACTGAAACATATTTTGGCACATCCAAAATATGTTGCTCTTTGTTCGTGTGTATTGTATGTTTGGTGTCATTGTCATTCTGCTCTCACTGCCATCATATTTCAGGTCTCCTGCTGCCCCCTGTAGGTGTTTTAGGTTTTTGTAAAGCCTCTGTGCTTAATTTAACCAGTGTGTGTCTCTGGCACAGTAATACACAGCAGAGTCCTCTGGCTTTAGGTTGGACAGTCTCAGATGGACCATGCTGTTGCTATCATCTCTGCTGATTTCTACACGTCCTCTCACACTCGTAGCATAAGTGTTACTACTAGCAGTGGACCAGCCGACCCCTATCCATTCTAGTGCTTTTCCTGCAGGTTGTCTGATCTAGTGCATAGTACAGCAGGTAAATGTGAAGCCAGATCCCCTGCAGGAGAGACTGAGAGTCTCACCAGGCTTTTTCACCACTGAACTGGAAGGAATGGACTCCATACTCTGACCTGTACAACCTGATGAGATGAAAGGAGTGATGAACCACAGAAGAAAGTGAGACAAACAGTCATCTGGGAAGTTTTCTGGTATCACTGACTGACCATCAGTTGATGTTGTCTGATAAAAGATAAAACAACAAGAAGCAGGAGAACTCACAGGACAGAGAGAGAGCAACCAGCAGAAGAGTGAGTGTGTTCATCATCCTGAGGCTGGAGATGTGACCTCTGATGCTCCACAAGAACAACAAGACCAGTCAGCAGGACAGAAGTACACTGCACACACTGAAGATTTGCATCAGAGTATCATGGGGAGGGAGTGGCTCATTTACTGGCAGTCTGTTAGAGTTTAAGTTATTTTTTCAAATTTTTTTTTAATATGACTTGTCCTTCCATGTGGAATATAATATGACATCCAGCAACAGGAGTACTTATGTATTTTTATTTTTTGTTTTGTTGTGGTATAGACCCAAAAATAGAAAGAAAGACTGTTTGTATGGTACATGTTAAATTGAACTCAAGTATCAGTGATATATATAGAAAATTTGTGGTTGGGTTACTTGGTTGCTGGGAATTTGTGCAAGTCTGTTGGTGGTTTTGTATCACTGTGGAGTTTACAAGTACGCAGTAATAAACAGCTGTGTCCTCAGGCTGCAGATCAGATTCTGTCCTCCTCCCCACCGATGAATAATCCAGTCCATTGGTTTTCCTTCACACTGTCTGATCCAACCTGTTGCATAGCTGCTATCAGTCAGAGAATAACCAGAGACCTGACAGGTGATGGTCAAAGACTGTCCAGGCTGCACAACCATTGAGTCTGGCTGGATGAGATCAATACTGTACACACCTGTGGAAAGAGAAATGAAATCAACATTATCTCCATCATTCATCTGACTATTCAGTGTTTCTAATGTGTTTATTAGTGTGAATCCACTGAAAGCTCCTCACAGGATCCAGCTGCCAGCAGCAGCATCAGAACTGCAGAGAACATAAATAATTATCTATTTCTTTCTTGTTACTTCTATTCATCACTTTGAGGTGAAGAGTTCAGTCTTTCTTATCAAGACTGAAAATATAGAGTGTATGATGATATATTGTTAATTTAGAGAACTTAAAATGGTGCTATGATTTTATTTAAAATGAATTACCATTTATTCATGTATTATTGTAGATAAACTGATTTTAGTCTAATACTGAGTGTTGCATGGATAAGATTTTGTGTAATAATGGATAAAAACACATTACCATTTACAAAAAAAATTAATAAATAGTTATCAAAATCTGTCTTTGGTGAGTCTACTGTGAATAAATTGAAAGTTATAAATAGTCTCACATAGAAAAGGATATCATTTTAATTAAACATTTATTACTGTATATGTAAATTCATCATTTGCCAAGTATTCTGCAGCTGTGTGGAGGTTTTGGAGTTTCACATAAAATACTTTTTTGTTGTATAAGTACTGAAATTTAAGTTAAAAAAAATGTTGCTTTAGGTAAGAAGAGAATTAAAATCTTTCTGAAGAACTGTCGTTAGGATTCTTTCTTTAAAAACCCAATAGGTAATGAGTGATTAACCATATGAGATAGTTGGAGTTTTTCAGCCCAATGTTGATGAGTATTGTAAGATTTTGTACAGCTGCTCAACCAACTCAGTCACTGTGAGTCTCGAGCACAATAATAAACAGCAGAATCTTCAGTCTTCAGACTGTTCATCTGCAGATACAGCTGCTGTCTGCTGTTGTCTCTGGAGATGGTGAACCGGCCTTGAACTGACTGAGAGTAGGATTTGCTACTACCATCATAACTGATAGCTGCAATCCACTCCAGTCCTTTTCCAGGAGCCTGTTTGACCCAGGCCATAGCATAGCTGCTGAATGTGAATCCAGATGTTGTACAGGTCAGTTTGTGGGATTCTCCAGGCTTTTTAACTGCTGGTTCAGATTCTGTCAGACTCTGACCATCAACACCTGTCAAGACAGAAAAAGGAAAATAATCAGTTGCTTTAAGCTGGTAACTTTTTAACAACAACTTCAACTCAAGATCAGTGAAGATCTTCACCTGCCCAGCAGATAGTTAAAAGCAGCAGTCCTGTCCTATAGTCCATCATGTTAAACTGTGTGTCCACTGTTCTCTGTCATCCTCTCTGCAGTCAGATAAGTAGAGGTGGAAGACATCAAGGTTTTGCATTGACTCCTCCTCACAGCAAGCAGAGAACTGTATTGAAGTTTTTAAAATATGCAATACTCTTTTACTTTGCATAAAACAAAAGTCGCAGTAGAAACTAAATAATTTGTCATTTTCTTTGCAGTTGGATCAGTGAAGTTGGAAGTCAACCAAGTTTTGAATTGACTCGTCCTCACATGGAGGATAGAATTGGACCTCTTGTTTGTTGTGCAAAACAAAATGTAATAATCTCAACACAAGCTAAATTAATTTTGAATTAGGTAATCAATATTTGAAACTTCTACTTAATCAGAATTGTCTTCACAAGTTGAATTTAGTGTTCAAAGTTTGAGTTGCAACCATCTCGTGTTGTTGGATATCAGAGTATCACTCAACAAATACATATTTTTAACACACTCACAACTGAATTATCATGACACAGAATCTTAACTTTGCTAAAACATGAGATGAATCTCACCTCAGATAATTAAAATGATTTTCATAAACATGAACAAAAACTAATGGCTGCCTACAAGAAAGGACATCTAAAATCTGATGAACCATTTTTAAAAAATGGTGAACATTAATCTACAATATGCAGAGGACTAAGACATCAAACAACCTGTTTAATTTATAATCATTAATAATAGTACAGAGGAGCAAGAAAGAAGTAACACTGTTGTTAGTTGTTTATAACTTTATTTTATTTTAATACCACAGCTTATTTCACTTATTTACAGTTTGCTAATATTTTGAAATATAAATGTTATGAGTCAGGAAGAGAGAACACTTTTTGATAAATGCCTCCACTGTATTATTTAATATTATTATAATTATGTATCATGTTATATATGTTTTGCTTTTTTCATGGTTAAATGTGTTCAAAGACTCTTTCCCTTTATTGTGAACTGGTGTTGAACTCATTAGTGGTCTGAGGGCTCCTCCTCTGGTGGCTTCATGTTACAAGTGTTCAGGCACTGAGGGGTTTTTGTTCAGGTCTGCTGATGGTTTGTGTTATTGTGGGTCTCTGGCACAGTAATACACAGCAGTGTCTTCAGGCTGCACATTCTGTCCGTTTAGAGTCACTGTTTTGCTGGAAGAGTCTAAGTCGATACTGAACTTGTTCTTTAGTGAATCTTTGTAGGCTGTGGTGGATCCAACTCTACTTCCAATCCACTCCAGTTCTTTCCCTGCAGGCTGTCTGATCCAAGCTGTCCAATAGCTGCTAACAGAATAAGAGACCTGACAGGTGATGGTCAGACGTTGACCTGGCTGCACAGTCACTGAGGCTGGCTGTGTCAACTGTTGACACTTCACACCTGTTAAAAGAAGAAAATGATTTATTGACAAATTACCAAAAAACAGGAAGAACTGCTGACTATGACAAATCCAGAGAGACTCACAGGATCCAGCTGCCAACAGCAGCAGCAGAGCTACAGAGAACATGGTTTATGGTGAAACTGATGTGCTGTGATCTCCACTGACAGTCTGATGTGAAGTTTTTATAGCTGAGAAACAAGGAGGATCACTGAGTTTGCATAGAATCAAACACATGAAGTATTAATGTTGGTCTAACTGGAGACTACTCAAAGAGTTTGTTGTATGAGCCTTGATGAAACTTTTAATCTGCATCTTTTTTCACTGTAATCCATACGGAGTTCTTTTCAGTGTTATTTGTTGTCACAAACTTTGAACATTGTGGTTCCAGACTAATATTCATTTCAAACCCAACAACATACTTGATATTTATTGTTCAATATTTCAGTAGAAATGGTAATTTCATTATACACTCAATTGTAACACAATATCTCTGCATTTAATGAAACTACTGTCAGCTTTCTCAAATGTTTTTTTCTGCTTTTATTTTAAATGTAATATTATGAGATCAAATTGTGCAAACTGTGCAAATTCTAGTATAATCACTAATGAAATGATAGTGGTGGATCATGATTGTAGTTACTATGTTAATATTAACTTAGAGGGCTGCTTTATGGACATTTCCATCATGGATAATGAATAACATTCATTAGCATTGCAATATAATGATCACTGGACTCCATGGAACCGAACTGAGCAACCACCAACACTGTCAGCTTTCTCATGTTTACAGTGTAGTTAGTATTTTTGTTGTGTGTGGTGTGCGTGTGTGTGTGAGAGCGTGTACTTGTATGATTGTTTTTGTGAGGACCAATTTGAGTTTTAGACCTGGGAAGTGAGGACATTTTGAAAAAGTGAGAACATTTTAGCTGGTTCTCACTTTCTGACCTTCAAAGGGCTGTTTGAGGGTTAAGACTGAAATGGGTTTAGGTTCAGTTTGGGGTAAAGGTTGGGAGTAGGCATTTATGTCCTCACTAAGACAGCTATACAAATGTGTGTTTGTGTGTGTGTTTATACAAATGTGAACATGTATGTGGTCCTTTCTTTAGTCTTTGCATATTGTATGACCACAAAGTTTAGTTTCCATACAGCTGAATACACAAAACAAGTGAGAAAGGTTGAGTCTATCAGCCCAGTAAGGATGAGTACTGCAGGATTTTGTACAGCTGCTCAACCAACTCAAGTCACTGTGAGTCTCGAGCACAATAATAAACAGCAGAATCTTCAGTCTTCAGACTGTTCATCTGCAGATACAGCTGCTGTCTGCTGTCGTCTCTGGAGATGGTGAACCGGCCTTGAACTGACTGAGAGTAGTATCTTCTGCTACCACTACCACTATCATGCCAGGCAATCCACTCCAATCCTTTTCCAGGAGCCTGTCTGATCCAGGCCATGTAGTAGCTGCTGATTGTGAATCCAGAGACTGTACAGGTCAGTTTGTGGGATTCTCCAGGCTTTTTAACTGCTGGTTCAGATTCTGTCAGAGTCTGACCATCAACACCTGTCAAACCAAAAAAAGAAAACAGTCACTTTCTGTGTTGGCAGGTTTTTAAAGACGGTTTAAACACAAGATCTGTGATTTTTATCACCTGCCCTGAGGATCATTAAAAGCAGCAGTCCTGTCATACACCCCATCATGTTCAACTGTGTGTCCACTGTTCTCTGTCATCTTCTCTGCAGACAGATATGTATAGATGGAGGACATTAATGTTTTGCATTGACTCCTCCTCACAGGAAGGAGTGACCCGGATTGAATCATAGTTGCCTGAGTTTGATGAACTGATACAATTATAATGTATCTTTAGAGTCGTGACTCGAGCCAAATTAATTTGATTCATGTAATTTGAATTCAACTGAGGTTGAAATGTCTTCAGAAGATACGTTTTATGCTCTGAATTTTAGTTGTATGAACTTGGATTTTGTTCTTATTACAATAATAACAATATTATACATATTAATTATTCACAAGAAATGCTCAAAGCAAACAAACTACAACCAAAAACACAGCACACAACTGAATAATCACCACATACAATACATTAAAACACAAAATCTCAACTTTGAGAAAAAATATATATACATACATACATATATATATATACACACACACACACACACACACACACACACACACATATATATATATATACATATACATATATACACACACACACACACACACACACACACACACACACACACACACATACATATATATATATATATATATATATATATATATATATATATGCTGTTTCTCCATCTGAAAGAAAGTCTACATTGTGATTTTTAAACTGCACATGGACATTACATTAAATCACTGGTTGGTTTTTCAAACCCTAAAAATCATATTCATTATTTTTACTGTATAGCACTAATTACAAAGAATATTACAAAGTATGGTAACATAATGTTAAATAATTACATAAAATCAAACATATCTAAGAGATAAAATGAGATGATTTTAAAAACAAATACAACAAATGACAGTCAGTTTGGAGAAGATGTGAAACTCGCTGGTTGAGATCAGGCAGCTGAGGGGTGAGTAGAGCAAAGGCTCAGTCACTCTTATGACAAGGTGAGATTTTGGAACCACTAGTAGGAACCAACATGAAGATCTCAAGCAGTGAGCAGGTTTGTATTGGGACAGGAAATCATTGCAGGACAGCAGGGATTGGTGTAAAATCTTCACTGTGATGTAACTGGACTGGGTTGTGATGAAAACATATAGTTTGACTTATTCGCATCACCATGAAGTTGTCTGAAGAGAAATTATTAAATGGACTTACAAATGATGTTCCAAAAAAATGATGGATTTGTTGAAATGGTTAAGTTATGAATGAAGAAGTGACTTTTTGGAGAACAATTTCTAGTCAGATGAAGAGCTGTTAAATAAAAAAAATCCTTTACTCCTCACTATTGTAAGAATAGACACTGATGGGAGATTATTTGGGGGAAATTAGTCATAATGTTACCTCATACGTGTCTTTTTCATTAATGGTAAAATTAAAGGTTTAGTGTTTAATAATAATATGTTTTAAAGGCTCTTCTTATAATTCCTGCTATAAATATACTGTAGACTTTTTTCCTCTTTAGTGATGAACTGGTGTTGAAATCATTAGTGGTCTGAGGGCTCCTCCTCTGGTGGCTTCATGTTACAAGTGTTCAGGCACTGAGAGGTTTTTGCTCAGGTCTGCTGATGGTTTTTAGTTATTGTGGGTCTCTGGCACAGTAATACACAGCAGTGTCTTCAGGCTGCACATTCTGTCCGTTTAGAGTCACTGTTTTGCTGGAAGAGTCTAAGTCGATACTGAACTTGTTCTTTAGTGAATCTTTGTAGTATGTGGTGTATCCAACACGTGCACTTCCAATCCACTCCAGTTCTTTCCCTGCAGGTTGTCTGATCCAAGCTGTGTAATAGCTGCTAACAGAATAAGAGACCTGACAGGTGATGGTCAGACGTTGACCTGGCTGCACAGTCACTGAGGCTGGCTGTGTCAACTGTGCACACTTTACACCTGTTAAAAGAAGAAAATATGTTGTGACAAATTATCAAAACAAAAGAAGAACTGCTGACTGTGACAAATCCAGAGAGACTCACAGGATCCAGCTGCCAACAGCAGCAGCAGAGCTACAGAGAACATGGTTTATGGTGAAACTGATGTGCTGTGATCTCCACTGACAGTCTGATGTGAAGTTTTTATAGCTGAGAAACAAGGAGGATCACTGAGTTTGCATAGAATCAAACACATGAAGCATTAATGTTGGTCTAACTGGAGACTAATAGAAGAGTCTAATGATTGTTATTATGGAAATTACCTCTGCTTTACATACAATATTTTTATTTCATTACTCATTTAAATGTAACATTTTGAAAATGTCGCTGACTTCAATGAAACAACTGTTACTATTTAAAATAATGCATCTCTGCTTTTACTGTAAACTAGTATGTATTGTTGTGACCACATAATAATATTAATAACAGTAAGGACTGTTGTTTGGGAAATTTCCATCATGGATAATGGAACACACATTCATTAAAATTAACGCCGCAAAAAGTGATGATGAGCACCATGCACACAGGAGTAACCACCAACACTGTTAGCTTTCTCTAAGCCATGTTTACAGTGTGATTAGTTTGTTTTCATATTAAATATGATGTGAACTGGTTTCCTGAGAGAATTGATTCACTGTCAGCTTCTCCTGCATCAGTCTCATAATTAACTTCAAAAGTATGAGCACAGCATAATACTAAATAACATGTCCTTCATACAATTTATTAATCATCAACTGGTGATTTAAGACACCTGCATGACAAAAAGGATGAGCTGAGTACATTTTGAATTATCAAAACATTAAGCTCAAACCTTTGATATCCATCAGAATCCTGCTGTTTTTGAGGAAAACATTATTTTTAAGTTTTCTTGGAGATAATCAGCTTTTTAAAACTGTTATGTATGATCTGCATTCATGTGTTGTGGTTATTTAATAAAACAATATTTCAAAACAAACACCCAAACAGGTAAATATTCACTGTGGGAGGTTTACTATTACTGTTAACACAACACTTATCAATGAGAGCTGAAAAATTTAAATGATGAAGTTATGGAAAAGACACGACTTTTGGGGGTTTCACTGCTTCCTTTTAAAAGCAAGGTGCATGTTGAAATGTTGCTTTTATTCATTCCTCAATATTCTACATATAGACATTATGAGTCAGAGAAATAAGAGACTATTTGGGAAAAGCATCAACTTGTGAAATTGTAGCTCACACCAGTCTCTTTGAATATATGATGGTTTAAAGTTTAATAATGTCTATTATTGTAATCCATTTGTCCCATCATGTCATATATCAGTTATTATAATGTTCTAGTATCTATATTATTGCATTATGCAATCAAATGCTTTTATTATACTTTTTTCGACATTTTCAGTACTAATGTACAGTAAACAGTATTTATAGACTGTTTGACTTAGACTTGAAATCATTAGTGGTCTGAGGGCTCCTCCTCTGGTGGCTTCATGTTACAAGTGTTCAGGCACTGAGGGGTTTTTGTTCAGGTCTGCTGATGGTTTGTGTTATTGTGGGTCTCTGGCACAGTAATACACAGCAGTGTCTTCAGGCTGCGCATTCTGTCCGTTTAGAGTCACTCTGTTGCTGGAAGAGTCTACGTCGATACTGAACTTATTCTTTAGTGAATCCTTGTAGTAAGAGCCTCCAGTATATCTACTTCCAATCCACTCCAGTTCTTTCCCTGCAGGCTGTCTGATCCAAGCTGTCCAATAGCTGCTAACAGAATAAGAGACCTGACAGGTGATGGTCAGACGTTGACCTGGCTGCACAGTCACTGAGGCTGGCTGTGTCAACTGTTCACACTTCACACCTGCGAAGAAAACAAGAAAATATTTTGTGACAAATTATCAAAAAACAGGAAGAACTGCTGACTATGAAAAAAAACAAAGAAACTCACAGGATCCAGCTGCCAAAAGCAGCAGCAGAGCTACAGAGAACATGGCTTATGGTGAAACTGATGTGCTGTGATCTCCACTGACAGTCTGATGTGAAGTTTTTATATCTGAGAAACAAGGAGGATCACTGAGTTTGCATAGAATCAAACACATGAAGCATAAATGTTGGTCTAACTGGAGACTAGTCAAAGAGTCTGATGACTGTTATTACTGTATATCTGCAAACTGAAAACACACCTGGAAATCACATCTGCTTTACATATAATATTCTAATTTCATTACATTTATTTCATTATTTGTTGACTTTTCTTACTTATTGCTTTCAAACAGAAATACAGCAACAGCAGCAGGATCATGTAAATATCATGAAAAGTTGAGTTTGCATAAAAGACGTTGAATGGTTTCAGTGTTTTCAAATGTTTGAAGACACAGACACACAGAGAAACTTGGACTTTATAGATTACTGCTGTCTTCTCTCAGCAATGGTTTCAATGAAGCTACAGCACGTGATGGAAGAGTCAGATTTTGAAATTATATATATATTATATTTTTTCTAATGAAATCTTACTTTTAAAGCTCAGTCATACATCAGTGGTACTCAGATGACTGTGTGTTGTGTAATTGTGAATTAGTTGATCTGAGGACATTAATAATGTGAGACTGTGCAGAGTCTATCAGTGAGGATGAGAGAAGGAGGACATAGTTTTTGTTCATCCAGCTTTAATAAAAATACACAACAGCTCCTTTAGGCTTTCTGTTGTTCATCTTGAGATTTACTTCCTGTCTGTTGAGATGATTAATTGACACTGACAGACTGAGCTGCAGTCACTGCTGATGGTAAATATCATATATATCATAAATATCACCATGTATATGACAAGCAGGAGAATCAGGCTTTAGTTTAGTGTAGGATTCAAGTGTCAGTCAGTTAAGATTAATGAGAAAAGCAGATCTGAGTGTTTCCTTATTGTAAAAGAGGAGAGAGAAACTTGACACTTACCTCTAGTGATGCTGTAGAGAAATCTACAACTGTTTTTTACTCCTTCATATTATGATTCCACATGATTTATAGACATTATGTTGTCTTCATTTACAGAAGGTTTACAGGTCCTTTTTAAGAAAACATCTGAATTATTATTTGTAGTAGTTTGTATTTTCTTTATTTCATCTTAATCTTAACAGCAATCTTAACAATCACAGGGAAAATGCAAGTAAAATGAATGTAAAAGAAATAGGATGTGTTGTAAAAATGTTGATGAGCAATATCTTTTGAACAGACTCCAGCGATGTCATTGTTTCCTCCTGATATTCAACTGTGAACTATAGCAAGATGTGAAGAGGACAGCCAGGGTTGTGGTGAAGTCAGGTCTCCATCAGCAGCATCCATTTAGTCGTACACAGGATCTCAGGTTCAGGTTCTCCTGATGAGTAATAATCAAACACTGAATTAACAACAATTCTATTACCTTAAAGTACTGTTTTCTCTGTGAAAACTAAACTTACACAACAGAGGCAATATCGTTTCTGAGTTAGTACATGAGAACAGATCTAATCAGATGACTGCTGAGATGCTTGTGGTTAAGCCAAAATAAATATAAAATATAAATATAAAATATCTACAAACAGGCACATAGTATGACAAGCACAACTGCCACAAGAGCTGACTAACTTGGCTTTATCAATGGATTTTAAATCTTACCTTACACAGTGAGACCTGAGATGATGGAGACACTGGACTCTGACATCAGCAGGAGTTGTCATCAGCTGTGAGGAGTAGAAATATGATGAAGAAAGGCATCAGGATCTAGAGCCGTGCATGACTTTGGAAAACATTGCTTTTACTGAGAGTGATTACTTTTTAATTAATAGTCCTATACACGCAGGCGCATTTTTTTAACAGTGTTGAGTTAGCCAGGGGGTGACACAGGCTAAACACATATAACAGTGCTCTCACATGTCCTATGAAGCAGAATTTATAAAGGTAACATCTGTAACGTTAAGGCGTGTTGACAAGTTTCGTAACATGAAGCTGTTTCAGTTTAACACAATGCAGTCAGGTTGGATTTCTATGGATTTCTGTTAGCTAACAGACCACTAGCTAACATAAGAATGTTAGCACAGCACACTTCTGAGCGGCCAGAAATCGATGTGAATAAATTAAGTACAAAAACTAGCTTGGTGTAATGTCTGGTGTTAGTCAGGACCAAGTGTTTTAATGTTGAAGACACTTACTGATCAGCTGCTGATGTCAGTGACTCCTGCTACTGCTGCTCCGGACTGACGGCTAACGTTACTCCTCACCACGCTGCAAGAAGTGCACTGTCCACACTGCAAAAAATATCTGTTGAACATTCGACTTTGTGTTCTCCCGTATCTTCCACTGCTCATTTCTGAATGTTCTGAGTTTGTTACGTCCTTTATTTCAGAGGACTCTGCAGTTAAATGTTAGCTGGTGAAGTTAGCAAGCTGTAGGAGGTCAGAAAGTCCATCTATGATACCGTCTGACAACTTTACACCGAGCAAAAGCAGACAAGAACATGAACACTCTTAAGAAGAAAATTCTTTAAAGTAAAAAGAAAAAGAAGATAATGTAGTGAACCAAAGAGCTGTTAAATCCCAAACCGGCTGCAGTGAAGTAAATTACTTTGGCGCCCAGACTGACTCAGTGACGCTGTTCAAATTTGAGATCATGTGATGTTTTTCTTTGGCTCAACCAATCAGTTCACGACTTCACTGACAGCCTGTCATGACCGTAGACTGTGGTCATGACATAGACTGTATAAAAGGTTATGACCTGATAAACGTTGAGACAAGTTTAAAACCTGAAAGTAACAGCCTGCAGAAGCATGAACAAACAAGGTCATCCTGAAGTATTTGAATTCATATGAAAAGAATAATTATTTCAAACTAAGGTTTAAATTATTTAATCTGCACCATGAATTTGAGGGTTTTATTTGAAGGTATTACAAAATAATCTTCAAATTAGTGATTTTCTTTACAAAAGGGAAATTTGTTACCTCATATAGAGTAACATAATGGTGTCTGCAGTAGTATCAATATTACTGTGATTTTCTACAGTAACATAATGGTTACTGTGATTTTCTACAGTATCATAATGGTTACCATGATTTTCTACAGTACTAAGTAGTTACTGTGATTTTCAACAGTAACATAATGGTTACTGTGATTTTCTACAGTAGTGTGTTCATCACTGTGATTTCTACAGTATCATTATAATTACTGTGTTTTTCGGCCTAATATACAGTACTATACTGTAAAAATATTCACCTTAATTAACTGTGCAGAAACACAGTAAATTACTGTGGATTTCACAGTAATTTTTTACAGTGTACTGTAGGATTTTGTACAGCTGCTCAACCAACTCAGTCACTGTGAGTCTCGAGCACAATAATAAACAGCAGAATCTTCAGTCTTCAGACTGTTCATCTGCAGATACAGCTGCTCTCTGCTGTCGTCTCTGGAGATGGTGAACCGGCCTTGAACTGACTGAGAGTAGTATTTGTTACTACCACCATCATCAGCAGCAATCCACTCCAGTCCTTTTCCAGGAGCCTGTCTGATCCAGGCCATCCAGTAGCTACTGAATGACAATCCAGATGTTGTACAGGTCAGTTTGTGGGATTCTCCAGGCTTTTTAACTGCTGGTTCAGATTCTGTCAGAGTCTGACCTTCAACACCTGTCAAGACAGAAAAAGAAAATAATCAGTTGATTTAAGCTGGTAACTTTTTAACAACAACTTCAACTCAAGATCTGTGAAGATCTTCACCTGCCCAGCAGAGCAGCAGTCCTGTCCTATAGTCCATCATGTTCAACTGTGTGTCCACTGTTCTCTGTCATCCTCTCTGCAGTCAGATAAGTAGAGGTGGAAGACATCAAGGTTTTGCATTGACTCCTCCTCACAGGGAGAGAGAACTGGATGGAACTTTTTAAAATGTGCAATAATAATTTCATACTTATTATCATTAAGTTTTAATAGAAAAAGTACCTCCTGAACAAATGTTGCTTTTTTTGTTTTTTAAAGTGAAGAAAACTGATGTGAATATGTGAAAAATATGTAAAAAGAAACAGGTAAATATGTAAAATAAAAAAACATTAATCTACAATACACAGCGGACTAAGACACAATTTGTTTTAATTTATAATAATTTATACCAAGCAAATAATAATATTATTGTCAGTTATTAATGACATTATTTTATTTTAATACCACAGCCTATTTAACTTACTTACAGTTTGCTAATATCTTGATCTACTGAGGTCACCTGTAATGTTTGCATCTATACTGGAGACAGATCGTACCAAAGGCTGTGAAAGTGTTTTGTAAAGCTCTTGTATTCTCACGAGTAAAAGGAGAAAATGTTACATTTCTTGTCCTGTTCAGTCCTTCCTCTCATTGTTAGTCCAGACTGACAAAAGTAATCTATGTGGAGCCACAAACTAAAACTAAAAGTGACATAAAGAAACTTTTATGTTTCGTTTCTTGTTAAATGAAGAGCTTTTAAAGTGTAGTTGTCAACTGAAATAATGCTGCAACAAATTCACCACTTGAAATATAAATACTGCAAGTCAGGAAGAGAGAACACTTTTTGGTAAACGCCTCCACTGAATTATTTTATATTATTATAATTATATATTATAATAACTCATGTTATATTTTTTTTACTTTTTATGGTTAAATATGATCAAATATTGTTTCCTGTTATTGTAACAGTGAACTAGTGTTGAAATCATTAGTGGTCTGAGGGCTCCTCCTCTGGTGGCTTCATGTTACAAGTGTTCAGGCGCTGAGGGGTTTTTGTTCAGGTCTGCTGATGGTTTGTGTTATTGTGGGTCTCTGGCACAGTAATACACAGCAGTGTCTTCAGGCTGCACATTCTGTCCGTTTAGAGTCACTGTGTTGCTGGAAGAGTCTAAGTAGAGGTTGAAGACATTAATGTTTTGCATTGACTCCTCCTCACAGGGAGGATAGAACTAGATTAGATTTGGCTCTCATTTTGACCTACTGTGTGTTGAAACCATAACAAATAATTTAGATGTGATTGTAGTCAAATGCATTTAATTCTTGCAATATTAATTAGGTTTTTGTTCTGAATCTGAATTGTCTCTTCAGATGTTGAATATTATACAGTCTTTTCTTCTGTTCTAAAAATAATAACAGCAACATTCTGCTTATTTGATATTATGTAACTCTGAACCGATGGATGTCAGAGAAATTTTCCAAAAGAAACTAGAAATTGTTTCTGCTCACAACTCCATTATCAAAACAAATGAAAACATAATTGACATTCTGATAAATACTGCATTCCCGATTGAAATCTACAAGTAAAGAGTGTGTAAGTGTTACCTGTACTTGTAGAAAGAGAATCTCCATCATTCATCTGACTATTCAGTGTTTCTAATGTGTTTATTAGTGAGAATCCACTGAAAGCTCCTCATTAATTATATTGTATTAAAAATAAGATCCACAGAGAAGGAAAAGATCAGCCTTTCTTCTCAAATCCTGACTGAAGTAGAAAGAAATGATTGAATAAAATAACTTTATATTTGAATTGCACTGTTACAAAGAACATTTATAAGGTCTTCAATCTAACCATTCATGATTTAATTTAAAAAAATCACCCAAAGCTTATGAAGATACTTCAGGTAATGTAGTGCATCTTTTCTCTGATAGAGTTTTTGAAAGCCAAAGTTTTACTGTTGTTGAATTTATGTTGTGATTTATTTCATATTTTTCACTGTGAGAAAGGAATGTAAAAACAAGAAAGAGAAATAAAGAGACAAAGAGACACAACAAAATATCACTGAAGTTTGAAGGAATGATATAATATTTTTGAACTACTTGAACTGAAGACATTAATTATATGAGATAGTTGTGGTCTATCAGCCCAGTAATGATAACTATTGTAGGATTTTGTACAGCTGCTCAACCAACTCCAGTCACTGTGGCTCTCGAGCACAATAATAAACAGCAGAATCTTCAGTCTTCAGACTGTTCATCTGCAGATACAGCTGCTTTCTGTTATTGTCTCTGGAGATGGTGAACCGGCCTTGAACTGACTGAGAGTAGTATTTGCTACTACCACCACCATGACTGATAGTTGCAATCCACTCCAGTCCTTTTCCAGGAGCCTGTCTGATCCAGGCCATCCAGTAGTTATCAAAGTGAAGCTCAGAGGCTGTACAGGTCAGTTTGTGGGATTCTCCAGGCTTTTTAACTGCTGGTTCAGATTGTATCAGACTCTGACCATCAACACCTGTCAAGACAGAAAAGAAAAGAATCAATTACTTTAAGCTTTTCAGGACAACTTCAACTGAAAATATGTGAAAGTCTTCACCTGCCCAGCAGATAGTTAAAAGCAGCAGTCCTGTCCTATAGTCCATCATGTTAAACTGTGTGTCCACTGTTCTCTGTCATCCTCTCTGCAGTCAGATAAGTAGGGGTGGAAGACATCAAGGTTTTGCATTGACTCCTCCTCACAGGGAAGAGAGAACTGGTTTGGATTTGGCTCTCATTGTAATTTCAACACACAGAAAGCCATGCTGTGTGTTGAAACTACAATATATATTGTAGATTTAAAATATGAAATTTGTGATTCTAGCCTAGTTAATTAGATTCGTGCAATATTATTAATTATGTTTTGTTTTTCGGTCTGCCTCTTTGGAAGTTGAGTTTTGTGTAGAATGTGGCCTTCTGTTTTGTTGTAAAAAATGATAACAACAACATTGTGCGTAAGAAAAGATACCAATAATATACACTGCAAAAACACAGCACACAACAGAAAAAATAACCAGGCACACTGCAGTAAAATATTTGCAGCCTTTTGCAGCAAACTCTGAATTAATGGATCTCAGAGTTTTTTTTATGTTTATTTATCATTATTCCACAGCATCTTGTCAAGGCCTTGATTCCAGATTAAATATCTAAATACTCTTCACCAATCAAAATAGTTTTTTAATGATAGCAACTCTATCACTCATTCAATCAATTCCAGTCTCTGTATTTAATGAAACATGTCAAGTGTTTCAAATAATGCATTTCTCTTTTGGCATTTAATTGTTTTATTTGTACCCAGATGTATTTTTTAAATTAACTTTTTTTAAACTGCTGGAATGTATGCATATAAAAATGTATATATATGTATATTTATTACATTAGAGGGGATTCTTGCTCTGGGGGGGGGGGGGACAAAGCAAAAAAAAACCAAACAAAACTAAAAAAAAAACTAATTCAAACAAATTCATTAAAATCACTGTTTTAATAAAAGTGATACAGACAAACATTGTGTCTGTATTAATGGCGGTAAATAGGGGAAGTCGTTTTTGTATGATTCTCCTATTACTGCCTGACACTGTGTCTCTGGCACAGTAATACATTCTGTATCTTCAGTCTTCAGACTGTTCATCTGCAGATAGACCTTACTGCTGGAGTCATCTCTGGAGATGGTGAATCTACCCTGGACTGACTGGGAGTAAAGGATAGGAGTACTAGATGTGTGTACCAAAGTGATCCTCTCCAGTCCTTTACCAGGAGCCTGTCTGATCCAGTTCCACACTGAGCTTCCAAAGTCGAACCCAGATGTTGTGCAGGTGAGTCTGTGGGATTCTTCAGGTTTTTTAACTGCTGGTTCAGACTCTGTTATGATCTGACCTTCAACAGCAGTTGAAACAAACAGAGCAAATACCAAGAGGTTCGGCTTTCTATAAGCCATGTTAACAGTGTGTTTAATATGTTTTCAAATCCATGAAATCTCTTTAAATATAATGTGAACTGGACCCCAGTGAGAATTTTTTTTATAGTTACTCCTCCTACATCACTACAGCACCGTTAATTCTGATATCAAAATTGCTGTGGCCTTGATCCGGCCCACATACCACATGGAATGATGGCACTTGAGCTCCTGTTTCCCTGGGCCACAAGCAAGCCAATGTCTTATCATGTTAGATAATTAGAAAACCCATTTAACCACAAAAATGTTGTTTGCTGTTTAGAAACTGTCTTCTCTGAGAAATGGTTTCAATGAAGATCTGTTATGGAACAAGCAACGTATGCTTATCTTGTTTCAAAAAGTTAAATCGCGGTGTAACGAAGCAGAAGTTTAATGTTTTGAAATAAGATTTTATCAGCGATGTTTTACTGTGTGTCAGAATCAAAATCCTTGTTGGTTGTTGGTTACTCAGAACTTTCTAAAGTTATCGCTTTAATGCGCATCAGTCATTTCTGGAGCAGCTCCTGCACTGAAATATTTATTGCGCATAATGTGTGATCTCAGTTTAAATTTAAACAATCGGTATGAAGCTTTAGACACGTAGGATCAATGAATAATTATCTCTATTACTCATGATCTGATTGGTCACACTGATGGAACATAATTCCTATAATATTGTAGATTATATGTTAATATGCTGAGTGAGCAGGACTGTGGTGCAGCTGCAGAATGTAGTTTGAAAGTGAGATTTTTAAACAGGGAGCATAATCTTAACGTGTTTTAACAGCATTTATGTGACAATGTTTAAATTTACTACATTTGTTGAAGTAGCTGAAATAAAGTCACTGGATGCTGTTGAGCTGAGATACAAATAGATGTTCAAAAAATTAAAAATGTTTTTTTATTTTAACCTCGACGCCTTTTCAACTGCAAATCACCAAACACATTATTACTGGATCAGACTCTGAGTTACAGTCGTGTCTTTGATCTTCATATGTTTTAAATCTTGAACTATATTTTTCATCTTCAGTTGCTGCCTCCTGTGTTTTGTTCATCAGATTAAAGCTGAACAAATATATTGAAAATGTAATGTAGCTACAGCCTGATACACAGTCAGATTCCACTTTTTCATCATTAAGAAAATGTAAGTCTGCTAAATGATGAATCAATGGACAACACTGAATAAAACGTTACTGTGTTAACTTGATGTGGGTGGAGCAATACACAGGAGAGGAAAAAGGACAAACAGCACAGGGAACACATAGAGCCGCAACAGTTGTCATTATGATCATTCTAATGTTATTCCATTAAATATTTTGGAAATTATTATGTCATAATACAGCTAATACTGGTGATTCAACAAAGAATTTTTGCATATTTTTCTTTGTTAAAGTGATTTACTTTCAGTCTCAATTCTTCTGTTATCATGTTTTTTTCTACCTTCAAATAAACTAAATTATTTTAACCCTTCAATGTTTTTATCAGGGCTGCAAGTATATCACTTTATCATACACAAAGGTATTATTGTAATAATAAGTAACTATTAGTTCATGTCCTGAAAATGAATGTCGGATTTCTGTTATTTTTTTGCACTTTATGCAAACTGAATTATCTGAATTACATTATATTTTCTCACAGACTAGGTAAGTTATGAGTTTGGCATTAATCATAAATCATAAATCCCTACTATTAGAACGTAGAATATATATTATTTCCACATTTTTTAACATACAGTAGATTAGAGTAGACGTCTTTTCCCTCAGTGAACTGGTGTTGAAATCATTAGTGGTCTGAGGGCTCCTCCTCTGGTGGCTTCATGTTACAAGTGTTCAGGCACTGAGGGGTTTTTGTTCAGGTCAGCTGATGGTTTGTGTTATTGTGGGTCTCTGGCACAGTAATACATAGCAGTGTCTTCAGGCTGCACATTCTGTCCATTTAGAGTCACTCTGTTGCTGGAAGAGTCGATACTGAACTTGTTCTTTTGTAAATCTTTGTAGTATGATGTGTATCTGACTCTGATTCCAATCCACTCCAGTCTTTTCCCTGCAGGCTGTCTGATCCAAGCTGTGTAATAGCTGTTAACGGAGCATGGGAGCATGTAGAGGTCTGAGAATAGACCCATTGGAAACTCCACTTGTTATTTTTGATTGCTCAAAATGTGTAATTACTGAATGACACAACTTATTAAATACTTTTACAGACTGTAAAAGAATGTGATTATTATTTAAAACTCAAATTAAAATTATCATTTTTTTGTACTTTGCAGGTTTTAAAAATCAGAGAAAGACAAACACATGTAGACATCAGCAGTCTCAATAAAATGAAAACACTGTCAGTTATTGACCGTGACATTGTTGAAAAATCCCTAACAAGCAGGAAGTGTTTCTCTGTGTTTGTGTGTTTGTTTGGTGTCATTGTCATTCTGTTCTCACTGCCATCATATTTCGGGTCTCCTGCTGCCCCCTGTAGGTGTTTTAGGTTTTTGTAAAGCCTCTCTGCTTAATTTAACCAGTGTGTGTCTCTGGCACAGTAATACACAGCAGAGTCCTCTGGCTTTAAGTTAGACAATCTCAGATGAACCATGCTGTTGCTATCATCTCTGCTGATTTCTACACGCCCTCTCACACTCGTAGCATAAGTGTTACTACTGGCATCAGAGTAGCCGACCCCTATCCATACCAGACTTTTTCCTGCAGGTTGTCTGATCCAGTTCATACTGCAGCAGCTAAATGTGAAGCCAGATCCCCTGCAGGAGAGACTGAGAGTCTCTCCAGGCTTTTTCACTACTGAATTGGAAGGAATGGACTCCATACTCTGACCTGTACAACCTGATGAGATGAAAGGAGAGATGAACCACAGAAGAAAATGAGACAAACAGTCATCTGGGAAGTTTTCTGGTATCACTGACTGACCATCAGTTGATGTTGTCTGATAAAAGATAAAACAACAAGAAGCAGGAGAACTCACAGGACAGAGAGAGAGCAACCAGCAGAAGAGTGAGTGTGTTCATCATCCTGAGGCTGGAGATGTGACCTCTGATGCTCCACAAGAACAACAAGACCAGTCAGCAGGACAGAAGTACACTGCACACACTGAAGATTTGCATCCGAGTATCATGGGGAGGGAGTGGCTCATTTACTGGCAGTCTGTTATAGTTTAAGTTAAGTTTACTTTTTTTCCAATATAACTTGTGCTTCCTCTTACAATATCACATCCAGAGACTTGAGCACTTATTTATTTATACTTCTTGAAGTTTTGTTATAGACCCAAAAATAGAAAGAAAGACTGTTTGTATGGTACATGTTAAATTGAACTCAAGTATCAGTGATATATATAGAAAATTTGTGGTTGGGTTACTTGGTTGCTGGGTATTTGTGCAGGTCTGTTGGTGGTTTTGTATCACTGTGGAGTTTATACGCACGCAGTAATAAACAGCTGTGTCCTCAGGCTGCAGATCAGATTCTGTCCTGTTAATGTCACAGGACAAGTAGAAGTGTGTGTGTGATAGAGGAATTTGTTCTTCAGAGCATTATTTTGGTCAAAATCACCTCCTCCTCACCGATGGAAAATCCAATCCATTGGTTTTCCTTCAGGCTGTCTGATCCAACCTGTTGCATAGCTGTTATCAGTCAGAGAATAACCAGAGACCTGACAGGTGATGGTCAAAGACTGTCCAGGCTGCACAACCATTGAGTCTGGCTGGATGAGATCAATACTGTACACACCTGTGGAAAGAGAAATCAACATTATCTCCATCATTCATCTGACTATTCAGTGTTTCTAATGTGTTTATTAGTGTGAATCCACTGAAAGCTCCTCACAGGATCCAGCTGCCAGCAGCAGCATCAGAGCTACAGAGAACATGGTTGATGTTGAATAAATAATTATCTATTTCTTGTTACTTCTATTCATCACTTTGAGGTGAAGAGTTCAGTCTTTCTTATCAAGACTGAATATATAGAGTGTACGATGATATATTGTTAATTTAGAGAACTTAAAATGGTGCTATGATTTTATTTAAAATGAATTACCATTTATTCATGTATTATTGTAGATAAACTGATTTTAGTCTAATACTGAGTGTTGCATGGATAAGATTTTGTGTAATAATGGATAAAAACACATTACCATTCACAAAAAAAATAATAAATAGTTATCAAAATCTGTCTTTGGTGAGTCTACTGTGAATAAATTGAAAGTTATAAATAGTCTCACATAGAAAAGGATATGTATCTGTAATTTTAATTAAACATTTATTACTGTATATGTAAATTCATCATTTGCCAAGTATTCTGCAGCTGTGTGGAGGTTTTGGAGTTTCACATAAAATATTTTTTTGTTGTATAAGTACTGAAATTTAAGTTAAAAAAAATGTTGCTTTAGGTAAGAAGAGAATTAAAATCTTTCTGAAGAACTGTCGTTAGGATTCTTTCTTTAAAAACCCAATAGGTAATGTGTGATTAACCATATGAGATAGTTGGAGTTTTTCAGCCCAATGTTGATGAGTATTGTAGGATTTTGTACAGCTGCTCAACCAACTCAGTCACTGTGAGTCTCGAGCACAATAATAAACAGCAGAATCTTCAGTCTTCAGACTGTTCATCTGCAGATACAGCTGCTCTCTGCTGTTGTCTCTGGAGATGGTGAACCGGCCTTGAACTGACTGAGAGTAGTATTTGCCACTACCATCATAACTGATAGCTGCAATCCACTCCAGTCCTTTTCCTGGAGCCTGTCTGACCCAGGCCATGTAGTAGCTGCTGAATGTGAATCCAGACGTTGTACAGGTCAGTTTGTGGGATTCTCCAGGCTTTTTAACTGCTGGTTCAGATTCTGTCAGAGTCTGACCATCAACACCTGTCAAGACAGAAAAAGGAAAATAATCAGTTGCTTTAAGCTGGTAACTTTTTAACAACAACTTCAACTCAAGATCAGTGAAGATCTTCACCTGCCCAGCAGAGAGTTAAAAGCAGCAGTCCTGTCCTATAGTCCATCATGTTAAACTGTGTGTCCACTGTTCTCTGTCATCCTCTCTGCAGTCAGATAAGTAGAGGTGGAAGACATCAAGGTTTTGCATTGACTCCTCCTCACAGCAAGCAGAGAACTGCATTGAAGTTTTTAAAATATGCAATACTCTTTTACTTTGCATAAAACAAAAGTCGCAGTAGAAACTAAATAATTTGTCATTTTCTTTGCAGTTGGATCAGTGAAGTTAGAAGTCAACCAAGTTTTGAATTGACTCGTCCTCACATGGAGGATAGAATTTGGTCCTCTTGTTTGTTGTGCAAAACAAAATGTAATAATTTCAACACAAGCTAAATTAATTTTGAATTAGGCAATCTATATTTCAAACTTCTACTTAATCAGAATTGTCTTCAAAAGTTGAATTTTGTGTTCAAAGTTTGAGTTGCAACCATCTCATGTTGTTGGATATCAGAGTATCACTCAACAAATACATATTTTTAACACACTCACAACTGAATTATCATGACACAGAATCTTAACTTTGCCAAAACATGAGATGAATCTCACCTCAGATAATTAAAATGATTTTCATAAACATGAACAAAAACTAATGGCTGCCTACAAGAAAGGACATCTAAAATCTGATGAACCATTTTTAAAAATGGTGAACATTAATCTACAATATGCAGAGGACTAAGACATCAAACAACCTGTTTAATTTATAATCATTAATAATAGTGCAGAGGAGCAAGAAAGAAGTAACACTGTTGTTAGTTGTTTATAACTTTATTTTATTTTAATACCACAGCTTATTTAACTTATTTACAGTTTGCTAATATTTTGAAATATAAATGTTTTGAGTCAGGAAGAGAGAACACTTTTTGATAAATGCCTCCACTGTATTATTTAATATTATTATAATTATGTATCATGTTATATATGTTTTGCTTTTTTCATGGTTAAATGTGTTCAAAGACTCTTTCCCTTTATTGTGAACTGGTGTTGAAATCATTAGTGGTCTGAGGGCTCCTCCTCTGGTGGCTTCATGTTACAAGTGTTCAGGCACTGAGGGGTTTTTGTTCAGGTCTGCTGATGGTTTGTGTTATTGTGGGTGTCTGGCACAGTAATACACAGCAGTGTCTTCAGGCTGCACATTCTGTCCGTTTAGAGTCACTGTTTTGCTGGAAGAGTCTAAGTCGATACTGAACTTGTTCTTTAGTGAATCTTTGTAGGCTGTGGTGGATCCAACTCTACTTCCAATCCACTCCAGTTCTTTCCCTGCAGGCTGTCTGATCCAAGCTGTCCAATAGCTGCTAACAGAATAAGAGACCTGACAGGTGATGGTCAGACGTTGACCTGGCTGCACAGTCACTGAGGCTGGCTGTGTCAACTGTTGACACTTCACACCTGTTAAAAGAAGAAAATGATTTATTGACAAATTACCAAAAAACAGGAAGAACTGCTGACTATGACAAATCCAGAGAGACTCACAGGATCCAACTGCCAACAGCAGCAGCAGAGCTACAGAGAACATGGTTGATATTGAAGCTGATCTGATGGGAGCTTCTCTTCTTCTGCTGCAACTGACAGCATGATATCAAGTGTTTATAGCAGACTGTGAGGAAGTTCACTTTGCATAAAGAAGAACGCTGACAGGCTATAAAAGAAGGATGAACTGTCCTTTTGAAAGTAATCAAAAACTGAAATTATATTATGAGCAAGTATTTTATTACATATTGTACATTAAAAATATATTATTATTTAAACATAATAGATATCTGGAACTCGAAGTTTTTTATGTATTTTTATGTTTAATTGAACAGAATTGTAGGTTTAATTGTACAGGGAAGTAATATTCATGCACACATATCATAACAAATACATACAGATATTCCAAATGTATATTGTCTAAAAACTGAAATGTGACAGTAACAGATACAAGAGTTACACAAGTAGATGTATAACTATAGTAGTTTTATTGAAACTATGTTTCTCTGAGTGTGTTGATGATGTTGAGCTGAAGTTTATTCTGTGAAAATCAAGGAAAAATATTGACTTGGTTTAACATGATGAGTTCTGTACAGTGATGCTCCCTCCTGTGTCACTGTGAGTTTCGAGCACAATAATAAACAGCAGAGTCTTCAGTCTTCAGACTGTTCATCTGCAGATACACCTGCTCTCTGTTGTTGTCTCTGGAGATGGTGAACTGGCCTTTAACTCACTCAGAATAGTAGATGTAGCTACTGGTCTCACTGATGGTAGCAACCCACTCCAGTCCTTTTCCAGCAGCCTGTTTGATCCCAACATCCCAGTAATGGCTACTGAACCCTGAATATGTGCAGATCAGTCTGTGAGATTCTCAAGACCTTTTAACCACTGATTCAGACTCAGTCAGTGTTTGACCCTCAGCACCTACAGAAAGTTAAACTGCTCATTAGCTACTGTCATGCAGCCATAACATCTTTATACCAGGTTTGTCAGAAAAACAACGTTTGTTCTTACCTGTCCAGTTAATTGACAGGATGAGAAAAACAACCAAATAATCAGGTCTGATCATTGTAGTTTTATTCCAAATCATATCTTCTACTGCCACCTGTGGGTCTTTGTAAAGCCTCTCTGCTTACTTTAACCAGTGTGTATTTGGCACAGTAATACACAGCAGAGTCCTCTGGCTTTAAGTTGGACAGTCTCAGATACACCATGTTGTTGCTGTTATTTCTGGTGATTTCTATTCGTCCTTGCACACTGCTGGAATATTCAGTTCCACTTGCATCGCCATAAATGAGCCCCATCCATCCCAGTGCTTTTCCTGCAGGTTGTCTGATCCAGTTCATACTGCAGCAGCTAAATGTGAAGCCAGATCCCCTGCAGGAGAGACTGAGAGTCTCACCAGGCTTTTTCACTACTGAACTGGAAGGAATGGACTCCGTATTCTGACCTGTACAACCTGATGAGATGAAAGGAGTGATGAACCACAGAAGAAAGTGAGACAGTCATCTGGCAAGTTTTCTGGTATCACTGACTGACCAATTAGTTGATGTTGTTTGATAAAAGATAAATCAACAAGAAGCAGGAGAACTCACAGGACAGAGAGAGAGCAACCAGCAGAAGAGTGAGTGTGTTCATCATCCTGAGGCTGGAGATGTGACCTCTGATGCTCCACAAGAACAACAAGACCAGTCAGCAGGACAGAAGTACACTGCACACACTGAAGATTTGCATCAGAGTATCATGGGGAGGGAGTGGATCATTTACTGGCAGTCTGTGTTACGACCCTCGACAAACAGCTCGCCCACAGAAGGCCCAACATAATTAAAAGTCAGGATTTCCCACAAATATTGAACAAATTTATTAACAAAAACAACAACCAAGTAACAAAGGCTGGTGAGCCGGCTAAAATTAACAAAAAGAAGAGGAGACACCCAGACCAGCCCACAAAGGGCCGTAGGATCTGGGCTCTCCTCTCTGACCTAAATCCACAAAACTAAACCTGACAGAAATAAAGCTGCGAAAAAAAAGGCTACCGGACTCACCAACCCAAACCAAGAAACTACAAAAGGCAACTACAACATAACAGAACAAACACAAAAAAACAAGCTGCTGCTGATCAGGCTGGGAAGATGAGAGAGAGAGTCCAAGCCCTTCGTTCCCTCTTTATAGGCCCTCCTCTCAATTATCCACTCAGGCCTCCTGGGAGAGAGAGCACAAACAAAAGGATCAGTAACAGGACTATACATATCCCATCCAGCAGGGGGGGAGTATGTAACAATCTGTTATAAGTTATGACTTGTCCTTCCATGTGGAATACAATATCACATCCAGAGACTTGAGCACTTTTTTATTTATACTTTTTGAAGTTTTGTTATAGACCCAAAAATAGTCAGAAAGACTGTCTGTATGGTACATGTTAAGTTGTAATCATGTATCAATGATATGAGGGAACTTAGGGTATTTGTTCTGGTCTGCTGGTGGTTTGTATCACTGTAGAGTTTACATGTGCACAGAAATAAACAGTTGTGTCCTCAGGCTGCAGATTCAGTTAATGTCATCTTTCCATTAGAAAGGTTTGTGTGGTGAAGAACTTCTTCAAAATCCGATCCATTGGTTTTCCTTCACGCTGTCTGATCCAACCTGTTGCATAGCTGCTATCAATCAGAGAATAACCAGAGACCTGGCAGGTGATGGTCAAAGACTGTCCAGGCTCAACAACCATTGAGTCTGGCTGGATGAGATCAATACTGTACACACCTTATTAAAATAACTCAAAAGAAGAATTTGAATTGCTGACAAACACACTTAGACTGATGATGAAAGCAAAATTTTCTGTAGTTTGACTAATTACTGTAACATTAACATCAAGTTGGTGGTTTATGATTCGGATTGAATGTTGTTTATTTTCAAATAATGGCGTTTTGGGAGAGAAGCTGCATTTCTTTAGACTGATTTCTTGTAAGATGATGAGCTTTTGAAGACAAGTTGGCAACTGAATTTATTTAATTAATTGAACAATTTAATGTTTAATAAAGTATAATAGTGTAATTCACTGAGTTTCACTGAGTGTCATGTATCAGTGATTATAATGTCAAAGTCTTTACATAGATGGAAACTGCCAGTTGCTGCCAAATTAAATTGAGACAAACATTTAGAAAAATCTAAAGGCTGTTTCTCTCTTTACTGTAACAGTGAACTGGTGTTGAAATCATTAGTGGTCTGAGGGCTCCTCCTCTGGTGGCTTCATGTTACAAGTGTTCAGGCACTAAGGGGTTTTTGTTCAGGTCTGCTGATGGTTTGTGTTATTGTGGGTCTCTGGCACAGTAATACACAGTAGTGTCTTCTGTCACATCTTGCCTGGACTTTGGGTGTTTTTTTGGTCTTATATTGTGTTCTGTGGGGTCTCCTGGTTTTGCACGTCTGTTTAGTCCCTCAGTTCACAGGGTTTTCTTGTATGATTTGGGTGGTGGGTTTTAGAGGATTGAATCATTAGTTTGTTGGGTTGTGTGCTTGGGTTTGTGGTTGGTTTTGGATGGGTTAGTATAGATGGCATTGAGTTTGTTTTCTGGGTTTTTGTTCTGTTTCCCTTGTGTGTTCATGTGCTCCTCCACACCTGCCCTGCATTTGGACTCGTTAGCCCTGCCCTGCTGTCTTCCCCACACCTGCCCTGTGTTAGCCTCGTCAGCCCTGCCCCGCTCCTTGTGTGTCCTCAGCCAATCAGCTCCCTGTATGTTCATTCCCCTCTCGAGTTCTCCACCCATCTCCCCACCTGCACCTCATCTCCTTGTTAGTTCAGTTTCTTTAAGTTCGGGTTTTCTGTTCAGTCTTTGTTGGATCGTTTTGTGTTGTTCCTTCTGCTAGTTCTGTTCAGCGCTGTTTACCTGTCCGTGACCATCCACTATTAAGTTTTTCATCATATCTGCATTCCGGCCTCTGCGTTTGGGTCCACTCCTGCTTCCCCGAGACTGACAGTCTTCAGGCTGCAGATTCTGTCCGTTCAGAGTCACTGTTTTGCTGAAAGAGTCAGTTGATTCTGAACTTGTTCTTTAGTCAATCTTTGTGGGCTGTGGTGTATCCAACACGTGCACTTCCAATCCACTCCAGTTCTTTCCCTGCAGGCTGTCTGATCCAAGCTGTCCAATAGCTGCTGAGAGAATAAGAGACCTGACAGGTGATGGTCAGATGTTGACCTGGCTGGACAGTCACAATCTGTTTTTGATGAGTCTACTCTGAATTAATTGAAAGTTATAAATACTCTCACATGATAAAAAGAATATGTATGTGTACTTTTAAAACATGTACACATACATATTCTGTATTCAAAACATGTATTACTGTATATGTAAATTCATCCTTTTCCAACAGAAAGTGAAGTGACAAAAAAATGATGCAAAAGTACGAGTTTTCTGAGTTTTACATAAAATACTTTTTTGTTGTATCAGTGTTGCACATGTTTGAAGCCACAGACATTCAGAGCCTCTAGAGAGCTGGTCAGATACTGAAATTCAAGTTAAAAAAAATAAAAAAAATGTTGCTTTAGGTAAGAAGAGAATAAAAATCTTTCTGAAGAACTGTTGTTAGGATTCTTATTTAAAAACCCAATTAGCATATTGTCAGTTCCAAGAAGGTGTTTTAGTGTGAAAGAATTACATCATTTTCCTGAACTAACTGAACTGATGACATTAATCATGTGAGTTAAAGGGGGTCTGATGAGTACTGTAGGATTTCGTACAGCTGCTCAACCAACTCCAGTCACTGTGAGTGTCGAGCACAATAATAAACAGCAGAATCTTCAGTCTTCAGACTGTTCATCTGCAGATACAGCTGCTGTCTGCTGTTGTCTCTGGAGATGGTGAACCGGCCTTGAACTGACTGAGAGTAGTATGTGCTACTACCATCATTAGTGATAATTGCAATCCACTCCAGTCCTTTTCCAGGAGCCTGTCTGATCCAGTGCATCCAGTAGTCACTGAATGTGAATCCAGATGTTGTACAGGTCAGTTTGTGGGATTCTCCAGGCTTTTTAACTGCTGGTTCAGATTCTGTCAGAGTCTGACCATCAACACCTGTCAAGACAGAAAAAAGAGCCTAACATGCATCAAGTTGGTATTACAAATGTAAATATGTCAAATAAAGATCTGTGGAAATCTTCACCTGCCCAGCAGATAATTAAAAGCAGCAGTCCTGTCCTATAGTCCATCATGTTAAACTGTGTGTCCACTGTTCTCTGTCATCCTCTCTGCACTCAGATAAGTAGAGGTGGAAGACATCAAGGTTTTGCATTGACTCCTCCTCACAGGGAGGACAGAACCGGATTGAACTTATAAAGCTTATAGTTAATTTTTAATAGAAAAAGTACCTCCTGAACTAATGTTGCTTTGTTTTGTTTTTCTCACAAAGTGCTCATAACATTCAGGATGTCAGGGGGAAAGAAAACCCCAGTAAAAATATAAGTGAAGAAAACTGATGAGAATATGTGAAAAATATGTAACTCCTCAGTATATGGATGTCATTAATACTCATCTTCTTTAGTCAATAAAAATCAAATGTCCAATGTGAAATACAAACTCTGTGTCTTGTGTCAAACAAATATCAGTGAAAACAACAGTAACCAGTTTGTCTCTCTCTCTGCAGTCGGATCAGTAAAGATGGAAGACAACCAAGTTTTGAACTGACTCGTCCTCACAGACAAAACAATAATGGAAGAATTGCAACACCAGCTAAATGAATTTTGATTTAGTTAATCTAAATTTGAAAATTGTACTTAATCAGAATTCTCTTCAAGTGTTGAATTTTGTGTTGCAAGTTTGAGTTACAACCAACTTGTGTTGTTGGATATCAGAGTTTCCCCCAACAAACATATTTTTAACACACTTGCAACTGAATTATCATGACACAAAATAACTTCACTAAAACATGAGATGACATTATGTTTTGTTTTTACCAAACTTAATCTCATCCACCAGGAGATAATTTGGGGAAATGCATGTGGTAATGTTACGTCTTGCATGTCTTTTTCATAAATATAAAAGTTTAGACAAAAATAATTATTTTTGATGTTATTATTGATGTTTTCACCATAGGAATACACACTGTGATATAATAGTAATTAAAACATTAAAGTATCTACAGCACCATGAAATCAATTCTTGTTAAAAATAAATTAACAAAATATTTTATGCTCTCATACTATAGATTTTTACATTACATACATTATGGTTTCTTTCTGTTTATTCTTTCCTTTTCATGACAGTGAACTGGTGTTGAAATCATTACTGGTCTGACGGCTCCTCCTCTGGTGGCTTCATGTTACAAGTGTTCAGGCACTGAGGGGTTTTTGTTCAGGTCTGCTGATGGTTTGTGTTATTGTGAGTCTCTGGCACAGTAATACACAGCAGTGTCTTCAGGCTGCACATTCTGTCCATTTAGAGTCACTGTTTTGCTGGAAGAGTCTAAGTCGATACTGAACTTGTTCTTTAGTGAATCTTTGTAGGCAGAGCCTCCAGTATATCTCATTCCAATCCACTCCAGTTCTTTCCCTGCAGGTTGTCTGATCCAAGCTGTCCAATGGTCGCTAACAGAATAAGAGACCTGACAGGTGATGGTCAGACGTTGACCTGGCTGCACAGTCACTGAGGCTGGCTGTGTCAACTGTTCACACTTCACACCTGTTAAAAGAAAAAAAAATTGTGACAAATTATCAAAACAAAAGAAAAACTGCTGACTATGACAAATCCAGAGAGACTCACAGGATCCAGCTGCCAAAAGCAGCAGCAGAGCTACTGAGAACATGGTTTATGTTGAAACTGATGTGCTGTGATCTCCACTGACTCTCTGATGTGAAGTTTTTATAGCAGAGAAACAAGGAGGATCACTGAGTTTGCATAGAATCAATCACATGAAGCATTAATGTTGGTCTACTTGGAGCCTGATAGAAGAGTCTGATGAGCCTTGATGAAACATTTTAAACTGCAAGTTTTTTTCACTGTAATCTATAATGAGTCCTTTTCAGTGTTATTTGATGTTCCAGACAAATATTCATTTCAAACACAACAACATACTTGACATTTATTGTTCAATAGTTCATTATGTTGAGACGGGCAGTAGTGCGTTTGGTTATTAGCAATAATTCACAATTATCATAGATAATTATGAATTATGAAATGCTTGAGGTGTGAAAATCGCCAAGCATCCTTGGAAATGGAGTTTGCAATGGACTCCCATTGTCTGTGAGCAGCATTTTGGCGCTATTCCTTTGTCTCAGGGGAAACAAAGGAAAAAGCACCTCGTGGTCAAGCCTCACAGGTTACATGCAGGCCTTCTCTGTGTGACCTGGTGGTTTGAGGCCCAACAATTATTAATGGTTATTTAATGACACATTCATTCTTAACACAATATCCTTGCATTTAATGAAACAACTGTTCACTTTATCAAATAATGATTTTTCTGCTTTTATTGTAAACTATTTATACCCAAATACATTGTTATGACACCATTGTGCAAGCTGTGCAAAACGACATGTTGGTGGTGGATTAGGATTGTTGATACTATATTAATGTTAACTTAAAGATTAAAAAAAATAAAATAAAGAAAGAAAGAAAGTTTATGTGGATCTGATCCTGCGTGTAGAGGGATGTAGCTACATTTTCTGCATATTCTGATTTCAAAAACTTTATTGCATCAATCAGTCAATATTTGTTGAATTGAAGTTTACTATGTGAATGTGGTGAGTTTTTGTACAGCGTTGCTTCCGCCTGTGTCACTGTGAGTGTCGAGCACAATAATAAACAGCAGAATCTTCAGTCTTCAGACTGTTCATCTGCAGATACACCTGCTGTCTGCTGTCGTCTCTGGAGATGATGAACCGGCCTTGAACTGACTGAGAGTAGTAACTGCTGCCACCACTATAGATAGATGCAACCCACTCCAGTCCTTTTCCAGGAGCCTGTCTGATCCAGTTCATCCAGTAGCTGCTGAATGTGAATCCAGAGGTTGTACAGGTCAGTTTGTGAGATTCTCCAGGCTTTTTAACTGCTGGTTCAGATTCTGTCAGAGTCTGACCATCAACACCTGTCAAGACAGAAAAAAGAGTCTAACATGCATCAAGTTGATAATACAAAGGTAAATATGTCAAATAAAGATCAGTGAAGATCTTCACCTGCCCAGCAGAGAGTTAAAAGCAGCAGTCCTGTCCTATAGTCCATCATGTTAAACTGTGTGTCCACTGTTCTCTGTCATCCTCTCTGCACTCAGATAAGTAGAGGTGGAAGACATCAAGGTTTTGCATTGACTCCTCCTCACAGGGAGAAGTAAACTGCACTGGATTTGTCTCTCAATATTTTTTGGTGAAATTGGAGAATGGATGCTCACTGAAGAGGAGTCACTCCTCTACAGAGCTCTTTGCTATTTGTTTTTGACTTTCTGTGTTGTTGTATTTGTAAAAAGATTGCTACAGGAACACAATGATTTTAAAACGTGACAATAATTCTAATTATAATAAACTAATTAACCCTATTTGTAATAAGAATGCTGGAAACGTTCATCTTTTTTCAGCCAGACAACTAATAAACTGACAATAATGAAAATAATAAAGCAGCAAATGATTATGAACAAATATATATAAATAATCTATTCTATTGATCTGTCACAATAGTTGTGATCATGTTGGCTGTTAATCACAGGTTAGATAATGCAACACAGATTTTTTTTAATTGTAAAATGTCAAATGCCAATTTTAGGATTGTTTGTAAATGTAATTATGTATAGCAAATATTCTTTTTGTTAGCTCATTGTTCTACAATCTCAAAATTGTGTGAAATTGTACAAATGACTTAATTACACATTTTTGTATCACATGCATGATCTTTATGCATGTATTTATTAGGATATACAAGTACAGTTTCACTATACACAAAGCATTTAACTATCATCATTGTCAACTACCAACAGTCTTTTTACATCTTCTCTGAACATTGCTTCCAAGAAACAAAACATAAAACATCTTTTTCCTATGAAGAAAGAAATATATCTCTACTTTAATTTTGTATATTCATGTAAGTTTCTACTGAATTTAAAGAGCAACTTGTAGGTTGAATCACTGGATTCACAGTTTATGTATCACGAAAATTATCCTGTAAAATGTTAATGTATGATTTCATTAGTTTAATAAAAAAATAAATTAGACAATATAACTCCTAAATATTCAGATAATAACAACAGAATTTCTGTGTCTGACAATAAAACAAATGTTCATCACAGTCAGTTTTATAAGAAAGATGATACTGAAGGAATGAATATTATCAGTGGTGGTAAATAGAGGAAGTAGTTTTTGTATGACTGTCTTATTACTGTCTCTCACTGTGTGTCTTCGGGCACAATAATACACTGCTGTGTCCTCAGTCTTCAGACTGTTCATCTGTAGATAGAGTTTACTGCTGGAGTCATCTCTGGAGATGGTAAATCTACTCTGGACTGACTGGGAGTAATAGATAGGAGAACTGCTTGTGCCTATATAAGCAATCCACTCCAGTGCTTTTCCAGGAGCCTGTCTGACCCAGGCCATGTAGTAGCTACTGAATGTGAATCCAGAGGTTGTACAGGTCAATCTGTGGGATTCTCCAGGCTTTTTAACTGCTGGTTCAGATTCTGTCAGAGTCTGACCATCAACTCCTGTCAAGACAAAAAAAAGTAAACAGTCACTTTCTACATATGTTGGCAACAATTTGAAGACAGATTCAACCCAAGATCTGTAAATATTTTCACCTGTCCAGAAGACAGTTAGAAGCAGCAGTCCTGTCCTAAAGTCCATCATGTTAAACTGTGTGTCCACTGTTCTCTGTCATCCTACCATCCATCTGCAGTCACATAAATAGAGGGAGATATTTTGCATTGACTCCTCCTCAAATGGAGGAACTGGATTGGACTCGGACCTCAGTTCATGTTTGGTAGAGAATGTATGTTCACTGTGCAGGAATGAATCCTCCAAACTCTTATATTTCTAATCCCCTCAGTTAATTTTGAACACTGCAGTACTGTAAATGCTTGTCAACTGACTCATAAGGATTGTGATTCAATTTTCTTTAAAAAAAAAGAAAAATGATTCAAAGTTTTCAGTGCCTCTAAGGTATGTGATTGTTTAATTATACTGGAACAGAATAAAAGTTAAAAAATAAACACTTTACCCTTTGATAAACATATTTCTCTGTGTCATCTTTGTAAAAGACACCACATCAGGTAACAAAAACACCATAGTGAAGAAAATGTGAATGAGTATAGAGGAACATGTAATATATGCAGATCAATTTTTACATGAATCAATGTGAAAATAGTCTGATGTCAGATAAAAACCAATCCAATCACTTGTGGTCTTTCTTGATGTTACTTCTAATGCACATGATTTATCATGATCAGTATGAGGATCAAACCCAGTCAGTTCTAGACCGCCCTCTAGAGGTTTGAAAGAAGTCAATGTGACCTGTGACACCTCATTTTCTACATGCGTGTTATCAAAAATCTTCTTTTTTTTATTGGTTAATTATTCTGCTCATTTTGTGTACTTCTTGTTGTCATTTATTTTTTGTTGTATGTTCCTAAATTATGTTTGCTCGTTTTTTTTTTTCCTTTTTTTATTGTTTGTTTTTCTCTTTAAGTTGAGGGGAGGTCAGTTGTATAAGCTTGTGGCTTCTTGACCTCTCATGAAACATCTCTTAACTTTCATTATCTGGATTAGACATGTCTCAGCATGTAAGAAGACATGAATTTGCATGACCTTTGAATTATAAGGTTCCACTTGACATTTTTGGCAAAACTGAATTATACACATGAAACTACTCTCAAATTATTGACCCTAAAATTTGAGAAAAGAGGAGGTTCTATCTCAGAAATCAATCTTAAACTTGGTGCCAAGAGGTTTGATCTGCAAAGCGCCAATCAGCGCTTGTAATGTATGGGAATATATGGGAATGAGGTGGCTGTGGCTCAGGAGGATGAGCATGTCATCCATCAATCAGAAGGTCGGTGGTTCCTTGACTCTTGTCTGCATTTCGAAGTGTCCTTGTGCAAGATACTGAACCCCAAATTGCTCCCAATGGTTGCACCAGCATCCTACCTGGTAGTTTGTCACCATCAGTGTGTGAGTGTGTGTGAAAGGGTGAGTGAGCAGCAGAATATATAGAGCTTTGGTTAAAAGCGTTATATAAACAGCCATTTACCATTTACCATGTAGACAGGAGGACCAATCAGGTTCTGTCTCTTTACCATGTGACCTCACTGCTCTATGACTGTGGTTAAAGGAGCTGAAAATATTATGAATTGTTGCTAAATCTTAAGTTTTGAGACCTGCAAACTGATTCTTTTATCAGAATAATTATGTATGACACTGATACAAACACCAACTGAGTTGAAAGTCAGTTTTTTATCTTGTTTATACTCAGTAAGAAGCAGATATTTACCTTCATCTACCATGCTATTCAGCAAGCTTTCTAAGTATAATTACTTTATTATCATGTTATTATTAGTGACTTAAGTTGCTATGACTACTTCAAAAATGACAGCATTGAAAGCCAAAATGTTAATATGTAAGAATATGAGATACATTCAGGCTGCTACAGTAGCTGTTGATGCTAACGCTATCTGCATGCTGCTAACTGGGTTTGTGTCTGTTTAATGTTATTACTTGAGTCCTGCAGCAGACACAGTGATGACAGTGATTACATTCACATTTCAGACACTGACAGAGACCCCAGTTTGTCAAAAAAGAAGTAACAAACAAAAAAGTAAATTTGGAAGCCGAAAAAGACAGGAAATGCTCTGAAAAGAAGAGAAACAGACAGACAGCAGCAAAAGACCAACAACAAAACAAACCAAATAAATGGATGGCCATAACATTAACCTATCATACTGTCGAGTTATCAAGGACAGTGAGGAAAATGAGCAAATCCTATGGTCTGCCCACCAGACTGATGCGGTCTGTCTGATACCCAACGATTTGCACTGTGGACCAACATACCTATTATACATTTTGATGTGAGACTGGGTTGCCTCATGCCTAAACCTAAGCAACCTAACCAACAAACGAAACAAGTCCTAGCCAATCAGAGGCAGAGTAGGGCGAGTAAGTCTGTCGCCATCCAGAGGAAAAAAATTTTGCCTCCAGCATGAGAAAGTTCTATCTGCAGTCTTGCACTAACGTTAGCTTGTAACACTTCCGTCTCCTTGTGGACTTGTGTCTCTCATTGGCTATTGTGGTCCTGCTTGAAACGTAGTGACGTAATCATCCAGATTTTAACTCCTAAATATCAAACATGTTTGAAATTATCGGGGCGGCCCTGATGAGTCTGCAAGCAGTTCTGGAGGTTTAAGATTGGATCTGTAAACTCCTCACATTAGCAGATAATCTGGGCAGAACATGAGTACTGACCGAGGTCCCAGACCAGATTTTTCCTCTGATTGTCTGGAGGGGTGAATCGGGGATAAATCAGCCCAGAACTCCTGTAGTCTGAGCCTGCAATAAGACATCTGCATCTACATGACTAGAAAGACAAGCTGAGTAAATTTTGAAAAGTTATTATTAGATATGTTTTAAAATGAGGACTGGTGTTTCTAAAATTGAACAGCTTCAGTTATACTGTAGTCTTCACATTATAATAAATACATTGGGGGTCAAAGACACTCTTCAATAACAGAAAATATATGTACAAATATTTTTGTTTACTCACTGTAAGTATGTATGTATTGTATTTGCTGCAAAAAGAAATACAGTGACAGCAGTCAGGATCATGTAAATAGTGTGAAAACCTAATCTTGCATAAAAGATTTAATGGTTTCAGTGTTTGCAGGTGTTTGAAGCCACAGACATGGAGCCTCGAGATAAACAGCTGCTCAGGAACTGAAACCTGTGTGACGATATGCAAAAAACTAAATCCTGTAACTTAGAAGAAAACTATTTTAGTTCATGCATTGATGAAATACTTTCTGTAGCAATAATCATCACATTTTGCCTTTATCTGTGGTGGTTACAGATGTGTTATGAATAAAAAACTAAATCAACTATAAAGCAGGTGGTTGACAAGGTAAACACTGTAAAAAATAAACAAAACAAACAAATAAATAAATAAAGACACAATTTATGTGAATCTGATCCTGCCTGTAGATGGATGTAGCTTCCTTTTCTTCATATTCTGATTTAGAAAACTTTATTGCCTGTTTTATTCTGTGAATGTGGAGATAAGTCAGACAGAATAAGTAGAGGTGGAAGATGTATAAATGTTTGCATTAACTCCTCTTCACAGGAAGGAGAGAATCAGACTATTACAATGTATAGTCAGAGTCATGACTCTTACCAAATTAATTAATTGGTCTAATTTTTGATTTGTTGTCAGGAAATAGATTTTTATTGTAAGTTTTTTTTTTTTTTTTTTTTTAAAGTAATAACATTTCAAAAGAAAAATCCCAAAACAGTGCACACTACAAGCAAAAACTGTACTGGAAACAACTACTGGAAAGTTAACCATATACAAAAAAAGGTTTCAGCCAACTCTGAATTGCTGGATGCCAGAGTCTTCCCAGAACAAATGAGCAAAATAATTTCTGTTCTTATCATGACACAAAATCTTAGCTTTGACAAAAAAAAAATACTTAATAGGATATATGATATGCTGCTTTCCTATCTTAAACAAGGTCTACAAGGGGATTTTCATACTGTACATGAACTGAAACCAATGATTGATTGAACATCTAAACATTGACGGATGTATTGAAGATGAAGTATGAAGACGACGGGTCCTAGTGTGTTTTTTTCTCCAGCTCACAAAAACAGTAAGTTGGAAGTTGGTTGATCATTAAAACGTAATTTTCTGTAGTTTTACATAGACGTGATACATGATACATGTCACGGGGAAGCCACACACACACACACACACACATGGATCAGCAGCCCTCTCCTCTCAATCTTATTGTTGGTCAGAGATTTTTATCCCAAAGTTTGTTTACTTAGTGTGTAGGTGTTTGCTAACATTGACTTGCATTGACAATGCACACATTTAAAATGTTGTGGTAAAAAAGAAGACACATTGTAGTTGTGTTACAAGTACTCAGTTTATTGAGTTTAAATTGTGCTTCACCTGTTTGCTCTGTTGTGCTTTCTCTTCCTCTGTCAGACCAGGAACTGGCAAACTGAAGCCAGTGCAGTTCATCTGATTAAGTAGAGGGGTTCTCAGGGGAAGAGACTAAGTGTGGTAGAGTGGGAGGGGTGTTTTGCCTCTTTTGGGGTATTTGACTGTTAAAGTACTCTTTTTAAGGAAAAACACATTTTAGACTAAACTTCAATGAATTTCTATTTGACAGTATATTGTTATTTAACACTGCTGTCCTCATTAGTGTTTTGGGAGGGAGAAGTCTGGGGTGACTCGAGGCTTTTCTGGTCATACAGAGACAGACACAGCTTCAGTCTGCAGCTCCTGCCTTGGGCCTAATCTCAGGGGGTATAATCAAAGTGCAGTTTAGAGTTGATTTCTTTATTTGTGTGTGTGTATTCTCCTATTTTTGAGAAAAGGGTTATTTTTTTTACTTTTGGTTAATCAGTTTTTGTTTTTTTTCCCATTTTGGCCAGATATTCATGTCCACTGTAAATATCTGCACAGGACTCCACTGATGGCAAATAAAATTCACTTGGACTGCTGAACACGGCCTGTACCCCCTCATTTTTTGTGCCTGGCTGCTCGGCCAACCCTCACAATACATGACACCATGAAGGCTGAAGAGAAGTGATTCAGTGAACTTACTAACATTGTAGTTATTCAGATTATAATATATTGTTAATCTTTTTAAATGATGAAGTTATGGAAAAGACATGACTTTTGGGGGTTTCACTGCTTCCTTTTAAAAGCAAGGTGCATGTTGAAATGTTGCTGTTATTCATTCCTCAATATTCTACATATAGACATTATGAGTCAGAGAAGTAAGAGACTATTTAGCAAAAGCATTGACTTGTGCATTTTTAGCTGACACCAATCTCTAGTAGTGTAATCCATTTGTTCCATAATGTCATATATCAGTGATTATAATGTTCTAGTATCTATATTATTGCATCATGCAATCAGTGTTTTTTATTACTCTTTTTTTCCACATTCACTCAGTCTATGAGATTCTCCAGACCTTTTAACCACTGATTCAGACTCAGTCAGTGTTTGACCCTCAGCACCTACAGAAAGTTAATCTGCTCATTAGCTACTGTCATGCAGCCATAATTTCTTTATACCACATTTGTCAGAAAAACAACGGTTATCCAGACTGCACAACCATTGACTCTGGCTGGATGAGATCAATACTGTACACACCTGTGGAAAGAGAAGTCAACATTATCTCCATCATTCATCTGACTATTCAGTGTTTCTAATGTGTTTATTAGTGTGAATCCACTGGATCCAGCTGCCAGCAGCAGCATCAGAGCTGCAGAGAACATGGTTGATGTTGAAGCTGAACTGATGTGAGCTCTTCTGTCCTCTCGCTGACACACACACACACACACACACACACTTCACTTCCTTATGAGTCACATTTATTTGCATATCATTGAATAAATAATGATCTATTTCTTGTTACTTCTATTTTTCACTTTGAGGTGAAGAGTTCAGTCTTTCTTGTCAAGTTTCCAGACTGAATATATAGTGTGTACTATGATATATTGTTAATTTAGAGAACTTAAAATGGTGCTACGATTTTATTTAAAATGAATTACCATTTATTCATGTATTATTGTAGATAAACTGATTTTAGTCTAATACTGAGTGTTGCATGTATTTTACAATAGTTGAATTTGTGTAATAATGGATAAAAACACATTATCATCCACAAAAAACATTAATAAATAGTTATCAAAATCTGTCTTTGGTGAGTCTACTGTGAATGAATTGAAAGTTATAAATAGTCTCACATGGAAAAGGATATGTATCTGTAATTTTAATTAAACATTTATTACTGTATATGTAAATTCATCATTTGCCAAGTATTCAGGAGCTGTGTGGAGGTTTGGAGTTTTACATAAAATACTTTTTTGTTGTATCAGTGTTGCAAATGTTTGAAGCCACAGACATTCAGAGCCTCTAGAGAGCTGCTCAGATACTGAAATTCAATTATTAGTGCAGAGGAGCAAGAAAGAAGTAACACTGTTGTTAGTTGTTTATAACTTAATTTTATTTTAATACCACAGCATATTTAACTTATTTACAGTTTGCTTATATTTTGATCTACTGAGGTCACCTATAATGTTTGCATCTATACTGGAGACAGATCGTACCAAAGACTGTGAAAGTGTTTTGTAAAACTCTTGTATTCTCACGAGTAAAAGGAGAAAACGTTACATTTCTTGTCCTGTTCAGTCCTTCCTCTCATTGTTAGTCCAGACTGACAAAAGTAATTTATGTGGAGCCACAAACTAAAACTAAAAGTCACATAAAGAAACTCTTATGTTTCATTTCTTGTTAAATGAAGAGCTTTTAAAGTGTAGTTGTCAACTGAAATAATGCTGCAACAAATTCACCACTTGAAATATAAATACTGCAAGTCAGGAAGAGAGAACACTTTTTGGTAAATGCCTCCACTGAATTATTTTATATTATTATAATTATATATTATAATAAATCATGTTTTTTTTTTTTTTTTTACTTTTTATGGTTAAATATGATCAAATATTGTTTCCTGTTATTGTAACAGTGAACTGGTGTTGAAGCCGCAAACTAAAACTAAAAGTCACATAAAGAAACATTATTTATGTTTCATTTCTTGTTAGATGAAGAGTCTTTAAAGTGTAGTTGTCCACTGAGATAATGCTGCAACAAATTCACCACTTTAAATATAAATGTTTTGAGTCAGGAAGAGAGAACACTTTTTGGTAAATGCCTCCACTGCATTATTTTATATTATTATAATTATACATCATAAGTCATGTTATTTTTGTTTTACTTTTTTCACAGTTAAATGTGTTCAAAGACTGTTTCTTGCTATTTTAACAGTGAACTGGTGTTGAAATCATTAGTGGTCTGAGGGGAGCTTCTCTTCTTCTGCTGCAACTGACAGCATGATATCAAGTGTTTATAGCAGACTGTGAGGACGTTCACTTTGCATAAAGAAGGATACTGACAGGCTATAAAAGAATGATGGACTATTATGTCACAAGTAATCAAAATCCTGATTTGTGTCATGACCACTTATACTATTATAAGCAAGGGAATTTATTTGGATATGAATACATATGAGAGTGGAATTGATCTTCACATTTAACTCTCAACAAGATAGAAAATAAGTATATTTCCCAAAATGTCTAATTATTCCTTTAAGGTGACTGTAGGCTGGTTTTGTATCTTGGTGTTATCTTTGTTTAACTGAAACATATTTTGGCACATCCAAATATTAATTTGTTCAATGCACTTATTTAGTGACTATACTCACCACAGTCACTTGATCATCCACATAACTATCTTAGAATATGTTGTTGCTTTCCATAAACTGGGCTAGTGGGAGCTTTCGGAGAATGGACCCCTGTTGGACTCCACTTATTAATTTGATCACTCAGATGTGTAATTGCTGAATTACACAACTTATTACATACTTTTACAGCCTGGAAGAAAATGTTATTATTCAAACAATATCTAAAAATTCAATTTTGTTTTCTTCACACGTCTAATAAAACAGTGAAAGAAAAGCACATTTAGACATTATTAGTCATCAAACAACAAAGACCCTGTAAATTAATCACAAAAAAACAAGGAAAAAAAACAGAACAAACAGGAAGTGTTGCTCTTTGTTTGTGTGTATTGTATGTTTGGTGTCATCGTCATTTTGCTCTCACTGCCATCATATTTCGGGTCTCCTGCTGCCCCCTGTACGTGTTTTAGGTTTTTGTAAAGCCTCTCTGCTTAATTTAACCAGTGTGTGTCTCTGGCACAGTAATACACAACAGAGTCCTCTGGCTTTAAGTTGGACAGTCTCAGATGGACCATGCTGTTACTATCATCTCTGCTGATTTCTACACGTCCTCTCACACTCGTAGCATAAGTGTTACTACTAGCAGTGGACCAGCCGACCCCTATTCATTCTAGTGCTTTTCCTGCAGGTTGTCTGATCCAGTGCATAGTACAGCAGGTAAATGTGAAGCCAGAGAGTCTCACCAGCCTTTTTCACTACTGAACTGGAGGGAATGGACTCCATACTCTGACCTGTACAACCTGATGAGATGAAAGGAGAGATGAACCACAGAAGAAAATGAGACAAACAGTCATCTGGGAAGTTTTCTGGTATCACTGACTGACCATCACTTGATGTTGTCTGATAAAACAACAAGAAGCAGGAGAACTCACAGGACAGAGAGAGAGCAACCAGCAGAAGAGTGAGTGTGTTCATCATCCTGAGGCTGGAGATGTGACCTCTGATGCTCCACAAAAACAACAAGACCAGTGTCTTGTGTCTTGACCAGTGACAAGAGTATCATGGGGAGGGAGTGGTTCATTTACTGGAAGTCTGTTATAGTTTAAGTTATTTTTTTATAATTTTTTTTAATATGACTTGTCCTTCCATGTGGAATATAATATGACATCCAGCAACAGGAGTACTTATGTATTTTTATTTTTTGTTTTCTTGTGGTATAGACCCAAAAATAGAAAGAAAGACTGTTTGTATGGTACATGTTAAATTGAACTCAAGTATCAGTGATATATATAGAAAATTTGTGGTTGGGTTACTTGGTTGCTGGGTATTTGTGCAGGTCTGTTGGTGGTTTTGTATCACTGTGGAGTTTACACGTACGCAGTAATAAACAGCTGTGTCCTCAGGCTGCAGATCAGATTCTGTCCTGTTAATGTCACTGAACTAGTAGAAATGTGTGTGTGATAGAGGAACTTGTTCTTCAGAGCATTATTTTGGTCAAAATCACCTCCTCCTCACCAATGGAAAATCCAATCCATTGGTTTTCCTTCAGTCTGTCTGATCCAACCTGTTGCATAGCTGTTATCAGGCAGAGAATAACCAGAGACCAGTCAGCAGGACATACACTGCACATGTGACACCTACAAATGTATGGACACAATGGTTAGGTTTGGATCATTATTTTATGTATATTTTGCTGTGAAAAAGGCCAATTTTAAATATGTTTTATTTGAGTTTAAACTTTGTTTTGTGAAGTGTGCTTTTCTGTTCTGCCACAAGAGGGAGGAGTCAACAGAGCGAGCGCTAGTTGTACGCTGCGTAAGGCCTCCGTTCCTCAAACAGAGAACAGCCTGCTGAACAAACACAACTAACGTCTCCTGTCTCTGCTTCCCTGTATTAAACAGGTTAGTAATGTGTGTAAACCTGTCACAACTTATCCCTATGGACTTTTTAAGCCTCTCTGATGTGGTTTGGACCAAGTTTAAGGTAGAAAATCGTGTGTTAGAAATTGGAAGTCAAATAGAGCTTCACTGGCTCCTATGAGTAAAGGGTGACAAAATGGCAGTCTTACTATCAGTGTATTTATTTGTTTCTTCTGTAGCTCCTGTACATCTTCCTTAAACAGCTGCTTAGTTAAGGGTTTAGTGTAAAATTTAATGAAGTGAATGCTATAGGTTTGCATGCAGTGAGCATCGTGGTTAATGTATAGTTATTTAAATGTTATTGGTTGCTCATTCTGGTCGATACACGCTGTTATTGTTGTAAAATGGTTAAATGTAATATGTTAGTATTTTTGAATGACCAAAGTTGTTTATATAGTGTATATATTATTGTTTGTATTATGTAGAAGTGTTCATGTATGCAGTGGAGTGAAGAAGGCTAAACAAAACAAGCTTAAAACAGTGAAGTTACTGCTAAAGTATATTTTGCAAGCTGGTTACAGCAGCAGTAAACGATTGTAAGTTTTAGTACACAGATTTTACAGCAATATTTGGTAACTTAATTATTACCGGTAAATGTATCAACAGATTGGTGTGTAGAAGTTATACATTACTATTATAGCCTTAACCGGTGACAGTTCATCATTGCTGGGTTGTCAATGGATGAATTGTTAAATTTGTTATGCGGAGATTATTGTGAACCAGAGACTTATGAGTCAAGTCTAAGGGAGAGAAAAAGAGATGAAATTTGCTAAATAAAAACAGAGAACAGCCTGCTGAACGAACACAACTAACATCTCCTGTCTCTGCTTCCCTGTATTAAACAGGACACGTCATCTGACTACAGGTAACTCATGCCTGAGGCCTGTAACACACACACTGAAGATTTGCATCCGAGTATCATGGGAAGGGAGTGTCTCATTTACTGGAAGTCTGTTATAGTTTAAGTTAAGTTTGCTTTTTTTTCAATATAACTTGTGCTTCCTCATACAATATAATATCCAGAGACTTGAGCACTTATTTATTTATACTTCTTGAAGTTTTGTTATAGACCCAAAAATAGAAAGAAAGATTGTTTGTATGGTACATGTTAAATTGAACTCAAGTATCAGTGATATATATGTAGAAAATTTGTGGTTGGGTTACTTGGTTGCTGGGTATTTGTGCAGGTCTGTTGGTGGTTTGTATCACGGTGGAGTTTATACGTACGCAGTAATAATAGTCCTCAGGCTGCAGATCAGATTCTGTCCTGTTAATGTCACTGAACTAGTAGAAGTGTGTGTGTGATAGAGGAACTTGTTCTTCAGAGCATTATTTTGGTAAGAGTCACCTCCTCCCCACCGATGCAAAATCCAATCCACTGGTTTTCCTTCACGCTGTCCAGATCCAACTTGTTGCATAGTTGTTATCAGTCAGAGAATAACCAGAGACCTGACAGGTGATGGTCAAAGACTGTCTAGGCTGCACAACCATTGAGTCTGGCTGGATGAGATCAATACTGTACACACCTGTGGAAAGAGAAATCAACATTATCTCCATCATTCATCTGACTATTCAGTGTTTCTAATGTGTTTATTAGTGTGAATCCACTGAAAGCTCCTCACAGGATCCAGCCGCCAGCAGCAGCATCAGAGCTGCAGAGAACATGGTTGATGTTGAATAAATAATTATTTATTTCTTGTTACTTCTATTCATCACTTTGAGGTGAAGAGTTCAGTCTTTCTTATCAAGTTTCCAGACTGAATATATAGAGTGTACGATGATATATTGTTGATTTAGTGAACTTAAAATGGTGCTATGATTTTATTTAAAATGAATTACCATTCATTCATGTATTATTGTAGATAAACTGATTTTAGTCTAATACTGAGTGTTGTAGTATTCTGCAGCTGTGTGGAGGTTTGGAGTTTCACATAAAATACTTTTTTGTTGTATCAGTACTGAAATTTAAGTTAAAAAAAAGGTTGCTTTCGGTAAGAAGAGAATTAAATCTTTCTAAAAAACTGTCATTAGGATTCTCTCTTTAAAAATCTAAAAGGTAATAAGTGATTAACCATATGAGATAGTTGGAGTTTTTCAGCCCAATGTTGATGAGTATTGTAGGATTTTGTACAGCTGCTCAACCAACTCAGTCACTGTGAGTCTCGAGCACAATAATAAACAGCAGAATCTTCAGTCTTCAGACTGTTCATCTGCAGATACAGCTGCTCTCTGCTGTCGTCTCTGGAGATGGTGAACCGGCCTTGAACTGACTGAGAGTAGTATTTGCTACTACCACCACCATAACTGATAGCTGCAATCCACTCCAGTCCTTTTCCAGGAGCCTGTCTGATCCAGTACATATAGTAGTTGCTGAATGTGAATCCAGATGTTGTACAGGTCAGTTTGTGGGATTCTCCAGGCTTTTTAACTGCTGGTTCAGATTCTGTCAGAGTCTGACCATCAACACCTGTCAAGATGAAAAAGGAAAATAATCAGTTGATTTAAGCAGGTAACTTTTTAACAACAACTTCAACTCAAGATCAGTGAAGATCTTCACCTGCCCAGCAGAGAGTTAAAAGCAGCAGTCCTGTCCTATAGTCCATCATGTTAAACTGTGTGTCCACTGTTCTCTGTCATCCTCTCTGCAGTCAGATAAGTAGAGGTGGAAGACATCAAGGTTTTGCATTGACTCCTCCTTACAGCAAGCAGAGAACTGCATTGAAGTTTTTAAAATATGCAATACTCTTTTACGTTGCATAAAACAAAAGTCGCAGTAGACAATTTGTCATTTTCTTTGCAGTTGGATCAGTGAAGTTGGAAGTCAACCAAGTTTTGAATTGACTGGTCCTCACATGGAGGACAAAACACAATGTAATAATTTCAACACAAGCTAAATTAATTTTGAATTAAACAATCTAAATTTGAAACTTCTACTGAATCAGAATTGTCTTCAGAAATTGAATATTGTGTTCAAAGTTTGAGTTGCAACCATCTCGTGTTGTTGGATATCAGAGTATCACTCAACACATACATATTTTTAACACACTCGCAACTGAATTATCATGGCACAAAATCTTAACTTTGCCAAAACATGAGATGAATCTCACCTCAGATAACTAAAATGATTTTCATACACATGAACAAAAACCAGTGGCTGCCTACAAGAAAGGACATCTAAAATCTGATGAACCATTTTTAAAAATGGTGAACATTAATCTACAATATGCAGAGGACTAAGACATCAAACAACCTGTTTTAATTTATAATCATTAATAATAGTGCAGAGGAGCAAGAAAGAAATAACACTGTTGTTAGTTGTTTATAACTTAATTTTATTTTAATACCACAGCCTATTTAACTTATTTACAGTTTGATAATATCTTGATCTACTGAGGTCACCTGTAATGTTTGCATCTATACTGGAGACAGATCGTACCAAAGACTGTGAAAGTGTTTTGTAAAGCTCTTGTATTCTCACGAGTAAAAGCAGAAAATGTTACATTTCTTGTCCTGTTCAGTCCTTCCTCTCATTGTTAGTCCAGACTGACAAAAGTAATTTATGTGGAGCCACAAACTAAAATTAAAAGTGTCATAAAGAAAGATTATTTATGTTTTGATGAAGAGCTTTTAAAGTGTAGTTGTCAACTGAAATAATGCTGCAACAAATTCACCACTTGAAATATAAATATTGTGAGTCAAGAAGAGAGAACACTTTTTGGTAAATGCCTCCACTGAATTATTATTATTATAATTATATATTATAATAAGTCATGTGATATTTATTTTACTTTTTATGGTTAAATATGATCAAATACTCTCTCCTGTTACTGTAACAGTGAACTGGTGTTGAAATCATTAGTGGTCTGAGGGCTCCTCCTCTGGTAGCTTCATGTTACAAGTGTTCAGGCACTGAGGGGTTTTTGTTCAGGTCTGCTGATGGTTTGTTTTATTGTGGGTCTCTGGCACAGTAATACACAGCAGTGTCTTCAGGCTGCACATTCTGTCCGTTTAGAGTCACTGTGTTGCTGGAAGAGTCTAAGTCGATACTGAACTTGTTCTTTAGTGAATCCTTGTAGTATGTGGTGGATCCAGCTCTCATTCCAATCCACTCCAGTTCTTTCCCTGCAGGCTGTCTGATCCAAGCTGTCCAATAGCCACTAACAGAATAAGAGACCTGACAGGTGATGGTCAGACGTTGACCTGGCTGCACAGTCACTGAGGCTGGCTGTGTCAACTGTTGACACTTCACACCTGCGAAGAGAACAAGAAAATATTTTGTGACAAATTATCAAAAAACAGGAAGAACTGCTGACTATGAAAAAAACAAAGAAACTCACAGGATCCAGCTGCCAACAGCAGCAGCAGAGCTACAGAGAACATGGTTTATGGTGAAACTGATGTACTGTGATCTCCACTGACAGTCTGATGTGAAGTTTTTATATCTGAGAAAGAAGGAGGATCACTGAGTTTGCATAGAATCAAACACATGAAGCATTAATGTTGGTCTAACTGGAGACTAATAGAAGAGTCTGATGATTGTTATTATGGAAATCACCTCTGCTTTACATACCAGATTTTTATTTCATTACTCACTTAAATGTAACATTTTGAAAATGTCGCTGACTTCAATGAAACAACTGTTACTATTTAAAATAATGCATCTCTGCTTTTACTGTAAACTATTATGTATTGTTGTGACCACATAATAATATTAATAACAGTAAGGACTGTTGTTTGGGAAATTTTCATCATGGATAATGGAACACATATTCATTAAAATTAACGCCGCAAAAAGTGATGATGAGCACCATGGACACAGGAGTAACCACCAACACTGTTAGCGTTCTCTAAGCCATGTTTACAGTGTGATTAGTTTGTTTTCATATTAAATATGACGTGAACTGGTTTCCTGAGAGAATTGATTCACTGTCAGCTTCTCCTACATCAGTCTCATAATTAACTTCAAAAGTATGAGCACAGCATAATACTAAATAAAATGGCCTTCATACAATTTATTAATCATCAACTGGTGATTTAAGACACCTGCATGACAAAAAGGATGAGCTGAGTACATTTTGAATTATCAAAATATTAAGCTCAAACCTTTGATATCCATCAGAATCCTGCTGTTTTTGAGGAAAACGTTATTTTTAAATTTTCTTTGAGATAATCAGCTTTTTAAAACTGTTATGTATGATCTGCATTCATGTGTTGTGGTTATTTAATAAAACAATATTTCAAAACAAACACCCAAACAGGTAAATATTCACTGTGGGAGGTTTACTATTACTGTTAACACAACACTTATCAATGAGAGCTGAAAATTTTAAATGATGAAGTTATGGAAAAGACACGACTTTTGGGGGTTTCACTGCTTCCTTTTAAAAACAAGGTGCATGTTGAAATGTTGCTGTTATTCGTTCCTCGATATTCTACATATAGACATTATGAGTCAGAGAAATAGGAGACTATTTGGGAAAAGCATCAACTTGTGAAATTGTAGCTCACACCAGTCTCTTTGAATATATGATGGTTTAAAGTTTAATAATGTCTATTATTGTAATCCATTTGTCCCATCATGTCATATATCAGTTATTATAATGTTCTAGTATCTATATTATTGCATTATGCAATCAAATGCTTTTATTATACTTTTTTCGACATCTTCAGTACTAATGTACAGTAAACAGTATTTATAGACTGTTTGACTTAGACTTGAAATCATTAGTGGTCTGAGGGCTCCTCCTCTGGTGGCTTCATGTTACAAGTGTTCAGACACTGAGGGGTTTTTGTTCAGGTCTGCTGATGGTTTGTGTTATTGTGGGTCTCTGGCACAGTAATACACAGCAGTGTCTTCAGGCTGCACATTCTGTCCGTTTAGAGTCACTCTGTAGCTGGAAGAGTCTAAGTCGATACTGAACTTGTTCTTTAGTGAATCCTTGTAGTAAGAGCCTCCAGTATATCTACTTCCAATCCACTCCAGTTCTTTCCCTGCAGGCTGTCTGATCCAAGCTGTGTAATAGCTGCTAACAGAATAAGAGACCTGACAGGTGATGGTCAGACGTTGACCTGGCTGCACAGTCACTGAGGCTGGCTGTGTCAACTGTTGACACTTCACACCTGCGAAGAAAACAAGAAAATATTTTGTGACAAATTATCAAAAAACAGGAAGAACTGCTGACTATGAAAAAAAACAAAGAAACTCACAGGATCCAGCTGCCAACAGCAGCAGCAGAGCTACAGAGAACATGGTTTATGGTGAAACTGATGTGCTGTGATCTCCACTGACAGTCTGATGTGAAGTTTTTATATCTGAGAAACAAGGAGGATCACTGAGTTTGCATAGAATCAAACACATGAAGCATTAATGTTGGTCTAACTGGAGACTAGTCAAAGAGTCTGATGATTGTTATTACTGTATATCTGCAAAGTGAATACACACCTGGAAATCACATCTGCTTTACATAAGATATTCTAATTTCATTACATTTATTTCATTATTTGTTGACTTTACTTACTTATTGCTTTCAAACAGAAATACAACAACAGCAGCAGGATCATGTAAATATCATGAAAAGTTGAGTTTGCATAAAAGACGTTGAATAGTTTCAGTGTTTTCAAATGTTTGAAGACACACAGAGAAACTTGGACTTTATAGATTACTGCTGTCTTCTCTCAGCAATGGTTTCAATGAAGCTACAGTATGTGATGGAAGAGTCAGATTTTTCATTTATATTAATATTATATTTTTTGTAATGAAATCTTACTTTTAAAGCTCAGTCATACATCAGTGGTACTCAGATGACTGTGTGTTGTGTAATTGTGAATTAGTTGACCTGAGGACATTAATAATGTGAGACTGTGCAGAGTCTATCAGTGAGGATGAGAGGAGGAGGACATAGTTTTTGTTCATCCAGCTTTAATAAAAATACACAACAGCTCCTTTAGGCTTTCTGTTGTTCATCTTGAGATTTACTTCCTGTCTGTTGAGATGATGAATTGACACTGACAGACTGAGCTGCACTCACTGCTGATGGTAAATATCATATTGAGTCAAAATATATGATTCAAAATAAGCTCATTCAAATTCAGAAATGACTTTTGTTTCAAGCACATTTTGACACCATGTACATGACAAGCAGGAGAATCAGGCTTTAGTTCAGTGCAGGTTTCAACTGTCAGTTAAGATTAATGAGAAAAGCAGATCTGAGTGTTTCCTTACTGTAAAAGAGGAGAGAGAAACTTGACACTGACCTCTGGTGATTTTGTAGAGAAATCTACAACTGTTTTTTCCCTCCTTCATATTATGATTCCACATGATTTATAGACATTATGTTGTCTTCATTTACAGAAGGTTTACAGGTCCTTTTTAAGAAAACATCTGAATTATTATTTGTAGTAGTTTGTATTTTCTTTATTTCATCTTAATCTTAACAGCAATCTTAACAATCACAGGGAAAATGCAAGTAAAATGAATGTAAAAGAAATAGGATGTGTTGTAAAAATGTTGATGAGCAATATCTTTTGAACAGACTCCAGCGATGTCATTGTTTCCTCCTGATATTCAACTGTGAACTATAGCAAGATGTGAAGAGGACAGCCAGGGTTGTGGTGAAGTCAGGTCTCCATCAGCAGCATCCATTTAGTCGTACACAGGATCTCAGGTTCAGGTTCTCCTGATGAGTAATAATAAAACACTGAATTAACAACAATTCTATTACCTTAAAGTACTGTTTTCTCTGTGAAAACTAAACTTACACAACAGAGACAATATCGTTTCTGAGTTAGTACATGAGAACATATCTAAACAGATGACTGCTGAGATGCTTGTAGTTAAGCCAAAATAAATATAAAATATAAATATAAAATATCTAAAAACAGGCACATAGTATGACAAGCACAACTGCCACAAGAGCTGACTAACTTGGCTTTGTCAATGGATTTTAAATCTTACCTTACACAGTGAGACCTGAGATGATGGAGAGACTGGACTCTGGCATCAGCAGGAGTTGTCATCAGCTGTGAGGAGTAGAAAGAAATGATGAAGAAAGGCATCAGGATTTAGAGCCGTGCATGACTTTGGAAAACATTGCTTTTACTGAGAGTGATTACTTTTTAATTAATAGTCCTATACACGCAGGCGCGCGCACACACAAACATACATAAATACATATACATCTTGGAACACAGTAATTTCACACAGTTTGGTAGTAGATGATAGACTATCAGAGCATTTTGCCATCTTTATCAGACCTAACGTTAGAATAGAATAAATAATAAACTATTAAGTTACAGGGATGAAAAAAACGGTGATGTTTTCACTGTGAAAACATCACCGTTTTTTTAACAGTGTTGAGTTAGCCAGGGGGTGACACAGGCTAAACACACATAACAGTGCTCTCACATGTCCCAGAATTTATAAAGCTAACATCTGTAACGTTAAGGCGTGTTGACAAGTTTCGTAACATGAAGCTGTTTCAGTTTAACACAATGCAGTCAGGTTGGGTTTCTGTGGATTTCTGTTAGCTAACAGACCACTAGCTAACATAAGAATGTTAGCACAGCACACTTCTGAGCGGCACACTTCTGATGTGAATAAATTAAGTACAAAAACTAGCTTGGTGTGATGTCTGGTGTTAGTCAGGACCGAGTGTTTTAATGTTGAAGACACTTACTGATCAGCTGCTGATGTCAGTGACTCCTGCTGCTGCTGCTCCGGACCGACGGCTAACGTTACTCCTCACCACGCTGCAAGAAGTGCACTGTCCACACATTAAACAATATAAAAGTGTATGCACCCTTTCTCCGCTTAAAAGAACACTAGTTAGTCCTTGGCTCTAGTAATGCTATGGTTTCAATATAGATAAATAAGTATAGTTCTGCCTTATTGTTATATTTAGTAGTATAAAGTGTGGTTACACAGAAGAGAGAAATAGATGCTTTAACTTCCCTCCCAGTAATAAGCAGAGACGGTGGAAGCTTTATTTAAATTTCTACTTTTGGTTATTTATTCATTTTATTTAGATAATGTGTCCATTCATTTGATTTGATTCTTTCCCCTGATTTTTTTTTTCTCTCTGGGGGAAAGTGTGCAGTCAATACTTAAAGCAGCTATTATTGACTTCACTTATAGAGACTTATCAGTGACTCTGCAACAGCCCATAGACTTTATTTATATGTTGAGTTTCAGCTCATTGTTTATCTGTCGCAACTTTACTGTTTTGGTTCACTCTGACCATTCTCATAGCGTCAATTTCATCCAAAGCAGGCATCTGTTTTCAGCTTTAGCGACTAGCTGCTGAACATACTCAGGCATTTAGTAGGTAAAAAGCCACACATAACTCCAAATGAATGATAATGTTGCTCCATAACTGCTGGATGTGTAAATAATCAACTGTAATTTCAACATATAAAAATAAGAGGTGATGATATGTCAGTGATGTGTTTAGATATTGCAGCTTTATGAGCCACAGAAACAATAACCTAATACTTCTATTCGGTTTTCACTGTGTGTGCATGTGTGTGTATGGCCCAGTATTTATTCTTTACATACTGTATTGTATTAATGTACTTAATTATTTCCATACAGCTGAATACACAAAACAAGTGAGATAGTTGTGGTTTATCAGCCCAGTAAGGATGAGTACTGTAGGATTTTGTACAGCTGCTCAACCAACTCCAGTCACTGTGAGTCTCGAGCACAATAATAAACAGCAGAATCTTCAGTCTTCAGACTGTTCATCTGCAGATACAGCTGCTCTCTGCTGTTGTCTCTGGAGATGGTGAACCGGCCTTGAACTGACTGAGAGTAGTATTTGCTACTACCACCACCACTACTGATAGCTGCAATCCACTCCACTCCTTTTCCAGGAGCCTGTCTGACCCAATGCATCCAGTAGCTGCTGAATGTGAATCCAGAGGCTGTACAGGTCAGTTTGTGGGATTCTCCAGGCTTTTTAACTGCTGGTTCAGATTCTGTCAGAGTCTGACCATCAACACCTGTCAAGACAAAAAAGAAGAGTCACCTGCTTCATATATTTGCAATAATTTGAGGACAGATTCAATTCAAGATCAGTGAAGATCTTCACCTGCCCAGCAGAGAGTTAAAAGCAGCAGTCCTGTCCTATAGTCCATCATGTTAAACTGTGTGTCCACTGTTCTCTGTCATCCTCTCTGCAGTCAGATAAGTAGAGGTGGAAGACATCAAGGTTTTGCATTGACTCCTCCTCACAGGGAGAAGTAAACTGCAGTGGATTTGTCTCTCAGTTATTTTTTGGTGAAATTAGAGAATGGATGCTCACTGAAGAGGAGTCACTCCTCTACAGAGCTCTTTGCTATTTGTTTTTGACTCTATGTGTTGTTGTATTTGTAAAAAGATTGCTACAGGAACACAATTTTAAAAAGTGACAATAATTCTAATTCTAATGAACTAATTAACCCTATTTGTAATAAGAATGCTGGAAACGTTCATCTTCTTTCAGCCAGACAACTAACAAACTCACTGTACTGAAAATGTATATATATATAAATAATCTATTCTATCGATCTGTCACAATAGTTGTGATCATGTTGACTGTTAATCACAGGTTAGATAAGTAGATATTTCAATTATAAGAAAGGCAAAAAGGTTTTGATTTGTCAAATATTGCAATGCAACACAGATTGTTTTGTAACTGTAAAATGTCCCAATTTTAGGATTGTTTGTAAATGTAATTATGTATAGCAAATATTCTTTTTGTTAGCTCATTGTTCTACAATCTCAAAATTGTGTGAAATTGTACAAATGACTTAATTACACATTTTTGTATCACATGTGTGATCTTTATGCATGTATTTATTAAATCATACAATTGCAGTTTCACTATATACAAAACATTTAACTATCATCATTGTCAACTATCAACAGTCTTTTTACATCTCCTCTAAACATTTCTTCCAAGAAACAAAATATAAAACATCTTTTTCCTATGAAGAAAGAAATATGTCTCTACTTTAATTTTCTATATTCATGTAAGTTTCTATTGTTTCATTAGTTTAATATTTGTCAAGACAAAAAAAAGTAAACAGTCACTTTCTACATATGTTGGCAACAATTTGAAGACAGATTCAACCCAAGATCTGTAAATATTTTCACCTGTCCAGAAGACAGTTAGAAGCAGCAGTCCTGTCCTAAAGTCCATCATGTTAAACTGTGTGTCCACTGTTCTCTGTCATCCTACCATCCATCTGCAGTCACATAAATAGAGGAAGATATTTTGCATTGACTCCTCCTCAAATGGAGGAACTGGATCGGACTCGGACCTCAGTTCATGTTTGGTGGAGAATGTATGTTCACTGTGCAGAAATGAATCCTCCAAACTCTTATACTTCTAATCTCCTAAGTTAATTTTGAACACTGCAGTACTGTAAATGCTTGTCAACTGACTCATAAGGATTGTGATTCAATTTTCTTTAAAAAAAAAAGAAAAATGATTCAAAGTTTTCAGTGCCTCTAAGGTACATGATTGTTTAATTATACTGGAACAGAATAAAAGTTAAAAAATAAACACTTTATACTTTAATAAACATATTTCTCTGCAAGTGTCATCTTTGTAAAAGGCACCACATCAGGTAACAAAAACACCATAGTGAAGAAAATGTGAATGAGTATAGAGGAACATGTAATATATGCAGATCAATTTTTACATGAATCAATGTGAAAATAGTCTGATGTCAGATATCAATCCAATCACTTGTGGTCTTTCTTGACGTTACTTCTAATGCACATGATTTATCATGATCAGTATGAGGATCAAACCCAGTCAGTTCTAGACCGCCCTCTAGAGGTTTGAAAGAAGTCAATGTGACCTGTGACACCTCATTTTCTACATGCCTGTTATCAAAAATCTTCTCTTTTTTTTATTGGTTAATTACTCTGCTCATTTTGTGTGCCTCTTGTTGTCATTTATTTTTTGTTGTATGTTCCTAAATTATGTTTGCTCGTTGTTGTTTTTTCCCCTTTTTTTATTGTTTGTTTTTCTCCTTAAGTTGAGGGGAGGTCAGTTGTATAAGCTTGTTGCTTCTTGACTTCTCATGACACATCTCTTAACTTTCATTATCTGGATTTTATGCAGTATGTTTGTGCAAAAAAAAAAAAAAAAAGAAACAGAGACATGTCTCAGCGTGTAAGAAGACATGAATTTGCGTAACCTTAGAATTACAAGGTTCTACTTGACATTTTTGGCAAAACTGAGTTATACACATTAAACTACTCTTACATTATTGACCCTAAAATTTGAGAAAAATTGAGGTTCTATCAATCAGAAATCAATCTTAAACTTGGTGCCAAGAGGTTTGATCTGCAAAGCGCCAATCAGCGCTTGCACTGTATGGGAATATATGAGAGTATATGGGAATGAGGTGTCTGTGGCTCAGGAGGATGAGCATGTCGTCCATCAATCAGAAGGTCGGTGGTTCCTCGACTCTTGTCTGCATTTTGAAGTGTCCTTGTGCAAGATACTGAACCCCAAATTGCACCAGCATCCTGCCTGGTAGCTTGTCACCATCAGTGTGAGTGTGCGTGTGAAAGGGTGACTGAGCAGCAGAATATATAGAGCTTTGGTTAAAAGCGTTATATAAACAGCCATTTACCATTTACCATGTAGACAGGAGGACCAATCAGGTTCTGTCTCTTTACCATGTGATCTCACTGCTCTATGACTGTGGTTAAAGGAGCTGAAAATATTATGAATTGTTGCTAAATCTTATGTTTTGAGACCTCCAAACTGATTATTTTATCAGAATAATTATGTATGACACTGATACAAACACCAACTGAGTTGAAAGTCAGTTTTTTATCTTGTTTGAACTCAATAAGAAGCAGATATTTACCTTCATCTACCATGCTAGTCAGCAAGCTTTCTAAGTTTAATTACTTTATTATCATGTTATTATTAGTGACTTAAGTTGCTATGACTACTTCAAAAATGACAGCATTGAAAGCCAAAATGTTAATATGTAAGAATATGAGATACATTCAGGCTGCTATAGTAGCTGTTGATGCTAACGCTATCTGCATGCTAACTGGGTTTGTGTCTGTTTAATATTATTACTTGAGTCCTGCAGCAGACACAGTGATGACAGTGATGACATTCACAGTTCAGACACTGACAGAGACCCCAGTTTGTCAAAAAAGAAGTAACAAACAAAAAAGTAAATTTGGAAATGCTCTGAAAAGAAGAGCAGCAGACAGACAGCAGCAAAAGACCAACAACAAAACAAACCAAATAAATGGATGGCCATAACATTAACCTATCATACTGTCGAGTTATCAAGGGCAGTGAGGAAAATGAGCTACTTCCTGGCAGCAACTCCTATGGTCTGCCCACCAGACTGATGCGGTCTGTCTGAGACCCAATGATTTGCACTGTGGACCAACATAGCTATTATACATTTTGATGTGAGACTGGGTTGACTCATGCCTAAACCTAAGCAACCTAACCAACAAACGAAACAAGTCCTAGCCAATCAGAGGCAGAGTGGGGCGAGTTAGTCTGTCGCCATCCAGAGGAAAAAAATTTTGCCTCCAGCATGAGAAAGTTCTATCTGCAGTCTTGCAACGTTAGCTTGTAACACTTCCGTCTCCTTGTGGACTTGTGTCTCTCATTGGCTATTGTGGTCCTGCTTGAAAAGTAGTGACGTAATTATTCAGATTTTAACTCCACATAACTAAATATCAAACATGTTTGAAATTATCGGGGCGGCCCTGATGAGTCTGCAAGCAGTTCTGGAGGTTTAAGATTGGATCTGTAAACTCCTCACATTAGCAGATAATCTGGGCAGAACATGAGTACTGACCGAGGTCCCAGGCCAGATTTTTCCTCTGATTGTCTGGAGGGGTGAATCAGCGATAAAGCAGCCAAAAACTCCCGTAGTCTGAGCCTGCAATAAGACATCTCCATCTACATGACTAGAAAGACAAGCTGAGTAAATTTTGAAAAGTTAAAGTATTATTATTAGATATGTTTTAAAGTGAGGATTGCTGTTTCTAAAATTGAACAGCTTCAGTTATACTGTAGTCTTCACATTATAATAAATACATTGGGGGTTAAAGATCTCTTCAATAACAGAAAACATATGTACAAATATTTTTTCTTACTCACTGTAAGTATGTATGTATTGTATTTGCTGCAAAAAGAAATACAGTGACAGCAGTCAGGATCATGTAAATAGTGTGAAAACCTAATCTTGCATAAAAGATTTAACGGTTTCAGTGTTTGCAGGTGTTTAAAGCCACAGACATGGAGCCTCGAGATAAACAGCTGCTCAGGAACTGAAACCTGTGTGACAATATGCAAAAAACTAAATCCTGTAACTTAGAAGAAAACTATTTTAGTTCATGCATGATGAAATACTTTCTGTAGCAATAATCATCACATTTTGCCTTTATCTGAGGTGGTTACACATGTGTTATGAATAAAAAACTAAATCAACTATAAAGCAGTTGGTTGACAAGGTAAACACTGTAAAAAAATAAACAAAACAAATAAATAAATAAAGACACAATTTATGTGAATCTGATCCTGCCTGCAGATGGATGTAGCTTCCTTTTCCTCATATTCTGATTTAGAAAACTTTATTGCCTGTTTTATTCTGTGAATGTGGAGATAAGTCAGACAGATTAGTAGAGGTGGAAGACATATAAATGTTTGCATTTCCTCTTCACAGGAAGGAGAGAATCAGATTGATCACTGTACTGACACATTTGTAGAACAAACAGGAGTAAGAAAACCTTATTATATTAATCCATTCACCTACTGAACTCTATCACACATTACTGCTGAGAGAAGAATCATATAAGAAAGGAGGACAATAAGGAGGACATTGTTTTAGATCAAAAATCCCAGGAAGTGTTTGTTACTGCAGGATTTGTTGTTTATGTGACTTTAATTACACTCTTACAAACACAAGAATAAACAGTCAGATAAGTAGAGGTGGAAGACATCAAGGTTTTGCATTGATCCTCCTTGCAGGGAGGAAACAACTGGATTGGATTTGTCCATCATTTAGACCTGTTGTTTGTTGAACTCAGACTATTACAATGTGTAGTCAGAGTCGTGACTCTTGCCAAATTTATTAATACTTTTATGCAATGTGAATTCAAAATTTGCCCTGAATTTGATGATTCATCAATCTGATTTTTGGTTTGTTGTCGGGAAATAGATTTTTATTGTAAGTTTTTCTTTTTTTTTTTTTTTTAAAGTAATAACATTTCAAAAGAAAAATCCCAAAACCGCGCACACTACAAGCAAAAACTGTACTGGAAACAACTACTGGAAAGTTAATCATATACAAAAAAAAAGTTTTCAGCCAACTCTGAATTGCTGGATGCCAGAGTCTTCCCAGAACAAATGAGCAAAATAATTTCTGTTCTTATCATGACACAAAATCTTAGTTTTGACAAAAATAAATACTTAATAGGATATATGATATGCTGCTTTCCTATCTCAAACAAGGTCTACAAGGTGATTTTCATACTGTACATGAACTGAAACCAATGATTGATTGAACATCTAAACATTGATAAATGCATTGAAGATGAAGAATGAAGATGACGGGTTCTAGTGTGTTTTTTTCTCCAGCTCACAAAAACAGAAAGTGGAAGTTGGTTGATCATTAAAAAAACGTAATTTTCTATAGTTTTACATAGACGTGATACATGATACATGTCACGGGGGAGCCCCATGCCCTAAAGGCACATATGCCACACACACACACACACATGCATCAGCAGCCCTCTCCCCTCAATCTTATTGTTGGTCAGAGATGATTGTTGGAGATTTTTATCCCAAAGTTTGTTTACTTAGTGTGTAGGTGTTTGCTAACATTGACTTGCATTGACAATGCACACATTTAAAATGTGGTAAAAAAGAAAACACATTGTAGTTGTGTTATAAGTACTCAGTTTATTGAGTTTAAATTGTGCTTCACCTGTTTGCTCTGTTGTGCTTTCTCTTCCTCTGTCAGACAAGGAACTGGCAAACTGGAGCCAGTGCAGTTCATCTGGTTAAGTAGAGGGGTTCTCAGGGGAAGAGACTAAGTGTGGTAGAGTGGGAGGGGTGTTTTGCCTCTTTTAGGGTATTTGACTGTTAAAGTACTCTTTTTAAGGAAAAACACATTTTAGACTAAACTTCAATGAATTTCTATTTGACAGTATATTGTTATTTAACACTGCTGTCCTCGTTAGTGTTTTGTAAGAGATAATTGATATTGTTCTCTTGAGTAGGTGGAGTCCACCTGTATAAGAGGGAGAAGTCTGGGGTGACTCGAGGCTTTTCTGGTCATACAGAGACAGACACAGCTTCAGTCTGCAGCTCCTGCCTTGGGCCTAATCTCAGGGGGTATAATCAAAGTGCAGTTTGGAGTTGATTTCTTTATTTGTGTGTGTGTATTCTCCTATTTTTGAGAAAAGGGTTATTTTTTTATTTTTGGTTAATTAGTTGTTGTAGTTTTTTTCCATTTTGGCCAGATATTCATGTCCACTGTAAATATCTGCAAAGGACTCCACTGATGGCAAATACAATTCACTTGGACTGCTGAACTCTGCCTGTACCTCCTCATTTTTTGTGCCTGGCTGCTCGGCCAACCCTCACAATACATGACACCATGAAGGCTGAAGAGAAGTGATTCAGTGAACTTACTAACACTGTAGTTATTCAGATTATAATATATTGTTAATCTTTTTAAATGAAGTTATGGAAAAGACATGACTTTTGGGGGTTTCACTGCTTCCTTTTAAAAGCAAGGTGCATGTTGAAATGTTGCTGTTATTCATTCCTCAATATTCTACATATAGACATTATGAGTCAGAGAAATAAGAGACTATTTAGCAAAAGCATTAACTTGTGCATTTTTAGCTGACACCAATCTATTTTAATACATGATGGTTTAAGGTTTAATAATGTCTAGTAGTGTAATCCATTTGTTCCATAATCTTATATATCAGTGATTATAATGTTCTAGTATCTATATTATTGCATCATGCAATCAATGTTTTTTATTACTCTTTTTTTCCACATTCACTCAGTCTATGAGATTCTCCAGACCTTTTAACCACTGATTCAGACTCAGTCAGTGTTTGACCCTCAGCACCTACAGAAAGTTAATCTGCTCATTAGCTACTGTCATGCAGCCATAATTTCTTTATACCAGGTTTGTCAGAAAAACAACGGTTATCCAGACTGCACAACAATTGACTCTGGCTGGATGAGATCAATACTGTACACACCTTTGGAAAGAGAAATCAACATTATCTCCATCATTCATCTGACTATTCAGTGTTTCTAATGTGTTTATTAGTGTGAATCCACTGAAAGCTCCTCACAGGATCCAGCTGCCAGCAGCAGCATCAGAGCTGCAGAGAACATGGTTGATGTTGAAGCTGAACTGATGTGAGCTCTTCTGTCCTCTCACTGACACACACACACACACTTCACTTCCTTATGAGTCACATTTATTTGCATATCGTTGAATTAATAATTATCTATTTCTTGTTACTTCTATTTTTCACTTTGAGGTGAAGAATTCAGTCTTTCTTATCAAGTTTCCAGACTGAATATATAGTGTGTACTATGATATATTGTTAATTTAGTGAACTTAAAATGGTGCTACGATTTTATTTAAAATGAATTACCATTTATTCATGTATTATTGTAGATAAACTGATTTTAGTCTAATACTGAGTGTTGCATGGATAAGATTTTGTGTAATAATGGATAAAAACACATTATCATCCACAAAAATCATTAATAAATATTTATCAAAATCTGTCTTTGGTGAGTCTACTGTGAATGAATTGAAAGTTATAAATAGTCTCACATGGAAAAGGATATGTATCTGTAATTTTAATTAAACATTTATTACTGTATATGTAAATTCATCATTTGCCAAGCATTCAGGAGCTGTGTGGAGGTTTGGAGTTTTACATATACTTTTTTGTTGTATCAGTGTTGCACATATTTGAAGCCACAGACATTCAGAGCCTCTAGAGAGCTGCTCAGATACTGAAATTCAAGTTAAAAATAAATAAATAAAAATGTTGCTTTATGTAAGAAGACAATTAAAATCTTTCTGAAGAACTGTTGTTAGGATTCTTTGTTTAAAAACCCAATTAGCATATTATTGGTTCCAAGTGTTTGGGTGTGAAGGAATGACATCATTTACTTGAACTAACTGAACTGACAACATTATTCATGTGAGTTAAAGGGGGTCTGATGAGTATTGTAGGATTTTGTACAGCTGCTCAACCAACTCAGTCACTGTGAGTCTCGAGCACAATAATAAACAGCAGAATCTTCAGTCTTCAGACTGTTCATCTGCAGATACAGCTGCTGTCTGCTGTCGTCTCTGGAGATGGTGAACCGGCCTTGAACTGACTGAGAGTAGTATTTGCTACTACCACCACCATTGCTGATAAGTGCAATCCACTCCAGTCCTTTTCCAGGAGCCTGTCTGATCCAGGCCATCCAGTTGCTACTGAATGACAATCCAGATGTTGTACAGGTCAGTTTGTGGGATTCTCCAGGCTTTTTAACTGCTGGTTCAGATTCTGTCAGAGTCTGACCATCAACACCTGTCAAGACAGAAAAGGGAAAATAATCAGTTGCTTTAAGCTGGTAACTTTTTAACAACAACTTCAACTCAAGATATGTGAAGATCTTCACCTGCCCAGCAGATAGTTAAAAGCAGCAGTCCTGTCCTATAGTCCATCATGTTCAACTGTGTGTCCACTGTTCTCTGTCATCCTCTCTGCAGTCAGATAAGTAGAGGTGGAAGACATCAAGGTTTTGCATTGACTCCTCCTCACAGCAAAGAGAGAACTGGATTGAACTTTTTTAAATGTGCAATACTGAAAAGCTTCAACATGATAATGAAGTTAAAATACAAAAAAGTAACTCCTGGAAAAATGTTTTTCATAGTGTTATACTTTGTTTTATTTCTTTTATGTCTGTTTTTCTCACAAACTTTTCATAAGTCGTATTCAGAACTTCAGACAAAAGAAAACCTCAGTAGGCATAAAAGTGAAGAAAACTGATGAAAATACATCAAAAATATGTAACCCCTCAGTACATGGATATCATTTATCTCTATCTTCTTTAGTCAAAAATAATAAAATATCCAATCAAAAATATAAACTCCTTTACTTTGTGTAAAACAAAAGTCGCAGTGGAAAGTAAACAATTTGTCATTTTCTTTGCAGTTGGATCAGTGAAGTTGGAAGTCAACCAAGTTTTGAATTGACTCGTCCTCACATGGAGGATAGAACTTGACCTTTTGTTTGTTGTGCAAAACAAAATGTAATAATTTCAACACAAGCTAAATTAGTTTTGAATTAGGCAATCAATATTTGAAACTTCTACTTAATCAGAATTGTCTTCAAAAGTTGAATATTGTGTTTGAAGTTTGAGTTGCAACCATCTCGTGTTGTTGGATATCAGAGTATCACTGAACAAATACATATTTTTAACACACTCGCAACTGAATTATCATGACACAAAATCTTTACTTTCCTGAAACATGAGATGAATCTCACATCAGATAATTAAAATGATTTTCATAAACATGAACAAAAACCAATGACTGCCTACGAGAAAGGACATCTAAAATCTGATGAACCATTTTTAAAAATGGTGAACATTAATCTACAATATGCAGAGGACTAAGACATCAAACAACCTGTTTTAATTTATAATCATTAATAATAGTGCAGAGGAGCAAGAAAGAAGTAACACTGTTGTTAGTTGTTTATAACTTAATTTTATTTTAATACCACAGCCTATTTAACGTATTTACAGTTTGCTAATATTTTGATCTACTGAGGTCACCTGTAATGTTTGTATCTATACTGGAGACAGATCGTACCAAAGGCTGTGAAAGTGTTCTGTAAAGCTCTTGTATTCTCACGAGTAAAAGGAGAAAATGTTACATTTCTTGTCCTGTTCAGTCCTTCCTCTCATTGTTTGTCCAGACTGACAAAAGTAATTTATGTGGAGCCACAAACTAAAACTAAAAATGACATAAAGAAAGATTATTTATGTTTCATTTCTTGTTACATGAAGAGCTTTTAAAGTGTAGTTGTCAGCTGAAATAATGCTGCAACAAATTCACCACTTGAAATATAAATATTGTGAGTCAGGAAGAGAGAACACTTTTTGGTAAATGCCTCCACTGTATCATTTAATATTATTATAATTGTTGTTTCTCTCTTTACTGTAACAGTGAACTGGTGTTGAACTCATTAGTGGTCTGAGGGCTCCTCCTCTGGTGGCTTCATGTTACAAGTGTTCAGGCACTGAGGGGTTTTTGTTCAGGTCGATACTGAACTTGTTCTTCAGTGAATCCTTGTAGTCTGTGGTGTATCCAACACGTGCACTTCCAATCCACTCCAGTTCTTTCCCTGCAGGCTGTCTGATCCAAGCTGTAGCATAATCGCTCACAGAATAAGAGACCTGACAGGTGATGGTCAGACGTTGACCTGGCTGCACAGTCACTGAGGCTGGCTGTGTCAACTGTTCGCACTTCACACCTGTGGAGGAAAACATGTTGAGTATTGAATCAGTGTAACAACAGTGAACAGTCAGTGTGCTAACTACATTTAAACAAAATGTGAAATGACAACAAAATCATGCAACAGTACAAATTTTCTGCAGCTGTGTGGTGGTTTGGAGTTTTATATAAAATACTTTTAATGGTTTCAGTGTTGCAGATGTTTGAGCCTCTAGAGAGCTGCTCACATAAAAAAAACAAAAAAAAAAAGTTTTTTTCTTACATGGGAAGATAATTCGAATCTTTATTAAGAGTTATCGTTAAAAATCATCCTCTCTCAGGAAATGTATTTTAAAAACCAAACTATAGTATCACTGTTTCCAAAAAAGATGTTTGGGTCTGAAGGAATTACATAATTTTCTTGAACCACCTGAGCTGAGAAAATACATGATTCATGTGAGTTAAAGGGGGTCTGATGAGTACTGCAGGATTTTGTACAGCTGCTCAACCAACTCAGTCACTGTGAGTCTCCAGCACAATAATAAACAGCAGAATCTTCAGTCTTCAGACTGTTCATCTGCAGATACAGCTGCTGTCTGCTGTCGTCTCTGGAGATGGTGAACCGGTCTTGAACTGACTGAGAGTAGTATGTGTCACTACCATCATCACTGATAGTTGCAACCCACTCCAGTCCTTTTCCAGGAGCCTGTCTGATCCAGTTCATGTAGTAGTCACTGAATGTGAATCCAGATGTTGTGCAGGTCAGTTTGTGGGATTCTCCAGGCTTTTTAACTGCTGGTTCAGATTCTGTCAGAGTCTGACCATCAACACCTGTCAAGACAGAAAAAAGAGTCTAACATGCATCAAGTTGGTAATACAAATTTAAATATGTCAAATAAAGATCAGTGAAGATCTTCACCTGCCCAGCAGATAGTTAAAAGCAGCAGTCCTGTCCTATAGTCCATCATGTTAAACTGTGTGTCCACTGTTCTCTGTCATCCTCTCTGCAGTCAGATAAGTAGAGGTGGGAGACATCAAGGTTTTGCATTGACTCCTCCTCACAGCAAGCAGAGAACTGCATTGAACTTTTTAAAATGTGCAATAATAATTTTAATATAAAGTTCATACTTATTATCACTAAGTGTTAATAGAAAAAGTACCTCCTGAACAAATGTTGCTTTTCTTGTTTTTCTCACAAAGTGCTCATAACATTGAGGGTGTCAGGGGGAAAGAAAACCCCAGTAGAAATATAAGTGAAGAAAACTGATGAGAATATGTGAAAAATATGTAACTCCTCAGTACATGGATGTTATTAATACCCATCTTCTTTAGTCAATAAAAATAAAATGTCCAATGTGAAACATAAACTCTGTTTCTTGTGTCAAACAAATATCAGTGAAAACTACAGTAACCAGTTTGTCTCTCTCTCTGCAATTGGATCAGTAAAGATGGAAGACAACCAAGTTTTGAAGTGACTCGTCCTCACAGACAAAACAATGATGTAAGAATTGCAACACCAGTTAAATGAATTTTGATTTAATTAATCTAAATTTGAAAATTGTACTTAATCAGAATTCTCTTCAAAAGTTGAATTTTGTGTTGCAAGTCTGAGTTACAACCAACTTGTGTTGTTGGATATCAGAGTTTCCCCCAACAAACACATATTTTTAACACACTGACAACTGAATTATAATGACACAAAATAACTTCACTAAAGCATGAGATGACACTATGTTCTGTATTTATTAATCTTAATCTCACCCACCGGGAGATAATTTGGGGAAATGCATGTGTTAATGTTACCTCTTGCATGTCTTTTTCATAACAATAAAAGTTTAGACAAAAATAACATATTATTATTGATTTTTTTTGTCATAAGAATACACACTGTGACATAATACTAATTAAAACATCAAAGTATCTACAGTGCCACGAATCAATTCTTGTTAAAAATAAATGAACAACATATTTTATACTTTCATACTATAGGTTTTTACATTACATACATTATGGTTTCTTTCTGTTTATTCTTTCCTTTTCATGACAGTGAACTGGTATTGAAATCATTAGTGGTCTGAGGGCTCCTCCTCTGGTGGCTTCATGTTACAAGTGTTCAGGCACTGAGAGGTTTTTGTTCAGGTCTGCTGATGGTTTGTGTTATTGTGGGTCTCTGGCACAGTAATACACAGCAGTGTCTTCAGGCTCCACATTCTGTCCGTTTAGAGTCACTCTGTTGCTGGAAGAGTCTGAGATGATACTGAACTTGTTCTTTAGTGAATCTTTGTAGTCAGAGCCTCCAGTATATCTACTTCCAATCCACTCCAGTTCTTTCCCTGCAGGCTGTCTGATCCAATGTGTGTAATAGCCACTAACAGAATAAGAGACCTGACAGGTGATGGTCAGACGTTGACCTGGCTGCACAGTCACTGAGGCTGGTTGTGTCAACTGTTCACACTTCACACCTGTTGAAAGAAGAAAATTTTGTGTGACAAATTATCAAGTTTCACTGCAAAAGAAGAACTGCTGACTATGACAAATCCAGAGAGACTCATAGGATCCAGCTGCCAACAGCAGCAGCAGAGCTACAGAGAACATGGTTTATGGTTAAACTGATGTGCTGTGATCTCCACTGACAGTCTGATGTGAAGTTTTTATAGCTGAGAAACAAGTAGGATCACTAAATTTGCATAGAATCAAACACATGAAGCATTAATGTTGCTCTAACTGGAGACTAATAGAAGAGTCTGGTGATTGTTATTATGGAAATCACCTCTGCTTTACATACAATATTTTTATTTCATTACTCAATTATATGTAACATTTTGAAAATGTCGCTGACTTCAGTGAAACAACTGTTACTATTTAAAATAATGCATCTCTGCTTTTACTGTAAACTATTATGTATTGTTGTGACCACATAATAATATTAATAACAGTAAGGACTGTTGTTTGGGAAATTTTCATCATGGATAATGGAACACACATTCATTAAAATTAACGCCGCAAAAAGTGATGATGAACACCATGGACACAGGAGTAACCACCAACACTGTTAGCGTTCTCTAAGCCATGTTTACAGTGTGATTAGTTTGTTTTCATATTAAATATGATGTGAACTGGTTTCCTGAGAGAATTGATTCACTGTCAGCTTCTCCTGCATCAGTCTCATAATTAACTTCAAAAGTATGAGCACAGCATAATACTAAATAAAATGTCCTTCATACAATTTATTAATCATCAACTGGTGATTTAAGACACCTGCATGAAAAAAAGGATGAGCTGATGAAAGGAAGGATGTGTGATGATATCGTTCAAAGGAAGAGCTGACAAAGTTCTTATTTTGAAGACGTTTATTAGACGATGGCCATCGGGTCCCTTCCATGTATAAAGATGGTCTGGGCAACGTACCACTGTCGGTGCATAGCTTATATGGGGTTACACATCTGTATCTTATCACTTGAATAACATCGGTTTTCCATGGGCACTAGGTCAGTAGGGAGCCCTCCAATCAAGTGGTTGACAACTACCTCACCACATATTATGTGTCACAACATACCACATCTGGAACAGTTCCAAACTTGACCATAAACCCATTATTTGTATTTAAAGGTCCCCCCAAGAAGGGCTCTATCATATTACCTAAAATGACATGCAAATTATGGGATATTTAGGTCCCATGTCCAACATCCAAAATCAGTGAAATACATGGGGTCAGATAAAAGTCATACTAACAGCTGAGTACATTTTGAATAAAGCTCAAACCTTTGATATCCATCAGAATCCTGCTGTTTTTGAGGAAAACATAATTTTTTAAGTTTTCTTTGAGATAATCATCTTTTTAAAACTGTTAAATGTATGATCTGCATTCATGTGTTGTGGTTATTTAATAAAACAATATTTCAAAACAAACACCCAAACAGGTAAATATTCACTGTGGGAGGTTTACTATTACTGTTAACACAACACTTATCAATGAGAGCTGAAAAATTTAAATGATGAAGTTATGGAAAAGACACGACTTTTGGGGGTTTCACTGCTTCCTTTTAAAAGCAAGGTGCAATACACAGCAGTGTCTTCAGGCTGCACATTCTGTCCGTTTAGAGTCACTGTGTTGCTGGAAGAGTCTAAGTCGATACTGAACTTGTTCTTTAGTGAATCCTTGTAGTGAGAGCCTCCAGTATATCTCATTCCAATCCACTCCAGTTCTTTCCCTACAGACTGTCTGATCCAAGCTGTGTAATAGCTGCTAACAGAATAAGAGACCTGACAGGTGATGGTCAGACGTTGACCTGGCTGCACAGTCACTGAGGCTGGCTGTGTCAACTGTTCACACTTCACACCTGCGAAGAAAACAAGAAAATATTTTGTGACAAATTATCAAAAAACAGGAAGAACTGCTGACTATGAAAAAAAACAAAGAAACTCACAGGATCCAGCTGCCAATAGCAGCAGCAGAGCTACAGAGAAAATGGTTTATGGTGAAACTGATGTGCTGTGATCTCCACTGACAGTCTGATGTGAAGTTTTTATATCTGAGAACCAAGGAGGATCACTGAGTTTGCATAAAATCAAACACATGAAGCATTAATGTTGGTCTAAATGGAGACTAATAGAAGAGTCTGATGACTGTTATTACTGTATATCTGCAAAGTGAAAACACACCTGGAAATCATCTCTGCTTTACATGTGATATTCTAATTTCATTACATTTGTTTAATTATTTATTTATTTGTTGACTTTACTTACTTATTTCATTCAAAAAGAAATACAGCAACAGCAGCAGGATCATGTAAATATCATGAAAAGTTGAGTTTGCATAAAAGACATTGAATAGTTTCAGTGTTTTCAGATGTTTGAAGACACAGACACACAGAGAAACTTGGACTTTATAGATTACTGCTGTCTTCTCTCAGCAATGGTTTCAATGAAGCTACAGTATGTGATGGAAGAGTCAGATTTTTCATTTATATTAACATTATATTTTTTGTAATGAAATCTTACTTTTAAAGATCAGTCATACATCAGTGGTACTCAGATGACTGTGTGTTGTGTAATTGTGAATTAGTTGACCTGAGGACATTAATAATGTGAGACTGTGCAGAGTCTATCAGTGAGGATGAGAGAAGGAGGACATAGTTTTTGTTCATCCATCTTTAATAAAAATACACAACAGCTCCTTTAGGCTTTCTGATGTTCATCTTGAGATTTACTTCCTGTCTGTCGAGATGATGAATTGACACTGACAGACTGAGCTGCAGTCACTGCTGATGGTAAATATCATATAGATTCAAACTGTGTTATTCAAAATTACCTGAATCAAACTCACACATGACTTTTGTTTCAAGTACATTTTAACACCATGTACATGACAAGCAGGAGAATCAGGCTTTAGTTCAGTGCAGGATTCAAGTGTCAGTCAGTTAAGATCAATGAGAAAAGCAGATCTGAGTGTTTCCTTATTGTAAAAGAGGAGAGAGAAACTTGACACTGACCTCTAGTGATTCTGTAAAGAAAACTACAACTTTTTTTTACTCCTTCATATTATGATTCCACATGATTTATAGACATTATGTTGTCTTAATTTACAGAAGGTTTACATGTTTTATTTAAAAAAAAACAAAAAACATCTGTATTATTATTTGTAGTAGTTTGTGTAGGAGTATTAATACTTTATTAATGAATTACCTCATTATTGGGGGCACCACCTCCTTTTTGGTTAGGATTTGTTAGTGCCAGGAGGAAGCACCAACCCTGGTTCAGTTTAATCAATGAATCAGTCTCATAATCGTAAGTTCTTGTCCCAAACAGTGACCTCTGTTTACTGCAGTTCAAAGAAACAAGCAAACACTTTTAGGATAAATGAAGACATTTATTAATAGCTAAACGTCTTGAGGATACATGATAAAGCATAGATAATATAATATATACAGATAATATACAGAAAATAATAAATAAAAAAGGAAAGTAAAATAAATAAATAAATAAGGCCTAAGAATGATAAAAATTAATAAAGAAAATTATTCAGCAAGAGTGGCTCGAAGTGCGTGACTCGAGGCTTAACGTGTTGTACCAGGGAATGCTAAGGGAAAAGCTAATTCAACTTCTCTAAATACGGCCTGCGTCTCCTGAAGTAAAGGAATTTGGTGATTCATGATATTTCTGATTAATAACGGTCCTATCAGCTTGTATCATATTTATAAAACCATTCAAAAACAGTTGAGCAATTTACATGATTCATGATAAGTCAGTTCTTCTAATAACAAACATTAACCTTCATATTAACACTTCACGATGTCTAAGCATACAACCTTCATTAGTTCAACTTTCTCGGACTATTTACACATCTTAAACCATCTACTGAAATAAAGTTTAATCCTATAGTGAAAGGAAATAAAGTTAGGCCACACTAATGCGATTAGATTACTTTCAGAAACATATTTAAATATAATTTCACATAACTTACTTTATAATATAAAAGCATTCAACATAACTATTGTTTAACAATAAAAGCAACTTTAAACTCAAATCCTTCAAATATTATCTTTACATTCCTATTATTTTAGAAACTTCATTCTTTCAACCAAACTACTTGTCTAATTTAACTACTAAAATATGATTGTTTATGAAGTTAATGGATCACAAGTTAAACACTTCAAATACAAATACATGGTTATTGCACATTCATTAACTCTTCACATAAGGGAATTTAACTCTTGTCAATAGAGGAGCAGTATTGTTACCTGTTAGTATAAAAGGATAATACAATCTAAGTCTTCTATCTCTTTAGTAGATAGTCATACACCTATGAAAGTTATACTGTTTTTCTTGTATTTACATGACAAATAACATGATATAAGTTACATGATGATTAGACATTTAATTTACATGAATTTCAGGTTTGTCTCAGATTTGAAAGGGGCTTCACTAAGTCCTCAGGAATGTGGGTTAGTTTATGGCTTTGGTGATAAGAGCCTGTCTTCCATCCATAAGGTGGGAGTTGTTTTCCTCTGGTCCGAGTGGCCTTTAGGGTCAATTCATGATGTTAGTTTGTGTAGTAATTCAACTTATCGAAATGGTTTATTAGGAGGTCTTTCTGAGTCTGTTGAACATCACTGATTGAACCCCCACTTGGAGGGTTGCAGAGGTCAGTTCTGCAGGCCGAGGGTCTGCTCTTACAAACTTCCAGGGAGTCTGTCTCTTATTTTCCTTAAGAATCAAAGATTAGTTAACAGAATTAAAGAACAAGCCATACAAGTACATTTGTATTTTCTTTATTTCATCTTAATCTTAACAGCAATCTTAACAATCACAGGGAAAATGCAAGTAAAATGAATGTAAAAGAAATAGGATATGTTGTAAAAATGTTGATGAGCAATATCTTTTGAACAGACTCCAGCGATGTCATTGTTTCCTCCTGATATTCAACTGTGAACTATAGCAAGATGTGAAGAGGACAGCCAGGGTGGTAGTGAAGTCAGGTCTCCATCAGCAGCATCCATTTAGTCGTACACAGGATCTCAGGTTCAGGTTCTCCTGATGAGTAATAATCAAACACTGAATTAACAACAATTCTATTACCTTAAAGTACTGTTTTCTCTGTGAAAACTAAACTTACACAACAGAGACAATATCGTTTTTGAGTTAGTACATGAAAACAGATCTAAACAGATGACTGCTGAGATGCTTGTGGTTAAGCCAAAACAAATATAAAATATAAATATAAAATATCTAAAAACAGGCACATAGTATGACAAGCACAACTGCCACAAGAGCTGACTAACTTAGCTTCGTCAATGGATTTACAAAAATACACAACATCTTCTTCAGGCTTCCTGCTGTTCATCTTGAGATTTACTTCAATAATAACAGTGAAAAAGTGACATTTATATATTTGATTTGTTAATAAGTAAATGCATCTGGCACAGCCTTTTTCCCTAAAACATATTGTTAAGGGTGTAAAATGCCTCAGTTTCAGGATTGTATGTGGTTTTGATTATGTATTGGACAATCAAAACTTATGTTTCTGAAACAAACAAATCAGTGCTTTTGATTTTTTTAAAAAGAATACCGAAATGTACATTTTTGAATCACTGTATTTACAGAGCAAAATTTAGGTTTCAAATGTAATATAATGAATTCAATCATCAGCATTGTATGAAACCAAAAATAGTCTTTTTACATCATCTGTAAACCTTGCAAATACACAAAAATATATCTTCATCAAATAAAAACATTTTTCTATTTTAGAGATATATATATATGTAGGTTACAAATCAGACTTAAACATTCAGCCAATCACTACTTTTCCATCACTGACAGTTCATCACAATCAGTATTGCAAAAAAGTGATAATAAAGGAATGAATGTTATTGAATGTTATCAGTGGTGGTTCTAGTGGTTATGAATGAAAACAAAAAAAACAAAAAAACATTAAAATCAGCAATTCAGGACAATTATTATTATTGCTATTTAGACCATTGAATGTTCCAAGTCTTTGAGGTAAATAGAGGAAGTAGTTTTTGTATGAGTCTCCTATTACTGTCTCTCACTGTGTCTCTGGCACAGTAATACACTGCTGTGTCCTCAGTCTTCAGACTGTTCATCTGTAGATAGAGCTTACTGCTGGAGTCATCTCTGGAGATAGTGAATCTACCCTGGACTGACTGGGAATAAGAGATAGCAGCACTGCCTGTGTGTATAAAAGCAATCCACTCCAGTCCTTTTCCAGGAGCCTGTCTGACCCAGTTCATATGGTAGCTGCTGAATGTGAATCCAGAGGTTGTACAGGTCAATCTGTGGGATTCTCCAGGTTTTTTAACCACTGGTTCAGATTCTGTCAGAGTCTGACCATCAACACCTGTCAGGAGAAAAAAGAAAACATAACGTGAATGAAATCTGAAATGAATTATATGTCAGGTCGAGATCAGTGAAAATCTTCACCTGCCCAGCAGATAGTTAGAAGCAGCAGTCCTGTCCTATAGTCCATCATGTTAAACTGTGTCCACTGTTCTCTGTCATCCTCTCTGCAGTCAGATAAGTAGAGATGGAAGACTTCTGAGTTTTGCATTGACTCCTCCTCACAGGGAGAAGTGAACTGGATTGGACTGGATTACTTAGTTCTTCTATTTATCACTTTGAGGTGAGGAGTTCAGTCTGAAGTTTCCAGACTGAATTTGTACTTAAGCATAATATATGGTTAATTTAGTGAACTTATAATGGTGCTATGATTTTATTTAAAATGACATTTTAATTAATCTACCATTTATTCATGTATTATTGTAGATAAACTGATTATATTCTAATATTGCATTTTTCAAGGATGAGATTTTACAATAGTTGAATTTGTCTAATAATAGATGAAAACTTATTATCATCCACAAAAACATGAATAAATAGAATTAATTGAAAATTATGAATAGTCTGACATCTTAAAAAAGAATATGTATGTATACTTTTAATAAAACATGTATTACTGTATATGTAAATTCATCATTTGCCAACAGAAAGTGATGTGACAAAAAAATATGTAACAGTATGAGATTTTTGCAGCTGTGCGGAGGTTTGGAGTTTTACATAAAATACTGTCTTGTTGTATCAGTGTTGCACATGTTTGAAGCCACAGACATTCAGAGCCTCTAGAGAGCTGCTCAGATACTAAAATTCAAGTTAAAAAAAATGCTTTAGGTAAGAAGAGAATTAAAATCATTCTGAAAAACTGTTGTTAGGATTCTTTGTTTCAAAACTCAATTAGCATATTATTGGTTCCAAGAAGGTGTTTGGGTGTGAAGGAATTACATCATTTTCCTGAACTAACTGAACTGACGACATTAATCATGTGAGTTAAAGGGGGTCTGATGAGTACTGTAGGATTTTGTACAGCTGCTCAACCAACTCAGTCACTGTGAGTCTCGAGCACAATAATAAACAGCAGAATCTTAAGGCCTTCAGACTGTTCATCTGCAGATACAGCTGCTCTCTGCTGTTGTCTCTGGAGATGGTGAACCGGCCTTGAACTGACTGAGAGTAGTAGATGTAGCTACTACCATCATTACTGATAGTTGCAACCCACTCCAGTCCTTTTCCAGGAGCCTGTCTGATCCAGGCCATGTAGTAGCTACTGAATGACAATCCAGATGTTGTACAGGTCAGTTTGTGGGATTCTCCAGGCTTTTTAACTGCTGGTTCAGATTCTGTCAGAGTCTGACCATCAACACCTGCCAAGACAAAAAAAGGAAAATAATCAGTTGATTTAAGCTGCTAACTTTTTAACAACAACTTCAACTCAAGATATGTGAAGATCTTCACCTGCCCAGCAGATAGTTAAAAGCAGCAGTCCTGTCCTATAGTCCATCATGTTAAACTGTGTGTCCACTGTTCTCTGTCATCCTCTCTGCAGTCAGATAAGTAGAGGTGGAAGACATCAAGGTTTTGCATTGACTCCTCCTTGCAGGGAGAGAGAATTTTTGAAATTTTGCTATATCAATTTCGATATTAAGTTTATAGTCATCATAATTGAGTTTTACTAGAAAAAGTACCTCCTGAACAGATTTTGCTTTGTTTTGTTTTTCTCACAAAGTGCTCATAACATTCAGGATGTCAGGGGGAAAGAAAACCCCAGTAAGAATATAAGTGAAGAAAACTGATGAGAATACATGAAAAATAACAACTCCTCAGTATATGGATGTTATTAATACCCATCTTCTTTAGTCAATAAAAATAAAATGTCCAATTTGAAACATAAACTCTGTTTCTTGTGTCAAACAAATATCAGTGAAAACTACAGTAACCAGTTTGTCTCTCTCTCTGCAGTCGGATCAGTAAAGGTGGAAGACAACCAAGTTTTGAAGTGACTCGTCCTCACAGACAAAACAATGATGGAAGAATTGCAACACCAGCTAAATGAATTTTGATCTGATCTGAATTTTGAAAATTCCACTTAATCAGAATTCTCTTCAAGTGTTGAATTTTGTGTCGCAAGTTTGAGTTACAACCAACTTGTGTTGTTGGATATCAGAGTTTCCCCCAACAAACACATATTTTTAACACTTGCAACAGAATTACCATGACACAAAATAACTTCACTAAAACATGAGATGACATTATGTTTTGTATTTTTTAATCTTAATCTCACCCACCGGGAGATAATTTGGGGAAATGCATGTGGTAATGTTACCTCTTGTATGTCTTTTTCATAAATATAAAAGTTTAGACAAAAATAACATATTATAATTGATTTTTTGTCATAGGAATACATACTGTGATATAATACTAATTAAACCATTAAAGTATCTACAGCACCATGAAATCAATTCTTGTTAAAAATCAATTAACAACATATTTTATACTTTCATACTATAGGTTTTTACATTACATACATTAAAGTTTTTTTCTGTTTATTCTTTGCTTTTTGTAACAGTGAACTGGTATTGAAATCAATAGTGGTCTGAGGGCTCCTCCTCTGGTGGCTTCAGGTTAGAAGTGTTCAGACACTGAGGGGTTTTTGTTCAGGTCTGCTGATGGTTTGTGTTATTGTGGGTCTCTGGCACAGTAATACACAGCAGTGTCTTCAGGCTGCACATTCTGTCCGTTTAGAGTCACTGTGTTGCTGGAAGAGTCTACGTCGATACTGAACTTATTTTTTAGTGAATCCTTGTAGTATGAAGCTCCAGTATATCTACTTCCAATCCACTCCAGTTCTTTCCCTGCAGGTTGTCTGATCCAAGCTGTGTAATAGTCGCTAACAGAATAAGAGACCTGACAGGTGATGGTCAGACGTTGACCTGGCTGCACAGTCACTGAGGCTGGCTGTGTCAACTGTTCACACTTCACACCTGTGGAGGAAAACATGTTGAGTATTGAATCAGTGTAACAACAGTAAACAGTCAGTGTGCTGTGATCATACTGTCAGTGTCTCTGCCTCAGTGAGACTCACAGGATCCAGCAGCCAGCAGCAGCAGAGCTACAGAGAACATGGTTGGTATTGAAGGTGATCTGATGGGAGCTTCTCTTCTTCTGCTGCAACTGACAGCATGATATCAAGTGTTTATAGCAGACAGTGAGGAAGTTCACTTTGCATAAAGAAGGATACTGACAGGCTATAAAAGAAGGATGGACTGTTGTGTCACACAGAGTCCACTTGGAATTGTGTTATTAGCATTTATTTTGACACATACAAATGTATTATTTAAAATAGTAACTTAAAGTTAATGTTCTTTCATTCTCCACAAAACTTCTAACACAAGTCAGACAAATGCATTTAAACTCAAATAAACAGACAATTCAATTGTTCCATTCTGCCTCAGCTACAGAGAACATCAGAGATACACAAGCGCATGTCTGAGATAATGAAGATGTTTTATCAGATTGTCTAACCATCATTTCTGAAATAATATCATATAATTTCTTCAAACCTTCTCCTGTCCTTAATCAGGATCTTATCTCTGTCAGGTAGTCGAGTAATGTACACTGGATTGTCCAAATTTGTAGCCCATTGTACAGGTTCAGTTATTATCTGACTTTCAAGGGAAAAAGCCGCAAATTTCTGGCAACAAATTAAACAATATAAAAGTGTATGCACCCTTTCTCTGCTTAAAGAGTTTAAATAAACACTAGTTAGTCCTTGGCTCTAGTAATGCTATGGTTTCAAAATAGATAAATAAGTATAGTTCTGCATTAGTGTTATTTGTAGTAGTATAAAAGAAGAAGAAGAAGAATTTTAACATTTATGATGAAGATGATCTCAGATTATTCCACTTTAACATGAATTCTTACCCAATTTAGATTCAGTCATATATTCTGATCAGCAGTATTTGTGGGCCATTTATATATTATTCATAAATGTCAATTTACAGTATATTTGTAATTTCAGACCTACTGTACAAAACGATTTATGGGACCATTATTAACCATTACTTTTATAAAAAGGTACATATAACCCTAAAAAACAGGAAGTCATAAACACCAACATCAGCTGTTGCTTTCACAGTGTGCATTCATGTGTGTGTGTGTTTACATGTTTAGAGGTGTTGTCATTATTCTCCTTAGTTAGTTTTATTCCAAACCATATCTTCTACTGCCACCTATAGGTCTTTGTAAAAACATCATCTGTGGAGTTTTTGTAAAGCCTCTCTGCTTACTTTAACCAGTGTGTATTTGGCACAGTAATACACAGCAGAGTCCTCTGGCTTTAAGTTGGACAGTCTCAGATACACCATGTTGTTGCTGTTATCTCTGGTGATTTCTATTCATCCTTGCACACTGCTGGAATAATCAGTTCCACTTGCATCGCTATAAATGCGCCCCATCCATCCCAGCGCTTTTCCTGAAGGTTGTCTGATCCAGTGTATACTGCAGCAGCTAAATGTGAAGCCAGATCCCCTGCAGGAAAGACTGAGAGTCTCTCCAGGCTTTTTCACCACTGAACTGGAAGGAATGGACTCCATACTCTGACCTGTACAACCTGATGAGATGAAAGGAGAGATGAACCACAGAATAAAATGAGACAAACAGTCATCTGGGAAGTTTTCTGGTATCAGTGACTGATCATCAGTTGATGCTGTCTGATAAAAGATAAAACAACAAGAAGCAGGAGAACTCACAGGACAGAGAAAGAGCAACCAGCAGAAGAGTGAGTGTGTTCATCATCCTGAGGCTGGAGATGTGACCTCTGATGCTCCACAAGAACAACAAGACCAGTCAGCAGGACAGATGTACACTGCACACACTGAAGATTTGCATCAGAGTATCATGGGGAGGGAGTGGCTCATTTACTGGAAGTCTGTTATAGTTGAAGTTATGACTTGTCCTTCCATGCGGAATACAATATCAAATCCAGAGACCCAAAAATAGTCAGAAAGACTGTCTGTATGGTACATGTTAAGTTGAACTCATGTATCAATGATATGAGGGAAATTAGGGTATTTGTTCTGGCCTGCTGGTGGTTTGTATCACTGTAGAGTTTACATGTGCACAGAAATAAACAGTTGTGTCATCAGGCTGCAGATTCAGTTACTGTCACTTTTCTAGGAGAAAGGTTTGTGTGGTGAAGAACTTGTTCTTCAGAACATTATTTGGATCAATTCTGCCTCCTCCCCACCAATTCAAAATCCAATCCATTGGTTTTCCTTCACGCTGTCTGATCCAACCTGTTGCATAGCTGCTATCAGTCAGAGAATAACCAGAGACCTGACAGATGATGGTCAAAGACTGTCCAGGCTGCACAACCATTGAGTCTGGCTGGATGAGATCAATACTGTACACACCTTATTAAAATAACTCAAAAGAAGAATTTGAATTGCTGACAAACACACTTAGACTGATGATGAAAGCAAAATTTTCTGTAGTTTGACTAATTACTATAACATTGGTTGGTGGTTTATGATTCAGATTGAATGTTGTTTATTTTCAAATAATGGCGTTTTGGGAGAGAAGCTGCATTTCTTTAGACTGATTTCTTGTCAGATGATGAGCTTTTGAAGACAAGTTGGCAACTGAATTTATTTAATTAATTGAACAATTTAATGTTTAATAATGTATAATACTGTCATTCACTGAGTTTCACTGAGTGTCATGTATCAGTGATTATAATGTCAAAGTCTTTACATAGATGGAAACAGTTGCTGCCAAATTAAATTAAGACAAACATTTAGAAAAATCTAAAGGCTGTTTCTCTCTTTACTGTAACAGTGAACTAGTGTTGAACTCATTAGTGGTCTGAGGGCTCCTCCTCTGGTGGCTTCATGTTACAATTGTTCAGGCACTGAGGGGTTTTTGTTCAGGTCTGCTGATGGTTTGTGTTATTGTGGGTGTCTGGCACAGTAATACACAGCAGTGTCTTCAGGCTGCACATTCTGTCCATTTAGAGTCACTGTGTTGCTGGAAGAGTCTAAGTCGATACTGAACTTGTTCTTTAGTGAATCCTTGTAGTATGAAGCTCCAGCAAATCTCATTCCAATCCACTCCAGTTCTTTCCCTGCAGGCTGTCTGGTCCAAGCTGTGTAATAGTTCCTAAATGTATCATTTAAAACAGTAACTTAAAGTTAATGTTCTGTCATTCTTCACAAAACTTCTAACACAAGTCAGACAAATGCATTTGAAGTCAAATAAATAGATAATTTAATTTTTCCATTCTGCCTCAGCTACAGAGAGCATCAGAGATACACAAGAGCATGTCTGAGATAATGAAGATGTTTTATCAGATTGTTTAACCATCATTTCTGAAATAATATCATATAATTTCTTCAAACCTTCTCCTGTCTGTAACCAGGATCTTATCTCCACCAAGTGGTCTAGTAATGTACACTGGATTGTCCAAATCTGTAACCAATTGTACAGGTTCAGTTAATATCTGACTTTCAGGGGAAAAAAAATCATAATTTTCTGGCTACATATTAAACAATATAAAAGTGTATGCACCCTTTCTCTGCTGAAAGAGTTTAAAAGAACACTAGTTAGTCCTTGGCTCTAGTGATGCTACGATTTCAATATAGATAAATAAGTATAGTTCTGCATTAGTGTTATATTTAGTAGGAACAAGAAGGATCCTGCAGAAATTCTGACACTTTTAATAGGAACACATATATTATGATGCAAGTTTATGGAAAAACTATTATTATTTAGAATTTTTTCTTACAGTTTTTGTTTTTTATTCTTCACAACACAGACAAACACATTTACAGCAACTGACAATTTAAACTCTTTTCAGACATGGATTGACAGGCACTCAGATTTACATAAAATTGACCCTGCTGCTTATTCGGACATGTGACTGACACAGTAAAAAATCAACAAGATTAATGTAAAGAGGTGCATGTCTAAGAGGAGCTTTAGAGATCAGAGCTGCATGTGGGAGGAAACACAAAGCTACAAAAGAACATGTTTGAGTTAATAAAGAGAGACTGTGTATTCTGAGTGTTTAATGATGTTAAACTGACATTTTTCTGGAAATACTGAAAGTAAATTTTTTGACTTGGTTTGACATGATGAGTTTTTTTTACGATGTTGCTCCATTGTCACTTTTATATAGTGAAATTGCAAATTGGCAAATATCAACTTTGGCATTTTAATGGTTTCAGTGTTGCAGATATTTGAGCCTCTAGAGAGCTGCTCACATACTGAAATTCATGTAAAAACAACAACAAAAAAAGTTTTTTTTTACATGAGAAGAGAAATCAAATCTTTATTAAGAGTTATCATTAAAAATGATGCTCTCTCTCAGGAAATGTACTTTAAAAAACAAATTATAATATCACTGGTTCCAAAAAAGATGTTTGGGTCTGAAGGTATTACATCATTTTCTTAAACCTCCTGAGCTGACAAAATACATGATTCATGTGAGTACAAGGGGGTGTGATGAGTACTGTAGGATTTTGTACAGCTGCTCAACCAACTCAGTCACTGTGAGTCTCCAGCACAATAATAAACAGCAGAATCTTCAGTCTTCAGACTGTTCATCTGCAGATACAGCTGCTCTCTGCTGTCGTCTCTGGAGATGGTGATCCGACCTTGAACTGACTGAGAGTAGTAGATGTAGCTACCACCACCATTGCTAAAACATGAGATGAATCTCACCTCAGATAATTAAAATGATTTTCATGAACATGAACAAAAACCAATGGCTGCCTACAAGAAAGGACATCTAAAATCTGATGAACCATTTTTAAAAATGGTGAATATTAATCTACAATATGCAGAGGACTAAGACATCAAACAACCTGTTTAATTTATAATCATTAATAATAGTGCAGAGGAGCAAGAAAGAAGTAACACTGTTGTTAGTTGTTTATAACTTTATCTTATTTTAATACCACAGCCTATTTAACGTATTTACAGTTTGCTAATATTTTGATCTACTGAGGTCACCTGTAATGTTTGTATCTATACTGGAGACAGATCGTACTAAAGACTGTGAAAGTGTTTTGTAAAGCTCTTGTATTCTCACGAGTAAAAGGAGAAAATGTTGTTGAAATATAAATACTGCAGGAAGAGAGAACACTGTTTGGTAAATGCCTCTACTGTATTATTTAATATTATTGTAATTATATATCATAATAAGTCATGTTATTTCGTTTTACTTTTTTCACGGTTAAATGTGTTCAAAGACTGTTTCCTATTATTGTAACAGTGAACTCAGGCTCTAGCCATTTTGGTGCCCTAGACGAGATAAGGATTTGGTTCAAGGGTCAGTCTGTTAATATCAATGAGAAAAGCAGATCTGAGTGTTTCTTTATTGTAAAAGAGGAGAGAGAAACTTGACACTGACCTCTAGTGATTTTATAAAGGAAACTGCAACTTTTTTTCACTCCTTGATTTTACGATTCCACATAATTTGTCGACATTATGTCTTAATTTACAGAAATGCTAATCATTCTTAAACATCTCTATTATTATTTGTAGTAGTTTGTATTTTCTTTATTTCACACCCAGACAAATGTATCATGAAAGTTGATGTTTCTCATGTTTAGTAAAGAATATTTTTGAGGAAAAAACAACTTTACATAATGCAGAGACAAATGTTGCTGTAATTTATTACTAAACATATTCGATTACTAAATGCTACTAGCCCAGAAGATGCGTATTGTAGGATTTTGTACAGCTGCTCAACCAATTCAGTTACTGTGAGATGTAAGCACTGTCATATCTGATAGTTGCAATCCACTCCAGTCCTTTTCCAGGAGCCTGTCTGATCCAGGCCATCCAGGAGCTGCTGAATGACAATCCAGATGTTGTACAGGTCAGTTTGTGGGATTCTCCAGGCTTTTTAACTGCTGGTTCAGATTCTGTCAGAGTCTGACCATCAACACCTGTTAAGACAAAAAGAAAATTGTTACTTAAGTTTTTAATTTTTTAACAACTTCAATTTAAGATCTGTAAATATTTTCACCTGCCCAGCAGATAGTTAAAAGCAGCAGTCCTGTCCTATAGTCCATCATGTTAAACTGTGTGTCCACTGTTCTCTGTCATCCTCTCTGCAGTCAGATAAGTAGAGGTGGAAGACTTCTGAGTTTTGCATTGACTCCTCCTTGCAGGGAGGAAACAACTGGATTGGATTTGTCCATCATTTAGACCTGTTGTTTGTTGAACTCAGACTATTACAATGTATAGTCAGAGTTGTGACTCTTGCCAAATTAATTAATACTTTTATGCAATGTGAATTTAAAATTTGTCCTGAATTTGATTCTGAAGTTACATTTTTTGCTCTGAATTGTTGTTGTCTGGAAATAGATTTTTGTTGCATCATCAAGGTTTTGCATTGACTCCTCCTCACAGGAAGGAGAAAGCATGGTTGGATTTGGCCGTCAAAGACCTTGCTTGTTGAACACACACAATTTTAATTTTCTGTACAGTGAGAGTTGTAACTAGAAACTAATTTTATTCATGCAGTATGGAAATGAAATTTGTCCTGAATTTGAATTGTCTTCAGAAGTTACATTTTCTGCTCTGAATTTTGATTTTGTTAGATTTTGTTCTTATAAATATTAGATATTAGAAAAATCCCCAAACAGTACAAGCTACAAGCAGAAACATAACACACAACTAAAAACTCTACCAGATATATTAAAAAAGTTTTGCTGCCAAATTGTTGAGATTCCCCCAAAACAAATTCATATGATTTCTTATCATTGTAACACAAAATCTCAAATAACTTAAGTAGACATTATATGTTGTTTACCTCAAACTAAACCTATAATGTGATTTTCATACTACAAGAACTGAAACCAATGGCTGTTTGGACATCTAAAAAACTGATGATGCAATCTCTAGAATAATAATAATAATTATTACTTATTTATGTAGAGAAGCACTATTCAATTATTCATATGTTGCATTGGACAAAAGTATCTGCAAAATAAAAGTTTTTTTTTTAAATGTTACAAAGTGACTTATTGTAAAACAAGGATAATAATAATGTAAGATTAAAAAAATAACAAAATCTAAATTATTATAGATGGAGTGAAATGATGAAAAAATGGATTGTATGTTAATTGTGAAGCTGAATTTGCAGATAAATCCCCCTTTGAAAAATATGTTAGTGGTTGAGTCACATGGTTTCTGGGTATTTGTGCAGGTCTGTTGGTGGTTTGTATCACTGTGGGGCGACGTACACAGTAATACACAGCTGTGTCCTCAGACTGCAGATTCTGTCCTTTTATTGTCACTGTTCCAGCAGAAGTGTCTCTGCTGTAGCTGAACTTGTTCTTCAGAGCATTATTTTGTTCCAAGCTGCCTCCTCCCCACATGTGGAAAATCCAGTCCATTGGTTTTCCTTCACGCTGTCTGATCCAACCTGTTGCATAGCTGTTATCAGTCAGAGAATAACCAGAGACCTGACAGGTGATGGTCAAAGACTGTCCAGGCTGCACAACCATTGAATCTGGCTGGATGAGATCAATACTGTACACACCTTCAGTGTTTCTAATGTGTTTATTAGTGTGAATCCACTGAAAGCTCCTCACAGGATCCAGCTGCCAGCAGCAGCATCAGAGCTGCAGAGAACATGGTTGATGTTGAAGCTGAACTGATGTGAGCTCTTCTGTCCTCTCACTGACGCACACACACGCACTTCACTTCCTTATGAATCACATGTATTTGCATATTGTTGAATAAACAATTGTATATTGCTTATTGTTACTTATATTTATCAGTTTGAGGTGAAAGGTTCAGTCTTTCTCCTCAAGTTCCCAAACTGAATATGTACTTAAACATGACATATGGTTAATTTAGTGAATTTATAATGGTGCTATGATTTTATTTAAAATGAAATTAAATAATCTACAATTTATTCATGTATTATTGTAGATAAACTGATTGTATTCTAATATTATATTGTTCAAGGATGAGATTTTTCAGTAGTTGAATTTGTCTAATAATGGATGAAAACTTATTATCATCCACAAAAACATGAATAAATAGAATTCATTGAAAGTTATGAATAGTCTGACATCTTAAAAAAGAATATGTATGTGTACTTTTAATAAAACATGTATTACTGTATATGTAAATTCATCATTTGCCAACAGAAAGTGAAGTGACAACAAAGTCATGTAACATGAGTTTTCTGCAGCTGTGAGGAGGGTTGTAGTTTTACATAAAATACTGTCTTGTATCAGTATTGCACATGTTTGAAGCCACAGACATTCAGAGCCTCTAGAGAGCTGCTCAGATACTGAAATTCAACTTAAAAAAAAAAAATTAAAAATGTTGCTTTAGGTAAGAAGAGAATTAAAAATCTTTCTGAAGAACTGTTGTTAGGATTCTTTGTTTAAAAACACAATTAGCATATTGTTGGTTCCAAGAAGGTGTTTTAGTGTTAAGGAATTACATCATTTTCCTGAACTAACTGAACTGAGGACATAATTCACATGAGTACAAGGGGGTCTGATGAGTACTGTAGGATTTTGTACAGCTGCTGAATCAACTCAGTCACTGTGAGTCTCGAGCACAATAATAAACAGCAGAATCTTCAGTCTTCAGACTGTTCATCTGCAGATACAGCTGCTCTCTGCTGTTGTCTCTGGAGATAGTGAACCGGCCTTGAACTGACTGAGAGTAGTATGTGCTACTACCACCACCACTACTAATTTCAGCAATCCACTCCAGTCCTTTTCCAGGAGCCTGTCTGATCCAAGCCATCCACTTGCTACTGAATGACAATCCAGATGTTGTACAGGTCAGTTTGTGGGATTCTCCAGGCTTTTTAACTGCTGGTTCAGATTCTGTCAGAGTCTGACCATCAACACCTGTCAAGACAGAAAAAGGAAAATAATCAGTTTCTTTAAGCTGGTAACTTTTTAACAACAACTTCAACTCAAGATCTGTGAAAATCTTCACCTGCCCAGCAGATAGTTAAAAGCAGCAGTACTGTCCTATAGTCCATCATGTTAAACTGTGTGTCCACTGTTCTCTGTCATCCTCTCTGCAGTCAGATAAGTAGAGGTGGAAGACATCAAGGTTTTGCATTGACTCCTCCTCACAGCAAAGAGAGAACTGCACTGAACTTTCAACATTCAACATGATAATGAAGTTTTAATACAAAAAAGTAACTCCTGAAAAAATGTTTTTCATAGTGTTATACTTTGTTTTATTTCTCTTATCTTTTATCTCTCTCACAAACTTTTCATAATTCATATTCAGAACTTCAGACAAAAACCCCAGTAGGCATAAAAGTGAAGAAAACTGATGAAAATACCTCAAAAATATGTAACCCCTCAGTACATGGATATCATTTATCTCTATCTTCTTTAGTCAATGATAATAAAATATCCAATCAAAAATATAAACTCTTTTACTTTGTGTAAAACAAAAGTCGCAGTGGAAAGTAAACAATTTGTCATTTTCTTTGCAGTTGGATCAGTGAAGTTGGAAGTCAGCCAAGTTTTGAATTGACTCGTCCTCACATGGAGGATAGAATTTGGTCTTTTGTTTGCTGTGCAAAACAAAATGTAATAATCTCAACACAAGCTAAATTAGTTTTGAATTAGGCAATCTATATTTGAAACTTCTATTTAATCAGAATTGTCTTCACAAGTTGAATTTTGTGTTTGAAGTTTGAGTTGCAACCATCTCGTGTTGTTGGATATCAGAGTATCACTCAACAAATACATATTTTTAACACACTTGCAACTGAATTATCATGACACAAAATCTTAACTTTGCTAAAACATGAGATGAATCTCACCTCAGATAATTAAAATGATTTTCATACACACGAACAAAAACCAATGGCTGCCTACAAGAAAGGACATCTAAAATCTGATGAACCATGTTTAAAAATGGTGAACATTAATCTACAATATGCAGAGGACGAAAACATCAAATCACCTGTTTTAATTTATAATCATTAATAATAGTGCAGAGGAGCAAGAAAGAAGTAACACTGTTGTTAGTTGTTTATAAATGTATTTTATTTTAATACCACAGCCTATTTAACTTATTTACACTTTGCTAATATTTTGATCTACTGAGGTCACCTGTAATGTTTGCATCTATACTGGAGACAGATCGTACCAAAGACTGTGAAAGTGTTTAGTAAAGCTCTTGTATTCTCACAAATAAAAGGAGAAAATGCTACATTTCTTGTCCTGTTCAGTCCTTCCTCTAATTGTTAGTCCAGACTGACAAAAGTAATTTATGTGGAGCCACAAACTAAAATTAAAAGTGTCATAAAGAAAGATTATTTATGTTTCATTTCATGTTTGATGAAGAGCTTTTAAAGTGTAGCTGTCAACTGAAATAATGCTGCAACAAATTCACCACTTGAACTATAAGGAAGAGAGAACACTTTTTGATAAATGCCTCCGTTGTATTATTTAATATTATTATAATTGTTGTTTCTTTCTTGTATTGTAACAGTGAACTGGTGTTAAAATCATTAGTGGTCTGAGGGCTCCTCCTCTGGTGGCTTCATGTTACAAGTGTTCAGGCACTGAGGGGTTTTTGTTCAGGTCTGCTGATGGTTTGTGTTATTGTGGGTCTCTGGCACAGTAATACACAGCAGTGTCTTCAGGCTGCACATTCTGTCCGTTTAGAGTCACTGTGTTGCTGGAAGAGTCTAAGTCGATACTGAACTTGTTCTTTAGTGAATCTTTGTAGGCAGAGCCTCCAGTATATCTACTTCCAATCCACTCCAGTCCTTTCCCTGCAGGCTGTCTGATCCAAGCTGTCCAATAGCTGCTAAGAGAATAAGAGACCTGACAGGTGATGGTCAGACGTTCACCTGGCTGCACAGTCACTGAGGCTGGCTGTGTCAACTGTTGACACTTCACACCTGTTAAAAGAAGAAAATGTTTTGTGACAAAATATCAAAATAGAGAAGAACTGCTGACTATGACAAATCCAGAATCCAGACTCACAGGATCCAGCTGCCAGCAGCAGCAGCAGAGCTACAGAGAACATGGTTGGTATTGAAGGTGATCTGATGGAAGCTTCTCTTCTTCTGCTGCAACTGACAGCATGATATCAAGTGTTTATAGCAGACTGTGAGGAAGTTCACTTTGCATAAAGAAGGACACTGACAGGCTATAAAAGAAGGATGGACTGTTGTGTCACACATAGTCAACTTGGAATTGTGTTATTAGCATTTATTTTGACACATACAAATGTATTATTTAAAACAGTAACTTAAAGTTAATGTTCTTTCATTCTTCACAAAACTTCTAACACAAGTCAGACAAATGCATTTAAACTCAAATAAACAGACAATTTAATTTTTCCATTCTTCTTCAGCTACAGAGAACATCAGAGATACACAAGCGCATGTCTGAGATAATGAAGATGTTTTATCAGATTGTTTAACCATCATTTCTGAAATAATATCATATCATTTCTTCAAACCTTTTCCTGTCCTTAATCAGGATCTTATCTCTGTCAGGTAGTTGAGTAATGTACACTGGATTCTCCAAATTTGTAGCCCATTGTACAGGTTCAGTTATTATCTGACTTTCAAGGGAAAAAGCCACAAATTTCTGGCAACAAATTAAACAATATAAAAGTGTATGCACCCTTTCTCTGCTTAAAGAGTTAAAATAAACACTAGTTAGTCCTTGGCTCTAGTTATGCTATGGTTTCAAAATAGATAAATAAGTATAGTTCTGCATTAGTGTTATTTGTAGTAGTGTAAAGTAAAGCATTATTATTACAATGATACATCTGTTAAGATGGATTAAAACTGAACTGAACTGAACTTAGAACTGTTGTCAGTGATACACAGAGGAGAAAAATAGATGTTTTAAGTCTTGAATTACTTCTTTTCGGTTTTTACTGTTTGTTAATGTGTATGTGCGTGTTTTTGCATGTGACTGTATGGTCGAGCATTTACTCTTTGCATACTGTACTGTATTACTCTACTTTATTATTTCCATACAACTGAACACACAAAACAAGTGAGATAGTTAGGGTCTATCAGCCCAGTAAGGATGAGTACTGTCGCTCTAATAATAATCAGCAGAATCTTCAGTCTTCAGACTGTTCATCTGCAGATACACCTGCTCTCTGTTGTTGTCTCTGGAGATGGTGAACCGGCCTTTAACTGACTCAGAGTAGTAGATGTAGCTACTGGTCTCACTGATAGTAGCAACCCACTCCAGTCCTTTTCCAGCAGCCTTTTTGATCCAAACATTCCAGTAATGGCTACTGAACCCTGAATATGTGCAGGTCAGTCTGTGAGATTCTCCAGATCTTTTAACCACTGATTCAGACTCAATCAGTGTTTGACCCTCAGCACCTACAGAAAGTTAAACTGTTTATTAGCTACTGTCATGCAGCCATAACATCTTTATACCAGGTCGTCAGAAAAACAACAATGGTTCTTACCTGTCCAGTTAATTGACAGGATGAGAAAAACAACCAAATAATCAGGTCTGATCATTGTAAAAGCACATTGTCTCTGTCCAGTCTGCAGCGTGTATGTCAGTGATTTAGTCTCTGTCATTCATTCTGCAACACATATGTAGAGATGAAAAAGATCAGAGATTTGCATTGACTCCTCCTCCTCAAAGAGAAACACACCACATCACACATATCTCTAGATAAAAAATCAAAAACTGGGACATTTAGAACATATTTCTATATTTTAATAATAATTTTAACATTTATGATGAAGATGATCTCAGATTATTCCACTTTAACATGAATTCTTACCCAATTTAGATTCATTCATATATTCTGATCAGCAGTATTTGTGGGCCATTTATATATTATTCATAAATGTCAATTTACAGTATATTTGTAATTTCAGACCTACTGTACAAAACAATTTATGGGACCATTATTAACCATTACTTTTATAAAAAGGTACATATAACCCTAAAAAACAGGAAGTCACAAACACCAACATCAGCTGTTGCTTTCACAGTGTGCATTCATGTGTGCTTGTGTTTACATGTTTAGAGGTGTTGTCATTATTCTCCTTAGTTAGTTTTATTCCATATCTTCTACTACCACCTGTGGGTCTTTGTAAAAACATCATCTGTGGAGTTTTTGTAAAGCCTATCTGCTTACTTTAACCAGTGTGTATTTGGCACAGTAATACACAGCAGAGTCCTCTGGCTTTAAGTTGGACAGTCTCAGATACACCATGTTGTTGCTGTTATCTCTGGTGATTTCTATTCGTCCTTGCACACTGCTGGAATAATCAGTTCCACTTGCATCGCTATAAATGCGCCCCATCCATCCCAGTGCTTTTCCTGAAGGTTGTCTGATCCAGTGCATACTGCAGCAGCTAAATGTGAAGCTAGATCCCCTGCAGGAGAGACTGAGAGTCTCTCCAGGCTTTTTCACCACTGAACTGGAAGGAATGGACTCCATACTCTGACCTGTACAACCTGATGAGATGAAAGGAGTGATGAACCACAGAATAAAATGAGACAAACAGTCATCTGGGAAGTTTTCTGGTATCACTGACTGACCATCAGTTGATGCTGTCTGATAAAAGATAAAACAACAAGAAGCAGGAGAACTCACAGGACAGAGAGAGAGCAACCAGCAGAAGAGTGAGTGTGTTCATCATCCTGAGGCTGGAGATGTGACCTCTGATGCTCCACAAGAACAACAAGACCAGTCAGCAGGACAGATGTACACTGCACACACTGAAGATTTGCATCAGAGTATCATGGGGAGGGAGTGGCTCATTTACTGGAAGTCTGTTATAGTTGAAGTTATGACTTGTCCTTCCATGCGGAATACAATATCAAATCCAGAGACCCAAAAATAGTCAGAAAGACTGTCTGTATGGTACATGTTAAGTTGAACTCATGTATCAATGATATGAGGGAAATTAGGGTATTTGTTCTGGCCTGCTGGTGGTTTGTATCACTGTAGAGTTTACATGTGCACAGAAATAAACAGTTGTGTCATCAGGCTGCAGATTCAGTTAATGTCACTTTTCTAGTAGAAAGGTTTGTGTGGTGAAGAACTTGTTCTTCAGAACATTATTTGGATCAATTCTGCCTCCTCCCCCCCTATTCAAAATCCAATCCATTGGTTTTCCTTCACGCTGTCTGATCCAACCTGTTGCATAGCTGCTATCAGTCAGAGAATAACCAGAGACCTGACAGGTGATGGTCAAAGACTGTCCAGGCTGCACAACCATTGAGTCTGGCTGGATGAGATCAATACTGTACACACCTTATTAAAATAAGTCAAAAGAAGAATTTGAATTGCTGACAAACACACTTAGACTGATGATGAAAGCAAAATTTTCTGTAGTTTGACTAATTACTATAACATTAACATCAGGTTGGTGGTTTATGATTCAGATTGAATGTTGTTCATTTTCAAATAATGGCATTTTGGGAGAGAAGCTGCATTTCTTTAGACTGATTTCTTGTCAGATGACTAGCTTTTGAAGACAAGTTGGCAACTGAATTTATTTAATTAATTGAACAATTTAATGTTTAATAATGTATAATACTGTCATTCACTGAGTTTGACTGAGTGTCATGTATCAGTGATTGTAATGTCAAAGTCTTTACATAGATGGAAACAGTTGCTGCCAAATTAAATTAAGACAAACATTTAGAAAAATCTAAAGGCTGTTTCTCTCTTCACTGTAACAGTGAACTGGTTTTGAAATGATTAGTGGTCTGAGGGCTCCTCCTCTGGTGGCTTCATGTTACAAGTGTTCAGGCACTGAGGGGTTTTTGTTCAGGTCTGCGCTCCGGCACAGTAATACACAGCAGTGTCTTCAGGCTGCACATTTTGTCCGTTTAGAGTCACTCTGTTGCTGGAAGAGTCTAAGTCGATACTGAACTTATTCTTTAGTGAATCTTTGTAGTCTGTGGTGTATCCAACACGTGCACTTCCAATCCACTCCAGTTCTTTCTCTGCAGGCTGTCTGATCCAAGCTGTAGCATAACTGCTCCTGACAGGTGATGGTCAGACGTTGATCTGGCTGCACAGTCACTGAGGCTGGCTGTGTCAACTGTTCACACTTCACACCTGTGGAGGAAAACATGTTGAGTATTGAATCAGTGTAACAACAGTGAACAGTCAGTGTGCTGTGATCATACTGTCAGTGTCTCTGCCTCAGTGAGACTCACAGGATCCAGCAGCAGCAGCAGCAGCAGAGCTACAGAGAACATGGTTGGTATTGAAGGTGATCTGATGGGAGCTTCTCTTCTTCTGCTGCAACTGACAGCATGATATCAAGTGTTTATAGCAGACTGTGAGGACGTTCACTTTGCATAAAGAAGGACACTGACAGGCTATAAAAGAAGGATCCTGCAGAAATTCTGACACTTTTAATAGGAACACATATATTATGATGCAAGTTTATGGAAAAACTATTATTATTTAGAATTTTTTCTTACAGTTTTTGTTTTTTATTCTTCACAACACAGACAAACACATTTACAGCAACTGACAATTTAAACTCTTTTCAGACATGGATTGACAGGCACTCAGATTTACATAAAATTGACCCTGCTGCTTATTCGGACATGTGACTGACACAGTAAAAAATCAACAAGATTAATGTAAAGAGGTGCATGTCTAAGAGGAGCTTTAGAGATCAGAGCTGCATGTGGGAGGAAACACAAAGCTACAAAAGAACATGTTTGAGTTAATAAAGAGAGACTGTGTATTCTGAGTGTTTAATGGTGTTAAACTGACATTTTTCTGGAAATACTGAAAGTAAATTTTTTGACTTGGTTTGACATGATGAGTTTTTTTACGATGTTGCTCCATTGTCACTTTTATATAGTGAAAATTGCAAATTGGCAAATATCAACTTTGGCATTTTAATGGTTTCAGTGTTGCAGATATTTGAGCCTCTAGAGAGCTGCTCACATACTGAAATTCATGTAAAAACAACAACAAAAAAAGTTTTTTCTTACATGAGAAGAGAAATCAAATCTTTATTAAGAGTTATCATTAAAAATTATGCTCTCTCTCAGGAAATATACTTTAAAAACCAAATTATAGTATCACTGGTTCCAAAAAAGATGTTTGGGTCTGAAGGAATTACATCATTTTCTTGAACCACCTGAGCTGACAAAATACATGATTCATGTGAGTACAAGGGGGTCTGATGAGTATTGTAGGATTTTGTACAGCTGCTCAACCAACTCAGTCACTGTGAGTCTCGAGCACAATAATAAACAGCAGAATCTTCAGTCTTCAGACTGTTCATCTGCAGATACAGCTGCTCTCTGCTGTTGTCTCTGGAGATGGTGAACCGACCTTGAACTGACTGAGAGTAGTAGATGTAGCTACCACCACCATTGCTGATAAGTGCAATCCACTCCAGTCCTTTTCCAGGAGCCTGTCTGACCCAGACCATAGCATAGCTGCTGAATGACAATCCAGATGTTGTACAGGTCAGTTTGTGGGATTCTCCAGGCTTTTTAACTGCTGGTTCAGATTCTGTCAGAGTCTGACCATCAACACCTGTCAAGATGAAAAAGGAAAATAATCAGTTGATTTAAGCTGGTAACTTTTTAACAACAACTTCAACTCAAGATCTGTGAAGATCTTCACCTGCCCAGCAGATAGTTAAAAGCAGCAGTCCCGTCCTATAGTCCATCATGTTCAACTGTGTGTCCACTGTTCTCTGTCATCCTCTCTGCAGTCAGATAAGTAGAGGTGGAAGACATCAAGGTTTTGCATTGACTCCTCCTCACAGCAAAGAGAGAACGGGATTAAAATACTGAAAATTTGCAATAATAATTTCAATATAAAGTTCATACTTATTATCATTAAGTGTTAATAGAAAAAGTAACTCTTGAACAAATGTTGCTTTTTTTGTTTTTCTGACAAAGTGCTCATAACATTCAGGATGTCAGGGGGAAAGAAAACCCCAGTAGGAATATAAGTGAAGAAAACTGATGAGAATATGTGAAAAATATGTAAAAAGAAACAGGTAAATATGTAAAATAAAAAAGGTCAACATTAATCTACAATATACAGAGGACTAAGACATAAAACGTGTTTCAATTTATAATCATTCAGACCAAGCAAATGATAGTTGTCAGTTATTAATGACATTATTTTATTTTAATACCACAGCATATTTAACTTATTTACAGTTTGCTAATATTTTGATCTACTGAGGTCACCTGTAATGTTTGCATCTATACTGGAGACAGATCGTACCAAAGACTGTGAAAGTGTTCTGTAAAGCTCTTGTATTCTCACGAGAAAATGTTACATTTCTAGTCCTGTTCAGTCCTTCCTCTCATTGTTAGTCTAGACTGACAAAAGTAATTTATGTGGAGCCAAAAAAATAAAATTAGAAGTCACATAAAGAAAGATTATTTATGTTTCATTTCTTCTTAGATGAAGAGCTTTCAAAGTGTAGTTGTCAGTTGAAATAATGCTGCAACAAATTCACCACTTGAAATATAAATATTGTGAGTCAGGAAGAGAGAACACTTTTTGATAAATGCCTCCACTGTATTATTTAATATTATTATAATTATGTATCATGTTATATTTATTTTACTTTTTATGGTTAAATATGATCAAATACTGTTTCCTGTTACTGTAACAGTGAACTGGTGTTGAAATCATTAGTGGTCTGAGGGCTCCTCCTCTGGTGGCTTCATGTTACAAGTGTTCAGGCACTGAGGGGTTTTTGTTCAGGTCTGCTGATGGTTTGTGTAATTGTGGGTCTCTGGCACAGTAATACACAGCAGTGTCTTCAGGCTGCACATTCTGTCCATTTAGAGTCACTGTGTTGCTGGAAGAGTCTAAGTCGATACTGAACTTGTTCTTTAGTGAATCTTTGTAGGCTGTAGTGGATCCAATTCTACTTCCAATCCACTCCAGTCCTTTCCCTGCAGGCTGTCTGATCCAAGCTGTCCAATAGCCACTAACAGAATAAGAGACCTGACAGGTGATGGTCAGACGTTGACCTGGCTGCACAGTCACTGAGGCTGGCTGTGTCAACTGTTCACACTTCACACCTGTTAAAAGAAGACAATATGTTGTGACAAAATATCAAAACAAACGAAGAACTGCTGACTATGACAAATCCAGAGAGACTCACAGGATCCAGCTGCCAACAGCAGCAGCAGAGCTACAGAGAACATGGTTTATGGTGAAACTGATGTGCTGTGATCTCCACTGACAGTCTGATGTGAAGTTTTTATAGCTGAGAAACAAGGAGGATCACTGAGTTTGCATAGAATCAAACACATGAAGCATTAATGTTGGTCTAACTGGAGACTACTCAAAGAGTATGTTGTATGAGCCTTGATGAAACTTTTAATCTGCATCTTTTTTCACTGTAATCCATACGGAGTTCTTTTCAGTGTTATTTATTGTCACAAACGTGCTTGTAAACATTGTGGTTACAGACTAATATTCATTTCAAACCCAACAATATACTTGATATTTATTGTTCAATATTTCATTAGAAATGGCAATTTCATTATACACTCAATTGTAACACAATATCTCTGCATTTAATGAAACTACTGTCAGCTTTCTCAAATAATGTTTTTTCTGCTTTTATTTTAAATGTAATATGAGATCAAGTTGTGCAAACTGTGTAAATTCTAGTATAAGCACTAATGACATGATAGTGGTGGATCATGATTGTAGTTACTATGTTAATATTAACTTAGAGGGCTGCTTTATGGACATTTCCATCATGGATAATGAATAACATTCATTAGCATTGCAATATAATGATCACTGGACTCCATGGAACCAAACCGAGCAACCACCAACACTGTCAGCTTTCTCATGTTTACAGTGTAGTTAGTATTTTTGTTGTGTATGGTGTGTGTGTGTGTGTGTGTGGAAGCATGTACTTGCATGATTGTTTTTGTGAGGACCAATTTGAGTTTTAGACCTGGGAAGTGAGGACATTTTAGCTTGTTGTCACTTTCTGACCCTCAAAGGGCTGTTTGAGGGTTAAGACTGAAATGGGTTTAGGTTCAGTTTAGGGTAAAGGTTGGGAATAGGCATTTATTTCCTCACTAAGACAGCTATACAAATGTGTGTTTGTGTGTGTGTTTATACAAATGTGAACATGTATGTGGTCCTTTCTTTAGTCTTTGCATATTGTATGACCACAAAGTTTAGTTTCCATACAGCTGAATACACAAAACAAGTGAGAAAGGTTGAGTCTATCAGGCCAGTAAGGATGAGTACTGCAGGATTTTGTACAGCTGCTCAACCAACTCCAGTCACTGTGAGTCTCGAGCACAATAATAAACAGCAGAATCTTCAGCCTTCAGACTGTTCATCTGCAGATACAGCTGCTGTCTGCTGTCGTCTCTGGAGATGGTGAACCGGCCTTGAACTGACTGAGAGTAGTGTTTGCTACTACCACCACCACTACTGATATAAGCAATCCACTCCAGTCCTTTTCCAGGAGCCTGTCTGACCCAGGCCATGTAGTAGCTGCTGAATGTGAATCCAGATGTTGTACAGGTCAGTTTGTGGGATTCTCCAGGCTTTTTAACTGCTGGTTCAGATTCTGTCAGAGTCTGACCATCAACACCTGTCAAGACAGAAAAAGGAAAATAATCTGTTTCTGTGTTGGCAGGTTTTTAAAGACAGTTTAAACACAAGATCTGTGATTTTTATCACCTGCCCTGAGGATCATTAAAAGCAGCAGTCCTGTCATACACCCCATCATGTTCAACTGTGTGTCCACTGTTCTCTGTCATCTTCTCTGCAGACAGATATGTATAGATGGAGGACATTAATGTTTTGCATTGACTCCTCCTCACAGGAAGGAGTGACCCGGATTGAATCATAGTTGCCTGAGTTTGATGAACTGATACAATTATAATGTATCTTTAGAGTCGTCACTCGAGCCAAATTAATTCGATTAATGTAATTTGAATTCAAATGAGATTGAAATGTCTTCAGAAGATACGTTTTATGCTCTTAATTTTAGTTGTATGAACTTGGATTTTGTTCTTATTACAATAATAACAATATTATACATATTAATTATTCACAAGAAATTCTCAAAGCAAACAAACTACAACCAAAAACACAGCACACAACTGAATAATCACCACATACAGTACATTAAAACACAAAATCTCAACTTTGAGAAAAATATATGTACACACACACACACACACACACACACACATACATATATATATATATATATATATATATATATATATATATATATATATATATGAGTTTGCATAGAATCAAACACATGAAGCATTAATGTTGGTCTAACTGGAGACTAATAGAAGAGTCTGATGACTGTTATTACTGTATATCTGCAAACTGAAAACACACTTGGAAATCACATCTGCTTTACATATGATATTCTAATTTCATTACATTTTTTAATTATTTGTTGACTTTACTTACTTATTTCTTTCAAACAGAAATACAACAACAGCAGCAGGATCATGTAAATATCATGAAAAGTTGAGTTTGCATAAAAGACATTGAATAGTTTCAGTGTTTTCAAATGTTTGAAGACACAGACACACAGAGAAACTTGGACTTTATAGATTACTGCTGTCTTCTCTCAGCAATGGTTTCAATGAAGCTACAGTATGTGATGGAAGAGTCAGATTTTTCATTTATATTAACATTATATTTTTTGTAATGAAATCTTACTTTTAAAGCTCAGTCATACATCAGTGGTACTCAGATGACTGTGTTGTGTAATTGTGAATTAGTTGACCTGAGGACATTAATAATGTGAGACTGTGCAGAGTCTATCAGTGAGGATGAGAGAAGGAGGACATAGGTTTTGTTCATCCAGCTTTAATAAAAATACACAACAGCTCCTTTAGGCTTTCTGTTGTTCATCTTGAGATTTACTTCCTGTCTGTTGAGATGATGAATTGACACTGACAGACTGAGCTGCAGTCACTGCTGATGGTAAATATATTAAGTCAAAATATATGATTCAAAATAAGCTCATTCAAATTCAGAAATGACTTTTGTTTCAAGCACATTTTGACACCATGTACATGACAAGCAGGAGAATCAGGCTTTAGTTCAGTGTAGGATACAAGTGTCAGTCAGTTAAGATTAATGAGAAAAGCAGATCTGAGTGTTTCCTTATTGTAAAAGAGGAGAGAGAAACTTGACACTGACCTCTAGTGATTTTGTAGAGAAATCTACAACTGTTTTTTCCCTCCTTCATATTATGATTCCACATGATTTATAGACATTATGTTGTCTTCATTTACAGAAGGTTTACAGGTTCTTTTTAAGAAAACATCTGAATTATTATTTGTAGTAGTTTGTATTTTCTTTATTTCATCTTAATCTTAACAGTAATCTTAACAACCACAGGGAAAATGCAAGTAAAATGAATGTAAAAGAAATAGGATGTGTTGTAAAAATGTTGATGAGCAATATCTTTTGAACAGACTCCAGCAATGTCATTGTTTCCTCCTGATATTCAACTGTGAACTATAGCAAGATGTGAAGAGGACAGCCAGGGTGGTGGTGAAGTCAGGTCTCCATCAGCAGCATCCATTTAGTCGTACACAGGATCTCAGGTTCAGGTTCTCCTGATGAGTAATAATAAAACACTGAATTAACAACAATTGTATTACCTTAAAGTACTGTTTTCTCTGTGAAAACTAAACTTACACAACAGAGACAATATCGTTTCTGAGTTAGTACATGAGAACAGATCTAAACAGATGACTGCTGAGATGCTTTTGGTTAAGCCAAAATAAATATAAAATATAAATATAAAATATCTAAAAACAGGCACATAGTATGACAAGCACAACTGCAACAAGAGCTGACTAACTTGGCTTTATCAATGGATTTAATTAATAGTCCTATACATGCAGGCGCGCGCGCACACACACATATATATACACACACACACACAAACATACAGAAATACATATACATATACATCTTGGAACACAGTAATTTCACACAGTTTGGTAGTAGATGATAGACTATCAGAGCATTTTGCCATCTTTATCAGACCTAACGTTAGAATAGTTAACTATTAAGTTACAAGGATGAAAAAAACGGTGATGTTTTCACTGTGAAAACACAGTTTTTACAGTGTTGAGCTAGCCAGGGGGTGATACAGGCTAAACACACATAACAGTGCTCTCACATATCCCAGAATTTATAAAGGTAACATCTGTAACGTTAAGGCGTGTTGACAAGTTTCGTAACATGAAGCTGTTTCAGTTTAACACAATGCAGTCAGGTTGGATTTCTGTTAGCTAACAGACCACTAGCTAACATAAGAATGTTAGCACAGCACACTTCTGAGCAGCCAGAAATCGATGTGAATAATTTAAGTACAAAAACTAGCTTGGTGTAATGTCTGGTGTTAGTCAGGACCGAGTGTTTTAATGTTGAAGACACTTATTGATCAGCTGCTGATGTCAGTGACTCCTGCTGCTGCTGCTCCGGACTGACGGCTAACGTTACTCCTCACCACGCTGCAAGAAGTGCACTGTCCACACTGCAAAAAATATCTGTTGAACATTCGACTTCGTGTTCTCCCCTATCTTCCAGTGGTCATTTCTGAATGTTCCGAGTTTGTTGTGTCCTTTATTTCAGAGGACTCTGCAGTTAAATGTTAGCTGGTGAAGTTAGCAAGCTGTAGTAGGTCAGAAAGTCCATCTATGATACCGTCTGACAACTTTACACCGAGCAAAAACAGACAAGAACATGAGCACTCTTAAGTTAAAAAAAAAAAAAAAGATAATGTAGTGAACCAAAGAGCTGTTAAATCCCAAACCGGCTGCAGTGAAGTAAATTACTTTGGCGCCCAGACTGACTCAGTGACGCTGTTCAAATTTGAGATCATGTGATGTTTTTCTTTGGTTCAACCAATCAGTTCACGACTTCACTGACAGCCTGTCATGACCGTAGACTGTGGTCATGACATAGACTGTATAAAAGGTTATGACCTGATAAACGTTGAGACAAGTTTAAAACCTGAAAGTAACAGCCTGCAGAAGCATGAACAAACAAGGTCATCCTGAAGTATTTGAATTCATATGAAAAGAATAATTATTTCAAACTAAGGTTTAAATTATTTAATCTGCACCATGAATTTGAGGGTTTTATTTGAAGGTATTACAAAATAATCTTCAAATTAGTGATTTTCTTTACAAAAGGGAAATTTGTTACCTCATATAGAGTAACATAATGGTGTCTGCAGTAGTATCAATATTACTGTGATTTTCTACAGTAACATAATGGTTACTGTGATTTTCTACAGTATCATAATGGTTACTGTTATTTTCTACAGTAGTGTGTTCACCACTGTGATTTCTACAGTATCGTTATGATTACTGTGTTTTTAGGCCTAATATACAATACTATATTGTAAAAATATTCACCGTAATTAACTGTGCAGAAACACAGTAAATTACTGTGGATTTCACAGTAATTTTTTACAGTGTACTGTAGGATTTTGTACAGCTGCTCAACAAACTCAGTCACTGTGAGTCTCGAGCACAATAATAAACAGCAGAATCTTCAGTCTTCAGACTGTTCATCTGCAGATACAGCTGCTCTCTGCTGTCGTCTCTGGAGATGATGAACCGGCCTTGAACTGACTGAGAGTAGTATTTGCTACTACCACCATAACTGCTGATAGCTGCAATCCACTCCAGTCCTTTTCCAGGAGCCTGTCTGATCCAGGCCATCCAGTAGCTACTGAATGTGAATCCAGATGTTGTACAGGTCAGTTTGTGAGATTCTCCAGGCTTTTTAACTGCTGGTTCAGATTCTGTCAGAGTCTGACCTTCAACACCTGTCAAGACAGAAAAAGGAGAATAATCAGTTTCTTTAAGTTGGTAACTTTTTAACAACAACTTCAACTTAAGATCTGTGAAAATCTTCACCTGCCCAGCAGATAGTTAAAAGCAACAGTCCTGTCCTATAGTCCATCATGTTAAACTGTGTGTCCACTGTTCTCTGTCATCCTCTCTGCAGTCAGATAAGTAGAGGTGGAAGACATCCAAGCTTTGCATTAACTCCTCCTCACAGCAAGGAGAGAACTGCATTGAAGTGCATAAAATGTGCAATACTCTTTTACATTGCACAAAACAAAAGTCGCAGTGGAAAGTAAACAATTTGTCATTTTCTTTGCAGTTGGATCAGTGAAGTTGGAAGTCAGCCAAGTTTTGAATTGACTCGTCCTCACATGGAGGATAGAATTTGGTCTTTTGTTTGTTGTGCAAAACAATAATGTAATAATTTCAACACAAGCTAAATTAATTTTGAATTAGAAAATCTATATTTGAAACTTCTACTTAATCAGAATTGTCTTCAAAAGTTGAATTTTGTGTTTGAAGTTTGAGTTGCAACCATCTCGTGTTGTTGGATATCAGAGTATCACTCAACAAATACATATTTTAAACACACTCACAACTGAATTATCATGACACAAAATCTTAACTTTGCTAAAACATGAGATGAATCTCACCTCAGATAACTAAAATGATTTTCATACACATGAACAAAAACCAATGGCTGCCTACAAGAAAGGACATCTAAAATGTGATGAACCATTTTTAAAAATGGTGAACATTAATCTACAATATGCAGAGGACTAAGACATCAAACAACCTGTTTTAATTTATAATCATTAATAATAGTGCAGAGCAAGAGAATATTAACACTATTGTTAGTTTTATATAACTTTATTTTATTTTAATACCACAGCATATTTAACTTATTTACAGTTTGCTAATATTTTGATCTACTGAGGTCACGTGTAATGTTTGCATCTATACTAATGAAGTGTTCTGTAAAGCTCTTGTATTCTCACAAGTAAATGGAGAAAATGTTACATTTCTTGTCCTGTTCAATTTTTCCTCTCATTGTTAGTCCAGACTGACAAAAGTAATTTATGTGGAGCCACAAACTAAAACTAAAAGTCACATAAAGAAAGATTATTTATGTTTCATTTCTTGTTAGATGAAGAGCTTTCAAAGTGTAGTTGTCCACTGAAATAATGCTGCAACAAATTCACCACTTGAAATATAAATACTGCAAGTCAGGAAGAGAGAACACTTTTTGGTAAATGCCTCCACTGAATTATTTAATATTATTATAATTGTTGTTTCTTTCTTATATTATAACAGTGAACTGGTGTTGAAATCATTAGTGGTCTGAGGGCTCCTCCTCTGGTGGCTTCATGTTACAAGTGTTCAGGCACTGAGAGGTTTTTGTTCAGGTCTGCTGATGGTTTGTGTTATTGTGGGTCTCTGGCACAGTAATACACAGCAGTGTCTTCAGACTGCACATTCTTTAGAGTCACTGTGTTGCTGGAAGAGTCTAAGTCGATACTGAACTTGTTCTTTAGTGAATCTTTGTAGTCTGTGGTGTATCCAACACGTGCACTTCCAATCCAACCCAGTTCTTTCCCTGGGATAATAATCTCAAATCTTGGCAGAGAAGTTGAAAGTGTTTTTTTTTGTTTTCTTGGCAAAATTACAAAAAAAAAACACAGTTTTTTTTCTTTGTATGGAAAGGAAAATGTTTTTTTAATGTAATCAATAAGAATCATAAAACACTGATATAAAAATATTTAAATTAATCACATCCTTGTGGTCTGGAAAAGTCAAGCATCTCAAATGCTCCTTTATACTGATATATATTTCAGGTCAAAAACATTTAAATACCCAACAACTTCTCTGTCAGAGAGTAACTGGACACATATACTCTGCTGAATATTATTCATTTAATTTTACATTTACAACATCTGCCTGGTTGAGTCTTGCTGGTTGCTGGGAATTTGTGCAGGTCTGTTGGTGGTTTGTATCACTGTGGGGCGACATACACAGTAATACACAGCTGTGTCCTCAGACTGCAGATTCTGTCCTTTTATTGTCATTGTTCTAGCAGAAGTGTCTCTGCTGTAGCTGAACTTGTTCTTCAGAGCATTATTTTGATAAAAGTCACATCCTCCCCACTGATGGAAAATCCAGTCCATTGGTTTTCCTTCACGCTGTCTGATCCAACCTGTTGCATAGCTGCTATCAGTCAGAGAATAACCAGAGACCTGACAGGTGATGGTCAAAGACTGTGCAGGCTTCATTCAGTGTTTCTAATGTGTTTATTAGTGTGAATCCACTGAAAGCTCCTCACAGGATCCAGCTGCCAGCAGCAGCATCAGAGCTACAGAGAACATGGTTGATGTTGAAGCTGAACTGATGTGAGCTCTTCTGTCCTCTCACTGACACACACACACACACTTCACTTCCTTATGAGTCATATTTATTTACATGTCGTTGAATTAATATTTATCTATTTCTTGTTACTTCTATTCATCACTTTGAGGTGAAGAGTTCAGTCTTTCTTATCAAGTGTCCAGACTGAATAGGCCTATATAGTGTGCACTATGATACATTGTTAATTTAGTGAACTTAAAATGGTGCTATGATTTTATTTTAAATGAATTACCATTTATTCATGTATTATTGTAGATAAACTGATTTTAGTCTAATACTGAGTGTTGCATGGATAAGATTTTGTGTAATAATGGATAAAATCACCTGAAAGGGGGAAGTGACTCGGACAGACCAGTGGATTGTACTTAATGTTTTAATTTGCTTTTAACTTACTTTTCTCAGAATATGACCCGGTCGTATTCAGTTAGTTAGAACTTTATTTCATTCCTCTGTAGCGCTGTAAATATTATCATCCAAAAAAACATTAATAAATAGTTATCAAAATCTGTCTTTGGTGAGTCTACTGTGAATGAATTGAAAGTTATATATACTCTCACATGGAAAAGGATATATATCTGTAATTTTAATTAAACATTTATTACTGTATATGTAAATTCATCATTTGCCAAGTATTCTGCAGCTGTGTGGAGGTTTGGAGTTTTACATAAAATACTTTTTTGTTGTATCAGTGTTGCAGATTTTTGAAGCCACAGACATTCAGAGCCTGTAGAGAGCTGCTCAGATACTGAAATTCATGTAAAAAAATGTTGCTTTAGGTAAGAAGAGAATTAAAATCTTTCTGAAGAACTGTCATTAGGATTCTTTCTTTAAAAACCCAATAGGTAATGAGTGATTAACCATATGAGATAGTTGGAGTTTTTCAGCCCAATGTTGATGAGTATTGTAGGATTTTGTACAGCTGCTCAACCAACTCAGTCACTGTGAGTCCCGAGCACAATAATAAACAGCAGAATCCTCAGTCTTCAGACTGTTCATCTGCAGATACAGCTGCTCTCTGCTGTTGTCTCTGGAGATGGTGAACCGGCCTTGAACTGACTGAGAGTAGTATTTGCTACCACCACCATAATTGATAGCTGCAATCCACTCCAGTCCTTTTCCAGGAGCTTGTCTGATCCAGGCCATCCAGTAGCTACTGAATGTGAATCCAGATGTTGTGCAGGTCAGTTTGTGGGATTCTCCAGGCTTTTTAACTGCTGGTTCAGATTCTGTCAGAGTCTGACCATCAACACCTGTCAAGACAGAAAAAAGAAAATAATCAGTTGATTTAAGCTGGTAACTTTTTAACAACAACTTCAACTCAAGATCAGTGAAGATCTTCACCTGCCCAGCAGATAGTTAAAAGCAGCAGTCCTGTCCTATAGTCCATCATGTTAAACTGTGTGTCCACTGTTCTCTGTCATCCTCTCAGCAGTCAGATAAGTAGAGGTGGAAGACATCAAAGTTTTGCATTGACTCCTCCTCACAGGAAGCAGAGAACTGAATTGAAGTTTTTAAAATATGCAATACTCTTTTACGTTGCAAAACAAAAGTCGCAGTGGAAATTAAACAATTTGTCATTTTCTTTGCAGTTGGATCAATGAAGTTGGAGGTCAACTAAGTTTTGAATTGACTCGTCCTCACATGGAGGATAGAATTTGGCCTTTTGTTTGTTGTGCAAAACAATAATGTAATAATTACAACACAAGCTAAATTAATTTTGAATTAGGCAATCAATATTTGAAACTTCTATTTAATCAGAATTGTCTTCAAAAGTTGAATTTTGTGTTCGAAGTTTGAATTGCAACCATCTCGTGTTGTTGGATATCAGAGTATCATTCAACAAATACATATTTTAAACACACTCGCAACTGAATTATCATGACACAAAATCTTAACTTTGCTAAAACATGAGATGATCTCACCTCAGATAATTAAAATGATTTTCATAAACATGAACAAAAACCAATGGCTGCCTACAAGAAAGGACATCTAAAATCTGATGAACCATTTTTAAAAATGGTGAACATTAATCTACAATATGCAGAGGACTAAGACATCAAACAACCTGTTTTAATTTATAATCATTAATAATAGTGCAGAGGAGCAAGAAAGAAGTAACACTGTTGTTAGTTGTTTATAACTTTATTTTATTTTAATACCACAGCTTATTTAACTTATTTACAGTTTGCTAATATTTTGATCTACTGAGGTCACCTGTAATGTTTGCATCAATACTGGAGACAGATCCTATCAAAGGCTGTGAAAGTGTTCTTTAAAGCTCTTGTATTCTCACGAGTAAAAGGAGAAAACGTTACATTTCTTGCCCTGTTCAGTCCTTCCTCTCATTGTTAGTCCAGACTGACAAAAATAATTTATGTGGAGCCACAAACTAAAACTAAAAGTCACATAAAGAAAGATTATTTATGTTTCATTTCTTGTTAGATGAAGAGCTTTTAAAGTGTAGTTGTCCACTGAAATAATGCTGAAACAAATTCACCATTTGAAATATAAATATTGTGAGTCAGGAAGAGAGAACACTTTTTGGTAAATGCCTCCACTGTATTATTTAATATTATTATAATTATGTATCATGTTATATATGTTTTGCTTTTTTCATGGTTACATGTGTTCAGAGACTCTTTCCCTTTATTGTGAACTGGTGTTGAACTCATTAGTGGTCTGAGGGCTCCTCCTCTGGTGGCTTCATGTTACAAGTGTTCAGGCACTGAGGGGTTTTTGTTCAGGTCTGCTGATGGTTTGTGTTATTGTGAGTCTCTGGACTCGCTGCAGATTCTGTCCGTTTAGAGTCACTGTGCTGCTGGAAGAGTCTGCATTGATACTGAACTTGTTCTTTAGTGAATCTTTGTAGTATGTGGTGCATCCAACACATCCGCTTCCAATCCACTCCAGTCCTTTCCCTGCAGACTGTCTGATCCAATGTGTGCGATAGCTGCTAAGAGAATAAGAGACCTGACAGGTGATGGCCCGATGTTGACCTGGCTGCACAGTCACTGAGGCTGGCTGTGTCAACTGTTCACACTTCACACCTGTTAAAAGAAGAACATTTTGTGTGACAAATTATCAAGTTACACTGCAAAAGAAGAACTGCTGACTATGACAAATCCAGAGAGACTCACAGGATCCAGCTGCAGCAGCAGCAGCAGAGCTACAGAGAACATGATTTATGGTGAAACTGAGGTGCTGTGATCTCCAGTGACAGTCTGATGTGAAGTTTTTATAGCTGAGAAACAAGGAGGATCACTGAGTTTGCATAGAATCAAACACATGAAGCATTAATGTTGGTCTAACTGGAGACTAATAGAAGAGTCTGGTGATTGTTATTTCTGCAAAGTGAAAACACACCTGGAAATCACCTCTGCTTTACATATGATATTCTAATTTCATTACATTTTTTAATTATTTGTTGACTTTACTTACTTATTTCTTTCAAACAGAAATACAAAAACAGCAGCAGGATCATGTAAATATCATGAAAAGTTGAGTTTGCATGAAAGACGTTGAATGGTTTCAGTGTTTTCAAATGTTTGAAGACACAGACACACAGAGAAACTTGGACTTTATAGATTACTGCTGTCTTCTCTCAGCAATGGTTTCAATGAAGCTACAGCACGTGATGGAAGAGTCAGATTTTTAAATTATATATATATTATATATTTTTTCGACTGAAGTATAATTTTGAAAGTTCAGTCATACATCAGTGGTACTCAGATGACTGTGTGTCACGTAATTGTGAATTAGTTGACCTGAGGACATTAATAATGTGAGACTGAGAGTCTCAAATGACTTTTGTACATTTCAACGCCATGTACATGTCAAACAGTTGTATCAGGCTTTATCTCAGTACAGGGTTCAAGAAAAGCAGATCTGAGTGTTTCCTTATTGTAAAAGAGGAGAGACAAACTTGACACTGACCTCTAGTGATTCTGTAAAGGAAACTACAACTTTTTTTCCCCTCATATTATGGTTCCACATAATGTATAGACATTATATTGTCGTAATTTACAGAAATATTTTTTTCAAACATATTCTATTATTATTATTTGCAGTAGTTTTTTTTTTCTTTATTTCACACCCAGACAAATGTATCATGATTTTTGATGTTTCTCATGTTTAGTAAAAATATTGTTGAGGAACACACAACTTTAAGTAATGCAGAGACAAATGTTGCTGTAATTTATTATTAAACGTACTGTATTACTAAATGCTAGCAGCCCAGAAGATGAGTACTGTAGGATTTTGTACAGCTGCTCAACCAACTCCAGCCAGCAGAATCTTCAGTCTTCAGACTGTTCATCTGCAGATACAGCTGCTCTCTGCTGTTGTCTCTGGAGATGGTGAACCGGCCTTTAACTGACTGAGAGTAGGATTTGATACTACCACCACCACTACTGATAGCTGCAATCCACTCCAGTCCTTTTCCAGGAGCCTGTCTGACCCAGGCCATAGGATAGCTGCTGAATGTGAATCCAGAGGTTGTACAGGTCAGTTTGTGGGATTCTCCAGGCTTTTTAACTGCTGGTTCAGATTCTGTCAGAGTCTGACCATCAACACCTGTCAAACCAAAAAAAGAAAACAGTCACTTTCTGTGTTGGCAGGTTTTTAAAGACAGTTTAAACACAAGATCTGTGATTTTTATCACCTGCCCTGAGGATCATTAAAAGCAGCAGTCCTGTCATACACCCCATCATGTTAAACTGTGTGTCCACTGTTCTCTGTCATCCTCTCTGCAGTCAGATAAGTAGAGGTGGAAGACATCAAGGTTTTGCATTGACTCCTCCTCACAGGGAGAGAGAACTGGATTGAACTTTTTAAAATGTGCAATACTGAAAAGCTTCATCATGATAATGAAGTTTTAATACAAAAAAGTAACTCCTGAAAAAATGTTCTTCATAGTGTTATACTTTGTTTTATTTCTTTTATCTCTTTTTTTCTCACAAACTCTTCATAACTCATATTCAGAACTTCAGACAAAAGAAAACCCCAGTAAGCATAAAAGTGAAGAAAAATGATGAAAATACGTCAAAAATATGTAACCCCTCAGTACATGGATATAATTTATCTCTATCTTCTTTAGTCAATAATAATAAAATATCCAATCAAAAATATAAACTCTTTTACTTTGTGTAAAAAAAAAACTCGCAGTGGAAACTAAACAATTTGTCATTTTCTTTGCAGTTGGATCAATGAAGTTGGAAGTCAACCAAGTTTTGAATTGACTCGTCCTCACATGGAGGATAGAATTTGGCCTTTTGTTTGTTGTGCAAAACAATAATGTAATAATTTCAACACAAGCTAAATTAAGTTTGAATTAGGACTGAGAAAAGTAATTTATGTGGAGCCACAAACTAAAATTAAACGTGTCATAAAGAAAGATTATTTATGTTTCATTTCATGTTTGATGAAGAGCTTTTAAAGTGTAGCTGTCAACTGAAATAATGCTGCAACAAATTCACCACTTGAACTATAAGGGAGAGAGAACACTTTTGGATAAATGCCTCCACTATATTATTTTATATTATTATAATTGTTGTTTCTTTCTTGTATTGCAACAATGAAGTGGTGTTAAAATCATTAGTGGTCTGAGGGCTCCTCCTCTGGTGGCTTCATGTTACAAGTGTTCATGCACTGAGGGGTTTTTGTTCAGGTCTGCTGATGGTTTGTGTTATTGTGGGTCTCTGGCACAATAATACCCAGCAGTGTCTTCAGGCTGCACATTCTGTCCGTTTAGAGTCACTCTGTTGCTGGAAGAGTCTAAGTCGATACTGAACTTGTTCTTTAGTGAATCCTTGTAATATGTGGTGTGTCCAGCTGCTGCACCTCCAATCCACTCCAGTTCTTTCCCTGCAGGTTGTCTGATCCAAGCTGTGTTATAGCTGCTAAGAGAATAACCTGACAGGTCATGGTCAGACGTTGATCTGGCTGCACAGTCACTGAGGCTGGCTGTGTCAACTGTTCACACTTCACACCTGTGGAGGAAAACATGTTGAGTATTGAATCAGTGTAACAACAGTGAACAGTCAGTGTGCTAACTACATTAAAACAGAATGTGAAGTGACAACAAAATCATGTAACAGTACAAGTTTTCTGCAGCTGTGTGGAGGTTTGGAGTTTTATATAAAATACTTTTAATGGTTTCAGTGTTGCAGATGTTTGAGCCTCTAGAGAGCTGCTCACATAAAAAAACAAAAAAAAAAAAGTTTTTTTCTGACAAGAGAAGATGATTCGAATCTTTTTTAAGAGTTATCATTAAAAATTATGCTCTCTCTCAGGAAATGTACTTTAAAAACCAAATTATAATATCACTGTTTCCAAAAAAGATGTTTGCATCTGAAGGAATTACATCATTTTCTTGAACCACCTGAGCTGAGAAAATACATGATTCATGTGAGTTAAAGGGGGTCTGATGAGTACTGTAGGATTTTGTACAGCTGCTCAACCAACTCAGTCACTGTGAGTCTCGAGCACAATAATAAACAGCAGAATACTCAGTCTTCAGACTGTTCATCAGCAGATACAGCTGCTCTCTGCTGTTGTCTCTGGAGATGGTGAACCGGCCTTGAACTGACTGAGAGTAGTAGATCTCAGCACTGTCATATCTGATTATTGCAACCCACTCCAGTCCTTTTCCAGGAGCCTGTCTGATCCAGGCCATCCAGTAGCTGCTGAATGTGAATCCAGAGGCTGTACAGGTCAGTTTGTGGGATTCTCCAGGCTTTTTGACTGCTGGTTCAGATTCTGTCAGAGTCTGACCATCAACACCTGTCAAGACAGTAAAAGAAAAATAATCAGTTGATTTAAGCTGTAAAAAAAAACTTTTTAACAACAACTTTAACTCAAGATCAGTGAA